>NC_143476.1:69039793-70240626 GCF_987193195.1 Phasianus colchicus
AACTATATTAGCATCTACTGAACTCTTGGGGAATTGTCTACCTCATATTGAGCAAGTGACTATTCAAAAAATCCTTAGCTCATTTGAAAGGCACCCATCAGTTATCTCCTCCATCATCACCTCAGCTGTAATAAATAGAAACAGGAATGCTGAACTTCAGAGTAAAACAGTAACAATTTACTGAATAAAAACCATGAAATACTACAGTTAAAAAAAGTTTTACCATTTACCAACATAGTAGCACAATAGTACTTTATCAGTAACAACTGCCAAAAAACATTCAAGAATTATGGCTCTCATCAACTAAGGCTTTGGGCATTTTTCTGACAAAACATTAAAGCTACAAATTCTCATTACTCTTGCTAGTTTTAAAGTGAGATGAAAATAGCATACAAGCCTTTTTTTTTTTTTTTTACCTTGGAAGCAAAGCAACGTTATTTAATGAACACACAAGCCATATCCATACAATTAGTTGTTATCACTACACTGTTGTAAATGTAATCCTTTTTCCCCTCAATTTTCTGATTTTTACATACCTCTGGAAGTGTTTCGTTTTTTTTTCCCCTTGATTCTTTTTATGTAGTGACCAGTTCTGAGCATAAAGTTATCCAGGAAGCAGAGATGAAAGTGTGTTTCCAAATACCTACCTGATGCACTTGTACTGGCAGAGTCCTCCTCCTCCTCTTCCGATTCAGAGTAGAACTTTTCAGTAGGTTTCTGTGTCTTCTTGAGAACTGCAGTCCATTCCTTTGACTGTAAATAAATTTCAATTTAGGTTTACTTTTAGAACTAGCAATACAAAAATATACATATAACATGTCAAAGAAAAATACCTGCAGTAGTGGTATTAGGCAGTTTCTAAATAAATCCTCTAAGCAAGTCAAGAGTGATGATTAAGCTTCTCTTCTTTTAAACAATTAGGAGCACTAAAAGTTCTGAATATACTTGCAAAAGGTGAGATATGCCTATGAGAGACTAGAAAAAGATTTACTAAGGGAGATTAAAAGCACTGGTAACCATAAATAAATTGCTATGCCAAAAGATTCTGTAGTGTTAAGAGTTTTATTTTTGGTTCCAGTTCAGTTTACCCTAATACTAGAATGAAGAACAAATACAATCTTTATCATCCCTAGTTTTAAGAGGAAAACAGACTCAGACCCACCAAGCAGTAGCTAGATGACAACTGTATTTCACTTCCTTTGGTATTCTCCAAATAAAAGTAATTCTTATCAACAAGAGGACACCAGAACAAAACACTACTTTGGCCAGACTTTTTTTTTTAATTCATATTCCCTAAAATGCTGGGCAGCTGAAGGAAAATTCTAGCCAGGGAAAAAACAAATAGACAGGCAACCACTGATACAGGTCTGCATCAGCGACAGCTTTTTAACTCAATTTCACTCACTTATTTTGTATAGTCACATGAAGTATTAGAGCAATCACAAAGTCACTAAAGTGGTATTCTCCAAAGAAAATATTTGCAAAAAAAGCCTTGGAAAAAGGATTTTCACGTTTATTTTGAGGTTTAAGTAGTCAGAAGATGTTTTCTGTTGTGTTGTAAACAGGTGTTACTCCATTTGATCAATTTCATGCAAGGCTTTTATTTTTATGGATAAAGGCACCTCCACACACTCTTTCATGCCAACTTTATCATTTATAATAAAACTCTCTGAGATGACTGCAGTCAAACTCTCCTCATAAAAGCTTTCAGAAGTTTGTAAACAAATATCTCTTTTCCTGAAATGTATAGAAGAAGGTAAACAATTATTACTGAAGTACTAAGGAGAAATGCTTGCTGTACCACTTCATTGTTTACTAACCTCTGCAAAACAGATCCATTTTTTAGAATTTTCTCCACTCATTTCATTCCTGACATTTTATAGACAAATTCAAGTGCAATTTAGTGTGGGAGTTGGCTAATGACAAAGACCACATGCTTTTCCATGTGGACATGCTAAAAGAGCTTATCTCTGGGAGCATCACCAGGTGTATTTCAATACACCTCAATTCCTATTACCGTACAATAGCTTTCACTAACATTTATTAGTACTCCAGTATCTGATGCATAAATCAAAACTCTGGTAGCAGAACTTGATTCTGCCTGCTAGTTTCGAGTTCCATAATGAAATGGTATCAGTAGTACATCACTAGCTGAGTAATGTCAACAAGTAACTAGTGCACTAGTAGATGACATTTTCTTTTTAGAAACTTTCCAAATTTTATTCAGATTGCCTGAAATGTAAACCTTGCTCTATTCCAAATTTTACACTTCAAAATATACATAATTTCTTACCCTGATGCTGCCCTTTTGTTTATTCTACCATTTTTTTTTCTGCTATGACTTGGATTTGTACACTGAAAAACCTCTACTGACCTACTACTTTGATATTCCAGCAACATTCATCATTAGCAGTAATAAACTGTTAATACTGCAGCACAGTGAATACAAGAGATACAAAATAAAAGTGAGATGGAAGGAAAGAAAGTTAATTTAGTCTTCAAGTGAAGTAAGGTGGCCTACAGTTGATCCACTTCTCTCATTAAAAATAAACAGTGAGCATGGTGCAATTTTAAAGAATTTTCAATTTCTGAGCTAAAACATGCCACACAGATCATCAGACGCATAAAAAATTTTCAGTACAGCATAAATATATTATTTAACTATTTATATTTCCAGATAATACTCGGTACTGTTTTATGCCTTTGGCAAAGTTACTTTTAACAATGCCAACATACCGATTCGGCCACTTCGACATTTCGCACGGCAGGGTCAGGTGCCACCTCTGGCCAGTCAGACAGCTCCAGGTAGCCAGTGGCTCGGCTGTTCAGCGTGTGAGACAAGGTACCAAGCTGGAAATGATCCCGATCTATTAAAAAATGGGGGAGTGGAAAATATACAAACAACATGAGCTTACCACAAAGAGCAATCTTAATCAGGGCTAAAGGTAATTGCTATTATATTACCTCAAATGTCATGGAATAAATATAAACTAGGAAGCTCTTCATAGGTCAAAAAACTGATTTCAGTCCATAGATTACAATAATCTCCCCCATAATGGTCAATAAAAAAGCTAATCAGTCAGTGTGTTTAGAGGTGTTGCTCTGAAATGTAGCTTCTCTAAAAATTACTTTACTGTGAATATTAAGAATGACAGCACAGTTAAACAATCCATATACATGTCTTGGCACAAACACATCCAGAATCTTAATAGTTTTTCTTCAAAATGGAGCTCCTTTTAGAGCTTTACAACATATATAAGTATGAAAATTAAAATTGCAAATCATCACAGTAACAGAGCATTTTTAATTCAAATAACCTAATAACCTTTTCATTTGAGAAGACAATGGTTCTTACTTCTTAAAAGATTAAAATGCACTGGGAAAACTGTCACTTTGGAGAAAAACAATAAAAAGCTAATCTACAGAGATTCAATTTATTTCAGATTCATAATAGGTTTACAGTGCATTAACAACCTTCTATTAAAGTCTAGATAAAAGACAAAAGACATTTTCCTAAATGGAAGAATATTTTTCCTCAAAATACACACTTTCTGCTATTAAGCCAAATTTAAAATCCACACAAACAGTTTTGCCAGGGTTTGTCATCAGGCAAATGTAATGTGTGTGCAACACGTAAACCTTGTTTGCTGAAAAGCAAGTAAGTGAGTATCCTTGCATATTAATCATTTGTGTTCGCTAAGTGACGCAATTTGTGAGTATATTTGGAATAGAATAGGCTGTCACATTCCTTTACACAATGAACATTTACCAAATGATTTTGGCAGTAATACCTTTAAAGGGAGACTCGAGCAATGGAGCAGGTTTCTGTGCCAGAAATATTTTTTTGGCATATTTGCTTAAAGCTCCACTCTTCTCATTCGGAACAATAAGCTGCCTAATAAATCTTGTACGGTCTCTGATGTCGTAGCTTTGATCATACTTGCCGAGATTTAATACATACTGGGTAAGCAATTTTGTCTGTGGAAAAAAACAGGACAAGAACAGAATACAAGTTATTTATGATTATTGATAACTCTGGATAAACATATTTAAAGAGGTAATAAAAATGAATGGTTATGTCAAACAAATGTTGTTCCACAGGGAATATGCATTTCTAAAGCTGCAAATGGAATTCTGAAGCCAAAGCACATGTCCTCTTCTGTATTGGGGAGGTGAATGCTGAGTACTGAGAAGCAGCCATGTGCTAGATTATTAAACTGCTGAAGTGGAAAGAAAGGCATCATTAAAAAAATAATCATATATGGCAAACCCGCTGAAGGATCTACGTGAGGATAATGAATGTGGAAATACAACTAAAAACATGGCACTCAAAACTTAATCGGAAAAATATGCAGGACATCAAAACATCAGAGGGTATTAGGGGGCTGGCAAACTGCTTCTGCTGAGGTGTGTTTTATGAAGAGATACAGTCCCTGGCATAAGCAGTGTCTGCACTCTGACTGCACTCAGTTACTTTATCCTGAATTATGACCCATTAAAGCAGACACATGAATCACTGAACTGGATTACTGCAAATTATTTGCAGTGCATTTAGCTGTTACTTTTTCATAAAAGCAAGCTGCTGATGCCCTCTAAAAACCAGGATAAAAGACTTCTTCCATTTTTTTCTTGAAGCTTAAAGCCTCCAGTAATATCGGTCATTTATTTATTTATGTAAGAGAACAACTTGTATTATCATGCTTTTTACAGGATAATAGGATTTCTTAATTTGATGTCTGAGAAGATTAACACGTATTAAATAATTTTAATAATACAAATAAATTTAAACACACACACACACACAGGAAGACTCTCCCTTAGAAATACTGTAGGGTGAGCAGAGCAATAACATTGAACAGAACTGCAATGATCAAATGCATTTGAAAGAATTATGCAACTTTGCTCATACAGAAGGAAACAGTAAAAAGAGCAAAATTAATTTATCATGACAACAAAGTTAATTTTTAGTATAACAACTAAGAGTAGGTGGGTAACATAAGGTTAAGACATTGACAAGAGGTATTTACATTCTTTATGCAAAGAAACTAGCTTGCATATATATTTTGTTTATCAGGCAACTGTTATCAGAGTAGCACTTTTAATTGCATGAGGGGAGGAATATGCAAAAAAAAAGCATTACATTTTGTGATGTACAATTTGTTAGGAAAAAATCCCTCTGGAGGATGCAAGTTAGAGCATTCTACATATCTACAAAGACTTTTTCAGCATACTAGTTAATTCCTGTAAGTGACATACACATTAACCAAAACTTTTTTTTTATTTTTAAACATACATGTAGGTTGCTCCAAAAGTAATGTCTCCTATTTATTTCCATGGAAAGTACAACAGATACTAAGAGCACAATAGCACTATTTGATGGAGCAAATTTTCAGCTACCAAACACTCTTTTTAAACAGAGTCCCCATCATTAGTTATGCATTTACAGCTGCAATGAACAAGAGCCTTGTAGCCATCTGCACCACTGCTGAAACACACAACCCACCACCTCACTGTGCTCACATCCACTGCTCGGTCTCCATAAATGTTCAGGAAGTGCCAATGAACATCAATAGCTACCATTATTTCCATATGGAATTCAATGCCACACCTTTGCTCCATACACACTTCCATGTCAGACGCCCCTCTGCTGCCAACAGTCACATGGCAAGAAAATGTAATGGTGATAAAGTTAAACCTCTACATCCATACCACCACCATCTGCCTATGACATTACAGGCCAATATGATAAAATAGGAGGCACTGTTTTTGGAGCAGCCCTGATACAACATGATATTGAAAGATGGCATTCTCTTTAATGGAATCATTTCCATGATCCTTTCTTTCTTACTCTTCACTAAAACACCTCTTCCATATTTTTCTATACAAATACATATGGTTGAATGCTCCATACTGCAAGAATTCTCCTTGCAGGTATCATAAATAGCTTTAATGAAAACAGCAACAGAACACTAAATTTTTTTTATGGCAGTGCAACCAAACAAGTCAGAGAAGCTTTTCTACATGGAGGTAGCTAATAGAAACAATTAATTTTAATTAAAAACAGAAAATAAATTAATGAACACTCCTTAGTTTTGCCAACAAAGGAATATCTAAAAGCTGAAAATTGTTTCAGCAAGCAAGTTAATCTTCAGAAATATGACAGAATCTGCACATATCTGCCTTCATACTTCAATAAAACAAAGCACTCTGACATAAATATTCTATACATTTATTACCATATGGCCACCTCTTGTTATCTGCACATGCTCATTATATACAGACATAATATCTCCACACTGTTAGCATTTACTACTATTTGTACATTTTGGTTTGGCCAGTAAGAAGGTATAGAACAGACCATCCTTCAACAATGTTTCTAGAACTTTCCAATAGCACTGCTTCTATTTAAGAATATAATGTATATTTTAGACTAGCAGCAATTTGCTGTTTGGCTCTTCTTGAAAAATATTTTAATGCAAATATCACCAGTGGCTTTGCCTCTACAATGGGAGAGAAACAGCAAACAATCCATTCTTAATTGTCATTACCTCACAGTAACTTGACTCCTTTGATACATAAGACAAGGATGCTGTGATAAATCACACTCAACAAATTATCCATTTAGAATTACTTGGGTATCCAGCATGACACCTATCGTGTTACACAACAGAAACACAACTAAGTATCTTTTATTCTTCTTCTTACAGGCAAAGAACAGCTCAAGCAATTAGATACCATGTTTTTCTGCATAATTTGTTTCCCTCATATGAACTCCACTTACACAGCTATCTACTGAATTCACAAAGATTTTTATGATCCTAATTGACAAGAGAAGGAAATGAGCTTATTAAACAACATGGACAATCAGAAGAAATCTTATTATGTATTTATCCAGATAGCCCTGAACCTGGAGGCCTTAAATTATAAACAGCTGTTGCAAACTCATCACACAACTAAAAAAAATAGAACGGGAAATTCTTATTAAAAAAAAAAAAATTAAAAATTGAATTTTCAAAGTATTCCTGAAAATGTGCTGCATTAGATGTTTGGACTCTAAGGAAATTAACAGCAAATCAAATATGATATCCTCAGGATTTGAAAATACAAAGTCATATTCCCTCCAGAACTCATTGCTTTTTTACCTGCTTGTCTTTCATCTCGTTTTTGTGTTTCTGCTGTCCTGACAGTACTTTTCAGTAAAATGACATTGCATCTTTAAGACTACCTCAACTCCCCTGGCTTTGGAAGAAATTAACAAAGAATTAAAAAGTATTACATGGTGGAGTAGGATACAGGAGAAAACATGGACAAGGGGAGAGAGGGACAGAAAGACAACTGAGCAGCCAAGTGTACAGGATTTGCCTGAAAGCTCGAAAATTAGGTTAAAGAGTGGCTGGATGTTTTAGGAACTGAAAGAAATGTTTTAATGAGGGAGTTGAGAAGAGTCTTATTCCTGGCAATGATATAGATAAATGAGAAGTGCTGCTGGCTCCTAAAGGCAAGAACACCTATTATAGTTTGGAAGGAGTTTTCAATCAAGCCAGATCATCAACCTATCCTCTTTGAATTTTGTACAAAAATATCTTGATGTCTCAAGAAAAAAGCTTATTAATACACAACTTAAAAGAGGAAAATACCTTTCCATGATACTCATCATTTAGCAGGCATCTCAGGAGACAGATTCATTCACTTTATAATCAACTTCATATTTGAATCAATTAACATGCCTCACGTATAATGTTTAAAAATGTATTATGACCACATGAATTTGGAAAAAGAATATCACAGAAATCATCATCTCCTAAGGATTTTTGGCCATTTGGAAAAATTAGTAAATACTAGCAATGGCCCAGTAAGAGACAATTAAGATAATCAAACCAATCTTTACTTAGCTCAGTCAGCACTTTCATTAAGAAGAGCATTGACAGAAAGAAGTCACCTTTTGTTACTCACCCATTTTAGACTGTCTGAGCAAAGGACAAGCATTCATTCTTATTTGAATGCAAGGCGAGACAGTTCATCTCCCACATGCCCTACAGAATAAAGTCTCAGATGGATCAAGTCTGCAGTTAGATATAGCTATCAAGGAACACATCACTGCTGCAGACATGCAAGATCCTATGCTGTCAAAACTGCTATGAAACAAAAAGGACTAGGAGTCCAGTCCATATATCTCAAACAATATATTCATTATATATTTGGAAAATATTTCACAAACTTTTATAGGAAAATTAGAATGTGAAAAATTAGTGTCAAGATGCTATATTCCACAGCCAGAGAATGACGAAGTTCACAGTACGGTCACTGAGATGAATTAAACAGTAAGCCCCTCTCACAGCTATAGAAATCTAAGTTCATCCTTTTGTATTATCTGACATTTTTAGGTTATCTTTATCACCAGAGATGATCAAAACCCACTCTCTTACAAAGAAAAGTGAAATAATAAAAAACAGAGAGAAAAGAAAAAGCAGCCACTATCTTTAAGATGAGCACCAATGGAAAGACACTGAGGCCTTTTTCTGGCATCTCCTTTTAAATATCCTGAACCAAAACGAGCGACCTCCCCAGAAAATTCTGCTTTTTGATCCAGAAAACAGCAAATCTCAGCTGGAAAATTTCCAATTTTATGTTAATTATACAATTTATAAATAGTTTCTATTTACCAAAATTTAAAAAATATCCACAAATCTTCTCAATAAAGAAAGGGACAAAAAAAAAAAAAAAAAGAGCAATTTCATCAATACATTTGTGTTTATGATACAGCACACTCAAGGGCTGTTGGTTAGGTTTAGGCTGAGTTCTAAAAAAACTTGGACTATCCAGATGGCACAAAAAAACTACTGTGACTGTAAATATATTCTCTTGTGTATTTAAGCCTTACCTGCTTTGAGTTTGTTAAATAGAGTTTTGCTCCCAAATTTAAGATCTGCAACTTTACAAGGTCATCTTCATTTATGAAGCTCTTGGCTGTCTTTCTCAAAACATCAGGTGCAATCTTTGGAACCCGTTCACAGTACTCCCCAATGAGCCACAAGATGCTGGCTCTTGCTACTGGAACCTGAGAAAACATCACACATCATAAATTAACACATTCACAAGGAAAACGTGCTTACTTGCACTGTGTTCAGTAATAAGTTAAACAAAATACTGCTTAAACATAATTGTCATGAAAGAAATACAGACCCAGATTATATCTCATTCAATGTATTCACTGAGTGTACATACATAGACATACAGATTCTGACTCAAAATACACTCCAGTTGACAAGGCAAGCAGATCAGGAGTGTGAGTAGAGACACAGAAAAGCAGTGCCCATGATCACAGTACCAGCCAATGGCAATTAGAAAGAAAATCTAAGTATTTCAGGTTCAGCTGGGAATGCTTGCCATTAGATTATGCTAAAGACCATGCTTTTTGTGTCTATATTCATATAGAAATGGTTTTCAATAAACAGAGCTTCCTCAGCTCCTGCCCATCAACTTCAAAAGCATAGGAATCTAAGACTACTGTTATTTTTCCTCTATTCTTATTTAAAATCATATGACAGCAAGATTCATATTATTGCAAATGTCCTGTGAGAGCTCAGCATCAGATTCTGGAGAGAGAGGAGTTCAAAATTAGTCTTTTCAACTTTGGAATAGGATCTGTCTCCTTAAGTAGAAACACTCAGACCAGAAACTTCACACACGCCTTTTATTTTTGGAGGTACTTGACTGTGTTTCACAGGAGTTAAGTGGCATGGCGATGCACGCAGAGAATTTTCAAAGGTGGGAAAATTCATCCAGGAAAAAGCATGCCCTTAGATCACCACAGTTAGTAGAAGCACCACAAGTTCTACACGGAACCTTTATTGATTCACTTTGAAAAAACACAACTGTTCTATCCTCTAAAATGACAGACTTTAGGTTAGAAAAAAATGCCAAGGGAAAGCTTCCAATTGCAATTGCAATTTCAGCTATTTTTTTTCACTTTTTTTTTCGAAGTAAAAAACCTTCTATGACTCTCTACACTACACAGTGTTCTTTTCGAGTAAGCTTACACTGAAGCTAGTTTGAATTCTGCCTTAGGAGAACTGGAAAGAACAAGTTTGAGAAGTTCAGCACTGCAGTTCTTAAAACACTAATTCTTTCTATCCTGTATTGGTGTTATAATTACTTTTTCAGCACCTGCCCATAACTCATTTACATGTCAGAATTACAATGGGAACCAACTGCTAGTTATTCTATCCTGTATGCATTTTAAATTTGGAAACTCTGCTTTTCAGTTACATTCATAACTTAACAAATGTAAGTAAATTACCAAGATTCAGAACAGCATTTTCCAACCTATGGCCCACAGTCTCCAATAAATGGCCCAGTAAACCATATTTAAGAAAAGCTAATTATGTTCACAAGAAATTCTAGTGATTAAACACCTTCTAGTATTCCAGAAGGATTGAGAACAGCTTTGAATAAAATCAGTCCCAAATACCTGACTCTATCCTGCACATTGTTGCAAATACATAAGCCACCAAAAGTTCAAATAAAGGACTGCTTCTACTGAAAGAAGGAGCAGTAACATCATGGAAGGACATAACTCAGGAGTCCAATAACAACAACAAAGCATCCCTCAAGATAAACACCAGATGTAAACTCTGAAAAGGCAGTTAACATAACTACAAAATAATGTAGTGAGTGTGCTATAACACAAGTATGTGAGATAGACAGATATACATAAATATTGAGACTTTTTAATGGATTGATTAAATTAAAAAGGTCTTGGAACCTATGGCATGGGAGACAGGAACAAGGTACTGAACAACTGCTAAATACAAGAACTTCAAATGCAGTCAGAAAATGTTCACCTGCACTACAGTAAGACTGATGTCATTACTGTACACTGATTTCAGAAGGGAAAGAGGTTATTTCTAATGTTCCAAAGGTTACACTGCATTAAGACCTCACTCCCGATCTATTACTTTAAATTGGGCTAAAGAATAGTAATTGAGTGGTACATTAAATTTTCCAGTATTGGAGCAGTTCAAGTTGCCTGCTGTACAGACAGAATACCTCTAAATAAGAATATATGGGCAACTTCAGATTTCAGTTATGCTAGATTTATTTTTCTTAAATATTTCATTATAGACTTGTTAAAAAATTACAATTCTACAAAAGAACACCAACTACCCCGCTTTAGGCAGCAGCCCATCAGAAACATCTCTTCTCTATTACTGCCTTGCTCACATAGCAGACTTCTTTCAAAAACTGTATTTATTATGAAATACAAGAACTAGAAATGTAATTTTTCAAGTCAAATCCAGGACTACGCTTTAAAAACACAATGAAATATTTAGATGTACACTGTTTTATGCCTGAAGTTTTTTTTTTATTTTCTAATAAACTTCTTTGTAAAACGTAAATCTTACAAAGTAGTCTTACAGTGTCAAATAAACAAACTAAACCAGCTTAACTTGAAAAACACAGAATATCTTGTGAGACTGTGCATTTTAACCAAACTACTATATAAATACACTATATATTAAACACAATTTTGTGCAATGAGAATCGATATCAATTAGAGACTTTTTGAATCGAACCCTAAGTGGAGACCATTTTAATGAAAAGTATATGTGGAACTGATGAACCCAATGTTTCCGTGTCACTGGATTCATTTGGGGTCAAAATCACACAATATTTTCAGACTTCTTTTTCCCTGCTTAAGACTGCCTGTCTTCAAACATGTAATATCAAGTGCATGATCCTGCAGCCATTGTTTCCAGAGTTCAAAACAGCAAACAAGAAACGAAAACACTTCTAGACCTTCACTGCCTTTTCCAGTATAGCATAAGTAGGGACCTTGAATCAACAAAAATGCTGAAAATAATACCTTCATTATTCAGCCCTGCTCTGCATTGTTCTCAAAAGCAAACAGGATGGCAAATTACTTTGCCTTATGTTTTATTCTATACGCCCTGAGCAAGTCATTAAGTGCACTTCTGAAGCTGTAGTACAAAAAGGCAGTTTCTACAGCCATTTTAACCCATTATCTGTCTGGAAGAAAATAAATAAATCGTTTTTTAAAAAAGTATATATATATTTTTGTAATTAAAAAAAATAGAAAAACAACTTACAGCAGGTACTTATAGCAATTAGAGAAAAACATCTACAAACGTTTTACAGATTATTCTAAATAGCACATTTCAAAAAGCTCTTGTTATTCCATTCTATGCTCATTACACAATATACGAGGCTTAAAACCACCAGTTCTGGCTATTTACATTTGCCAGAAAACAAGTTGATATTCAAACAGATTGTAACTGGAATTAGAAATGGAAAGAGGTTAACTTTGATGTGGCAATGTCAGAGTGTCAGTACAAAGACAAGATACAAAAGTAAGCACCTCCTGTGTTTACCTGGTTGAATTAGTCTAACCAAACTATGTTAAAACTTAATTCAGGTTAAAATTGCCAGTACTTGTTCTCAGACAAATTCTGAACCATGTGCATTTTGAAAGAAAATTATTTGTGAAAAGTAATGAACATCATGGTTATTCTATAATCTTTTGAAAAAGCCCCTCAGCAACATTTACAAAATCTTGATCCTTTTTGAGGCTGGAAGGCATTCCCTTGAAAAAGAAAGGACTAGAAAATATAAAATACAGAAAAACAGTTACAACCATCGGTTGTTCCCCAGGGCCCTGTCAGTGAGGACATGCTGCTCAACAGATCTGCAAGTAAGTGAGAAAAGTACCTAGAAAGCTGACAAAGACTGCTGACAGTAAATTATTCAATGGAATGTAAACTAAAACAGCCTGAAGAGTTGTAGTGAGTCATTAGTGGCACTTAAGAATTGGCCAGAGTTTATGCAGGCAGCCTTGGTACATTAATATCAGAACTCCAGAAAAAAAACCCTACAAAATACTGATAAGAGTCCAAACTTTTTCTATGAAGAGTATCTCTGGATTACAAGCAACTCTATAGCTCTTTGGAGATACTAACTCAGTGCTCAGTAGAAATCGAAAGGCAGAAAACACTATGGAAAGTAAAAAAATATATAAATAATATATTTATGTCATTAAACTAAATTTCTTTATACTCTGATTACTGTGGGCAACTTCTGGTCACTCCACTTCAAAAATCACAGGAATCAGAAAAAAAACAAACAGAAAAAGAAAAGGCTTATCAACAGATACAAAATACAAGAAGAAGTTATTTAGACTGAAGTTTTTGGGTTACTGAACATGATAACATGGATAGCAAACATAGATCTTTGCCTGGACACACCTGAGGTACAAGTCTAAGGTAAAAATGAGAACATAGAAAAAGAAGAAAGATAAGCACTCTTTTTAATATGTAAGAAATATCAGTTTAAGGGTGAACTGAAACAGACACACTCCTAAAGTTTTATCCTAAATGAAAGTGATTGTTAACAAGAGCTCTGTATTTTTTAATTTAACTTCCTACCATTCCTTATAGTTAGGTAATACTTAGGTTACTACCCATCCTGTCATTATTTAAATGGCTTTTGAAGACCTTCAACAAGAATGAGTTAACTGCAGATTGGAAGAGATGAACAAAACATTGTTATGGAAAATTTTTAGGCATCTTGTCACTGAAAATCAAAGTGAAATTGATAGCAACATTAATGCAACAAATTCATGCACCAACCCCAAATGTCACTTCACTCAGTTTCCACCAAATTTGTTTATTTTATGGCTAAGTGTTCACCATTTACCTAATCTGAAGTATGGTTAAAAAAATGAAGATCATTTTTACCTTACACATATGTCTTTAACTGCTTATTGACACGTTCATTCTTTCCGCTGTTTTACATAGTATTAAACTTACATTAAATTAAACTCTAAGCAGCACCAAAGAATTTCTTTGCTCACACTCGCCTACTCACTACTTACTTTCAAGCTCACCTAAGATTATATTTGATGCATTTGGGCACCTTGGTCAACAGCAACTTGAACACAAGTCAGCAACATGTCCTGGCAGCCAAAAGGGCCATCTATCCTCTGAGCTTCACCAGCACCACCAGTGGGCAAGGGGAGGGGTTCTTCCATTCTGCTCTGTTCTGGTGCACTGTCACCTTGAGCATTGTGTGCAGTCGAAGAATCACAGAATAGCTGGGGTTGGAAGCAGTCTCAAAGCTCACCCAGTCCAAGCCCCTGGCATGGGCAGGGCTGCCAGCCACCTGCTCAGGCTGCCCAGGGCCCCATTCAACCTGGTCCTGAACACCTCCAGGTATGAGGCATCTACAGCTTCTCTGGGCAGGTTGTGTCAGTGCCTCACTGCCCTGCGAGTAACCAATTTCTTTCTAATTTCTAAACTAAATCTCCCCACTTTTAGTTTAAAGCCATTCCCCTTTGTTTATCACTGTGAGGAGCGGCTGAGGTCCCTGGGTGTGCTGAGCACAGAGCAGAGGAGCTGAGGGGAGGCCTGATGGCGGCTGCAGCTCCTGACAGGGAGCGGAGGGCAGCGCTGAGCTCTGCTCTGTGTGACAGCGACAGGGCCCGAGGGAACGGCATGGAGCTGTGCCAGGGGAGGGCAGCTGGGGGCTGGGGACAGGGGCTGCACCAGAGGGCGGAGGGCATGGAATGGGCTGCCCAGGGCAGTGGGCACAGCACCAAGACTGTCCAAATTCAAGAAGCATTTGAGCAATGCTCTGAGACATAGGGTCCTGTGTGGGACCAGGAATCGGACTTGATGATCTTTGTTGATCCTTTAGGATATTCTATGATTCTACAAAAATAAACCTCTGTTTAAAAAATACCTCTACAAAAGTGTGTGTACTTACATACATGTATATATTTTCTTCTGTGTTAACTAAATGTTAAAAAAATCTTGCTTTGCATTATGTTGTAAACAAAAAACTGAGGCAACTATGTTGTGAACTCACATTTTAAAATGCACGTGCAAATCTAGGGAATTTCCATAATGTTTTATTAAATAATGAAATTTAAAATTCCAATTTTCAGTAGTTATCACACTACCTTTTTTTCAATGAGAAGCAGAGTTCAGATTCAGATTTTGATTTTTGATCTATTTCTCTTACAACTCTGTTCTCCTACACCACCATCTCCTGTTATTCTTTACAGCTTCATTACTGTATATTCTTAGTATCTCACAGTAGTTCAAGTATTGCATGTTTTCTGTTTTGTCCTTAATCAAATTAAAAAAGCATTATTAAAAAAAATCCCTGTATTTAAAACATGAAATATTTACACCGAAATATTAATTTGGTAAAATAAATATTAGCTACAAAAAGATTAAAATGTTAAATGGAGTACTTAAGAAACACCTATTTTATCTTGTATAATAAACACATGATAGTAAGAATACAAATCCATTTGGAGAAGTGCCAGAAAATGTGTACAATAAAATTATCCTCAATTTATGAGATTGTAATTATTAATAAAATCATTGTTCATATTTTCTGAAAGCACAAGTGATTGTTATGATTGTTATAAAATAGGTAATACTTGTTTGATATTTAATTGGCAGCAGTATCTCAACTTCTTTATATTCTGGATATGAAAAACCCAATAGAATTACATTATGTCTACTTAATTGTGATGTTTGATTGTCAGTTGTTAAGTATCTGTTCTATTGGCCAAAGATTTATTTGTTTAGTCTGTTCAGTAAGTATGGATGGAGAAAATCACATGTCCTTCTTTCAAACTTTCCCAAATATGAAACATAGACAATTAATTCATTCATTTAGAAACTATTTACTGTTCAATCATCAATAAACACGTAATTATATGAAACAGAACTGTCTCATTTTTAGCATCTATAGAAAAATAATAATTGAGAGATCAAATTTTGATACCCTTGGGGTATGATGCAATAGGTAGTTAATTATGTTCTGTCCTACATTGTAATTTAGAATAGAACGATGAATGTTTTATCAATAACTGAGACTGCAAGGAGAGTCTGACTAGTAAATATCAATATACCTTAACTTCAATTTAGTCAAAGGATAGGTAATAGTAAAACAGATGTTACTGTTAAGTGCCAGAGAATCTCAAAGGTAAAAAAAATAGAAGTGTGACTAAAATAAGCATTTTACCACTCACTCAGCAGTGCATTTGGCGTCACGGAAAGGTAAGGTGATTTGGTAGTGTCCTGGCTCCATAATAGCTGGCATGGTGCTGTGTTTTGAATTTAGGATGAAAACAATACAGACAGCAAAGGTAGAAGTAACAACAGAAGGGTTAGAAATGTATGCTATGCCACCATGTGAAACTATTCCGGACCTTGAAAAGCAAGTCTTAGGGCAACATGGCATCCCTGAAAGAATTCAGCCATCATGAGGACTCACTTCCAAAAAGAAACTCTTAGACATCAGGGCCAAAAGGCACTGCTTTGAGTGGGTATATCACATCCTGTACCATGCACCAGCATGTAGGAAAATCAAACAACTACGCTGAGAGTTGGGACATCCAAACACTGTGATACACATTTAGGAAAGGCCACCTGGTTAGTCAACAGTAGGGGATATGCCAAGGGATGTCTCCCTGTCCAGTTAAAACTGGAGAAGGGGAGAAAGCTCCTGGAATGCACATAAAAATGCTCTGGGAAAGAGTCTGGGTTATTCCTTACTAAGGCGAAGGCAAACTCATTCATGGCATTGTTTTTGCTCAAGGACCTGGGTGTACTTGGTGGGTAATGTGGAATACAACATGGACCTCAAGGGAATAGTGATAACACTGTGGTAGTGCAAGTTCTTAGCTACAAAGAACTACTTCTCAATGCAGTCACCACTATTGGCTATGCATTTTCACCAGTGAAGTGCATGCATGCTGCACATGTAAAAACCTCCACCAGCAGCAGTTACTCTCTGCTGTCATCTATCACACAGCAACAAAATATAATGCAATACTGTCAGAAAGATTCACCTCTACTACTCTACCACCAACATTTTGGAGCATCCCTCATAAGTAATGCTGTATGTCATTGCTATTGTGGTTGCTTTATGCCATATCAAAGGTATTACAGTAAGTCACCCAGATTAATGAAGAATGAATTTTGATGGAAATCAGCAAAGTGCATAACTGATGGAATGAGGAAGGTGCAGTTTTGACTGCAACCAGAGCTGGCTTCAGCATGTATCACTTCAACACCACATACCATCTCTCCATCCCTGGAGGTCTAATGTGACTGATGCAGTCCAAAGTTACGGGCTAGAAGAATTCAATGGACATTTTAGAAGGATGTTCACTAAGGGAATTACACCTGTCTGTATATTTCAAAGAACAGGAGGGTGGTGATAATTAGAAAGTGTGGGACCTAAGCATGATATAAATGATACAGAACTGAGGGGTGGATATTGTTCTGGTTTGAGCTCAGACAAAGTTAGTTTTTTTCATGGTAGCTGGTATGGTACTGTGGTTTAGATTTGTGAAGGAAATATTGCTGTAACATACTAAAAACAATATTTTATTTATTGCTGAGCAGCACTTATACCAAGAACCATTCTGATTCTCATGCAGCTCTGCTACAGAGGATGCTGCAGGGGGACACAACCAGAACTGCAGAGCCAAACTGACTACAGGGATACTCAATTCCATATGATATCAAACTCAGTAGTAAAACTGTGAGAAGTCAGAGAGGATGTCATTGCTCAGAGAGTCACTGGGTATTGGTCAGCTGGTGGTGAGAAACAATACACTGCAACATTTGTTTGCTTCATTTTTATCTTCCCTTTATTTCTTATTAAACTGTCCTTATCTCAGCCCACAGGTTCTTGCACTTTTAAGTACTCTCTCTTATCACACTGGAGAGGGAAGCAGAAGGGAAGAGAGAGCATGAACAGCTATGTGGTGCTTAGCTGCCTGCCAGGTCAAACCACAACCTGGGTATGTGTGTATATAAGTGGGTATGGAAAAAGATCGCTGGGACAATAGGCTGAAAATCCTCAAGATCAGTGTTACCTTGCCCTTATTTTTATTTCAACTTACCCATTTGTGCTCTAGAAGCTAAACAGATTTGATCTTGGCCTGAGGGTACTAACAATAATCAGTATTTCAGTTTTTTTTTTTCAAAGAAGCCTCCCAAGCTTCAAACTGATGCCATTTAATAGTTCCTATTTCTTCTTCCTTAAAATTGAGTAAAATAATAATAATTTATAAAGTAAAAAATTAAAAATTATTTCTACTTCTCTTATACATCCATTTCCATTCATGGTCCAAATTCAAAAGAAATGGTCTAATTTTTATCAGTCAATAAAGAAAATATCAGTCTATCAGACACTACACACAAATACTCACTGTAATGTTATCCAAGAGTTTGGCCATATGTTTAATTATTTCACCATGGTGTGCTGGCTGGGTTTGCAGCAGTTTCTTAATGACAACAACACTTTCAGCAACTACAATTTCTGTTTAAGACAAAACAAATTATTATTTTTAAAAGCATTTATGAAGAAGAAAAGGTCATAAATAATGAATTGTAAAAGATGCAATAGGCTTTCAAGATATGTTTTGCAGAACAGAATATTTGGAAACAAAGATGTACACCAGTCCACTAAGTAATATGAAGTTAGGTTTCTAGAAGCAAGTTATGGGCAGCAAAAAGGATAGAGCCATGTTCTAAACGTAAAAATATCAACCTACCACATACTTTCTCTGAAATTGCCTTTTAGTAAAGCTGTTTGCATTTTTTCAAGTTGACAAACAGAAAGTTCACCAGCTACACATATTTGTAAATAATTTGGTATCTGTATTAAAAATGCAAGTAATTCAAAGAAATGTACAATGTTAGAAAAGACAGCTCACCCTTAAAAAAAGAGAAACAGCTAAACATTTATTTTGCACTTTTTCACGTTCTAAACACCCTCTATCAAGTCTGTAACCTAATTTCTAGTATACTGAAAGAAAACTTCTAAATACACAAGCCATTTTACGATTTACGTCAGTCACGACTTGGACTTCTTAACTGTACAAAGTAATGTCCACAGTCTAACTTGTATGAAATGTGCACCTTTTGAAGCTGAAAAAAAAAATCCCCACTGGTGCAAAATAAAGCTTTTATGCAAGAATAAAGTCTTAAGGAAGAACACTAAAAAAAAGATGAAGTCAAACATAACCAAAGCTGAAAGCAAAATAAAAAGACTACTGCAAGAGTTCAAAGTTATTCTAGTTTCCATTTATATTACAAATGGGAGTAACTTTTTTCCTAAAGTATCAGTGTTTAAAATAAAGAAAGTATACAACAACCATTCCTTAAATTTCATAGAAGTATTTCTACAGCTGAATAGTTAAACTGACACATGGACCATTCACTCAGAAATTAAACAAGATGAAATTACAAAAAAGCAGTATGCAGAAGAAATCTCTATTTTTTTATTACTATTGTTTAGAAAGCAAACTTCTTTAAGGGGGAGTTATTCATAAGCTCTGAATATGTATTATTACACTATAAACCTTAAATTATACCTTACAGCTTTTTATGTCATCCTTTATTTGACATGTTATCCCAGCCACTTGGAGTGGGAGATATTGATAGAACAACCTCCGCCACCGAGTGTTCATATTACTTAACAGAGAAAAAGAATGGCTAAGAAAAGTAAGATTGTAACCAAAAGAATGAGATGGACATGAGGTCATTATTAAAAACACTTGCTGACAATGTAGTATTGATTATGATGAACTGTAAGTGCAATATACAAAGTGTCAACCTAGGACCATCTTCAGTGCGCAGAAGTAAATCAGTGTATACACGATTCATTTTACCAAAAAAATTAAGTACAAACAAAAGCAAAATGTATTCATATTAGGATAAAGACTGACATAACCCAGAAAAAAAAGGCTCTTCAAGGCTTGCTTGGTGCACATGTAGAATCCCAAAAGTAAGCATGAAATGTAGTACATGCATTTAGTCAAGGACAGGAAAACAACAGCTTCTACATCATGTACATAAAATCAGAGAACAACGGATGGAAGAGATGCAATTATTGATATTCTGAACAATCATTAAGAAAATTAAAAATGCAACTCTACTAGAATTATCTAAGAAAAAGTGCATATAAGACAATGATAAATGAACCAAAAAAATCATGAAATAAGTGTACATTATCTTATATCTAAAGAATCACAAAAAATAAACCAAAATCTTAAAATAATGACTACATGTATTAGAAAAGGTGATTAAGAATAACACTGCAATAAAAGGAAACTACAGGAGGGATCAGCAACTTTTCAGAAGCCTTGGTAAAATTACAAGTCATAGTAAAAATTTTAGTATGTTAACTGATAGCTTTCTACAATTTCTAAGCAATAGGGAAATGGCTACACTGAGTAGGAAAACCTCTGAATACCTTGGAGCTTAACAACTTCTTAAAAACCTAATATATATTATATGATAGGTTATTAGATGTTCTATATTATACACAGAAAACTATGAGTTCACAGCTATCACAGAAACATGGTGGCACAAATTACACAACTGGAATACTTTGATTGAGGGCTACAAGCTTTTTAGGATGGATAGGCAGGGCACAAGGGGTATGGAAGCTGCCTTCCATAGAGGATAGATTGTAAAGAGCTGCCTCTAAAAACAGCCTCAATGAAGTTGAGAACTTATGGGTTAAAATTAGGGACCAGACTAAAATAGGACATCGGGTGGTCTGAGTCTACCACAGGCTGCCTGCAATAGCAGGCTTTCATCCTGATGGGTGATTTCAACCAGCTGCTTATCTGCTAGGAAAGCAACATGGTGGACTGCATGTTGCTTTTACATGCTTTTACAACCCAATGTTGGAATCCAGGTGACTTAGGAGTCTGTTGCAGATAACTTTCTGGCAAACCCCTAGTTGATCCAGGAATTAGGGGATGGGATCCTGTGAGAAACTGTCCTTGGGGACAAGGAACAGAACAGATCTGTTAGCTCTTTAAGTACACTTTTGTGGGAGCACAAGAGCTCTCCCCATCCCCCAGAGTAAGAAAGCAAACAGAAGAGGTAGGAAAGGTACATGGCTGAGAAAGGACCAGGTGATTAAACTGAGGGAAAAGAAGGAAAGATGCAAGTGGTGGAAGCAGGGAAGGGTGGCCTGGGAAGAACACACACATGACATTTGGAAAGGCAGAAATGAGCTCAGGAAAGTCAGCATGCACAGAGAATTTGAGGAGGGATGAGAAAAATAATAAGAAGGCATTCCACATGTACATTGGTCACAAGAGAAGGTCAAGGACAGCATAGTCCCTCTGATAAGTGAGAAGAGAGAAATGGCTACAGTGGATATGGAGAAGGCTGAGGTACTCAACAAGTTCTTTGCCTTGATCTTCATCTACAGTAAAACAATTTGCTATCTGCCAGGTTCAAAAGATCTTCAATGTGTCTTTTGCAGCCTTTCAAAATAATAAGTACAAGAAGATAATAGTAGGATAGAAGGACGATAGTAAGATTCTAAAGGTCTCTCAAGACCTTCAGAATATAGAAATATTTTCTAGATTATTACTTAGAATCAGTCAAGAAAACTAATCTTGTTGGGACATATCTTTATATTCATGCACATACATGTCTGAACATACATGTACTACACTTATGTAGAATGTGTATGAAATACACAATGAGTTATTTTGAAGAAACTCGTATGTTGAGAAGTTAAAGTTAACCAAAAAAAAGCACATTCTTCTATTCTTCTTACCTAAGTTCCTTATCAGCAAAAAGAAAAACAAACAAACAAACAAACAACAAAGCAAGAAGGTGTGTTGTAACTGGAAGATACTTTAAACAGTGCATAACCAGAATAGCAGAGGGATATAAGGTCCAAAGCAACAGGAAATTGAAAGTATCAAGCAGTACACTGAGCCCCTCAGAAATTTCTAAACCAAGGTGAAGTAGGAGAGAAGGAGGGCTTGTAATGTATAAATCAAACAAGAAAAATGCATCTCTGGGTCACAGTGGTGGGGCTACACTCTACCAAAGCACTGTACTAATACAGGCCTTCTTAAGATTACCAGGAAAAATATGTCCAGTAACCATGAAGAGGAATTAATGCTGCTTATAAAAGCTCAGCGCAGGTCACTCCTCTGTTCTGAATACAATTCTGATTAATCTACAGCATCCCTAAAATCATGCTTCTCCTCCTTCCTAGCATTATTATATTCGATTACGTCTGTGCCAACACTATTTCTGATATTTAGCAATAGCCATGTTGATTTCACATTTTACAATAATCTTCTGATTCTCCTATTGACCCCTTCTGTGTAATATTCCTTGGTAACTAGTAAGAATATACAATATCATCAGGTATTGATTTACAGTGCTACTATATCCTATTCGACTTTACATGATTCTTGTTGTATTCCTTAGCGGCTTGCAACTACATGTTACTATAAAAAATAACAGAAGGCTAAATAATAAGATCAAGCGAAATTTGGGACTTGCACTAAAACTAATACATTTTTTTCAGCTAGGCATTGATGCACTAAAAAGCCATTCCAAGCTTTCAGCACCCTCTACAGGCTAACTGCTTTGATGCAACTAAACACATAACAAAATTTTTACTGTCATCTCATAATCACAACAGTACAGTTTAGTAATTAACAGTATTTTGAGAAAAAGAAAAAACAACAGGTAAGCTCATAATCTCAGGCAACAAGGAATTAATTTCACTAACAAAAAGGAAAACAAATATTCAGTGTTTATAGCAGCATTTTGTAGTGTTTCACACAACACCAAAGTTACTATTTTTATGCAACCATACAGGTTAAATTTTATACAAGTTCATGCATGTTATTACATTATCTACTTTCCATTAAGAAAAGGTTTCAAGCCATCCACCACTCAGATAGAACATTTAACTTACCATCCCTGTTGGACAGCAAACATACGAGGCCATTAAGGCATGTGTCAGTCACTTCAGTGATGTTAGTTGCACATCTGCCTATAGCCTGAATTGTAGCTGCAGCAAACTGTTTATCCTGGCTTTTCACGTAAGTCTAGAGAAATAGGGTTTTCGTTAGTCTATACACAAGTGTCATGGTTTTATATCAACAGGAAACTTATGATATATCCTCAAAAGAGAAACATACTATATAATAAATTCAATCTAGAAAGCTACTCTGCACATGAGGTTTTACTTGTTCATTTGTTCACTGTCACTTCCAAAAGACATTTTCTTGCCTGCTTTGGTCACTGATGGTCATGGGAACCTCTGATTTCAAGGAAGCTAGGGGTCAGGGGCAATTAGCCAAAAACAGCAATTAGTTTGCTTGCAAGGTTAGAGGAGTTGATGAGCTTTCTCTTCAGAGAAGTTTCAGTTCATTTAATCAGAAGCATCTGTGAAACTATGAGTTACCTACCTGCCTATGAATCAGTATATTTCAGAAATAACCAGCCAGAAAATGGAAGCAATGAAACTAGATGTCATATTGCAAAGAGTAAAGAAAGAAGAAGACACACAGTTTCACTTGTTTCACATGTGTTTCACATGCAGAACATCTTGCTGATACATACATACACATATACTGGAGGTAATATTATTTTATCAGGTGTCTCACAGAAATGAGGCTTGGCAATTAATGCAAATGACCAAATATTACTAAAATTAAGGCACTATTTTCTAGTGATTTAAAGAATCAGTCAAGTTTGTAGAATATATTTTTAAAAATTTTGAATGGATGAGCTCTTCTGAACTTTTTTACTTTTTTTTTTGTTTGTTTTTGTTTTGTTTTTTGGAAGCTGTAAAGAGTGAAAAACAGCACACTGAAACTCCTTTGCAAACATAAAAGGTTCCATTATCCATTATGATACTAGACAGTTTAATTTCAATTTCAAGAATGCTTTATTCTGGAAATGACTTTAACTTGAAAATATTAAGACTTAGGCTCTATTTGAAACATCCAATAGTGGCAATTGGCCAACAGAAAACATTTATTTTCAAAAGAATACACTTTTGCACAAACCTGAAATTCTCGAAGCAGAGTTGATATGTTGGCTTCATTTGCTAAATTTGTCATGATTTCGAGCTAAGAGAAAAGAATATACATTAAAACCTAAAAAATTATATAAGCAGTAACACATGCATACAATACTTTTATTGCATATAAATACAAGATAATACTATTAAACACACTACTTAGATCTCAATAGAGTATGCCACTTTTCAGTATAAACCAATAGCAAGATTGCACTCAGGAGGAACATTCTCCTTCCAAGTACCTGCAAGGTTTTCAAATGACTCTTGGGTTCAGTGATGTATTTTCTAACTCTAGTTTTACAGTGTTGCATTGCATATTGAATAGCTCTGAAATACTTCTGGCAGTATCAATTCTTATCTTATACACAGGCTTTAGCTTATAAGAACTATGTAACACAGTAAGAAGAAATAATGAAAAGCACAATTGCAGCTATGGGGAAATAAATGCAGATGAACTGCTATAAAAGACTTTTAACTTGAGAAACAAACAGCTAACATTCGTGAGAATATTTAGATCTCAATTAACAGAATCAGACCCTGTTCCTGGTGAACAAGAGGATACACACTACCTGGCATACATCATTAAAACACTATACTCCCACTGTGTTCTAACTTTGAAGGCAGAATTCCAATAAAATTTGAATGAAGTAAACTGAAGAAAAAGAAATTGAAAGCCATATCTCACAAATTTGTTGGTATTTTTTGTTGGTACCATTTGTTGGTATTGCAGCTAGCATTAAAGAATTGAGATGGAGAGAAAGAAAAGAGCACAATTTCTCTTTCTCAAGCTCTTTTCTACTGCATTATCCGTTAAAAAAGAAACTACTAAATGTCAGTAAAACATCTCTTTGTGAAATCTGTATCTGTATCTGTACACAAATGCCTCTGACAAACTAAAATAAAATGAGGCACACAGCAGTAGAAAATACTTAACTATTGTTTTGTCAAGGACTTAAAATCTATTAAAGACCAAGAATACAGACAACAAGATTAAAACAGCCTACATACACACTAAGACGCGGCATTGAGGAAAGCCCAAAATACACAGGTCACTCCAAAAGCAATGCCTCTTATTTATTTCCATGGAAACTACAGCAGATACAAGGAGTACAATACCAAAGTTTGATAGAGCAAATTCTCAGCTACAAAACACTGTTTTTCAACACAGTCATCACTATTAGCTATGCATTTTCACCAGTGATGAACACGAGCCTGCATGCCATGCTCATAACAATTTGCACCAGCAGAGGTGACCCACTGTCACTGTCACCACTGCTGAAACACCACCCACAGCCTTTTTGCTCTGACACCCACTGTTTGGTCTCCACACACATTAAGCAAGTGTTCATGAATGTCAAATAAGACAGATCTCCTAGAAAGAGTCCAGTGGAGGACAACAAAGATGATTTGGAGCCTGGACTATCTCCCATATGAGGAAAGGCTGAGAGACTGGACTCTTCAGTGTGGAAAAGAGAAGTCTGAGAGGAAATCTCCTAACTAAACAACTAATAAATATCTAAACTGTGGGAATCAAGTCGGTGGGGTGGACTCTTTTCATTGGCAAGCAGCAATAGTATGAAGGGCAACAGACAGAAACCACAACACATGAACTTCCTTATAGATTCAAGGAAGAATTTCTTTATTGTGAGAGTGATGAAGCACTGGAACAGGCTGCCCAGAGAGGTGATATGGATATCTCTGGAGATATTCAAGACCTACCTAGATGCCTACCTGTGCAACTTACTGTAGGGAATCTGCTACCTACCTACCTACCTATACACCTACCATTTTGTGATTCTGTGATTCAGTGGATGCCATTATTTCTGCATGGAGGAATTCAATGACAAACCTTTGCTTCATATGTGCTTTCACGTCAGATGCCATTTTGTCAGACTGCCCCTCTTCTGCCGTCTGTCACACAGCAACATAATGCAATGGAATACTGGCGCGAACTACTGCTGTACCACCAGCATCTGCCTCTGATGTTGTGCACCAACAACACTGAACAGGATTACTTTCAGAGCAACTCTCATACTTATGTCGAAAGCTGACCTCAAAGGGAACTTGGTACTCAGGCATCATCCCATATTTGACTCCCATTTCTTTCAGTAAAACAGATTTAAACTCTTTTTAATCAAATAGTATCAATAACAGTGTGATTTCACTACTCTTTATATGAGATTTTTCATATTAAGAAAACAATCAAACTCTAAATATTTTAATGGCTACTTACGTTTAAAAAAAAAAAAAAAAAGCAATGCTCTCTACTGAATTGTACCAAAAGATATGGTTGAAAACACAGTCTTCTTGCTGCCTATAATATGATAACAAAAGAATTTCCAAATAGCCTGACAACTCTAAAGGACATCTATGGACTTAAATAAAAGCAACAAATCTATACTTAGGGAAAAAAAATGAATAGCACAGTCTGTCACAGCAGCACATGAAAACTTTACTTTTCTGTTCCAAACAGTGATTTGTCCAGTAATATACAGGTGATTTTTATTTTAACTCACCTTCAGAGTTTTAATCATTGTTGGATCCGTTGATCTAACATAGAAACTCTTCAGATAAGGTTCAAACATGCCCTGGAAAATAGAACATATGTAAGTAGTTTGCCTGAGTTCAATATAATGTAATTTCAAAAATTCTAAATATGGTTTACCTTTCTCTGAATTGACATAGTGGCAATATTTTGCAGAACAATATACTGCACTTCCCTAGAATTGATCAGAGAAACAGACGTTATTCTGTAGAATTATATATTACTTGACACAAACATATAAAGAAGTTGGAAATTGTCAACTATTACGAGATGATTATTTGTTTCACATTCTGGCATCTCCAAACATAGCTCACATTTTGTTCACTATGACACAAGGATGAGAATGGCATAGGTGAGAATTGGAAAGATATGGACTACTATCTGTAGTGTACAAATTTCTGCGTTAGTTACAATGACAGCTAGTGCTTGAACAACCAGTAAGAATTAGGTTAGCATTTCTTTGTCTTGAAAGATTTCCTGTTAATTCTCAAAAAGGGCCTAGTTTGCCAGTCGCATGCAATACATGCTAACAAACTCACATTCCTATCAAAAAACAGCACTTCAAAATTATAGACTTTGTAGTCAACAGAATTATATAATATTCTAAACAAAAAGATAAAATGTTCTAGGAGGACATTTTGATTAAAATGTTCATTTACAACCCTCAGTGGAAGCAAACAAAAAGAAATCTGGATGACTGTCTGAAGACTTTAAACTACAATTTCTGTACCAATCATTTAAAGACCAAGTGAAAATTCATATGCATATTTTTTAAACTAGTGCTGAAATTCTTTTGTGATGCAAATATCAACCTAATAAAGAAATTATCCATTATCTCCTTTTATTCAAAAATGTGTAATAGCCCTGTAGTAATTACAGTTGTAGCTTACAAAGACAGGTAATAGTGAAGAAGTATACAACATATTTTAAACTTTATTTTATGTAATTCTTACATAGGTACTTGGAAACAGTCAGCTTCATGTGATATAAATGTGATTCATGTGACATAAAACGCTCTTCCAAGTATTTATATACCCTTCACAGAATCACAGAATGGCCTGGGTTAAAAAGGACCACAATGATCATCTAGTTTCAACCCCCCTGTTATGTGCAGGGTCACCAACCACCAGACCAGGCTGCCCAGAGCCACATCCAGCCTGGCTTTGAATGCCTCCAGGGATGGGACATCCACAACCTCCTAATATCTAATCTGTTTTCCAGTGCATCACCACCCTTTGAGTGAAAAACTTCCTCCTAATATCTAACCTAAACCTCCCCTGTCTTAGTTTAAAACCATTTCCCCTTGTCGTATCACTATCAACCTATGTGAACAGTCATTCCCCCTCCTGTTTATACACACCCTTCCACCCTTGCTAGATTATAACTCTATTTGGCATTAATTATTATTATTATCATCATCATACTGGACATTAATTTAAAGGCCACAGGCTAAGGACAATCAACAAAAGCTTATTTCAAGGTAGCTCCAATAGCAAAAGTGTTTCTCTCAGACTGGTGACAGAGAACAGCCAAGTCATTCAATATGATAATCAAAACACTAAAGCCATTTTAGGTGCTATTTGTAGAAAGCAGTGACTTCTCACCTGAGGAAATCTGAGTATAAATGAAGAGTAAACAACATGCAAAGGGAGAAGGAGGTGATTGTCCCTCTCTACTTGGCTCTTGTGAGGCCCCATCTGGAGTACTGCTTCCAGGTCTGGGGCCCCCAGCACAGGAAGGACGTGGAGCTCTTGGAGTGGGTCCAGAGGAGGGCCACTGAGATGATCAGAGGGCTGGAGCACCTCTCCTATGAGGAAAGGTTGAGGGAACTGGGCTTGTTTAGATGGGAGAAGGCTCTGGGGAGACCTAATTGTGACCTTCTAATATTTTAAAGGAGCATGTAAACAGGAGGGAGAATGGCTGTTTACGAGGTACATGGAACATGTAAAAATGGTACATGGAAGATGGTAAAGTCAAACTTCTAGTTATATTGAATGAAATATAAACTAGTTCTTTAAAAGTAGTCCAAGGTTTAAGAAAACATTGAGGATTCAACAGTACCAGACATTTTAATTTAACAAGTGTCTCTCAGTTTCTCTGTCAACAAGACAACAAAGTACAGTGAAGAAAAAAAAACCCATAAACTTTCTGAAGTCTGTTTTGAGTGCCAAAGCAAGACAGTAAAACAACACAATTACATTTCTAGTAACTTTCAGTAATTGGAAAGCAAAACAAAACAACACAAAAAACCTAAGCTAATTAGTTAGTACCATCTTTCTTCGAATGTTCATTAGGCAGCTATGATTCTTCTAAGAAAGACAGTCATAATTAAGAATGAAATACTTATGATAATGAATGATCACTGGAAGTAATACTGAAAATGATGGGATTACATATAAAGATTCTCACTCACAAAGTAAAAAATTAACATTTTACATAACAAAATAAAATACTAATAGCATAGGAGTTATATATTTACACATAAAGCTATGACTAAAGGAGTATGTACTAAAATTGTACATATCTAAAGCTCTCATAAAAAAGTACAGATGGCAATTTGACTTGACCTACCTATTACTACGGAGTAAACGCACTAATGATTTAGAAATAATACCAGCTTCGGATTTTGGTGCCAAATGCCAGTAAAGCTGTGCAACTGCCATTACCACCTAAAAAAAGAATGTTCAAAAACAGCATATTAACTCAAAATTTTGACTTGTACATACACATTACATTTGCTTCACACTTGCAGACCTACCAGGTATGCAAAGTTCATACCTATATTCTTTGAAATCAGCAAAGCAGACTGGGGGAGAAACATGGGGAGAAGGATATTTTTATTTCTGACAGTCAAAGCTACTAAGTACCTGTTATTCCTCCCAATATGTATTAGATAATATAACACACTTTCTAGAGGAAGAGGGACAAAGAGTAAGAAATGCAACTAATTCAAATGTAATCATACCGATATCATTGTTAATAATCCCATACTGCTTACATTAGATCTAGTTAAGCTAAAGAGGAAATAATGTGGGTTTGTTTTGATGCAGTTTTAAAAAAAACTTCTGCAAATCTTGTGCTTTTATTTTTATTAAGTAAGGTCTAAGATTATTTATTCTTTAGCTTCTACAAAAAACTTCCATTTCATTATTCTATCATTAATTTATTAAATGGCAGTTGCTTTTACTACTGCTTTCTAAAATCCAATTGGAAGTATGAATTATAGCAACAGACCAAGTAGAAAAAAGTAGTGACATAACCAACTTAAAACAGGTAATATATGATTTTAAAGTTTTTTCCTAATACCTTACACCAATTAATAATTCATGTCATAACCTTCCCTACAATACTTACTGTCAAGGTAAATTTTCTTAATCTAAACTAAACAAATCACAGAAAGGAAAGTCAAAATAAAAACTTATGATAGTTAACTTGATATATTGAGAAAAATTATTATTAATAAACAGTAAAAAATGATACAAATCTGAGAAGTGAAACATTTTTAGCAGAGTGCTACAGTGCTACTTTATTACTGAGAATAATCTAAAGTCAAAGAGAAAACAATTTATTTAATTGCTGGTAAATTCTGTGAACATTAAAAAAATGATGTAATAGCAATTCAAACAATCAAGACTTCATTTGATAAATTGCATTTAAACACCTCAATTAACTTTAATATAGCAAACTTCAAGATCACAAATCCTAGAATCAATACTGTACTTAACAAATATGAAGAAAGTGATTTATGGACTATGGAAGATAAGCAGCTTTTATAGTGTGTGTACGAAAAGAAACGGAAACAAATCTCAATTCATTTTGATGACAAACATATCTAACACAGCTGTTCTTTGTATGAGATGAGGAAATATCACATGGATGTTAAATAGCAAAAGGTTTGGTCTAATATAATTGGTATTGTAAAACTGCATTCAATTTGTTTCCAGAGTTTGCTGACAGATTACAAGTGGTTTTGAAAAGTGTTAAGCATTACTTGGAGTCTAGAAATGTGATTCAGGGAAGAAAGAAAAACTCGATCACTTTAGTAGCTCAAGGTTAGGAAAGAACTTCATCACGGCACAAGATTTTTTTTTTTTTTTTTTTTTGGTGATATCATTGGAAAAGTCTTCCAAAGCAATCTAGTCTTGAGTAATGAGACAAATTGAAGTCAGAAGTAAAGTTTAACATTACAATGTTTTGCCATCAACACATTTCCTTCTGGTCCTAAAAATTTACCGGGAAATTAAAACTTCTGGTATACAGAGGATTCTGTAATTGAGATGCCACATCTACCCTGGAATCCTGTCAAAATACCAACTCCTAAGAATATGGCTGGGCATTAGAGGAATTGAGACATGTAACTGTCTACTCAAAGGAAAGTATCACTAGATGAATCAGTAGCAACTACGATTTTCTTTGCGAATCTGTATCACCAAAACTTGAAATGAAATTTTCTCATATTTTCTCCAGTATTTTGCCTGTCATTGAAGTTGAGCATACACAACATTCTGTTATACTTAAAAGTTAAGCTAATTTCAAAGAAGAAAGAACAGCTATTATTTTCCTATAGTAGTTACTATGTAGTATTACACTGCTTGACTTAAAGAGGAGTAAATTTGAATTTTCAAACTTTCACGTTTTCTAGAACCATAGATATTTAGTATTTTAAGATTTTATCTAAAAAAAAGAATTTGTCATACAGCAGCATTTCGGCTTTGAAGCAAGGGCTTTGTATTTCGTAACAGCAGCCTGTGATCTGGGTCCATAGCGTAGTTCTTCTTAACTTTCTGATCCTTTTCTTTCTGTTCTTCATCAGATTCATAGAAATTGTTTTCATTATATTCTTCTTCAACATTTTCATCCTATCAAAAGATAAAATGTGAAAAATATGCATGGAATATTTGAATCAACAAATTATATTAATTGAAGAAGTAATATACAACACCACAATTCTATACAGGAGTTACATTAAAAAAAAAAAAAGAAAAGAAAGAAAATAGCTATAGACTCTTCTATTCCAGTTTGTTCAATGTGGTAAATGCAACAACATGAAAAATAGTTTAAAAATACACGCAAAATGTCCTTACCAGTAAGATGAAGCACAAAATGAAATGCTTTCATTAGTTTTCTATATTAAATTAGGTAATAATAGGAAGGTTTTTTGGACTGACAACCCATGACCTAAAATTAAAACTTCTGAAGAAGATAAGTTCTTTAAAATTTACTTTTTGAAAATTGTTACAGAAGTTCTATACATTCTTCCTTTTCTAGCAGTATACAAATTATCTACAAAAGCAGTAAATCTCAAAAGACAGGATAGTAATTAAGGAATTTCATGAGAAAAAAGGTTACATTTTTTTAACTCCCGTTTTCTCTGAAGTACAAATTCTTCAGCTGTTTAAATTAAGTTGTAAGCTATCAGCACATCACTTAAAGCAACAAAAAAACCTACAAAGAATAAGCATTTATTAAACTTTGTGTTACTAGTACATTTAAACTTTTTTTTTTAAGATAAAAAATAAGTGAAGAACAGATCTCATGTATTTCATTGTTTTACATTTAATTAATTAACACTAAAAATTCTATATAAACTCAAAGAACAGCAAGATGGATATCAAGATTAGATGAAACCTAAATGTCTGAACCAAGAAGATCTACAGTAAATTTACACAGTTTTGCACAGCAACTCTACATTGAGGGTACTCTGTCTCCTAATACACCAAGGAGACAATGTTGATGATTCTCAGACTTCCCTATCTCCCACCAAATAACTCTGTATTCAGTGGCCTACAACAAACTACATGCATAATATCAACTATGACATTGATCACTAAGTACAACTAAGTACTTTTTCACTACAAAAATGAATGCTATGTGGAAAGAGGAAATATTCTGGTTAAACAAATTCATCTTTAATGTTCACAGGTTTTAATGTAAAGATGGCAAAGCACATTGAGATCTCCACTTTTTGTTTTTATTTACAGGATGTTGTTGTTGTGTTACAGGATTATGAAGAATAGTTCTTATTCTTGTACTGCAATAGATTGAACTCTACTTGATCAAAGTTCAGGGCCTTAGAATCAATTGAAAACATCTTGGTTCTTGATTTGTATTTTGTTTTGTTCTATTTGTCCTGGTTTTAGCTGGGACAGTTATTTTCTGCACAGCGTCTGGTAGGATGCTCAGTTTTGAGAAAAACAACGTTGATAACACACCAATGTTTTAGCTGTTACTCAGCAGTGGTGCACAGAGCCAAGGACATTTCAGTTTTACAGCTTTTCTTACTGTCCTGCCAGTGAGGGGGCTGGGGACCACAAGGAGATGGGAGGAGACAGAACCAGGGCAGCTGACCTACACTGACCAAAGGGATATTTCTTACTATATGACACTATGTGAGAAATCTATAAAATTGAAAATGAGGGAAGTTGGGCAGGGGGAGCAGATGCTGCTTCGGTACTGGCTCAGCTTTAATCAGTGGATGGTGAGCAATTATGTTGTACATCACTTGTTTTGTAAACATGCATTACATTATTATCATTTCTATGATCATTTTTTCTCTTCCTTTTCTGTCTCAGTAAATAGTTCACATTTCAACCTGTAAGTTCTACCTTGTTGATTTTTTGCCCAATTCTCTCCCAGATCCCACTGGGAGTGGGGAGTGAGCGAAGGACTGGGAGACGCAAAGCTCCTGGGTCAAACTATAACATTGTTATTGTTTGTTTAGGATATTAAAATGGTTTTAATATAACTCACAGCATTACATACGGAGCCACTGAGAAGACAAAAGCAGATCCTCTCAGAGAATTGCAACAAAGGAGATTTCAGTTAGATACAAAATGAAAGAGTTCATAATTGAAACAGAGAGATTACCACTGCCCACATAAGAAATTGTGGAATCTCTGTTCTTGAATGAATCTCCTTCAAATGAAAAGGCTCTGGTTAATGTAGTCTATACAGGAGGAGGCCTTACTTGTGCAGTGATCTTATATAGCAAGACCTCTATAGTTTTCTTCCAATCCATTATATGACTACAATAGGACAGTCAATTTCTAGTGGCAGGTTGTTGGAGGAAGGAAGAACGGATAGCAATGGTTGGTTTTATGGATGAGCTTGATAGAAAACATTCTTCTGAAATGTAATTTCAACTAGAACAGTTGTTACCACTGAATAGTTGTAGTACAACTGAATTGAAAGCCATGACAGCAACTTACCCACGAGAGCATCAGAAAACTAGCAAAAAAGGCAGAATTCTCATCTCTAACATTACACATACTATGAGGAATAGAAGAGGTTCAGAGCACGCCCAAATAACTAACGGGTTACAAAAATACTAACAAAGCTAATACAATGATATGCTGCAATACAGGTGATCAATTCTATGAAAAAATCCTTCTTAGAATAGACATCACAATATTCAACACTATGAAACTTTTCGTAACTTTTCACAGCTAGAGGCTGCTGAAACCATTTAGATTTATGTGCGTCTTCATTCCCCTAAATTTTTTATCACTCTTTGTCACCAGAATAGCAAGCTAAAAGAGCTAGCATCACTGTGGCTAGTTACTTATTTATAATAGAACAAGCTAGCTTATATCAGAATCATTAAATCATAGAATAATAGAATGGTTTGGGTTGGAAGGGACCTTAACAAATGTCCAATTCACAATCCCCCTGCCACAGACAGGGTTGCCACCCACCAGATCAGGTTGCTCACAGCCCCATCCAACCTGGCCTTGGACACTTCTGGGAGTAGGGAATCTGGGCGGCCTGTTCCATCACCTCATCACTGTCTGAGTAAAGAGTTTCTTCCTAAAAACTAACCTAAAACTCTCCTTTTTAAGGTTAAAAATCATTCTTCCTTGTCCTATCACTATCAGACCATGTAAAAAAACAATCTTGATCTCTCTCCTGCTTATAAGCTCCCTTTTAAGTACTGGAAGGTTACAGTGAGGTTTCTTCAGAGCCTTCTTTTCAGGCTGAACAAGCCGAACTACATGAGCCCATACTTGAAAGGAGAGGTGCTCAGCCTTTTGATCACCTTCGTGACTCTGCTTTGGACATAGTCCAACAGCTCTATGTTCTTCTTGTCCTGGAGATCCCAGATCTGGACACAGTACTCCAGATGGGCCTCACAAAGGCAGAGTACAAGGGGACAATCACCTCCCTCTCTCTGCTGCCCATCCCTCTTCAAGGAGCCTGGGATACTGTTGGACTTCTGGGCTACAAGTGCACACTTCTGGCTCATGGCAAGCTTTTCAGTCAGCAGAGCCCAACTATAATTGTTCTGCCCTGCTTTCTCTCACGTCTTTATCAAAGCCTATTTAAAGCATGTGTGTCCAGCCTTTTAGCATGCCCAGGCCACACTTACTGAAGATCAGTTGTCTTGGGCCAATGTTTTGGTTGTTACTGAGCAATGGATGCATGCCTGGGGCTGGTCTGCTAGAAGGGGCAGAGCTGCTGCCACAGTGGCATGGGGAAGGGGGTGGGTCCTGGGCCAAATGCAGCCTGTGTGGAGACACCTGATATAGTATTATCCAACCATACACAGTTATCAAACTCCAGTTGTTTTCTGAGGATTATTTAAGTCACGTATCCAATTGCTCATTTTTAAAAAACAATTACTTTTGAGACAAATCCTTTAAATTCTTGTTAGAGGTCAAAGAAAAATCAAAAGTGAGTAGAGGAATTGCTAGAAATGAAGGTAAAATCTTACTTATTATCTCTTCAGCAAACTAAGCTAGGATAACTTTGAAACTTGTCTTTATGCATTCATCAAGACCTAGGTAGTGAAAAACTCTATAAAAATGGGTGTGGAAAAGAGAAAACTTATAATTTTCATTTCATTTTATTAAAATTTGAAAGAACACTGAAAATAAATTGTCCTTTACATTTCATGTCACTTTAATAGGTAACATCAACAGTGCCCTCCCTGTTTTGCAGAAGACTTAGCAAGCATTTAGCTGCTAGATTTCTTATGCAAAAGCATCTGAGGTGATTCAGTTCGTTTATTTCTCTGCCTATACATCTCTGTGATAGACATCCTTCTAAACTAAAAGTTCAAGATGCTTAATCAATAGTACTGGTGACTGAATTCCTCCCCTTCTCTACAGGACAAAGCAGCTTCAAAGCAGAATTCCTGATCTCAATGCATCTCACCATAGTGAAGAAACCAAGCTTCCTTTAACTGAAGGATAATCCAGTCTTCATTGATTCAGCCATCAGTATCCCTACCTTTCCTGCTAACAGGCACACACATCAGTGCTATTGAGCTCAACAGTAATACGTAGTTGGAATGAGTATTTAACTCATTAATCACTGCTATAAAGAGAGAGCTTGAGCTCTTACATTTCCAATTTTTGAAAATTATTTGTAAATAATTTTGTTGATTAGAAAGAGTACCTTTTATGAAAACATTTTTAATAAAAATACCTTCAGAATGTTTATATTTTATCGCTTTTTTCATATCCTCACAGGAGTATTAATATGGTCTTTTCTCATAGTTACTATTTACTGCCACCTCAGAATTCCTATTTTTTCAAATTTGTTGAAATATGAAGTAATTATGTTCCAGACAGAAGACGATGATGCCACATAGGGAAATAAGTTTAATGAAGTGTAATTCATTAACATAAAGTTGAAGTCTAAATTAGTTAGAATTTGTAATCACATAAGGACCTTATTAAAACAAAGAGAATAATACTGCAAGATTTTCACATTACCATGAAAATGAAAAAAAAGCATTACATAAAGGAGCCATGAGACTGAAAGACAGACACCTGAAGGCTTCTTGTGTGTAAGAACTGCTGTTTCAAATTCTATTAATTATCCCAGACATGGACAGCTCTTACATGCATACATGAAAACATTCAGTCACTAGCAACTCCTTAAGTCTCAACCTGAACTGCTGACTATACTTACTGTCAGCAGGAGTCTGCATTTTTTTAAAGTCTGCATTTGCCTGAATAATAAGATTTTTTTATGTGTTGGTTTTTATCTGACATGAACAAAGTTTGATTTATAATTTCTGCAGTACCAGACAAACTTCATTTTTTTGATAGCACTGCCTACCTGTCTCATTAAGTAGCTTGGGATCAGTACAAAAAAAATCCTAAAATTGAACTCTTCAAAGGAACCCTGCTGGTTTTTATCATTCAAAGCAGAATGATACCAACTAACTGCTCTGCATGGAAGAATTATAACATAAGGGAAGGGGAAAATAATTCAACCAGAAATATCTCATAGAATTATAGAATGTCTTGGAAAGGTCCTCAAAGATCATCAAGTTCCAACCCTCAGGAGGTTCACGCGGGTCCACTTTGCAAGCTTATCCAGGTCTCTCTGAATAGTATGCCTTCCTTCTATCTTACTGACTGCACCTTTCAGTGTAGTCATCAGCAAACTTGCTCAGGATACATTCAATCTCAAGGTATCAATCAATGATAAAGATGTTGAAGAGCAGTGGTCCCATGAGGGACATAGCTCGTGACAGTCCTCCATCTGTGCATAGAATCACTGGCAAAAACCCTCTGGCTGCAACCACCCGGTCAATTCTTTATCCAATCCATTCAACTGTCCAGCTTTCAAATCCATCTCCCTCCAATTTAGAGAAAATGATATGGTACAAGTCTATGTCAAAGGCCTTGTACAAGTACAGGCAGAGTTGCCCTTCCTTGGTCTACCAATGCCATCAACTCCATCATAGAGAGTTCTTTGGCAATGCTACTGAAATGGTAGGAAAATGTCGGTGGGACTATTCCTCCAATAATACATGGTGTAAGAAGTACACAACAAGAATTGGCTAAGACTGTTGTCCCCCAGAGGAACCTTACAGTGCAAGTTCTAAACTTTGCAAAAAAGGAAGAGATGGGACACCTACTTATTTTTGTCTGAAGTGGCACAGAACTAGCAACTTCATGGTGGCAAGTACAACAGAAGCTTCTTTGTACTGCAACATAACAATGAGGAAAAGCCTTGCTCTAAGGTAAAAGCATCCTGCTCAGCATGCTACTGGTGCTACTGGCATCTCAGATTACAAAGAGCAATCAAAACAGCATGCCTCTTATACTATATACGAAGTCTAAGGGTTTTTCCAAGCAGGAAAAAAGATGTCATAGAGAAAAGCATTGACAGTACTTGAATTGCTGTCAGCACAAAACTGAAAATAAGACTCCTGACTTTTAAAGATGCTTTAATGAACATCATTCGATCAAAATTGAACTTTCCACAAATAATTTCCTACATCTTTATTTTCCAGTCCTCAACATCAATACCGCACCTGCATTTTGCTGTGACAAGATGCTTCTTCACACTTCCAAGAAGAAATGCCAGATATTAATAGCACTCAAATTTTACTTCCCCAGAGTTCTGATTTGACCTCAAACTGAAGACTTGCAGTTAGAATTAAATTAATTATATAATTTATTTAAATTTATCTATTATCTTAATTTAAATAATTATTTATTTAAAACAGTTTAATTTATTTTAATAGTCATTTTTTAAGTTTTAATTTATCTAACGCAGTTCAATCCTCTTCAAAATAGAAGTCAGACATGAAATAGCTTCCTCTTACCACAAAATCATACTAATTTTAGTAGCATGTGGAAGATATGCAATAGTAAGAATACAAAGAAATACAGATTTGCAAAACAAATGATAGGTTGAAAAACTTCAGAGAATACTGCCTTAGTTTTCACTGACAATCACTCTTCTCACATCTCTGCAGTTCCTTTATCTGAAGGCAGAGTCTGGGTGTATGAAGTTCTTCACCTCATAAGAGAACATCAGGTATGAAATCATCTGAGGAATCTGCAAACATACATCTGAGGATCCTGAGGGAACTGTCAGATGCAGCTGCCAAACCACACTCCATCATATTTCAAAACTCTTGGAAGTCAACTGAAGTTCCCAATGGCTAGAGAAAAGAGAATAGCATGCCCAGTTTTTAAAGGGTAATAAGGAGAACCCAAGGTACTATTAAACAGTCAGCCTCTACTAGGAGTCCTGTAAGATTATGGAAAAGATTCTCCTAGAAGTTATTTTGAAGCACATGGGAGACACGGAGGTAATTACAGACAGCCAATGTAGTTTCACCTGGGGAGAATCATGCCTGACTTTTCTGGTGGCCTTCTACAATGAAGTGACTGCAATGGAAAGAAAATTGATATCATCCACCTGGAATTCTTTGCTATGGTATCCCACAACATTCTGTCTCAATATTAAAAAGATATGAATTTGATGGATGATGGGCTATTAAAAGAAATGGGAACGGCATGGATGGCAGCAATCAGAGTTACAGTCAATGGGTCAATATCCGAATGGAATCCAGTAGTGAGTAGTGATCTTCAAGAGGACTGCTACTCGACCAACACTATTTAGTATCTATGTCAATGTTGTATATAGATAGAGGGATTGATTACACCGTCAGCGAGCACAGTCACCAACTCGAGTGGTGCAGTTCATATGCTTGTGGGAGCACATGCTATCCAGAAGGATCTTGACAAGCTGCAGAATTGGATGCATGAAACTCATAACAAAGCCAAAAGCAATGTCCTGCAACAATGGAAGACTAAGGAGAACCTCTAGTTGGATGTGGGGGGAAAGACAGTGATGAAGGAGAAAAAAAGGCTGAGGTACTTAATGCCTTCTTTCCCTCAGTCTTTACCAGTAAGGTCAATTGTTCACTGGTACCCAGTACACTCCTTGACCTGGAAGGTAGGGACAAGGAGCAGAAAGAGGCCCTCATAATCTGAGAGCAAATGCTTAGCAACCTGCCATAGAACTCAGATGCCCACAAGTTTATGGGGCCAGATGGGATACACACAAGCGTACTGAAAAAGCCAGCTGACACGCTCACCATGTCACTTTCCAGCATGTCAGCAGTCCTGGCTATTCTAGAAGATCTCAGCTGATTGGAGGCTAGCAAATTTGACATCTATCCACAAGAAGGGCTGGAGGGAGGACCTGGGAAACTACAGGCCCATCAGTCTGTCTTAAAGTGTCTGTTTGTTTCAGTGATATTCACACACCAAAAATTAGTGGCAAATTTATTCTGATGGTAGAGTCATACTGGAAGAGCAGGTGTTGCTACCATTCAGGCCTAACTTACCCCTAGTCTTCTTGTCTCACATTTTTTTAACCATAAACTGGAACAAACATATGGATACACAAACGAAAAGCAGAATAATCCAAGATAATTTGAAATTTTGGATAAAGTACTTCATGTTACCTATGGTCCTTCAAAGATATGCAATAAACCAAATCAAAAAGCATGCAGTCTCAGACTCAAGAGACTATAGCATCCTCATTGCAGTCACACAGGTCTTCCTGAGAGGAAAAATTAAGCAAAAGCTTGTTTATGTGAAAAGGGAGATAAAAGTTTATTTTGCAACTTTTCTATATGTTTTGAGGAGACCTTGATATAACAATGAAAAGGCCACACAAGGGTAGTAGGCTAAGAATTTCCTATGGACAGATGCTCAGAACAAAATTTATTAATATTCTGGAATTCAAGATGGCCTCTAAGTATGTAGATAATATTCATTTCACATTGCTTACACAATTTTACATGATTATTTATCACAGAGATTACCAAAATTAAAGCTAAAAACTTGAATAGATAGCTTGAATAGGACATAGGCTGACAAAGATTTGGTATATCTGATATTTAAATTGAAAATGATTAGCAGTTAAACAGTTAATATTTAGTTTTCCATGAAATCACTTCAGTATTTATCATCAATAAAGTTAATGATCTAGATAGACATAAACACAGTTTTAACAACTTATTTGCAAAAATCACTAAAGATGTATCTTATCCTATATATAAGTAACAGCATACCTTCATTCTGAGAAGGTAAGAGCACAGCACTGGATAGATTACACAGAAACTTTTTCCAGAGAAAGCCATGAGAAAAGCACTGGTTACTGTCTTAATTTCAGCTGTCACAGATGTCCTGACGAACTTACTTATACAAGTTCTACCTGCTGCTGCAATTTCACAGCAAAATACTTTGGGTAACCACAGCAACACACTTTGCTGCAAAGACAGATGTCATTTTTATCTACAGGTTATAATTCTGTGTCAGCAGTAAATGCTTGGTAAAGTAGATCAAATTAGAAAACTCATGTGGCTGAAATCTAACCCTTCCTGTCCCTCCAAGTATTATTCTGACAGATCTATTCCCTTAGAAACACTAGTCCTAACATAGGAATACAGAGGAAGAAAATGTAAAGAAAGAAAATAATAATGTTTTCTCTATCAATGAGAGAAGAGACTATTTCCAGTGGTCATGGAATACAACAACTAGAAAGTTCTGTTTAGAATTCATTTAGAACTCTATTTTCCCCAATTTACTTTAAATCATTTTTGGTTTTTGTTATATACCTATTTCCAAGTTACTCTTCTTTTGTTATGCACTAAAACTGGTATCACAGTCAAATGGCTAACCAGTCCATGTTATGTCCCAATTACCTCACCAAGTATCTTTAAATAAATATAAGTGATATCATACATTAACTCCTCCTCATGTATATCTGTAAGAACCTAGTTAAGGAGTACTCTGATGAAAAGGTAAACAGCTAAATCCAGAATTCTCCAGTAGAGATGCACATAGTAAGAATGGAAGAAATAAGCAGCATAACATATGCACACCAGCTTTCTGAAATATGCTTCATCTTCTGATTTTATTGGCTAGATCAGGAACATCTAGGATCTGCTAAATCTAGGAGATGGTTTTAATTTGCATCTGGAGAGGACATCTTAATAGAAGCTGAAAATGAGATTACTACTTTTGATTCCCAGGAAGTAAAATCTTGTGGCTTCAATCTTCTGGTGAAAGGGGAAGAAAAAAATATCAAAAAAACTATCACCTATAGAACCACACAGCACAAGCAACTAAGTGAAGCTTCTGTAATGTCTACAAAATACTGAGATTTGCTTTGAAAGTAATGCTTCCTATTTTATCATAGAATGGCCTGGGTTAAAAAGGACCTCAGAAATAATCTAGTTTCAACCCCCCTGCTACGGTTGCTAACCACTAGAACAGGCTACCCAGAGCCACATCTAGCCTGGCATTGAATGCCTGCAGGAATGGGGCATCCACAGCCTCCTTGGGCAATGTGTTGCAGTGTATCAACCACCCTCCGAGTGAAAAACTTCCTCCTAATATCTAACCTAAACCTCCCCTGTCTCAGTTTAAAACCATTTCCCCTTGTCCTATCACTATCCACCCTTGTAAACAGTCATTCACCCTCCTGGTTATTCCTTTCAAATACTGGAAGGCCACGGTGAGGTCTCCCCAGAGCCTTCTCTTCTCCAAGCTAAACAAGACCAGTTCCCTCGACCTTTCCTCATAGGAGAGTTGCTCCAGCCCTCTGCTCATCTCAGTGGCCCTCCTCTGGACCCATTCCAAGAGCTTCATGTCTTTCTTGTGCTGAGGGGAGGGGTGGGAGGGCCTGGACACAGTGCTCCAGATGGGGCCTCACAAGAGCCGAGTAGAGGGGGACAATCACCTCCCTCTCCCTGCTGGCCACCCCTTTTTTAATGCAGCCCAGAACACAGCTGGCCTTCCAGGCTGCAAGCACACGCTGCTGCTCATGTCCAGCTTCTTATGTACCAGGACCAAGTCCTTCTCTGCAGGGCTGCTCTCAAGGAGATCTTCCCCCACTTTCTATAAATACCTGGGATTGCCCCGACCGAAGTGCAATGCCTTGCACTTGGCCTTGTTGAACCTCATTAGTTTCACATGGGTCCACTTCTCCAGCCTGTCCAGGACCCTCTGGATTGCTTCCCTTCCCTCCAGTTTGTTGATCATACCACTCAGCCTGGTGTCATCTGCAAACTTGCTGAGGGTGCGCTTAATTCCATCGTCTGTGTCACTGATAAAGATGCCGAAGACCAAGCCTTGGGAGACACCACTTGTGACTGACTTCCACCCAGACATAGAACCGTTGATCACAACCCTTTGGCTGCAAACAGCCAACCAGTTCTTAATCCACTGAACTGTCCATCTTTCAAATCCATACCTCTCCAATTTAGAGAGAAGGATGTGGTGAGGAACCACGTCAAAGGTTTTGCAGAAGTCCAGGTAGATGACATCCGTCACCCTTCCCCTGTTCACCAATGCCATCACTCCATCCCTATCAGTGAGAAATGATGTTGGACCACAATGTCAGAGGGAGATGTTGGTGGTGTGGCAGTAGAGGCTGAACCTTCCCACCAGTATTCAGTTACATTTTGTTGCTCTGCCATGAATAGCAACAGAGGAGCAGTCTGACAAAATGGTGTCTGACAAGAAGTGCATATGAAGTAAACATGTGCCATCGAAATCCTCCATGCGGAAAAAATTGCATCACAGACATTTATCAATGCTTTCCGAGTGCTTATGAAGTCCAAAAAAGTGGATGTTAGCACAGTGACACTGTGGGTGGTATGTTTTAGCAGCAGCAGCAGCAACACAAAAGACATGCCATATTCTGGATGACCATGCACAGCTGTCCTAACACAACATGAAGAGCATCTCAACCAGTTAATTTGAGCAAGTTGGCAGCTTACAACTAGGGGACTATGTACAGAGATGAATATTGGCTTTAATGCATTGGAAATGGTGGTAGCATAGTTTGCACCAGGTGGGTCCCATGGATGCTTACAAAGGAACGGAATGCAACACCATAGCAAGTTTGTCAGGATCTATTGAGCCAGCGCAAAATTGAAGGTGACAATTTCCTGGGCAGCATCATTAGTGGTAACGAGATGTGGTGTCACCACTAGGAGCCAGAGTCTAAGCGGCAATCCATGGAGAAGTGACAAGTGAATTCCCAACAAAAAGTTCAAGACACAGTCCTCACCTGGTAAGGTTATTTGCACTGCCCTTTGGGATAGGAAAGTGGTGATCCTTCTCGATTCTATCAGTTCTGACTGCTATACTGCAATGCTGCCTAAACAGAAGGCTTGAACTTCCAGAGTCATGCCAGAGAAGAAGGCACCTTTCTCTTGCAACACGGTAACACAAGACCCCACACCAGTTTAAAGATGGTAGAGCACATTACCAATCCTGGTTAGATTATCCTGCCACACCCACTGTACAGTGGGTGAAGATTTTTACAGGTGTGGTATGCAGGCTCTTGTTCATTGCATAGTTAAAAGTGGTGACTGTTGAAAAAGAGTGTTTTGTTGCAAAGAATTTGCCCTACTAAATAGTGTTTCTCTTTGTATCTGTTTCCACAGAAATAAAAAGGAGGCATTACTTTCAGAGCAACCTACATTTATTTATCTTGATAAATTATTTCTAAACGATTAAATGCTATTCTCAATATTTCTTAAATATGTTTGACTGTCTATGGCTCCTGACTAATCTTCATTTAATAATGATTTACATACAGAATAGTTTTAAAGTACTTTAGCTTGTTTTATTTTTATCATTTTACCTAGGTAATTCACCTACCTAAAAGTACATTGTCAACCTGAATATACCTTTCCCTTCTTCTGTTCTCAGCATTGCAAAGTAGGATTTAGGACTTTTATTACGCTCTCAACAGAACTGATTCAGAATACTCTTTATAGAGTACTACAAAAAGTTAAGGACAGACTGTATTCCTTATATGCTCTGACTGAATCATTATTATTTACACTTACCATTCCTTAGATGTGCAGCTCAACATGGAGAATAATAAAGATATTTAGAACAGTGCTAAACACTTAGAGCAGTCTTAATATAGCCATTTCACACTGGATTCCATCATGCATAACCATAACCTTTACAGAATACACTAAGAATTCATAACTGTAATATACTAAGAAAACACTGCAAGAGCAAGAAACATTTTAAAGCACTAAACAAAAAGAGTGGAGGTCACAGAATGGTGGAATTTGGAAGCAACCTCATCTGGTCCAACACTCTGTTGGACAGTCAGCTCGAGAAGATTAGGATTAGTTAGGACTGTGGCTTTTGCATACTGCCAGAGACGTATTCTGATGTTTGATCACTTCCACAATAAAAATGTTTTTTTCTTGTTCAGAGAAATACTATTACACAAGGTAATGATTCACAGTTTAACATATACCATACAATTTTTGTTCTCATACAATATCTGAAAGAATCTGAGAAAGTCAATTCAAGTTAAAAAAAAAAAAAAAGTAAATCGAACCATTAGAAAACACTGTCAGCATTCACATTTTGCTTTCAGTGATATCCTCATGTACTCAAGGCTTATGTGAAGCAGAAAACAAAGGAAGTCCTAAAAAAGGGAAGAAAAAGGGAGAGTAGCCTTGAGAGGGCCTGTTGTCCATATTTCCCCACCATCTCTGTCTTAACCTAAGAAATTCAATATTTGACAACTTCTACCTTAATTACTGTTTGGTGTTTAGTGGAAGTGCTCAGCCAACTACAGAGCAACAGTGAATTTCCCCAGTATCACTTGTAATGTCCTAAAGCTGCAAAAATCCAATTTTTTAAACCTAGATAACACAAGAAAAATAATGCTTATGCAGTGCAAGCCAAAACAAGTTCTGCTTAGCTGGAAGCTAAATTGTTTCTAAGGTGCACGTTTCTGAAAAGTGAAACCTTGGTAGATTCTCACAGAGAAAACAAAGGCACATCTATTTCAAAAAACATTCTCTTACCAAGTAGAGACTTCTGCTCTTAACCATGAAAATTCTACAGTTCTCTCCTTTCCTCAGCAAAGCAACCAGTACTTATAGAAGACAGTGTTCAAATATGTTGGTATCTTAACTGGCATAAACAGCTTTTTGGTTTTTTGAAATTAGTATAAAAACTGGAAATAAATATCCAGATTAGAAGAAATTAGTACAGACTGCTAAGGGTAATTAAGTAATTAAATGGCCTTAAACTTAAGCTTGTTTGTAGGTGACAAACAAACACTGATACTTGTCTGTCACACAACAAATGCTGAAATTCTTTAGTCATACTAAGATAGATATTCCCGTTACCAGATAACCATAAAAACTAAATCATATGAAGTTCAATAGGGACATGGCACAGAAGTCCTGTAATGATAATGCAATCTGCTTCATACACTAAGTGCTATGGAAAACATTTTTAACATTGAACATTGTGGAAAGGAAAACATGTGATCTGTTTTTTCCAAGAGTAATCAAAATAGTTTGTATCCCACAAATTAAATGTGAGTTAATTTATTTCTGTTCCCTTATATCAACTCCATTAATTTTCAATGTTGAAAAATTCTCAAAAACCAAAATAATCGAACTTGGGGAAAAAAAGATGTAAAGCTGAGACTGCATGCTAAGCATACAAATGAATGTTCAAAATAAGCAAAGAGCACAATATTATTCAATATTTTGAATAGTCTGAGCTGGAAATCATTTATTTATTTATTTTCTTTCTGTTACGCCTTCAGAGTCAGGATATTTTCCATGACTCACAGTTTTGGATATATACACTGAAAGACTTGCTATTTTTCTCCTGGAAGTTTTTATTCTCTAAGGTCATTTTTTTGGGGGGCTTCATTTCCATCCCCGACATCCTTATCACCGATGTCAATCTCAACTTGTAAGTGCTTTGAGTTGAGCAGTGCTTAAATAATTCAGTGGATTAATAATCCTAAAAACGTAAACTTGAAAACCTGAGACATGACTTTCGTAAGTATTAGTTTATAAGTAATTTCATTGATTGAAGACCATGAGTAATCTCAATTCATCTTTCTTTTTTCTTTCAAATCTTAATTGAACATCAACAAAGCTTACTTCTGAAATCTGCAATTGTCTGAAATAAAGATAACCATTCCTGAGAGCCCTGAGCTTCAAAGATGATACACTCACTTGTTGGTGGAGAGCTGAAGCAGCCAGTGCCTCCCATCACAATTGTTTCACTGATAAAACAGAGACAGCTGCACAGCTTTAAAATCTGTTCCTGAACTGTTAGACCTCAAGATCACACATTCATGCAAGCCAACAGCAACTTCATTTTAAGCATCTCCGTGTATTATACTCTAAGGCGTAATGGTTCTATTCATAAACAACAATTCCAAAAACTTCTGGGAAAAGGAATGGGCAAAAAATTCAACTGGCATAAAATATTTCACTAGACAGAAAATGGCTTAAATCGTCCTTGCTCATCTGTTCTGGGCAGAAACCATCACTCCAGGGTGAATGACTTGCTCTCTTTACATTTAATACTTGTTAAAGTTGGAGAACTTTGGAAAAAAAGGTTACTGATAAACAAGTAACTACTTCAAACCAGCCTTCAAACATTGCAAGACTTGCAGTAAAGCAGAGACATTCTTCACAGTATTCATGACCAGAATGAAAATCCTTCAGAGAAACAAAAAATATGACCATAGAACTGAGAACTCTTGGTTAATGAGTATTAATGCTATTAAGAGTTTTGCAACAATTTAAGAGAATCTGGTTAAAAATAGATTTTTCTCTGTGACTGATAGTTGTTATAAATATTTTTAGGATAAAGCACAAGAAAACAAAATGTTAAACAATTACTTGCTGAGAATTAGCTCAAACTGAACAAAAGAAGCACGTTTCTCAAAAAGTAAGGTGAATTTTAGTGAATAAAAATGCAAATATGCATTTTAGCAGTCTTGAATTTATTAATCTGATAGGTTTAATTTCCATTTTCCTGCATCAGCTTTATTTATAAAGTGTCGTGCCCTATAAATGTGCTGTTATTTTCTATAGTCAAGCACCCTCTTAACAAATCTTCTCATTAATATGTAAATTTAAAGTCAATCGGTCTTCTCCCTGACAGCGCCATGAATTCCTAGTGCACTGTATAATCGGCTTTGACTTGGCATCCACTATTTATCATCAAAGATGTCAGTTAGAAAAATTATGTAAAATGTGCTGCAATTGATATGACTGCAATCTACTTTGTCAACACTTAATTGTTCCTCAAATCGTACATTTACATATAAACAGCCTAAATACTGATCCATAATGATGCAAATAAACTAAATTAAAAATCTCTTTTACTGCACAAGATGCCCTGTTATATGATGTGTTCATTTAAGAACCTATTGACAAAGGCATGCTTTCCAGCCAGCTCCAGAAAAAAAATCTGCTAATTTAATTGCTGAGTAGGTAGACAAACTAAATTTTGCACTGAAGCTCATAGAAGAAGAAACAAAGTATCATTAATAAAATACCAGAGATGAACAATTTTAGGTTGACATAGGCGGTACGGTTACATGAACCTTTTAAATTTGTATAATAGAAGACGTAGGAGTAACTGTCATCTATCTGGTCTCAATGAAAGAAAGTACATTACAGTCTGAAAGAAGTCTAATACTATCAAGACCTCTAAACTCAGTCGAAGACATGAGGTCATCTCTTCCTTCTCTTCTTTCATCTCATCACCAACTAAAATTGGATTAAATTAATTGTGAAACCATAACTACAGGTAAAGCAAATTACTGATTTTGATTCTTTTAAAAAACTAAAGCTCCAGGGTGAAGAATGCAAGTAGCTTTCTTTCAATAAGCAACAAAGAGAAAGCATTCTGTCTCAAGTACTTTAGGAAAACAAATTACTCAAGCATCTCATTATCTAAAAGACTTTCCATAATTTAAGCAATCTTAAGGAAAGATGTGCTCTTATAATTTCATTTTCACTTGAAATGAAATCAAATGATGTAACTTTCTGTAGGTTCTGGATTCATCTTATGTTCACTACAAATAAGTACACCAGACATACTTTTATGTCTGTACAAAGTTCATATTCCACTAATGTAAAATATTACACATATCAATAAATATACACACACCTTTAAGTATGACTTAGTTTAAAATTAAATGGTAAAACTTCACAGTAGTAACACTCCAACCCTGTACAACAAACACAAGCAGAGTCGTAGAGCAATTTTATACTGCTCTTTGCAGAAGTATTCTGTTTGCATCAATTTCTTGAGCTCTTTTAATGTTGGAAGTGATGGGATTTTTACTTTGAATATTCCTTTTTCTGATGATTAAATAAGGCTGTAGTCATATTTATATAATAAAAATGAAGATGTCAGAAAATATTTACACTACACATTAAAAAAAAAAAGCACAAAAGCACACAGTCTGAATTTATTATTACATTACTCAAGCTCTGTTCAATATCCTGCATATTATATTATTATAATATTATTATAATATTAAGCACTTATATGTAAAATGAAAGTAGAGTCTGTCCATTTCAGAACAGAATGGCAAACTTTTCTACTGCTGACTCACATAAAATCCACAGCGAAAACTACCTCACTCAAAACAATGAAAAAATTGGATACACCTGGGGTAAATTACAACCTACAAAGCAGATTTCCATGGAAGCCTGTGTAGTGGAAGCCTTGAGTCAGTGAAATCTCCAAGAGTGAAGGCTTATTCTTTTGATTTCTAATTTTATTAAAATCTCCATTTAAATGCCTCTTAAAACCTAAGTATATGCAAAATTTTAAGTAGTTCAGAATTCAAACGCATAAGATAATTAAAGATCCACAAACTTACCGTCTTCCATGGGCTTACAAACTGTGTACGTGCATATCGAGTTAACATGTGGATTATAACAATTTGACCCCATTCTTCTACATCAACCAGCAAGTTACAGAGCTTTCGGTAGTTCTTGTGAATCAGATCTATTCTATCTGGACACACTTCTTCAAATGCCATCACAACGCTGCCAGCTACCAGCTAGAAAACAAAACATAAACCAGAAGGTCAGCATTTCTTTCACAGGTCACCCAGAAGTGAGAATCTGAATTAATACCGGCTATTCTCAGCATTTTAAGATAGGCTGAATTTAGAATTGTTTATTTCAAGGAAAAAAATAACAACCAACAATGAGAAAAAAATTTTAGGCCCACAGAAAGGTATCTTATTTTTTTAAAAAATGGAGTAGTTATATTGGAACAGAGTAAACATTTGCCGTTTGTATTACACACATAAATCTTAGCTCTCAGCCCTTTAGACACAGTGCTATGTAAGCATTCTTTTTCTTACAGTTATAGTTTCCAAATAAATTATCAGAAAACTTGCCATTAACTGAAAAATAACAGGACATAACAAAGTATACTACAGCAATGTGCCCAACAAGGTCTATTTGGATTCTCTTATCAAGACTGGCATGATCAAACTAAAGATGAGCTGAATAAGTTTTCCAGCACTACTGGAATCTACTGGGATCTAAATTTCTCTCTTGATATGGCCAAATTAACTGTCATACAAAATTTCTTCTTAGCGTTTCATGAATACACTGTGTAAAAAAAAAAAAGCATAAAAATTAGCAATTACAATACAGAGATATATTAACACCTTTCCTCACAGAGTACAAGAATTTCTGCATGTTTTTCACACTTAAAAAAAAAAAAAAGAACAGTTTTAAAGTTACAGAAATGGATCACTTATGCCATGTTATGACCTTACATATTTCAATCCCATAAGAAATGAATCTTTATATACGCACAGAGGTCCACATAGAGACTATGATTATAAATACAGCTTTGTTTTCATGAGAAAATGAAATAGATTCTCAATGTTCAACATTTGAAGGCTTATTCAAATATTCTTATAGGGTTTTGTTATTTTCTTTTAAAAATAAAGAAAGGAAATCCTGTTTCTGTTTGCTGTTTAATTTTAGGCAGCAAGTTACTTTAACTGCAGGAAAACCACCAAAGCTGACTATGCATTATAGAGACATGTCATTGTGTGCATAGAATTATTTTTTTTTCTCTAATGCTTTAATTAAGATTTGTTTTGTGTCAAAGTACATGTTAAGTCAAGTAAGTAAAATGATGAGACTTTATACGAAGCAGCTGATATGTATGCAGTTGGCATGCATGCAGTATAGCCTTCTGGCAGCAAATTAATGTCATATTCTATCTGAGCACTGGGGATCTGCATTTCAACCTCTAAAATTTCCCCAATGACTTAAAGTAAGCAATTAAATAGGAGTGCAGTTTATTGAAATGGTACTTTTTGAGAAATATTAAATACAATGATATTCATATGTTACATTTTTCTCCCTGTATTTGGCTGACATTTGGTTTATTAGTATGTGCCCAACATTACAATTGAAAGAAAACAGCTCAGAATATAGTCTTGCTATTATGCTAAACAAGTTACAGGCTCTGTGGGGATTTTATGAATTACCAATAAGAATAAACGTGAAGTCGCATTTATTGCCTCCAGTTCTATCCACATACTGGTACCTGCTGGTCCCAACACACATACAATTCCTTCCAGGGAGTAAAATCTGATTATTTGATAGAGCTAAATAAAAACATTTAACATCTAAAATAGTTCTATAGTTCTGTGGGATCACAGAAAACAGTAAGTTGATGCAGTTGCTCTATTGAGTTCTCTTCTTCGCAACCTGCTGCATTAAGCTCCTTTGTCATTAAAAGACATTGCCAGCTTAAATTTAGGTGTGGAACCTGAATGGATATATAGCTCAACAGAACATAGTGGTCAGCTCCAGACAAAAGATAGTGTGATAAAGCACTTTAGTGTGAAAGTGTGATGGCACTTTGAATCCCCAGAGACTTTTTTTTGTCACTAACACATAGACTTTGTTATTATGGATATTCCACACTTCCACACAGTATAGGTCTATTGACAGGCTTGAAATATAAGAGGGGAAAATGAGGGAGGGATGGAAGGAGACATGCACAGATTTATGACTGTAAAAATATTTGCAGCCTAATATTTACACATCTTAGGTTCACAGGTGAAGGACAATACAAATGCTGGTGTCTGACTGGAGTTCTAGCACAGTTACCTCACTTTTTAGTTACTACTGCTGTACTCAAGTCATTCTGTATTTCTCTTCTATTTAAATATACTTTGAAAGCTGATATAAAATAATTTATTTGTGTTCAGACTTAAAAGACCTAAACAACATGATCACAAGCAGAATAGATACCTAAAGTAGATTCCTATATCACTTTAAACGGAGCTGTTATAACAAAAGACTAAGCATATATTCATTCCCTCTTTCTTGAAGAACAGTGACTGCTCCATTCTCAGTAGTTTACTAAATCTGGAGAACTACAGACTTTTCAGATCCTTTGCAATTCACAGGCTGGAAGAAGGTTTTAAAATTTATGCTGAGACATAGAGGTGATGCAGAATAATCTGTCTCTTCCTTCGTTCACAGCGACAGTGCACTAACAACATGGCATCATCTCATAAAAACATCACAGTAGTTTAGAAAGCTCCATTATTAGAGTAAAGCACAGATGAACACAAAGAAATAGCCAACCACACTGAAATACAGAAATTTAAATTAATTATTTATTTCCATTCATATCAGTAACCCACTAAGTTTACAGTGAGAAGCACTTGTGTCACTTGTGAACACTTAAAAATGTTAAAAATTTGAACATTCATTATGGGATGCAAGAGGAGCACCAGAATGAACAAGAATTTTATTCCTGTAGTGAGCCTCTGGCTTTAGAAGTTAATACAGGAATTGCCATACAACACGTTACTTAACACCCTGCCCCTCTACCCTTATAACTGTGTTTTCCTCAATTAAGTTTTTCATTATAAATGAAAAAAAAAGAAGTGAGGATATAAAATAAATTGAAAATGGATACTGTAGCTAAAGGATTTATGTGAGAGGATTTCCTAATGCTTTCTTAATATGACACTATTCTAGTTGATACTGTTACCCCAATAGTATGATCCCACTATACATCTAAACACCAGAGGAACAGCTTATAATATCTGTTTATTAAATGCTCAACATTCCATAAAAATATTTAGAATTAAAACAAAATGATCCAATCAGAATATAAAACTGGAAAATATTAGTTTCCAAAAAACAGTCAGTTAATTTCCATCTCACTGTGTCAATAGAGGCTTTTTGTGTAAGGATAAAATATAAATCACTCCAACAAAACTAGCAATGAGCTCATCAAACTCACATGCTGCTTTCCATTTATGTATTTTTTATATTAAAGCAATAAGCGTGCTTCATTTGTCTTCCTCTCGTTGCCACATTTTTCTGTGCTGTTGCTATGAACTTCAGCCATTAGCTGTGCTCCAAGGTAAACTACATGAACCATCAACAAAAGTGACACCCAATCTATGGAGTTCATATTTTCTCCAGATTATCTATGCTAGTTGACAAGCTGGTAATGAAAAAAATCACACTAAGCAAATGGTTCCTCTAATAACAATAAATTTTCTATAAAATTATGAAGGGTACAAAACGTTTCCTTGCATCTATTTTGTCATGAATTCTAATTAATGCTGCAAAAACCTGAGAGTGCTGGGTCATCACAAGAAGTACATCCAGGTTTGATTGATAATATACTGCAAGTTGGCCTATGCTGCCAAGATTCTTCTCTCTTAAATTAATGGCCACCCCACCTGCCCTAATCATGCAGCCCAAATGATATCCCCCTTCTTATTTCAATTTTCTGGAGGCACAGAAACTGGAAAAGATCAGTCATTTATCTTCTAATGGTGGGATAATAGATCTATCACAATAAAACATCTGCACAAAGCCAGTAATTTTTTTTCCAAAGGAGCAAAGCCTTTACCAACATTAAATCAATAAGTTAGAAAAACAATGTCTCAGACATACATTTTGATTTTAAACCAAAACATTAACTTATTAACAGAAGCCTACATTTGAACAGTAGACCTCAGCTTTCTTTTTCCCATTATCCCCAACGACATTGCTTTAGTTTAAAAGATCAAGATCCTCATTGCAAAGCCATCACCAATTCCAACCATCATTTTTTAATGTTAGAGATCTCACTTGCCAAGAACCTGTGCTTCATCTTGTAACTATGCAGTCTGTAAAAAATATCTCAATGCTCACACGTATGTTTAAAGACCTCTGATCCCTCAAGCAGAGTATATACTAGGCTATATGTGTTATATTTAGAAGTAAATTTTCACATGGGAATGGAATGATGAATTTAAAATTTAGAAGTAATTTAATGTGATGAGGATGTTTTCATTAAAGGAGAATACAATGTTTAAACAGCATCTGCAAAAAAAAAAAAAAAAAAATTATCCTTTGGGGGGGAAAAAATGTAGATCTTAACTGGGAATAAATAAATTCCATGCAGTAAATTAATTTACTGTCAGTCTTCACTCAAAACTTTTCTCTAACCTCTGCAGAGTTTCTTCACAACAGAAGTTTCTGGAATACATTATAGTGCAGGTTTAACAACATGTTTTGAAATTTCTCTCTAACATCCTTCATTCTAGAAGAGTTCAAAAGCAGTACTGCAGTCAATACACTACCTGGTCCCAGAAAAAAAATGCTACAATAGCAACAGCTATGATATATAACATAATACATGCAGCCACATACTAATCCCATTCTCTGGATGTGGGTGAACAAAATCATTTTTACAATGCAGCACATACATATTTATATTTTTATACAAGTATCATAAGCTTCCCTTGTATCAAAGAGGCATTTGTTCAAACCAAATAAAATCAGATCAAAAACAATTGATCAAAATTCTAGACATTTTTAAGACACTCATCATCCACACAATTACATCCCAGCAGCAGGTCTACACTCTGCCTTCTACTTTAGATGTGCAACTTGGAGATATATTTCTCAGTCCAAACTAAAGTGGGGAGCTTTTATCTAAAAGTTTTAAAAAATGGACATGATTTCTTCTCAATATCAGTATGAATGTTTAAAATTATTAGGTAGGTTAGGTATTGGTCATGCACTTGATTTTGTTTTTTATTACTGCTTACAAAATTCAGGTATAAAATGACCAACCTACAAACAGAATGTAGTTCTACAGTCCTTCACAGCATGCCAAAAGCAAATTGAGCAACAAATCCTGCCTGAAACCATTTATCTCAAAACTAGAAGAGCAGGCCTGTTAAGAACCTGAGGGAAAAAAAACGAGGAAAAATAGAGTGAAATCATATAGAAACCAATGATCTAAATAAATGGATGGATAAATAAATAAATAAATGTCCAATTACACATTCACACCTACCTAGCTCTATTAATTTCTGAAAAAGTGTCACTTTAGTATAAAAACATATATGGCCTTATCTTATTTTTACATAAAATCACATCAGCTGCTCAGTTATTCAGCGAAACTAGAAAAATAAAGCAGACATTCATGCTATTCTACTTGCTTATCAGAATTTGATGCACTTTTTATGTAATGGAAAGGTAAAACAGAAGTTTAAGTTACTGTAATAAGCAGATTTTTAAACATCTGTTTAAAAATTAAATACATTGGTAAACAAAAATCAAAGCTTTGTTGATACAACGTAGTTATGCTAAACAAGTTACAGGGTCTGTGGGGATTTTTTGAATTACCAATAAGAATAAACATGAAGTTGCATTTATTGCCTCCAGCTCTATCCACATTCTGGTACCTGCTGGTCCCAACACGCATACAGTTCATTTCAGGGAGTAAAATCTGATTATTTGATAGAGCTAAATAAAAATATTTAACATCTAAAAACAATAAGTTGATGTTGTTGTTCTACTGAGTTCTCTTCTTAGCAACCTGCTGCATTAAGCTCCTTAGTCATTAAAAAATACTGCCAGTTTACATTTAGGTGTGGAACCTGAATGGATCCAAAGGTCAGGAGAACACAGTGGTTAGCTCCAGGCAAAGCACTATCAGCCCAGAGTTGCGCTCAGTAAGCCCAGAAAAGCTGGTAAGGAAGAGAGTAAAAGTAGTGAAGAGTTGTATGCTAGGACTTACTTGTAGCAAAGCAATTTTATCAAAATTCTACACTGTCGTTCAGTTAGCACCTTGAAGGTAGGTTACTGTTGATTTGCACTTGATACTGTTTGCAAGTTAGATTAACAGAGAGTTTGGCTTTTAATTGTATCTTCGTGTTAAGCCATTTAAGGAGTAGAGTGATCTTTCATTTATATCACCAGAAATTTTAATTAAGTGCTGGGTTAAGGTTGGATCTCATGCCATTTTAAGTTTTGCTTACCTCAGCTTATATAAAAATTTACTGCTGATTGAGACCTAACAAATGAACACATGTTGTAGAGTCTGATAAAATAGTTCAATTCTACTGTAGTAAAATTCCCTAGATAGTATCTTTCTACTTCAAATATGAAATGACTGCAACTAATTTAAATGCATTTTGCCCTTTCTATGCAACATAAGCTGCATTAATAATTCACAATAGCATGTTCTCTTTGAAGAAATTTGCTTTACATAAATTTAGAGGCATCTATGTTTAGTAGCTACTCTATCTCATTTTAACGTAGACATTGTATTAGTAAGTTTTAAAACCACTGTGCAAATTCAAATATTTATAGAAAAGAAAATAAATGTGTTTTTTTTTTTAATATGGAGAATTTTCAAGCATCATTCGAACCAAACATTCATCTGTTATGCGACATTAAAGTTAAAAATTACAATCCTCTTCCAACCGTATCTAAAACAAATTGAATAACAACAACAAAAATCATGTGCATTGATTTCTCTCATCTAGACATTAAATGTAGAAGACATGATTCAAGGATTATTGGTCCTTAGGTATATAGAAATGCCAAAATCAACCTGACTCTTTGATAGAAACACTGTGACACGCTTCCATTAGGGAAGAAAAATAGCCCAAAAACAAACAAACAAAAAATCCACAAGAATTCAACAGTTCCCAGTCACTAGGATTCTCCCATCTGGGTAAAGACACTATTTAATGATGTAATATTGTGATCTTGATCTACTAGTATTAGAATAAAATTACCAGGAGATGACAATTAATGTTGATATGTGGAAACAATTTCTCTGCACTTGTATTGCAAGACCCCAAAGATTAGTGTCAAAAAAAGTCATGGGCAGAGTTCCACATTACTACCCTCCAAATTTCAAGCAAACTATCACTAGCAAAGGAAGCTGCAAAAAAGTCTGAAAAAAAAAAAGACATTAATCAGATGAAATTCATATGGCTATAGCAAATTATCTTTTTCTAAAGCTCAGTTTCTCAAAGAAGTCTTGTGCAGACAAATTTATCAATTTTCTAGGAGCTCTAGCAGAGAGCTCCTTCCTCTTGCATCCTAAGTATATGAAATCTAGATTCCCTTACAGAACATAAGAAAGACCATTCAAATTATTTAAGCTTATTTAAGCTATTTAAGGCTTTATTAACGCTTATAAAGTAACCTACATAAGATTATGTAAGCTACATATATAACTTTAAGAACCACCACGTGGACTGGAATCCATCCTCAGCAAGTCTGCTAATAATACTGAACTGGGAAGTGTTGTTGACTCCCTGGAGGGACAGGAGGCCTTACAAAGGGATCTAGATAGAATGGAGCACTGGTCAATCAGTAGCAGCATGAAATCCAACAAAGGAAAAAGCTGGAGGCGGCACCTGGGACAGAGCAATGCTGGACACAGGCACAGATGGGAGTATCCAGAAAAGGTATCAAATCTGGTGACAAGGCAGGAAGGCATGTCTTCTAATGAGAAGTTGAGGACACTTGGATTGCCAAGACCAGAGAAAAGGAGGCCAAGAGGACCTCAGCACTCCCTGTACCTCCCTCAGGAAGACAAGAAGGATGAAAACAGCACAGAGATACCAGGCAAGCATTACACTGAACATTAGGAAACATTTCTGTACTGTGAAGGTGGTCCGACTCTGAAACAGGCTTTCTAGAGAGGTGGACAATACTCCATGCCTGTTAGTGCTCAAGTGCTTTTTGTAAACAAATTTGGAGCTTTCCTGGGAACACTCAGTGGAACATGACTAGAGATGACTACTTAAATTGGAGCTTTTCTGTGCTATATTAGTCTTCCTGAAATCAAATGATCAAGCAGTAAACAGAGATAGATTCCTTTTAAATCAGAACAAACTGTGAAGCAGCTTTGATTTAAAATCCCAAAAGCAGATTTCTATTGCTCCTGTTTGGAATTTTTCATACTGCCTTTTGAAAAAAGTAAAACTTCTAAAGCAGAAACGTCAGCCAAAGCTGGAATCAGGGCTTGCTAGAGATCAAGTACAATTACAGGGAGAAAAACACTTCAGCAGTTATGACATTACATCTCCAAAGAAGCTTTCTGAAAAGGCCACAAAGAACAAAATATAAATTATCATTCTTAAATTCTGGGGAAAAAATAGCATAGCTGTGACTACTGCTTCAGCTGATATTCATAAATACAATGTCTATTATTCAGTGTCACAAAGACACCAGAATTATGGCATTTATTAGGCAGATATTAGGCATTAGATAACTAGCTTCCCCTGTAAACATCTCCAAGAATAGCCATTGAGAAAAACAGAAAAAAAGTTGGGATGTTCTAACATTTCATTAAAATTCATGTATAAGTGAGTACTTGTCAGGTACCTTATTTCTCACTCCAAGTACTAGTGGCCAGGGAAATTTAAGGATTTTATTTTCTTGCCATCAGCAATAAGAAGAAACAAAGATGGCTTCTCTGTCCTTTATGCCTCCACAGGTACACAAAATCTAATCTCACATTCACAGATTGCATGCACACCAAGAGCATGAACCACAAAAAGAAAATACACTAAGAACCACTGGGGGCAACTCCACAGAAGCACAAAGGTCTCTGACAAATGAGTACAGGTCAAGCATGGATGCAGCCAGGAGAACTAACTAACTGATTTACTGCCTGCTGAGCCATTAAGCTCTGACACTCTTCTTCAGCAACCCTTCAGTGGAAGTTGTGAGATGTCTATTAGAGATTGACACCATTTTTGTCCTGGACATCTGGACTGTGCTAGAACAACATACTGTACATTACATTAGTAATAGAAGACTAACATTACACATAAACACTAAAAACTGACATCTAAAAACAGAAAAAAAAACCCAACAAAGTAATAGTGACTAATGGTACCTGAAGCAACTCACTATCTGGTACCTAACAATGCTTTCACTTCGTATATTCACAAGGACAAAAAAGCACACAGCAAGTATTGTTGCGTAAACATTTGCATACACCACAGACTTCAAAAGGTACACTGTGTATTACACAGAAGTTATTCTTATCACAAATTGACATGATCCAGTTAATATCTCATTGAAAAAATACAAAGACACTTGTACACTGATTAATATAATTATAAATTTTTCATTTTTTAAGCTAAGTTTTAAAAAAAAAAGCATACACAAACACACACAAAAAAGCAACAAGAACCAGTAATAAGAAAATGGATTAAAAATACCTGAAACATAAAAAAAATTACCAATCTTGTAAAGGGATATTATCATTATCACATTCACAGTATAATGCATGGATACACAATGATGCTTCTATTTTAAAGCATATAAAAACATAGTAATAAGGCTTCAGGAAAAATCTTCCTCAGGCTGTCATTCAGCTGTATAGTGTGCGTTAAGAGTGATATAACTCCTTAAATATATGCAAATACTTATATAATATATATATATAGTTAAATATATAAACTTAAATATATATTTGTACACACACATACAAACACATACACACACACACGCATACAGCATATACATATATATGTAATAGCAACTCGTCTCTTACCGTACTTCTATCCTTCAACAGCTTTTCTATCACTTCAATTAACATTTCCTTTTGCTCTGGGTCAAGACTAGAAAAAAAAAATTGTTTTACATATTTGGTTAGAAATATCGGAAATTTAAGAAAGCTTAGATTTTTTGCTAACCAGACACAAGCTGGGAACCAAATTGTTGAAGAATCTGCTTGCAGAAATATCAAGTAATTCAAAGAACCAATTTCAAAATACCTTGTCTGAGAAAAAGTTCAGCATGAAATGTAATCTTCATAATTTTTAGTCCACACTTAAGTAGTATAACAAAGATAAAAATCTTATCTTGTCTTGTACTGGTGGCACAAGGAGCTGGCAGAGCGCAGTACCAGGACAGTTGACCTTAACTGGCCAAAGAGATATTCCATACTATAAGGTGTGATATAAAAACAACTATAAAACTGTAGGGAGTTTGTCAGGAGGCAGCCACTGCTTGGGGATTGGCTGGGCATTTGTTGACGGGCTAGTAAACAGTTTTTATTTCAACCTACATGTTCTGCCTTTTTTTTTTTTTCTGATTCTCTCCACATCTCAATGGGCAGTGGGGTTGTGAGCAAAAGGTTGGGTATGTTAGCTGCCAGCTCACTTCAACCACAAGAAATACCAAGAGAAGCCAACGTATTAGTGTTGTTGCCCTGTCAAATCCATTTTCCAATTTGTAGAGAAAAGGTTATGGGGTCTGTGTCAAAGACCTTACTGAATTCCAGACAGATGACATCAGTGGCTCCTCCCTTGTCCATGATGCAGTTATGCCAGCACAGAAGGCCACCAGGTTGGTCAGGCAGGAGTCACCCTTGGTAAAGCTATGCTGGCTTTATCACCTCCCTCTCTCCCATGTGCCTTGGATGCAAGATGACCAACAGGTCAGTAGTTCCCTGGGTTGTCCTTCCTACCCTTCTTAACAATGGGATCAACATTGCATTTTTTCCAGTCACTAAGGATTTCACCTGATTACCATGATTTTTCAAATATTATTGAGTGGCTTGGCAACTACATAAGCCAATTCCCTCAGGACTCTGGGACGCATCTCTTTGGGACCCACGGACTTAGAGATGTTCAGGTTCCTCAGGTGGTTGCAAACTTGATCCTCACAGCAGGAGAGACACTGTTCTCTCAGTCCCCACCTTCTTACTCATCTGCTCAGTTGCCAGTGGTGACAGAAGAAAAAAGTTGAGTACCTCAGCCTTAACTTTGTCAGCTGTTACCAGCTTGCCTGCACTGCTCGCTAGGGGGCTATGCTTCTAGTTTCCTGACTTCCTACTCCTGGGCATGGAGAGCTTCTGTGCACTAAAGAACATTTCCTTAAAGATTTGCCATCTCTGCTTCATTCACACCCTTGAGGACTGTTTTCCAGGGGGTTTTGCTGACCAACTCCCAGAAGATCTGGAATTTGGCTTTCCTAAAATTTAGCATCATAGATTTCCTGCTTTTCTGTCCCATACCCTTTAGGAGCATTTACTGCACCAGCCAATGATCTCTACAGCTGAGGCAATCAGCAATCCTGATTTCACTGATCAGTTCACTTGAGTTGGTGAGCAACAGGTTGGATATTGCATCCCTCCTGGTTGGGCTATTTCTTGGCTCAAGAAGTTATCCTTTATGCATTCCAGGAGGGTCCTGGACTGTCTACAGCTCACTGTGCTACTTCTCCAGCATATTCATACCTTTCCTTTGGCATTTTCAAACCAACCATGAAAAATTTGTCAGAGACACTGATTATTGAAAAACTTGCTTCCTTAGCTTTCTTGTATTTCATACCAAAGACACAAGGGGTAGGCAAGAACAAAATTTTCATCCCAATTTCCTCTTCATTAGTGATCTACAGAGCATGGCAGAACTCAAAGCCAAGGCAGAAGAAAACAGAGACTGTAGACTCAAATAGCCATAAAGATGTGGAGTTCTATAACTTTGAAAACTCATTTTAATATAGTTAAGTAAAGAAGCATTTGGTCATCATTGTACACTTAAGTTTTAATGGTGACTTATGAAATGTCCTAAAGCACTGTCCATCCTTTATAAGTACAGATTAACTATATGTACCCATCTGCATACTACGTCACTGAGGTTGTAATAACTAGCAATACTAGGCTAAATGTATAATAAAACTTTTAGAAACCACAATCATTAGCACATGCAAAACAACAGCACTGTCTTAAAAGGGGGAGGGGAGTTTAATCGAATCTCTGCCAAAGACCAAAGTCTTCAGATAAAAGTCCTAAGTCTTTTTAATAGATAATATTTCAAAACTTCTAAGTTAGCATGAGAAAAAGGGAGGAAGAGAGGTAGGTGAGTAACTTAGAATCACAAAATCATAGAATTGCTCAGGTTGGAAAAGACCTTAAAGATCAAGTCCAACCACGACCTAACCATACTACCCTAACTCTAACAACCTTCCGCTAAATCATTTCCCTGAGCACTACATCCAAACGGTTTTTAAACACATCCAGGGATGGTCACTCAACCACCTCCCTGGGGAGCCTATTCCAGTGCTTAACAACCCTTTCTGTAAAGAAGTGTTTCCTGATATCCAACCTAAACTTACCCTGGCATAACTTGAGGCCATTTACCCTCGTCCTGTCACCTGTCACCAGTGAGAAGAAACCAAACCCGCTCTCGCTGTAAGCACCTTTCAGATATTGGAAGAGAGCAATAAGGTCTCCCCTCACCTTCCTTTTCCCCAGACTGAACAGCCCCAGTTCCTTCAGTCTCTCCTCATAGGGCACATTCTCCAAGCCCTTTACAAGCCTTGTTGCCCTTCTTTGGACCTGCTCCAGCACCTCAATGTCCTTTCTGTACTGAGGTGCCCAAAACCGAACACAGTACTTGAGGTGAGGCCTCACCAGTGCCGAGTACAGAGGCAGGATGACTTCCCTAGTCCTGCTCACCACACCGTTCCTGATACAAGCCAGGATGCCACTGGCCTTCTTGGCCACCTGGGCACAATGCTGGCTCATACTCAGCCGACTGTCCATCAGTACATCAAGGTCCGTTTCCATCAGGCAGCTTTCCAGCCACTCCTCTCCAAGCCTGTAGGGTTGCCTGGGGTTGCTGTGACCAAATGCAGGACCCAACACTTGGCCCTAATAAAACTTACGTAGTTTAACCTTGGCCCATTGATCCAGTCTATCCGGGCGTCTCAGTAGTGCCTTTGTACCCTCTGGCAGATCAACACTTCCTCCCAGCTTGGTGTCATCTGTGAACTTACTGAGGGTGCACTCAATCTGCTTATCGAGATCATCAATAAAGATGTTAGATAGAAGCAGCCCCAGTATCGAGCCCTGGCGGACACCACTTGCGACTGGCCACCAACCGGATTTAATTCCATTTAACAATTTGGGCCTGGCCATCCAGCCAATGTTTCACACAGAATATGTACGCCCATGCAAACTGTGGGCAGCCAGCTTCTCCACAGAATGTAGTGGGGGACAGGCTTCACTGAAGTCCAGGTAGACCACATCAACAGCCTTACCTACATCCACTAAGTGGGTCACCTTGCCATAGAACAAAGTCAGGTTTGTCAAACAGGATCTAGCATTCATAAACCCATGCTGACTGGGCCTGATTCTCTGGCTGACCTCTAATTGGTCCATGATGGCTATCAAGATTATCCATTCCATAATATTCCCAGGCACTGAGGTGTGACTGATAGGTCTGTAACTACCAGGATCATCTTTCCTTTCCTTTTTGAAGACAGGTGTCACATTTGCCAGTCTCCAATCCACTGGAAAATCTCCAGTTAGCCAGGACTGCTGGAGAGTGGCTTGGTAACCACATCCGCCAACTTCCTCTACACTCTTGTGTGCAATCCATCCAGCCCCATGGACTTGTGAGAATCCAGCTTTCGGAGAAAACCCATAACCATTTCCTTGTGGATTATGTAGGTCCTATTCTGCTCCCCATACATATCTGTCAGTGCAGGGGGCTTAGTAACAACATATTTCGAAAAAAACCCATTTTGCATGAGATCAAAGCAATCTCCAGTAAGGGCACAAGTGATTTAATTTTCATTTCTCCACCTACCTCAGGTAACATCCTGACCCAACTACTCCCAGCGCCATCAGATGAGAGCATTCACTGAATAAAAGACCCCAGAGAGGAAACCTCTGCCCAGGCTCTTCACAAGGCTGTCATGAAAAAAACCATCAGCCTTATAGCCCAGAAGTTACACTCATCATCTGTACTACGAAAGGTACAGATATTATTGCCCGCAGATGGGTAAGCTACTATCCTCTTATTTGTAAGAGCTCTTCCATAAGAAGGATTTCTGAAGAGAGAAGAGGAACATTTGGAAGAAATGGATTTACACAGATAGAATTTCTATTAGGAAGCATTCTTTTGTCATCTGTATCGCAAACCAAAGTCAATGCCTTCAAGATGAAAGATACAGATGCTAAAAACTATCTTGCATTCTGAGTTGCTACAGTGATTACAGTAACAGGCTTATTAAAAACAGAAAATACTGCATCAGTTTCTCTTTTATATATTTTCATACTTATCATGTTACTGTATCAAGCAAAAAACTATTCAGCGTTGTGTCACTACATATACCGTACTTGTATTTGTTATAACTATATAAAAACTCTCTTTAATCAAAACACTTTGAACTTATACAAGAATATACCATAGAAAATAATGGAGAAAAAAATATAAAGCTCATCCCCCAGTAAAAAAAAAAAAGCATATTAAAATAGAACAGAATTTTATTTTCAAATTTTCATGAAGACATTTCAAAAACATAACGGTGATTTAAAAAATTCTCACAGTACTCTGTCTTTCCAAAGAGCAGCAAACACTAGATACACTATTGGTAAATGGTTAAGACTGAGAGTATGAAAACCTTTGCTGTAGTAATTAGGGAAAAAAAATTCAAAGGTGTCTAAATTCCAATAAAATCAGCTGAGTGATTGAGTCTATTTTATACTTCTAAAAAAACAGATCTGATACGCATCTGGGACACACAACATCCACAACAGTTTTACTAAACAGAATCCATAATGATCTTTAAAACGCTTTTCATTATTTCTCAGAATAACTCACCTGTACAGTTTTTGGATTGCATGGGCTGCATTTTTCCTCACATAAGGTGATAAATCAGAAGAGGCTTCTTTAATAGCAAGCATCATAATAGGAACAATAATTGGCACACGGATACTAGATAAAACTCTGAGAGCACTTGCACGAATTAACTGATTAGGATCCTAAAACATGGGAGAGAAAAGGAAAAATAAGATAAGAAACATACAATTAAATCCTCTGGAGTGTTTACCCTAGTAAGGGCATATTAAGGGGACTAGGGGGAATGGTTTTAAACTAAAAGAAGGGAGATTTAAATTACATTAAAGGGGGAAATTTTTCACTGAGAGCATGGTGAAGTACTGGAACAGGCTGCCCAGAGAAGCCATCCATGTCCCACCCCTAAAGGTGTTCGAGGCCAGGGTTGGATGGGGCCCTTGGCAACCTGATCTAGTGCTTGGGATTGTGGTCAGCAACCCTGACTGTAGCAAGGCAAGTTGGAAGCAGGTTATCTTTGAGGTCCCTTCCAACACAAGCCATTATAAGATTAAACCACCCAAATTTATCACACCATAAGTCAGACCTGCAAATTAAAGCCACACCAACAAGTAAATGTGCCAAACTTCATGCAGGAATCTTTTAATGAGAAAAAAAAATCTTTAGCATCATTTACTTTCCATTACAAAAGACTAGCATTTTATTTAATGATCTGGAATTCAGATATTTTGAAAACAACAACTCTGTTTTACTACTGAAACATAACTTCTAGCAAATTTAAATGTGGTTCTTAGTTGTGACACTTCCACTCAAGTTCTTCCTAAGTACATACTCGCTTTTATTCCTAGCTGGGAGATATAATACAAAGCCAGTAAGGAAATTAATATTCTCAAGAATGTGTAAAATCTGAAAGACAAATGTTTGGAAACCTCCTTCGTTTTCTACCATTTCTTCTTTCCTTCCAGGATATGTCCTTCTTTACAATGCTAAGGTTAAGCTGGAGACACAAAAATACCACGAAGTAACTGTACACTGAAGAACAGTTATGAAAACCTACGCCATTAATCACGGGTTTGAATACACAGAATAAATCTAGAATAGCTTTAGTAGAAAAATGCAAGGGAAAAAAACTCTCATAAATCATAAATTCTTGCCAAATTAATTTGTACAGATTTAAGAGACCTTTCTAAACCTCGAAAGTCATACTTCAAGGGCAATCTTGACTTCTGTTCTCTAATCCCATACCATGTTGTGACACAAATCAGAAGCAAACCAGTACAAAAAGCATTTTCAACACTTAATATTAAAAGAAGCACATGCAACATATTGCATATTGTAATGTAAACACTATCTTATGCTTTACTTCTCTCTTGTATATACGCATCTTTTACATAAACTAAAAGAAACAGGGGACTTCAGTTATAATAGGGTCTTGCTATATACATAATTTAACTAGGAAAGAAGAAAGGCATTCCTCAAGTTAGATGTTGTCTGTGTGAATCTGAGAGCACCAATGAGCTTCTTTTCTTTAGAAAAGTAATGGCACTTCATGCAGGCTTAGCTGCTTAACACTTGAAGTTTGAAGCAGCATAAAAAAAACCCTGTCAATGACATATCTGAATCTTGTTAAGTACATTTAAGTTAATTAGATCAAAGAACCTGATTATACTTAAGATCTTTTTACTTTTGCGATGGCAGCTCAGAATTCTGCATAAAATACTATTTCATAGTCACTCACTTTCAAAGCACGCTGAAAAGTACTGATGGACAACAATGCTAAATCTTGCTGTTCTTCTGCATATCGCATCAGATAAACATACACAAGCTTCTTTATCTGAAAACAAAAACACAAAGAACATTATTACAAAGAAGTTCTGGAATTCTGCAAAACTAAGACCTAGATTGCAAAGTTTCATAAACATTTTATTTTTTGAAGGAAGAGTTAATAGCATCACTGGAACATCCACATGCTTCTCATATGTCCGATGATTTAATGTAATCCCTTAAATAGAAATTCCCTGAGGTGCTGCAATATTACTTAATTTATGATAGTCAGATCAAGACTAAAAGTATAAAGTACTGTTTTATATTACTAACAGATTTATAAAGACTTCAATACATAAGAAGCTACCATATGGCAACTGACCGTGTGAGAACTGCTAATACATTCTTAGGGAAAACAGATTGGGTGAAATCATTGGTAACCACAGTTTAAACAGGCACAGTTTACACTAAAACTCAAAATGAATTACTTCACACATTTGAAATAGAATACAACTTCAAGCCAAAAAGTGGTAGTTTATGTAGTTTAACACTGATTAAAAAAGCATTCTGACTATGTCTTGGACAAAAGCAAAGGGCATTAGATCCACCTTTGCATGGCTCAAAACATTCAAAGGATGTGGCCAATATAACTATATTACACGGGACATAACATTCAAAGAGTAAGAAAACCGCAGTATAACTTTGGGGGAAGCACATATTCAATTTAACTCACTTTACCCCCTCATAGCCACTATAAGTCAAGGAAGCAGGGATAATATTTTTTACATTGGAAAACTTCAACTGACTCTTGGGGCTTATAATAGAAAACTCCTCAAGACCCTCAACTACAGCTGTGCTATAATTACCATTGCTATCAGAAGATGTATCTTTGTGCCAGTTCTGGCAAAAAAAACAGAATATTAAATCACAGAAGGTTACACCACACTAAATTATTTGCAGTTCTGCTATAGACAAACCACAATCAACATCGACCACAAGAGGCCTAGCACTGAATGACTGCAGGTGTGCAAAGATAGCCTCCTTTCCCTGAATCCACTCTGTGACTAGAAATGGTAGCCCTTACAGCTTCGTGACTACACTGTTCTTCTATCACTTACCTTCATTCAATGTTAAAATGCTCCTTTCTATGAAACTAATCATAACACGGGCACATTAGCCTTGAGGAATATAGGCAGATTTGTTTAATTAGTTTATCAATAAAACCACATCAAACTCCAAGAAGTATTGACCAAGATTTATATTTGTTCTATACCACCAATTGTTTATTAGGTCACTTTTTGCATCCTTACAATGCACGCCATGATGCACATAATCAAGTTAAGGTCAGTATGTACTTACAAAAACAAAAATCACAAGGCACTTCTGTAAAACAATAAGATGCCCTTTGCTTCTCTTAAGACAAATGAGTATGTTTTACTGCTTCCTCACCTCTACTTTCTTGTACCAGAGCACTTGGCACAGGTTTAAAGAAAAATAAAAAAAACAAGCAGCCTTTTCTGGACAGGAAAAGCACTCAAGAAGACCTGATATATTTTATGCTACTGCACTGTAGCAATCTGTACAGACAAATTTCTGTCAGGGTTAAAGCTAGGGGGAAAAATGACAAAAACTGTTTAAGAAAACACTATCGAGATCATAGAATCATAGAATCATTTGAGTTTGACAGGACATTTAAAGGTTACTTAGTCCAACTTCCTTGCAATGAACAGGGACATCTATAGCTAGATCAGGTTGCTCGGACCCCCATTCAGTCTGACTGAACTCATTCCAAGTAATTTCTAGGAATTTCAGAGTAAAAAGTGAACCATGAAAGGTCATTTGAGACCCTGAAGTGGTTAGCTCTGTCTAGTTACAGTGACCTAAATTCATCAATTTAATTCTTTACAAAGGTTAGCTGTCTTTTCTAAATGCCCTGATCTGTTTTCTGTTTAAGTCTCCTGCCACATAAATGTTTTTCACCAGTAAATAGTGGAACTTTGACCACTGCACAGAGAAAATGTAATTATATAATTATTTGATTTCAAATATAATAAAATAATCACAATAAGACTAATACAAAAAATGAATAGTAAATAGCGTTTATGTGATAAAATGTTATCTTCACATACAAAGGAAAATTGAGAGACAATGCAGTGAGAAGTAGCAGAATAATAACCTGACCTAGATCGGATCCATGACAGGAACCATCAACACTTCTCCAAGCAGAGAATTCAAATTTGAGGCTCCAAAGAAGGGATAAACTTTTGGGTCCCTCCAAGGATCTTCTCAGGCCCAGGGTCCAGGTGTGAAACCCATCAAGAGTAAACAGCTGTGCACCTTTCATTTGGGCTAAACAGTATTGTGGTCTAAGGGTATGGGGACACATTATTATATGAAGAGGAGGAGTATTTTAGGACTTTACAAGACTTACAGGATGTTCTAGGAAAGAACCAAAGGCATGTAAAAGAAGGAACCGTAATGTGATCTGGAGCAGAGTCAGTAGGTAAAAATAGAGAAATAAGGGGTAAAAAGGACTGGCTGCATGATTGGGCTCAAAGAGAGATGTGGTGAATGAAGTTGAATCCAGCTGGCAACCAGCCAGTCATGTGTTCCCCAGGGGTCAGTACTGAGGCCAGTTCAGTTTCATATTTTTACTGTGATCTGGACGAGGGAATTGAGTGCACTCACAGTAAATTTCCACACAACACCAAGTTGAAAGGAAGTGTCAATCTGTCTGAGGATTGGAAAGACCTATGGAGGGATGTGGTCAAACCAGACCGATGGGCTGAGGCCAGCTGTATGATCTTTAACAAGATAAGTTCCAGGGCCTTCATTTTGGCCACAACAACCCCAGGCAACACTACAGACTTGGGGGAGAGTGGCTGAAAGACAGAGAAAGAAATGGACCCAGGAGTGCTGGTTGATATTCAGCTGAATACAAGCCAATAGCATGCACAGGTGGTCAAAGGCCAACTGCATCCTGGCTTGTATCAGAAAGTGTTGCCCGCAGGAGCAGAGAAGTGACATTCCCTCTGGGGATGTACTTAGAGTACTGCTTTCAGTTTTAGGCCTCTCACTACAAGAAAGACATTGAGGCCCTGGAGCATGTTCAGAGAAGGGCAACGAAGCTGTGAAGGGTCTGAAATACAAGACTTAAAAGGAATGGCTGAAGGAACTGGGACTTTACAGTATGAAGAAGAGAAGGCTAAGGAAAGATGTTATGGTTCTCTGCCTCGGTAGTGAGGTGGGAGTAAGCCTCCTTTCCCAGGTAACTAGTGATGAGAGGTAATAGCCTTAAAGTCACACCATGGGAGGTTCAGGTAGGATATTAGGAAAAGTTTATTCTGAGAAGGAGTGGCAAGGCATTGGAACAGGCTGCCCAGGAGGTGGTGCAATTACTGTCCCTGGAGGTTTTTAATAAAAGGCACTGAGAGAGTCGGTTTAGTGGATAGGATGGTGATAGATCGAAGGTTAGACTAGATGATCTTAGTGGTCTTTTCCTTAAATGAAACCTTAAGGATTCTATGATCCTCTGTGTCCTGCACCTGATTAGCATTCTGTCATGTAGTCCTTTTTAAATTATGTTCTGTGAAGTACGTACAGCTTCATGCTGAATACACAATATATGACAGCAATCAGAACCAGAGCATGGGCCATTGGGTACCAACAGCAAAAAACACCACGTTGAGAGAGATCTCAGGACATAGTTGCCCCATAGGTGACAAGAACAAGTGAGGGTCTGAGTGCCATCACCACAGGTTAGAGGGCCCATGAGCAACTGGAGAGTGAGTGAAACTAAGTGTCAGCAAGTAGGTGGAGTGCATGGCAAGTGGAAGTAAGAATGCAGATACAGAAAAGAGACATCCTAGAAAAAGCTGGCAAGAAAGTGGGCAAGAAGAGTTCTGTCCAACTTCCAGAAAAACCAAAGTGGTCTGGAGGCTTTAGGGAGAGAAACATATTTATGTCTCTCCCTAAACAGAAAACTATAGCAGACCAGGATTATCCTGTCCAGGTGCATATGTTTGTATACACACACACACAGTTGTCCGTAGGGCAAAACTACAGGGTGGTAGCTACTGGTGGACATAGAGAGCATGTATGTGCAGAGCATTCTGTAGCAGCCACAGTAGTTCTGGAGACTCAAGGCCCTGTGTCTAGCTGCCATTATGAATGAGATCAATGAAAAGATTGGCACCTATTGGCCAGCTACTGGGGAGACTCAGTTAGATTGATTCAGTCTCTATATATGTACAAACCTATTCCCTCAAGAACTTCCTCTTGAACTGCCTGGCAGCTGCATTCATACAAGTTCTCAGTCACCTTATGTGGCAGCTGCAGTATGTACCTGTATTGCATATATCTATACAGACAGACAAAATATACCTGTATATGTGTACGTATGCACTATAAGGAATACACTCTCAGACTCAATACTATTGTACCTTGGAGCCTGGAGCTACACAGGACTGCCTCTACTGGACTAGCAACTCAAGCTCTAGCAATTAAAAACACTTATTACCTTTGCTTGGTTAGCCCTTATTGTCTTCCAGAGCGCAGTATTTGGCATTAGCCAAATACAGGCTTTTGGAAAAAAAGGAAGAAAAAAAGAACTTCTGAAGTAATATTTAAATAACCAACATTTCTTTAAAATAAAATTACACTAACTACAATTCTAGTAATCATCAGTGTAAAATAAGAAAACAGGTATCTGTGACTTGCTATACTGCAGTACTGTAGAGTGAGATAGCAGTTTCTGAAACCATCACAGCAGGAAATCTAGTCAGCAGTGGCACAAGCCTTGGAAAAAGCAACTTTTAACTCACAACAGATGTCTGGAGTACATATTTCCAGAAAAGAAGGGATGAACCACAGCATGCATTCTATTAACAGCACTTCAAAACGCTTTATTTTCCCAAAATTATTTGATAATTGCTACTACACAGGATGATAAAGTTGCATGTTTGCTCTACTGCCCAAAACCAGACCTCATTGGTCACTATGCAGTCTTGAACTGCTAATTGACACATACAATTTTCATCCAAATTTAATTTGTCAAGTCAACTACAATTTTGGAACCTCTGTACTAAAGCTGACTTGGTATGCATAGCACTGGGTACTGAGCGTAATAGTTATTTTATTTATAAAATGCCTGGCCGTACAACTTCCTAATGCAGATGTTGTTTTAGATCCCCTCAAGCCACGTGGAAAGTCTGTGGACATAAACAAGTCTTAGTTGGAGGCAAACTCAGTTTTTTAAAATCCTAGATAAAAATTTAAGTGAAAAACTTTTTCCAAAATAGGACATTTTCTCTCACATCCTCCCCTCATCAGAAAGCAAGAAAAGATACAAAAGCAAGAAACATTGTGAACTTACCACTTGATTCTGGGGAGAAGCTAGACAAATAATCGTGATGATAAAATTGATAGTAAACAAACAAATAAACCTTTTACTTCTGCTATTCCTTCTATTTATCGAAGTCCTGAAAAAGCTATTAAGTCTCCTTATAATTCATTTTTTTTTAATGACATAATTAAGTACAAGTCAAAGAAATTCATTCCTGTCTCAAGAAATTAACTCCTACCACTGATGATTCTGACCCAAGTTCTTCACCAGCTTCTCCTACATGACACTTAATCTTTCTTCAGTCCGTCATTTTTCATATAATACCCTTCATAACTATTCATATAAAGCAAATGAATAAAGGCAAATCCTAAAAAGCATGCATAGCCTCGCGTTAAAGTCTCCATGTCTGTTAAAGCATGCACCAAACAACATAAAGATTTGATGTTAAAATGCACAACAGTAAGTTTCTTCACTCAAGATGAGACCTACTTCCCCCCTCGGAAAAATTTCCACGATTTTCTGAGATTTGAAAGCTTCTGTTTTGTGATCTTCTCAGATCACAGACATTCACATAAAAAAGGAGGGCATAAAAATAACTCTTCCAAATTAAGTTATCAAAAGAACCAATATTTAAGTGTTGTGGAACAAACTACATATTCTTAACACACTTCATCAGCAACTACTGTCTAATCAAATCTCTAAAGAGACTTGAGTTAAAGTGATCTTCCTTCACAATCCTAATGCTTGGATACTTCATTTCTGTAAGTATAGTATAGGACTAGGCTCAGTGAAAGTTTTTTACTCCACTCTTCTCTCATTGTTAATCTGTATTTGATGTTTTCAAATGCATTGTAGCACAAATCACACTACAATTCGAAAAGATCATGTCCTCAGCAGTTAATTGCAACCACATGCTTCCATAAGCTTCCTCTTATCAACCCTTTTGAGCATGTTTCATGTGGTTTTGATTGTTTTTAATATTGTAAATCATCAATAGTTGTCTCTCCTCCCAAAAGCCATCCAGTGGGCTTCCTTTAATCTATACACAGAACTTTTTCTTTAACGCTATAATTGTAGGGATTTTTTTTTAAAAATAGCAATTCTAGTAAAAAAAAAGTGCTAGAAATATTTTACAGTTTATGCTGAAGTCTGATACAATTACATGAAATTTTTGTTTATGCAGTGATCTTCTCTAACAATGTTTTTAATAAGCTGTAGGAATACCTCAATATTTTTACTGGCAACATTCTTCACAACAGCAGGAAACAGCTCAGAAGCATTTTTTCCCTTCGCAATCATCTGAAAAAAATAATAAAATAATAGCATCATTTATTAGTGTTCTGGTTTCACTTTTTGACTTTTTTTTTTTTTTTTTTTAAAGGTAAGAAACATTTATTATAGATCTGTATGGAAGATAAGGTCTGAATTCAAACAAACAAAAAAACCAAACAACCAACCAGATACTGCTAGATGCCATCCATATAACAGCACCATGACCACGTGCAGGCTGGAATGACAGTAGGGGAGCAAGGGTGCAATCAACAAGCTGGACTTCACCCTACTAGACTCTAAAGCAATTTTAATGCTTTAGAAATTAAAATTAATTCTTCCAAAATAAATGAACATTTCTCTCATCTAAAATTACAGAACACCACTTCAGGGGGCTACTATCGAAAAAAGATAAAAGGCAGAGAAAGAAAAAAGATGGATAGAAAGAAATTCAAACCAAATTGTAGGACTAAATCCTGTTTCATTTCTCAGGAATGACTTTAGAGTGCAAGAAGAAAACCAAGAAGAAAAATAAATAAATCGACATTACATCAAAATCAAAGCACAGTTGGTTTCCATAGGAAGTTTAACACAGAAGGCCTTACTAAAGTAAGTACAGAGAACAAAAAAAAAAACCCCAAGGTAAATACACAGCCTGTCAACCTACCAGTATGCATGGTTGTTTTTAAGGGAAGTATTTGTATTTGACGTCAGAAAAGTCTAAAACTGGGATGTAGAGTAAACAATGGTTGTTCACGCAGTAAAGAGCACTACTAACAAAAACCCATTCAGTTTCATCCTTCATATATGAATAGCTAAAGGAAAGAATTCTATTTATCAAAAACAAATACATCAAAAGGAATAAAGTGAATGCATTTCAGCTGCGCAACTCTGTCATCGATTAGATCTAATTTCACCAGCATGTATGCCAATAATTCATATCTACACTGCAAGACTGCAAATCCTGGGACTGCAATGATGTGTTACAAATTTTCTAGTTTGGGTATTGCTGCAGACTGACAAGCTCAGAAGACATCAATTCCAGATACAGACAAGCTGGGATCCAGTCAGCATACTGGAAAGGATAAGAGTTCAACAAGACAATTAAGTAAGATTCAGATTGACCAGAGTTGTGCACAACCCAGTAACAGTGTACACTGCAAAGTACCACAAAACAGCATATCAACAATCTTCACAGCTTAATACAGCATGTTATTTAAAAATGCAGAGAATCCTTAAAGATTTCCCTTATAGGCTGTAACAGTATGACTCTACAAATCACTTCCATTATTTAACTCATCCACTGTAACAGCTCCAGTATACAATGTAAATATGTATTGAAGTTCTTTTAGAAGACTGTATTTTGACTCAGAAAGTCATAATGATTAGCATAAATGGAATATTAAGCTGGAGGAACATGATCATCCTTTCCAAGACTATGGTCTTATCACACCATTTTTGCTTCTGTGCACAGATACACAAGTTGTGTTGTATTACATACCTCAAGTTCCTGCACAGACAGGAACATTCTGAATCAAGAATCTTTACTCACATCTACAAGTCTGTGCACGCTTCTGTACCTACAAAATACTGTGCATAATACAGGGTTTGCTAAGCTTTTTTTTTTCTTCTTTTTTAAGTGAGAGATGGACATACACAAATGTCTCTATGGAAAACCAGGCACATTAATTTGTTTCTGAATTTATTCTCTGTATTGTTCTATTTGTAAACCATTTCCTTCTCCCCAGGAGAGAATTTGCCAACCACTTTAGAAGAGCAATAAGCAGCAAAAAGAGTTCTAAGAAGCGTTCTCCTGGTACTTTTCCACCACACCTATATAAACACAGGAAGGTTCAGCTTGTTGAAGTCTACTAAAAGAGTAAGAAAATTACTGGCCTATACAGCCTTTTCCTTTATCTAAAATTAGTGAAAAAAGCCAGTGCTCCCAAGAGACACTTTCAACTATGCTCTGACAAATTTCTTTTTCCTCTAGTAATAAGGGCAGAGGATGTCCTTTATCTCTGAAAAACATATCATGCCTGAGAGCTTACTAAATGTAAGCACATAACTGTGAATGCACAAATGTCTCTGTGCCCAGCAGGAATATTATTACAGCTACAGGCCTCATAATAATTACAGAAGGTCCCAGTCCTGACCTGGAAAGCTCGTTGTTCCAACTGGCTACATGACTCAAAGGTTGGTACCAGGTATCAGTTATGAGGCACAGTTCAAACACAAAATAGCAGTAAATACTTTGAAAGCATGGAACAGACTGAAAACAGAGCATCTTAACATAAGCAACTCATTGTCAGTCAAGTAATAGCCAACCTTATGAGCTAGAAGACTGTTTTTGCTTAAAGAAATGGAACAGTGGTGAAACAAGGAAAAAAAAAAAAAATCAAAGACGTTGAAGGCACCTACTGCCATCCGAGAAAGTAATACTTCTCCAGCACTGTGTAGTATATAGAACAAGGACTGAAGCTAAAAATAGAAACTTGAGCATCTTACAAGAGGGAAAATCCAGAATTCCTGCCTAAGACCATCAAGAACTGTAGCTATCGGTTAAATTTCACACTGTCACAGTATTATACACTTATTGGTAGAGACAGTGGTATTAAGAACTGCTTTGAAAATGTTGCAGCAGTGAGTGCAAATTAACCATCAACAAAGGACAGTAGTGGGAGTGAGTATCAATCTGGTAAATCTTTGTTTTAAATCTTTATTTTTGATCCAATTGCCTCAAACACACATGCATCCAGTTGTTAAAGTTTCCAAGTGCAGTTAAAGATCTAGTCACCTTTCTGAAAAAGAACAAAGTAAGCAACTTGCAATTCTCTTCAACTCTCCTGACCACAGTAATAAACAAAAGAAAGACTTTTACTGAGCAAAGCAGAAGAAATTACATTACATACTGCCCTCCAAAGGGCCATACTTACTAACACATAATTTACGTCTTTATTAGGACCAGGATCCAGGGTTGCAAAGTGAAAAGTTGAAGACAACCAACTTGAGTAAAATCTCCATTGTTAGAGGATACCAAAGAAAGGGAGAAGTCACTAGGATCCAAGGAAAGAACAGTAACACAGGATATAGCCAGCAACTATGCACTTCAGTACGTGCTTAGAGAGGATTAAGCCACATAAAAAGTAAGCAAAATGGAAAAAAAAAAAAAGAGCATCCAAAGGAAATTGAAGGAGAGGAGCTGCGACAGAAAGCAACTGCAAAAGTTCCAGAAAATGAAGCTAACTGGATACTAATCAGATTTCCACAGCACATTCTTCTAACACTTGTCAGAACTAAAAAAAAATATCTGTTATCAAATTCAAGATGTTTAGCTTGCAGAGCTTAAACACACTGTGATGTCAAGCAATGTATAATCACCACAGCAGGTACACAGTTGACTTGAAATACTTGGACAAATAAATAGGTAACAGGTTCAATTAAAAAATATCCTTATATCATCTTAAAGAAACATAAAAACAAACACAAAAAAAATACATTTAAGTATACTCCAATAAACTCCTGTTGCTTCCTGACTGCTGAATTAAGACAGTTCCTTCAGAAAAACTTCAATTGCAATTTTATATTTGAACATAGAATCATAGAATGGTTTGGGTTGGAAGGGACCTTTAAGGTCATCTAGTTCTAAGCCCCCTGCCATAGGTATGGACACCTCCATCTAGACCAGGCTGCTCGAAGCCCCATCCAGCCTGGCCTTGAACATTTCCAGGGAGGGGGCATCTGCATCTTTGCTGGGCAGCCTGCTCCAGTGTCTCACCACCCTCTCAGTAAATAATTTCTACAATAATATTGTCTAGTCTAAATCTATCCTCTTCCAGTTTAAAACCATTCTGTCATAAGAAGTCCCTCCCCAGCTTTCCTATAGGCTCCCTTCAGGTACTGGAAGGCTGCTATAAGATCCCTTAAGAGCCTTCTCTTCTCCAGGATTGAGTCCCAGCTCTCTCAGCCTGTTCCCATAAGGGAGGTGCTCCAGCCCTTGGATTATCTTCATGGCTCTCCTCTGGACCCACTCCAACAACTCCAAGTCTTTCTTGTGGTGGGGGCCCAGAAGTACTGCAGGTGGGATCTCACGAGAGCAGAGTAGAGGGGCAAATCATCTCCCTCGACCTGCTGGTCACACTTCTCTTTATGCAACCCAGGATACAGTTAGCTTTCTGGGTCCTCCCAGATGGCATCCCTTCCCTCCAGGAAGTCAACTGCACCATTCACCTTGCCCTCCCTACTGAAAACAATTATTTATAGGCATATTGGCACTGTTGAACAAATATTTTAAAAGTGCATGACTGTATACATTTTGAAAGAAATATACAAATTTAAGACTGCACAGCAGCTTTTAAACACCATCCAGAGATTCAAATTTCAACTTTGTGCAGAATCTGTGAGGTAAAAAAGGTATTCACGTCCAAGAAGAAAAATAAATAAATAAATAATCACATACCCCAACAATCCTTTTCATTGCGTCCAGCTTTGCAGAATCTTTACTGCTTTCCAGCATTTGTTTTAAGTCTTCATTTCTAAGACAAAAACACAGAAAAAATCTCAATTAGAAATAGTAAAATATATATATATATATATATATATATATATATATATATATATATATATATATATATATATATATGTCATCTTAACTCAAATAACTGAGAAACTCATTAGCACACTTTAGGATGGCCTAAACTCCAACAAGAATAAAGCACATAACCTTACTTTCATATTTGCCTTTCTGAATTTCCTTTCTGAAAAATCCAACCCCTTCAGACAAAAAGCCACAGACTGGTAATATATCTATTCTGCATCCCATAAGATTAAGACAGCCACATGGTGAAACGCATATAATGTCCAAATACTTTTTAGAGACAAAACAAAATTCCAATGTGAAATTACTAACTTGCAAAGGACATTCTTTCAGAGATTCAGCTTCCCATTAGCAATCTCTAATGCAAATCCAAACTTTGCTTGGCTTTTTGGATGCGAGGGGATCACAGTTTATTAATGTGAATTAATTGTATTTATAGACTCTGAAAATACATGAAAGATTCTTTGATTGCTTGAGTACTGAAATATATAAACCATGCAGTTGCCCAAGAAGAAGACACATGCCAAACACCAAAGAGCTCTGGAAACGTTTCAAGCCTACAAACCCTCCACGCTGTCCCACAGGGAAAGGTTTCATGGAAATCCAGAGACACGACTTTAAAAGTGTATATGAAGATTTAAGTATACTCCAGTTTATCAATCATAATTTCAGATGAAGAGAAAATGGAGGTCTAAGTAAGAAAACAGAATTAGACCATAAAACTTTGTCACATTCCTTCATGAAGTGTTAAATAGGATTTCTCATACTTGCAAGAGACAGTCATTCTAAAGAGATTTTTTTTCTTATGTTCTCAGACGTATCACTACATCTATCCCCTGCCCAATCATGAGAAATCCACACCACTCTCATGTTTCGGTGCATATAAAAGTTAAGAGCTATAGTCAAAGATAAAAAAAATAATAATTCTAGTAAACCAAAATAAAACCATAAAAAACCTGAAAAAATAGATGTATCATACAGGCAACTTTCAAGTGACATCAAGCTACTTTTTTCAAAAACAAGTATATCTTAAAATACTTAAGCAACTGAACACAGATGGTCTGCTCTAAGTAAAGGCTTCACTTAACAGGTGAACATTCTATTTTCTTGCCCACTTCAGCACAGTTTCTGAAATATCACTTGGAATCCCTCATATTTTCTTTGTTGGACACCCTCAGAAGAATTAACTGTTCTCGGTTATTCCTGAAGTATTCACTGAACTACCAGTCAATATTCTATTGCTGCATTTTTATTTTTATTTTTTAATTTGCTTCTCTCCTTTGAATTATACTCCCAAATGGCTTTGTTCTGTAGTTTTCAATACTATTAAGGTCAGCTTATAGTTTCCCTTCTTCATCAGTTCAAACACTAACATATAGTGTACCATTTCAAGTTGATCCATTTGTATATAATAATTAACGCTAAATTTGTGATGTCTCAGGTCTTTTCCTAAACCTCTCCTCCGAACTTCTCCATATACCCGTAAAAAAGTAACTTTTCTACATTTTCTGTCTCTCTGTGTTACACTTTGGTTTCTGATCTGACTTCATGTGCGTCCACGATCAATTCTGGATCATCACAATTCTGTATTTATGTATGTATGTATAATACACACACACAACACACACACACACTTTCCCCTCAGATGTGTAGCCCTTTTTTATATAAGAAATCAGTGTTCTTTTAAGGTCATAGAATCATAGAATTGCTCAGGTTGGAAAAGACTTTAAAAATCATCAAGTTCCAACCACAACCTAACTATACTACCCTAACTCTAACAACCTTCCGCTAAATCATGTCCCTGAGCACCACATCCAAACGGTTTTTAAACACATCCAGGGATGGTCACTCAACCACCTGCCTGGGGAGCCTATTCCAGTGCTTAACAACCCTTTCTGTAAAGAAGTGTTTCCTGATATCCAACCTAAACTTACCCTGGCATAACTTGAGGCCATTTACCCTCGTCCTGTCACCTGTCACCAGTGAGAAGAGACCAACCCCACTCTCGCTGTAAGCACCTTTCAGATATTGGAAGAGAGCAATAAGGTCTCCCCTCACCTTCCTTTTCCCCAGACTGAACAGCCCCAGTTCCTTCAGTCTCTCCTCATAGGGCACAATCTCCAAGCCCTTTACAAGCCTTGTTGCCCTTCTTTGGACCTGCTCCAGCACCTCAATGTCCTTTCTGTACTGAGGTGCCCAAAACTGAACACAGTACTTGAGGTGAGGCCTCACCAGTGCCGAGTACAGGGGCAGGATGACTTCCCTAGTCCTGCTCACCACACCGTTCCTGATACAAGCCAGGATGCCATTGGCCTTCTTGGCCACCTGGGCACAATGCTGGCTCATACTCGGCCGACTGTCCATCAGTACATCAAGGTCCCTTTCCATTAGGCAGCTTTCCAGCCACTCCTCTCCAAGCCTGTAGGGTTGCCTGGGGTTGTTGTGACCAAATGCAGGACCCAACACTTGGCCCTAATAAAACTTATGCAGTTTACCTTGGCCCATTGATCCAGTCTATCCAGATCCCTCTGTAGCGCCTTACTATCCTTTGACAGATCAGCACTCCCTCCCCTCCCAGCTTGGTGTCATCTGTGAACTTACTGAGGGTGCATTTAATTCCCTCATCACAATCATCAATAAAGATGTTAAATAGAAGCAGCCCCAGTACCGAGCACTGAGGGACACTGCACGTGACCAGTCACCAACGGATTTAACTCCATTGGCCACAACTCTTTGGGCCCAGCCATCCAGCCAATGTTTCACACAGAATATGTATGCCCATGCAAACTGTGGACAGCCAGCTTCTCAGTGATGATGCTGTGAGGGACAGTATCAAGGGCTTTACTGAAGTCCAGGTAGACCACATCAACAGCCTTACCTACATCCACTAAGCAGGTCACCTTGCCATAGAACAAATTCAGGTTTGTCAAACAGGATCTAGCATTCACAAATCTGTGCTGTCTGGGCCTGATCCCCTGGTTGACATCTAATTGGTCTATGATGGCTCTCGAGATTATCCTTTCCATAACATTCCCAGGCACTGAGGTGAGACTGATAGGTCTGTAGCTACCAGGATCACCTTTCTGGTCCTTTTTGACGATTTGCCAGTCTCCGATCCACTGGGACATCTCTGGTTATCCAGGACTGCCAAAGAATGATGGAGAGTGGCTTGGCAACCACATCCGCCAACTTCCTCAGCAACACCCTCTAGGGTGCAATCCAACCAGCCCCATAGACTTGTGAGCATCCAGCTTTTGAAGCAAATCCAAAAAAGTTTCCTCAAGGATTATGTAGGGCCTATTCTGCTCCCCATTCTATCTTCCAGCACAAGAGGCTGGTGTGTCCAGGGAACAACTAGTCTTACTACTAAGACTGAGGTAAAGCAGGCGAAGCTTTATCCTGATCCTTGGTCATTGTGTTCCAACAAGGGATGGAGATTCTCCCTTGCCCTCCTCTTACTGTTAATGTATTTATAGAAATATCTGTTGTTCTCCTTCACCTTAGTGGCCATGTTTAGTTCTAGTTGGGCTTTGGCCTTTCTAATTTTCTCCCTCCACAGCTTCACTACATATTTGTAATCCTCATAAGTTATTTGCTCCCTCTTCCAAAGACCATAAACTTTCCTTTTGTTCCTGAATTCCAGCCAAACTTTCCATTTGTTCCTCTGTTCAGACAGGCTGGTCTCCTTCCCATCAGCTTGTCTTCCATGACTTGTGGATGGTCAACACCTGCATCTTCCTTAAAGTATTCCCAGACTTCCTGGGATCCCATGCCCTCCACAACTACCTCCTTAGGGACTCTCTCAACTGTGGTCCAAAAAAGACCCAAGTCAGCCCTCCAGAAGTCCAAGGTGGCAGTTCTGCTGACTCGTCACCTCACTTCAACAAGGACTGAAAAAAATCTATCATTTTATGGTCACTTTGTTCCGGACTACCTCCAAGCTTTACATCCCCCACAAGATCTTCTCTGCTAACAAACAGCAGGTCCAGGAGCATGCTTTCTCTTGTTGACTCCCTCACTATCCGTGTCAGGAAGTTATCTCCCACACATTCTAGGAACCTTTGGGACTAATCACTTTCTGATCTCTTACATTTCCAGCAGATATCTGTAAAGTTGAAGTCCCCATGAGAACAAAGAGTAGAGACCGCAACACCTCACTCATCTATCTATAAAGTATCCAGCTCTTCATCCTGGTTGGGTGGCCTGCAGCAGACTTTCATGATAATGTCTGTCTTATTGATCTCCTCGATTCTAACCCAGAAGCTCCCAACCCTACCATCACCATCATTAATTTTCAGATATTCACGTTTTTTCTTAACATAGACAGCCATACCACGGCCTTTCCTGCCTTGGTAGCCATCAATCACAGCACTCCAGCTGTGAATCATTCCACCACATTTCCATGATGACAGTTATATCAGTTATTATATCAATTCTGCACAAAGGCCTCCAGCTCCTCCTGTTTGTTACCCATGTTGCACACATTAATATAAATGCATCTCAGCTGGGCCATCTTTAGAGTGGAAGAAGCCCTAATACCCTCCTGACCATACTCAAGTGTTTCCATAGTAACCAATCTCACACCAACCCTTGTGCTCTTCCTGCAAATGGTATGTCATCCTTCTCCTTCACCAAGACACAAGACTGAGATTTTGCTAGCACATTTCTCTCCCACGAGCACAGACATGTTACATTCAGGCTCCTTTCTAGCGAACCCAGTTTCATCCCCACTCCCGTTCATACCTTGTTTAAAGCTCTGTCAATGAAACCTGCCAATTCCCATCATAAACCCCCTTCCTATGCTTAACATATTTTACTTTTTTTCTTAAAGTCTCTATAGTATTTGTAATTAACTTTTCAGAAAGTCTAACTTGATTAACTTTTGATAATTCTCTATATTCCTATTCTTCTTGGCCAGAGATAGCTTTCTTTGCTCCCCATTCCTGTGCACCTAATTTTCTACCAGTCTAATTGAGAAAGCTGCTTCTAGACCTGCGCTACTGCTTTCAGCTTCCTTCTCCCATCCCACATGATTGTGCAAAAATTGAGATCGAAATACCAGCAAAGAGTATAACACAGAATAATATAACTAAATCATGATTCAGTTATAGTGTTTAGTGCTCTTCACAAAATTGGTAGGAGGATGTTTCAGTTCTCTGGCATAACCAACAACAAAAAAATTAAGATCTGACCAAATAATAAAAAAATGTTGAATGAATGAGACTTCAGAGAAAGCGTGTAAAATTCAAGTTTAGGTCTATATTTATCTAGCTAAAATATTACTAAAAAAGTTGACTTGAAAAAAAATAGGAGTATGTCATCAAAATTTCCAAAGAGAAAGTAGGAAATATGCAGGCAAGACTGGACTTTGAAAACTAAGTAGCAGAAATGAAGGAAGTTACACAGCATAACCACAAGGTGACAACTCACTGACAGACTTTGGGAATGACAGAAACAGCCAAGTACATAATAATGCTGTTGTGAGCAGAGAAGACTAAAAGGTGAAATTCAGACATGTGAAAACAGGAGAAAAAGTAATTAATGATGAAATGCATTTTTAATTGCTTACAGAAAATATTTTATCATATTACCAATAAAAACATTTTGAAGAGTTAATAGGAAAGATATATCTCAGAGACATTGAAACAAATATTTGCTTTTCTAAGAGAAAAAGCAGCGTAGAGGAAAAAACTCAAGAAAAATAGAATGATAAGTTGTTGGTTAATCCATTCGGAAGTTAATTTCTAGAGTAACTGATAATTTTTTAAAAATCTCTTCAAAAAAAAAAACAAAAACTACTTTTCTAGCACAAACAGTAATCCAGGACTAGTAGGCATTAGATACTTACAGAGCAAAATACTGTTCCATGTATTCATAAGGATCATTAGCAGCAAGCCTTTTTTCCTCAATACTTACATATGGTTTCAGTGTAACTTCAAAGTTTCCCACTTTAAAAGCAGATTTAATAGTGCATGAAACCTCTACTATTTTATCCAGCACTGTAGAATTTTGCTCCATTCTTTATAGTATTTAAAAAGAAAAAAAAAAAAAAAAGCCAACTGCACTCAGCTAAGCTTGCCTGCAGAGACTGGAGACTGAAGACTGAAGACTACTAAAAAAAAAAATCTTACAGTCTTATTATGTAACAGGATACTCACTCCCTTGCTGTTTTAACTTCTAGAAACAAATATCCTACGTAGATTTCAAAGGTCATTTCCCTCCAAAAACAGCTCTTATCAGAAGCCTCTAACAATGTTTAAAGACAAATGTATTTCAGTCTTTTACAGTATGTTGTATAGAATATCAATATGTCCATCTTCAGAACACTAAGAAGACTTAAGGGATTTTCAATTCTTAAATAAAATCCCTCAAAAAAAAAAAAAAAAAAAAAGCAAGAAAAAAAAATCACAACAAAATAAACACAATCCTCATAATGCTGTTTCTATGCTCATTAGTCACTATGAACTGACAGTTCTTCAGTGCACAACACAAAGACAAATAATGTCTTTATCACTTACATAAACCTGCCAGGAGCTTAGGAAAGTCCAAAGCAACCATTCAGCTGCATCACTACTTTTGCCTCTCCCTGCTAGAAGTTGGAGGGTGATAATAATGTAGTCTACAGTCACTACACACTGCAGGTAACTGAACTTTATTACTTCAGCAGCCAAAACTAGATTCAAAGAAGCCAAATGTGATAGTTTATGGATAATACTGAGCTATATTAAGCAGGACAGTATTCATCCCAACAAAAATAGGTAAAAAGAAAAAAACTTTCAGAGTAAAGATACAGTCTCTAAGTTCATTTTCCCTTCCAACAGTAGGAAACAGTGAAATGAGCTTTCCCTCCCCTCCTTTTTTCTCCTCCTCTCAGGGAGCAGACAAAAACAAGAATCCCTTAAGTCTGACAACCACCATATCTAAGAAAGTATAGAGGTTTCCCTCATCTGTTTAAGATGTAGTCTTGCATCTTAAACTCTATATAATACATCTCCTACTGTCCTAATAAGTTGCAATGTTTTAAGAGTATCAGTGTGCGACTTTAATCAGAAACAGACACATAGAACTTAAACAGGCTTTCAGATTCTGCTGAGCAACATCACCCAACTTTACCATAACAAAAAAAAAAAAAAAAAAAGGAACCCATATCAAAAAGGGTAGGTATATCTGTACGTCACTGAGGTATAAATCAGCTATGCCAGTGATAAATCTGGACCTCTCCCTCAGCTTTTCTTAAAGGAATTATCAGAAAGTGTTAGGAGCAATAACTTCTTAATCTGCAATAAAATGCTAAATCATGATCTCTAGAAAATAATTTGCCACTTCACCTAATTATCCCCAACAACTGCTGTTAAGAGAACACTTAATCCACACCATTGACAGATATTTATTATATTTCCTACTCTCATCCAGCAATACCGTAAGGTAATAATACCCATAAATTATTATTCACTACATTTCTAACATGCCCTGGTACTGTAATAAGTAACTCAGTAATTATAAGACTGTCATATAAAGCAGAAGTTTCATAAACACCAGGACTGCAACTGAAGCCCAAATAGCAATGAAACAATGACTCAACCACTGAGATTTATTTTATCTGCAGCTTAAAGTGTTCCAAGATAAAGCTGAAAATCATACAAATGTTACCAGGTTTGAAGCAGAAAGTGCATACTGACAGAGCAACCTATCTTGTCTTGGCACTTCATCAGTAGTTAGGTCCTATGGAGGTATTTCAGGAAGGAAATGACCTCAAGAGATCATCTAGTCGAAATCCCCTGCTAAAGCATAAGCGTACAGGGGGGTCTCGAATATCGCTTTAGAAGTAATCTTCAGAATCTCTCTGGGCAACCTGTTCCAGTGCTCTCAACCTTAACATAAAGAAGTTCTTCTGCATGCTAGTAAGAAACTTCCTGTGTTCAAGTTTTAGGCCATTCCTCCTTGTTCTACAATTAAACACCACCAAGAAGAGCCTCATCCATTTGCCTCCCACATCCTTCTGAATGTTTATAAACATTCATCAGAACACCCTTCAGACTTCTTTTCCCCAGGCTGAACAGATCCAGATCTCCCAAAGGAGATGCTCCAGGTCCCCAGTCATCTTTGTTGCTCTCAGATGGACTCCTCCTAGGAGATCCCCAGCTTTTTTGAACTGGGGATCCCAGAACTGGACACAGTGTTCTAAATGTGGCCTCGCCATGGCAGAGTAGAGGGGATAGATTATCTCCCTCAACCCGCTAGCCACTCTTTTTAGTGCACCTGTCTGAGCCTTCCTTTCTTCTTGTCTCAAAGCTCACTTTCTGAGGCATTTTTTGCAATAAGACTCTAACTTACATAGAAGGTAAGTGGTGGGTGTCACCATGTGACAATCAACATCACTGTGTGGACAATTTTACATTTGAAAGCACTTATTTGAAGATGTTTGCCTTCAAAAGAGAGTGACTACGAGTGTTTACTGGCAGAAGACCTGGTCCATGACCAAATAACTCCAGCTTCGTACAGGAGATTGGGGGACAATACCATTGTATCCTGTGAAGATGGGAACAAAAGGAGTTCCCGAAGCCAAAAGCTGTCACTCTAAAAACCACTCAACCACTTTGAACTTATTTATAAGTTTGTACTGTCATAAGCAGAGGTCTCAACTGAACAACACAACCTCCGACATTCCATCACTATTGAAGATCAACACCTAAACTATGAGCAATGCTGGAAACCTCAGTGGTGACTATCGCTCCTGTTTTCTACAAAGACTACTTGCTTTTATTTCCTATCTCTTTCCTGTCGCCTGTCTTCCCTTCCCCATCTCCCTTAGAGACTAGGATTTCTAATAAACTGGTCTGGCAAACAATTGACTTGTGTCTTAATCTTGCTTTCAGGTATACATATACTAAAAAGAACCTTCTCTCCTTCCTATGACTGGATCAAGACAGCACCACAGGATACCATTGGCTTTTTTGGCAACAAGGGCACACTGCTGGTTCATGGCCAACCTGCCGTCCACCAGAACACCCAGGTCCTTCCCTGCAGTGCCTATACTCTCTGGTGACAGTAACAGGACCGGAGGGAATGGCATGGAGCTGCATCAGGGGAGGGCCAGGAAGTATTAGGAAATGGTTCTGCTCCAGTCATGGAACAGACTGCCCAAGGCAGTGGGCATTGCCCTGAACTACTAGACTTCAAGAAATACCTTAACACTCTTTATGTCCTTTCCCTTCATAAAAATCAAGGTTCCTTCCTTCTGCCCCCCCTTTCCAGTCTACAGGCACTGTAAAATCCTTAAAATAAATTCGTTTACTCTAGTCTAGAGTTCATGCAATTGCCTGAACAAGCCTATATATAACACAAGAGAACCACAAACTGATTTCAAAGCCGTATAACAAGGAAAACAGAAGTGAATACATGCTATGATTTGAATTTATTCTGCTGTTGATTTGAGTTCTTTTTTCAGCAGGAAATTAAGAAGTCTCTGTTTCACTGTGAGCATTTCATTCTATTGCACAAACTGTTCGAATGACATCTTGTGGTGCTATTCAGTATTGTCACCCTTTCTCATTACAATGTATTTTTAGTTCATAATCCCACCTTGGAATTCAACTATTATTTTAAGGGAGACAAGTCAATTATACTGTGATTTAAAGAAAAATGATGAGATGAGAAATCAGCTACTTCCTTTTCAGCCTCACCTAACTCTCGTTTCAATCTGAAAAACAAATACACTCCTCAGAATGTGAATTTTGTATTTTTAAAATGTAGTCTACAGAGATGCAAGGAAAAACAGGATCATGTATGTCTGAGTGTTTTAAGTGAGGGAAGGGAGATTTAGATTGGACATCAGGGGGAAGTTCTTTACAGAGAGAGTGGTGAGGTACTGGAACAGGCTGCCCAGAGAGGTTGTGGATGCCCCATCCCTGGAGGTGTTCAAGGCCAGATTGGATGGGGCCCTGGGCAGCCTGGTCTAGCATTAGGTGGGAAGGTTGGTGGCCCTGCATGTGGCAGGGGGGTTGGAGATTCATGATCCTTGAGGTCCCTTCCAACCCTGGCAATTCTGTGATTCTGTGAGTGTCACAGAGAACAAGGCAGGTTATATTTAGATGACCAAGATAATTAACTAATTAAATGACTTTTTTCCAGTAGCTTCTCAAAGCACACGTCATTAGGCAGAGTAGGTAGTCTCATCCGTAGTAAGCAAAAATACAGAAAAACATAAAATTAATATGTTTCCTACTCACTGCTGTTGAGCTACGCTGCTACTTGACATATGCTTGAGCACATCAGCTCAGCATCAGAAGATGCTGCTACCACCAGCTTCAGTGTACAACCTACACCTCTAAAGCTCTAACCAGACAGCAATATGATACAGTAGTTTGAAAGACCTTCTGGAGAGGACTGCTCTTCATTTTCTACCAAAACACCAGAAATGTTTAACTAAGGAATTCTAATTTTCTCAAGAAAACTACTATGAGGAAGACAGAACATAAGCAAGGATGATACTAGAAAAAGCAGAACTTTTTTTTGCAACTGTCAGCCTTGTAACAATGCTACTGAAAAACATTTGTAATGTGATTCACCATGCAGATCATACTGTTTACAGCAAATATGTTACATAAGTACAATAAATATTTAGAAACCACAGTGAAGACCTTAAACTCACCTTTCTGGAAAACAAATAAACAAACAAACAAAAAAACCCCACCAACAGCAACAACCTAGGGCTTGAAAAAAATAAAAATCAGTCACTATATTACAGAGAATCACAGCAAATCAACAGTTCACTGCTTACATTCTCATATGTGCCAAGAGCATGGACATAAGAACATAGCCACTGTGTGTCACTTTCCAAGAAATCTGACCAATTTCAACTGGGGAAGTGCTCTGCAACACTGTTTCTGTTCATACACTGTATTTTGTTCCTATTGTACTGACTACGGGATCAGATTTTATCTTCTAGAGTTGCCATTTTACCCAAACCATTCCTCTTCACTGGCTTGTGCATCCTGCTGAGGTTGGCATATCACCATATCAGTGGGCACAGTGCCATTATAACAGATGGGAAAAAAGAGTGGACTTGCCAATGAGCTACTGTATGCATCAAGTTTGAGTATTAGGCTGGACTCTCCTCCAAGAATTTCGTAAACAGAAGCCTATACAAGCTTTCCATGACTGGTTGAACAGGATATGCTAAGGTAAAGCTAGATTAGCTGAAGACTCCAAGAACATCTCTGGCAGCTGTTGAAAGCAAGTTTTTAGCTTTGATGAATTTGGAAGAGTCTTGTGCACAGGGAACTGGGGAATAAGTACCTTAATGAAATCACCACCTTAGATCATCTCTCTCCAAAACAAACTTGCAAATCCCAGCAGGACAAAAAAAAAAAAACCAAAAAAAACAGGAGCTTACAGCACTGTTGAGCTTCCCAATGACATGTTCAACCGAATGCTTAATACAAAATACAAGGGTAATTTATTAGAGTTTTTTTCCTGCGGATCTGTTTGGCAGAAATATAGCTTAAAGATACAAAACAGTTAAGTTCAAAATGATTGTTACAAATTTTGACATCTGTTTCAATACTATGTTTTTGAGTACTTGCTGATGTCAGTCATAGGATTTACATGTAATTTTTTACATGTAAATTTTTACATTGGATTCCAATAAAGCAACAACTAGCTACATTGTTGAATTCACGTTGCCTCAAAGAACCTAACGTTATTATATTTTTATATTACAAAGCAATTAATATACATGAAAATCCTCCATGCACCTGGAATTAACAGGGATGGGCAGTAATAGCATCAGTGTAGCATATACAACCAATGTGGATTCCAGAAAATATTCTCTCTTTTTTTCTTTAAAATCAGAAAGTGGTTAGACTTTTTATCCATTTACATACAGCAACATCACATACTGTAAGGATAAAAATATCCCATTATCTGTGGCAATCTGCATCAAACTACATCTGCATGACTGCACAGTACAGTGAATATTGTCTTCCTGGACTTCAGTAAGGCCTTTGATGCTGCCTTGCATAAGATCTTCATAGTAAAACTGTTGAGGTATGGGCTGGGTAAAGAAACAATAAGGTGGATCAAAAACTGGCTGAATGGCTGCACACAGGGGGTAGTGATTAGTTGTGTAAAGTATAGTTAGTTGTACCTCCAGAGTCAATATTGGGTCCTGATTAACATCTTCATTAACTATCTGAACAACGGGGCAAAGGGCAGTCTCAGTGAATTCAAGGATGACATGAAACTGGGGGTAGCAGCTGATGCACATGATGGGTGCCACACATACAGAAGGAAAGATGCTCTGCAGGTAAAGACCTGGAGCTTTTGGTGGGCACCAAGTTGAATATGAGTCAACAGCATGCCCTTGCTGCTAAAAAGGCAAACAGTATTCTTGGCTGTGTTACACAAATATTGCCAGCAGGTCAAGTGAAGCAATCCTTCACACAAGCATAGAATCACAAAGTGGCTTGGCTTGAAGGGTCCTTAAAAACACACAGTTCCAACACTGTCATGGACAGAGTTACCAACCACCACATCAGACTACCCAGGGCATCATCCAACCCGGTCTTGAACGCCTTTGCAGATGGGGCACCCACAGCTTCTCTGGGCAGCCTGTGCCAGTGTCTCACCACCCTAAGTAAAAGAGATCCCCAGTACATAATCTAAATATCCCCTCCTTCCCAAGGAAGGAGAATGGCTTTAAACTATCACTACCTGCCCATGTAAAAAGTTGGTCCCTGGCCTATTTATAAGCTTCTTTTACATACCGGAAGGCCACAATGAGGTCTTTCAGAGCCTTCTCTTCTCTGAGATAAACTAGCCCAACTCCTTCAAACTTCTTTCACATGAGAGATGCTCCAATCCTCTGATCATCTTTGTGGTCTCCTCTGGACTCAATCCAACAAGCTCTATGTCTTTCTTGTGCTGGAGGCCCCAGAGCTGGTCACAGTATTGAAGGTGGGGCCACTCAATGGCAGGGCAGAGGAGCTCAGCCACCTTTCTCTCCTTGCTGGCCATCTCTCTTTGGATGCAGCCCAGAAGACAGCTGGCGTTCTGTGCTGCAAATGCACACTACTGGTTCATGTCAAGCTTTTCATCAGCCAAAATCTCCAAATCTGTCTAGATAGGTCTGCTCACAAGGATTTCTCCCCATCTGTACAACTACCTGTGGTTGACATGACCCAACTGCAACACTTGTTGAACCTCATTCGGTTCACATGGGCCCACTTTTCAAGCTTGCCCAAGTCCCTCTGAATGGCATCCCTCTGTTCCAGCATATTATCATATTCATAGCACTGAGCCTTCAGTGGACAATGCTCTCAGTTATGTGGCTGGGTTTTTGTGTAGTCCTATATGGAACCTGGAGTTCGACTCAGTGATCCCTATGGCTCCTTTCCAACTCAAGATATTCTATGATTCTAACTGCAGCACTCAGCTTGGTACAGTTTCCAAACTTGCTGAGGATGCACTTGATCCCACCATCTAGGTTATCGATAAATATATTAAAAAGTATCAGGTTCAGGATGGACCTCTAAGGGACACCATTCATGTATTTTCTGCCCACTCAGCATTAATACAGCCACACCTAAAGTGCTGTGTCCAGCTCTCGGTCTCCCACTCCAAAAGATACATGGACACGCTGGAGAGAATACAAGTGGAGGGTCACAAAAATGATATAGAGAATAGAACATTTTTCCCATGAGGTCATACAGGAGAGCTGGGCTGTTCAGCCTGAAGGAAGCTCAGGAAGAATCTCTTCCATGCCTATGAGTACCTGAATGGAGAGCAAAAAGAAGATGAAGACAGGCTCTTTCAAGTGGTGCTCAGTACAGGATGAGAGGCAATGGGCACAAACTAGAATGTAGGAGGTTCCCTCTGAATACCAGGCAGCACTTCTATGCTGTGCAGATGATGGAGCACCTGCACAGGTTCCCCAGAACAGCTGTAGAGTCTCCTCAGAAATCTTCAAAAGCTGCCTGGATGTCGTCTTGCACACCCTGCTCTGAGAGTCCCTACTTCTAGCAGAAGTTGGACCAGATGATTTCCAAAGGTCCCTTCCAGTTTTTCACCATTCTGTGAAACTATCCATGCAACAGAGATGATTTTGACAGTCTTCTGCCTAAACAGTTCTTAATCCATCAACTCCACCAATCTAGACAATGGAGGAAAAGTCCATGGTCCACAGGTCCATATGGTCTATGACTTACTTGACCTCTCAGCTCTTAAAATTTTTCCCCTGAATACTCCTGTTTAGAGTTTATGTGCCACCTCCATTATTCTGGTAATCAACAACCTGATGTATTTTCTTCTTTTTCAGAATTTTGGGGCATATAAATTTATGTATATTTGGAACAGGTAGAGATATCTGTGCCTTGGATATAACCAATTCACAAGTAAATACAAGACTACCTACCAAGGCACATGAATATGTTCCTAAAATGTAATTATGGAAGGTGTGTAAAGGAATACCATACATAGAACCATATGTCAGTTCATATGATGAATGTGGGGGAAGGAAAGTTGAAGGAGAAGAAGTACAGCCATCTCCAGACATTCAGTGGGGTCCATTTCACGCAGATTAGACTGACTCATCTCAGGTACAGAAAATGTTTTAATTGTTCAGTTACTGAGATATCTAAAAGATGAGCACAAAGGCAAAGATGCCATAGTCTGAGTGCCAGATTTATTTCTATTTCATAAAATCACAGAATGGCTTGGGTTGGAAGGGACATTATAGATCACCTTCTTTCAACACCAGACACTTAATCAGGCACTAGACCAGGCTGCCCAGGGTCCCACACATCTTGGCCTTGAACACCTCCAGGTATGTGGTATTTATTTGAAATTATCTAATTAACAAAAGTTCAATCTTGTGTTCTTACAACTTTTTTTTTTTTTTAAGCAATAAATACCTGCCCAATGGCAAGTTATATTTCTCTTTTCAGCCAGGATTCAATAGTCTGAATAAAAGCTAGCTCTAACCTCATCTTTGTTGTGAAACTTCTTATTCAAGAACAGTTCCAGTTTAGTCAAAACTAGCAAGCAGGAAAACAGTTCCTTCTGTATATACTATACTTAATGATAATTATTACAAAAGGGTTTAGAAATTTTCCATTTTTTCTCACTTCCTTTGTCCCGAATATTTACAGGGTTACCTGACTGAAGCAGATCTATATTCTATTTTGACAACCTCAGATATTTTTCATTGCACTGAACATATACAACGTATTAAATAGCAAGAAATGTGATATTTGCACATTCAATCTGTAACCACTTCTTTGTGGCATAGTAATTGCCTGTTTCAAAGATCATCCTCATTGATTTTCTCACAATTCTACTTATTCCAATGCAAGATTACATGACAGAAGTTCAAGACCCTGAAGCACTTTCAATACTGAAAACATGTCTCAATCAAACCACAGTACTGACATGTTGAGAAAATGCCATGCCCATTAAATAAAGATTCTATTTGGAACTGAAAATTTATGAATAAACCATAGAATTGATAAAGCTAAAAAAAGAAGCTTTAGCAGGAGAGAAGAAACATGGGCTCTTCACACTACCCAGTACTCAAAATGTTCGGGTAGAAAGTACTTCAGCTGTGTATTTTTACTGAATAAGTTTTAAAAAGTTACTTAGGACAATTAGTTTATACGAGGCTGACCTTAGACATCAGACTTGCAGCAGGCAAGTGTAGATCTCTGGTTCAACAGACAAGGGATGCTCTAGACCATACATGATATGTCTGTCCCTGTGCGGAGGGTGTATTAGAACTGTTGGATCATGGCCTGAACCTCTGATTGACCACCTGAGGCAAGGACTGAGTCAGCCAGGGGAGCACAGGTGAAGGCAATTCACCTGTGTGACCAGAAGGGATAGAGCCTGATTACACCTCTCCTAGATCCCATTTAAGGGCTGAATGCCACTGAGGAAGGATCTCTTTCTGGAGATTGCTCCTTGTGAGCTTACAATGCTGGTGAGTGCTTTTCATTTATCTCTGATTATCTTTTCCAATGTGATAATCTTACTAGCCTAACTTCTCTGTATACTTATTGATCATCCAATACTTTACAGCATCTGTATACTTATTGATCTTATACTTGGCGAGCCAGGCACACCAAATAGATTAAAAAATACATAATGTCTTTTCTTTGGAATATCTATAAATGGGTCAGGAGGGAGAACATTACCCCCCTAGATAAAATGAACCCTGGACAGATTCCAGGATTTCTGAGTTCCCCTTATTATGAGTAGGTAACCATAATTGAAAAATGGGGACCCCTGTGTGTTATGGGGAATATTTCCCCATTCTGCATGGCGGCAGATTTTCAAGGCCTAGATAAAGACATACTAACTACAAAAGAATGGCAGTTAGCTGCCTCTACGGTGGCATGGCCACTGTTGAATGCTTTAAACCAAGCTGAAATAAGAGCCAGTACTTTAGAAAGTGAAAACCAGCTATTGAAAGATTGTACTGAAAAATTAGAACAGCAAGCAACTTAGTATACTAAAAGGAAAAAAAACAACTTTGCACCTCCCAATAGGCCAGGTCTGTAATATTTCAATAGATAATGACCACATTTCTGAAACAAGGGACCTGGTTGAGCAGGGAAATAAAAATCCTAAATCAGATCTAGAGGTTCCCCTTGCAACGGATTCCCTAGAACTCTGCCCTATTATAACCCCAAAAACAAAGAAAATACAAGATAGGCTGTCAGGGGTGCCCTCTGATCAGTGGCCCTCTGCCCAAACACATTTATATGCAGCACCTAGGCCATACGTGCCAACGGAATTAATGGATGTGGTACAACGATCCCGGCAGAAGCCAAAGAAAAGTGTACCAACTTGGTTACTAAGACTATGGATTCAGGGGCAGAAGGTGTCATGGTTAATGGGCCAGAAATATCTGAACTGGCCACCATGATGATGCACCCTGCCCTCTGGCAAAGATTATATGCAGGCATCCAAAATACTAATGAAAACTGATTGGCTAATGGCAGCATGCCATATGGTATGGCCAAACAAATGAGATATACCATTAAATACCTGGAGAACCTTCAAAATTACACATGCGAACTAGGCATAAGAGAGACAATATATGAAGACTCATTTGAAAGTCCAGATATGGTAAGATTTCCGGCAGGTATGAGAGACTTGATCTTACAACAGGTCCCTTACCATCTATATGTTGGTATTCCTATACTAATTCCTATACTGAACCCTCTGGTGGCCTCAGAGTCTGTAGTCCAACAGGCTAGCCAATTAGTGGCAGACCTGGGGGAGACAGAGCACCTGCACACCAGGCACAATATTCGAGCAGTACAGGAAGCAGATGTACTCCCAGTAATTAAAACTAAGAAGTCAGTTCTATGAAATTCTCAACTGGGGCCTGTAAGGGCTTCCAGGAAGCAAATGTTCAACAATCTTATCCGGGCTACGGATTGATGAATTGACCGCCAGCCCAATCGTGTCCTCCTTCAGCTTTAGAGACAGCAGAAGGATAATCAGAAATTTGAAAATTACCCTAAAAAAAAAAAAAGAGGGTAAGAGTTATAGACAGAGTACCAACAACATGGAACCTAGAGGATTCATAATCCCTAATTGGAAAAAAAGAAGCCCTCTCAGGTGTCTCGGGCCACCAGAAACGAAAGATTTGACCATAGCACAGCTCATGGCATGACAAGCAATGTTAGTCCCCCTAGGGCCTCCAGAAGGGACTGGAGGGCCTATGTGGAATTGACAATTTTCTGGTCCCAAAAGAATATTCAAAGAGTTATGGTGCTAGTTGATACAGGGGTGGAAACATCAATAATCCATGCAGATCCAGCTAGATTTAATGGTGATAGAGAAATGATTGGAGGTTCTGGGGGACACACCATTCCAGCCACCTAGACCTGGTGGAAACTGGGAGTTGGGAGTCTCCCACCCCAGGAGTATAACGTATCTATTGCCCCAGTCCAAGATCCTGTACATAGATATTTTATGGGGTGTGGATCTCCAGACAACTGTGGAGGAGTTCAGACTCCAACAAAGGTGTATCAGTGTCCGGACAGTACAGGCAGTATTGAGAGGCCATGTGAAGCATGAGCACATTTGCCTGCCAAAACTGCACTGTATTACTAATGTAAGATAGTATAGACTCCTGGGTGGACAAGATGAAATATCAAGAACAGTGCAGGAGTTAAAAAAAAAAAAAAGTAGGCATTATAAGACTTGCTCACAGCCCGTGTAACTCCCTCATATGGCCAGTGCAGAAGTTGGATGGAACATGGAGAATGACAGCGGACTATAGAGAGTTAAATAAGGTCATGTCGCCTACTCATGTGGCCGTACCCAATACTGCCTCCCTAATGGATATATTGAGTAGAGAGATAAAAACTTACCATTGTGTCCTAGATTTAACAAATGCATTCTTCAGTATTCCAATTGCTGAAGAATCACAAATATGATCAGTTTGACTTTACATGGGGAGGCAGGCAGTGGACCTTTCAGGTTCTGCCACAGGGGTATGTGCATTTGCCAAAGTGCTGTCATAATCTAGTGACCTGGCTAATTGGAGGAAACCCGATAATGTTATTTTGTATCATTATATTGACAATCTCCTGTTGATATCCGACTCATTGGAGGCGGTAGGACAAGCAGCAGATTTATTAACTACCTATATGCCATCCTCTTTCCTGCAGATAAATCCTCAAAAGGTGCATGGTCCGGGCCTGTCAGTAAAATTCCTGGTGGTAGTTTGGACAGGAAAGACCAAAGTAGTAGTTAGTGCTGTAAAAGATAAGGTTCAGGCATTCCCAGTCCCTACAACACCCAAGCAGCTGCAGAAGTTTTTAGGTGTACTGGGGTACTAGTGCTCCTTTATACCTCATTTAGCACAGCTGCTGAGGCCATTGTACAGACTTACAAAAAAGGGACAACTATGGGACTGGGGGAGAACAGAACAGGATGATTTCCAACAGGTGAAACAGGCAGTTAAGACCTGGCATTGGATATATTTGATCCTACCCTCCCAGCTGAACTGGATGTTCATCTGAGCTATAAGCACTGTTCTGAGATCTCCATTTCAGCTCCAGATTCTGGATACTTTTTTGCTCTTATTGTGGATATGCGGAATTTGTTGGTTGAATAAATTACTCTGGGGTTTTTTCCAAACAGAGCACAATGCGGACAGCCTGTTTCTCTAACAACAATCTGCACTTGCAGCCCCGTAGTAGAATGTTGGCATTTTCACACTTTGCAAGTTTCATAATCTCTCCCGCAGTGTTCATTCCTCACACCTCCAATGCAGATTAAGAGTTTTACCACACAGGCTCAAAATCAAGGATAACTTCCACTTTCAGCAAGGACTTGTTTGTCAGCTACAAAGACCACAGAGACAAAAACCTACTTTCCTCCCAAGCCTCTTCTTCAGGGTTCTTCTCTCCCATCCTTCAACTACAGAAACAATAATTAATAAGGTACACAAATCACAACCTCCTGAGCTACTCTGGCTCTTTCATGTTCATAGAAAGCTACACACATATATACACAGCCTTGAGATGCCAGAGCTGAATCTCCCTAACCACTGGGCAGCTCCTGTTAAATTATTTTGTTTTTTTTTTTTCCAGCTAGAAAAACACTATATTTAACCTGCAAAACAGTGTGAAATCTAGGATGAAATGAGCTTATACATAGAATTGTGACCATGAACAATGACCAGGGGTATTATCCTCTCTCTGCAGAATAGAGGAATGAAAACAACAATTAAAAAAAAATAATGCACATAGGTGTTTCTACAGAAAGGAACAAAAAGAGAAGAGTGCAAATGACGTAAATCAGACACAGTGCACAAGTCAGAGGGGCATCCATGGCAGATCACTTAACATTTGAACTAGAGCAGAACAAACATTGGGCCAACAAGGAAGATGAGTGCAGCTGAGCAGCAAAGTGGTGAGGCCTACCAACAGCTGACCCAAGGAGCGACGCATCACTCACAGGAGCTTTGCCTTGCCATTTACTTAACTGTGGCATAAAAAACACATCAGTCGAGGTTTCTAAGCACAGATGCTCTCTTTGTGCAGAACGATCAAAGTGAAGAACTGATGATTGATTTCCTAATGTGCGCGAGGCTTCAGTTTACGGTCCTTTCTACTTGTTGCTCTAGGAATAGATTTCCAATGCGTTGTAAGGTATCACTCCCACCCGCCAAACCACCTGATCCCCTCTGCATGTCCTGTCAGCCCTCCAACTCACTTCTCCTTCAAGGAGGGAAAGGCTTTCCGCCCTTATTTCCTCATTTTGGTTTCTGACAGACCTCCTGGCTGCTGGCTCCCTCCCACCTTAAGGCAGACCTCCGCGCTTCCAGCTTCTGCAAATACTTCCAACGACTTTTTAAAAAGAAAGAAAACAAACAAACAAAAACACTTTAAGGCAGAACGAAACTTAGTGTGAACGCAGCTGGTTATTGAAAACGATGGAGGACTGTACGTTTGTCCCTTCCAGACAGCAATCAAACGGAGCCACACGCCCGCAGCCTTACAAGGGGTCGGCTGCGGAGGCCAGGAAGCGCGGCACGAGGCTCCCGGAGCCACGAAGCGCCGTCCCGCGGCCCCGCCGCACCGCACCGCCCCGCCCACGGCCACGCAGACGGTCACGCTCCGCCGCGCTCTCCCCGCCCGGCCCGGCCCCTTACTTCTTGGTGTCGCTGCTGAAGAGCCCGAAGGCCGCGGGTACCGAAGGGACCGTGGTGGGCGCCGCCTCCTGCGCCAGCTCGGGCGCCGCCTCCCCGCCCTGCTCGCCGTAGCCGATCCCGTTGCCGGACATGCCGCCGCTCCGACAAACTTAGCGGCGCGGCACTCCCACACCCTCCACCCGGAAGCGGCGGGTGCCTGACCACGTGACGGGGGCGGGGCCGCGCGGGTGGCTCGGTGCTGGCCCCGCCCCTCCCCGTCCTCTCCGCCCCACCCCCGCTCTGGGGCGCTGCCCAGGCGGTGGGAGGAGAGGGCGGCGGCTGAGGGCTGCACCGCCTCGGGGCGGGGAACCGTGGAGGGCGGCGGGGCTCCGAGCGGGCAGCCGGGCCGGGGCTGGGCCTGCCGTGCCTCTTGTGCCCTGTAATGGAAGAAAAGTTAGAAAGTGTCAGAGTGCAGATCTCCAGTGCGGTTGGTGGGGCGCAGGAGCAGATTGCCCGGAGGTGGTGGTGGATGCCCCATCCATGAAGACACTCAGGGTCGGGCTGGACGGGCTCTGAGCAGCCTGGTCCAGCTGTACGTGTCCCTGTTCACTGCAGGGGAGATGGATTAGACTGCCTTTAAGGGTTCCTTCCAAGTCACGCGATTCTATGATTCTACTCCCAATTTACCGTTTGCGGGTTCTTGACAGCGCCACACGCTGACTTTGCTGCGGGCCTGCTCCCAGGCTGCTGAGCGTTCAAGAAGTTACTTAAAAACCGAGTGCAAGACAAAGGGCATGGGGAAATGAAAAGGAAACAGCTCGGGATCTGACAGTTCGACAGTGATAGGCGCCATTTCCAGTGTTAACAACCGTAACAGTGTTGCAGCTTAGATTCAGCAATTTCCATGCAAGTGGCCACAAATATATATATATATATTACAATCCTATTTTCCTATTTCCTCCTTCTTTCCCCAGCAGAGAACTAATCTGTGCTCATTAAAATGCCCTTCTGTCTATCTGTCTACTGACATAACTTACATTAGTGGAGTCCAACCTTTTCATCTTGAGAACTGAACTCATTTCCAAAAGGTTACAGTTCACAATCGATACATTTTATCTTGCAGAGGGGAAAAATAAATGGTTTGTCATCATATTTTCTGAAGCAGATCCTTGAATTTCCTGTCTTTTGCCATCTTGTGTATACATTTCTGATTGAAAATCGGTCATTGACAGGCATGTAAACTAGAGGATATCAGTTATCATTTTACCAATATATTAATTGTTGTGTTTATTACTTTTGGGGTCTCTGTTGGCTCCCAATCACAAACCGAATATTCTTTATTGTCACCATTTTAGCTGATGGTTCTTCAAATTTACCTGTTTTCCTCCGTCCCCTTTCAATGTCTCACAGGAGCTTGTTCTAATTTTCTTTCCTTACAGATAAGAATATCTCATTATAAGTACTGCAAACACTCACAGTGCCTATCAATACTCCTCCAGTAACACGACTTGAGAGAGACACCTCTCACAAAGTCAGGTGGAATCCTAGGTTCTGATTTTCAAAAGATAAAAAAAAAAAAAAAAAGAGTAGGCTGTGGGAGAGTTCTGAGAACATCAGATAAAAATGGACAGTTATTCCTCTCCTAAAAGTTTAAACTACTGCTATGATCTACAGAGAGATCTGAGAACTCGTACCAGCAGTCTTCTGAGATCAGGTTTCTCAAGCTCTGCATTGATTGCAAAATGTAACAATGAGAGCACTTGAACTTCAGTCCTGTATGTGGTTTTGTATCTGCGTACAAGGGCCCCTGGCTTACATCTTTGATCTGTGTGTAAGGCATATACAATGTAGAAGTGGCCAAGTCCATAGTTCCCATGGTAGATCTGTTCTAGTTTATTTTGAGATTGTCTGCCTGTTTTCTGAAGTGAGAGGTTTAAGGCTGCTTTGTATAAAGCTGTAAAATACATGCATATTTTGCTGGCAATATAAAACACCATAAGTACAACAAGCTAATTCTTCTCTTATTACAGCACATAGCATTCAAAAATCTTAGAGGAAGGATTAACAGAAAAAGGAAAACAAGAACAGTGGGCATGTAGATTGCTTCAGATAAGTTTGTGGGAATATGAACAAGTGAGAAGGCAAACAAATGAGCTCCAGAGGAGGATGATCATATAACTGTGTTAGGAAAAGAAAAACAGACAGTAACAGTGACGCACAGCTCAGCAGGGCCTTGAAACTGACAACAGAAAGCAGTTATTGTACGAACATTTATTAAGTACCTTAAAACAGCTGTATCAGGAGGGTTCAGTACAAGTTCTTGCCCTCAGTTCTTGCTATGCTATCCTCTTTTTGCTTGAAAATACACACTCATTCATTGAATAGCCTTTCTCCAGGTTGCATTATCCCCTCAGAATAATCTTGCAGGGGTGATGTGTTCATACACTGAATTTATACTCATGCAAGATTATTTCAAAATTTCTGGATTACAAAGCACAAAATATCATTGAATCTAAATGAATTTGCATTCCCTGATTACAAAATTCTGTATTTCAGGTTTCTGCACACTACAAAAAACATCATAGACAATAATCAAAGACTCACTGAATATCCTGAGTTGGAAGGTACCCTCAGGAACCATAGAATCACAGAATCATGGAATCACAGAATCTTCAGAGTTGTAACAGAGCCCAAAAGGTTATCTAGTCCAACTCAGCCACAGTGAGCAAAAGATATTTTACAGAGCGTTTTGGAGTGAATTATGTCTCTTCTTTCTTTTCCAGCTAAGCTGGTTTGCCGTATGTTTACTTGGTGCCCTCTGGTGGATCATATTATTATTATTTTACTTGTCATAATAACAAATCCAGTGGATGCATCAGTACAGAATCTTATTTTAATGGCATTCAAGCTCTCTGTAACAGAAACTTTGGAATGTTAAATGTTTTGCTAGTATTTTCTATATTGCTGATAGTTTCAGATACACCTAAAATGTGCTGGTGTTGCAGATCCTACACAAATGTGTAAATTTTGACTTTAAGTTACATTTTAGTAACTTAGTAGTAACTTCTGTAGTAGTGTCAGCTACCAAAGGTAAATTATGATACACTACAAACTTCTGAATATTAGGATTTTTCATTCTGTAATTACTTTGAAATCTAATGTATAATCACTTAATTTAAAATTAAACAACAGAAACTCATTCCCTAACTAGGAATATAAGGAGTCATTGCAATGCACTTTCTGCCTGTGATCCAAACTCAGCTGCTAGTGTTCCACTGTAGTAGTCCAGAAAAACTCTTACGCAAGAGACAATGCTAGTGGCCCTAAAAAAATGTTTGATCAGCCTTACTCCAATTGAATATGGGCTTGGGAACGTAAGAAAAGCAAACAACTGTTCTTTTAGAAGTACTCATTCCATATAATGTACAGGAGCTACTAAAAATGCATTCTTGAAACCGGCAGACCCCAAATTCTCTTTTGTTCCTATTTTTTTTTTCTGTGAACTATAAAATTATGGAATATGTGTCATCTGGCTTCATTAATTAATATCCCTTCCAATGCTTACAAAGATTTTGATTAAATGATAAGCAAGCAAAGCAGAAAACAAACAGCACAGATGTTGAGAGTGAAAGTGAAAATAATTCTGCAAATTTAAGCATAGCAAATTTAAGCATTTTTTCAACTTGTCTTCTGATTTTCTTAATCTGCAAAAACACAAAAGTCTAGCTAAGTTAGAAGAAAATGTATTTTATTGCTTTAAGTAATGCAGCTCAAATACACCCTAAAAACTTTTGCCTGTATAAACAACTTACACTGTAGCATATCTGGTTGGATAAGCCTGTAGGTTGAGGTTACCTTCAAACTTCATTAGGGTTTTGCCTTTGTTGAAAGATTAAAGCACAGGTTTTCTTGCTTTTATTAATACTTTACAGTTTATTAGTTAAAATTCTTAAGATAGCAAAATTGTTTGAAGTTTTTTTTAAGCTAGTTTGAAATAAAGTCTTTAAGATACATGCATAGTTGATGTGTATATGATAATTTATCTCTCTTTATTGTACTGCCTACTAGTTGTAACCTAGAAACGCCATTGAGCTAGGTGCCTTTGTAAATCCATGCTATGACAGTTGGAAATAGTTCTTAATGAATCCTGAATTTTTAAAAGAAAATCAAGCTGTACTTACTGAGGACTTCATCCTTTGCACTCCTGTGTACTTAGACATCCTCTATGTTTTACTTTCAAACCACACTAGAATAGCTAACACACATACATGTTTGTTTCTGCTTTCCACTGCGCTGCAAGTGAAGTTTTTGGCAGAAATAAAGTGCCGAATATACATAGAAGAAATGGCAGGATAATAAAAACTTCTTGGAGTGTGCCTCAATCCTCCACTCAACAAAGAGAAATATACATCTATCCTAAACAACTTTCATTCAGGTTGTGAGTTAGTAATTCAGTTTACTACTGAGTGAACAGCAATTACAACACACACAATAACAAAAAGAGAAATAAATAAAAAAGACACTTGTGAGCCCCTTGCTCACAAGCAAAAGAAGGCTAGATGTAAACATTCTGCAACTTCCCTATCTTAGGGCAAACTATGCATCAGTCCTGGTATAGATTACAGCAGTATAGGAACAGACATTATCTAAGTTGTATGAACATAGCATTCAAATACTTTCAATCTTCTGAACAGCTGGAGCACACTGTCCTTTGAACACACTGTCTTCTTACTTCTGCGGCTGTCAGCATGCATCCTGTCCCAAAGGGGGTGAGTAAAGACAGCCTACAACAAAAATTTCCTCGTCCGAGGAGATATGACTGCTTTTCAAGCATTTTAGTGCAATTTGAGGACACAAACTAATCAGATCCACAATGACATTATAGAATCTGATTTATAATGTAAATTAAAATATAAAGTGAAGCCTACCCTTAAATAACAGAGGAAAGGCAAAACTTTTTTTTTTTTTCTTAGTAAGAAGGAGAAAATAAGAAATAAATGCTTAGAAAAACACCATGACTCTTTCAGATGGAAGCAATTATAGAAGATAAAATTCTGACACAGTGTGTAATAAAATTTGCAGGAAAAAATGTAGGAGAGTCTTTTACTGGAGGAGTAACAAAGAGAAAAAAAGAAATGCATGATGCCAAGAAGTGGTTACTCCTCATATTTTCCTAAGGGTGAAACACTTATACTACGTATCCTACCAGATTTTTTATTTATTTTTTTTAATATATGATAATTTCTAAATGGTTTCTGGAAAGAACATAATGAGCTGGCTGAGAATCAGATCTGTAAGCAATTGCTACACTCAAGTGCACTTGTATATGAAAGTGGTGAAAAGGCCAATAAATTATTTTCCCGGCAGATCAGGAATGAGGAAGTTGAAAGATTTATCTTGGAAATAAGACTGGATACACAAAATGTAGTTGCAGACAAGAAAATAAAAGCAGCCTTTTTTTTTTTTTTTTTTTTTTTTTTTGGTCACAGATTCCCTCTGCAGTTGCAGAGATCACTCATAACTTGTAACTCCAAAGGCCATGGAAACTTTTCTTCTTGCTGAACAATCTCTCTCGCTTGTCTTGGAATGAAATAAGGGTTCACAACTGAAACAGGGATTTTAATAGTTGCCATGGATGCTGCTGGTGCCAATAGTTTTCATTAGTCAAAAACAACAAGACAAATTCAAAGAAGAAAAGGTTATTACATGTAAAGATAACATCTCTGGCTCAGTAATTGCCTGAGCCAAAGGTTTATTACAGAGAAGCATCATATAATCTCCTTGTTCTGAATCTCCTCCACAGGATTCTGGCTCTAGACAAATTTAAATTTAAGTATTTTGTACTAGATTGGAGATTTGCAGGTGCAACTGTTCTTATGAGATACTTTTCAATTCACTATGACTATTGCAGCTATGTAATTGTGTGGATATCTTGCTGACTTGTAATACAGTTCAGCAGCTGAAAAAGAGACTGCAAGTGAAGAGCCAACTTTGTGCAAACTGCACAAAAGTACTCTGTGGAGCACCAACAGTTCACACACTGTAATAGGATTTTCAGCACAAGTAATGAAAAGATTTAGCATATACGAAGATTGCTCCAAAAGTAATGCCTATTTTACGATGTTGGTGGTCTGGCAGTAGAAGTTGAACCTTCCCACCAGTATCCCATTACATTTTGTTGCCATGTGACAGATGGCAGCAGAGAGGCATTCTGACAAAATGGCATCTGACATAGTGGGATGAAACGAACTTGCATTGAAAAAGAGTGTTTTGTAGTTGAGAACTGGCTCTACCAAATAGTGTTATTGTGCTCTTTGTAACTGTTGTAGTTTCCATGGAAATAGATAGGAGACATTACATGCAGAGCAACCTTCATGTATCATCTAATAGTATGATTCACATTTCACTGAAGACTTGAAGTCCAGTAGGACAGAAATTAAACTCACACTACATTTCTTCTTCTCAGCTTCGTCTTTTAAGAAACAGAAACATACCACTCTACCGTATCTATAGTTGAAGAATGCCACATATAGGGCAAATCAGGCTACACATCACATGCTCGTCTCAAAATCTGAAACATGAGAGCAGCTTCATGTTGTATTTCAGAGAAAAACAGAAACATCCTTTGTTTTCAGTCCTACATATCCCTCTTAGATCTCATTTGCCACACTGCCTTTGAAGGGAAATAAAGTGTCTTTTCACTCCTAACGGACTACCATGATAAGTCTTTATAAATGGTAAATGTTTATAGCTCTGCTATCTTCAAAATGTGCTTGAGATGTCATAGCGAGGATGACCTATCTGTTCTGCCCTCAGGAATACCAGCTCACATCTTGCTGGTTATATAGTTCTTCAATCAAAACACTTCAGTGATGAACAGAAGAATTCAGTCCTTCAGCAGAATCAAAACAGCCAATATGATTTAATAGAAAGTCTTTAGATGAAACTAGAAGATGATTGTGTTGAAGAGGAAAATCCCACTTCATCTTTTATATCTCTTTGTTCCACAACTCAAAAGAAAAAAAAAAATGGCTTTAGTTACAAAACATAATTGGAAATTAGTTACTATATGTGGAGATAAGACTGTTACTCAAAAGAATATCAGCCAAGCAGCTAGCAGCTATCAGAGGTCCTAAATATGTTTCCTTTCGAAACAAAATAAAGTGTATAAAGATTTGACATTATGTCATGTAAACCTTCTGACACCATTCTTGTCAGAAAATTTTACTTCTTTGATGTCTGCATTGCTTCCTTCTCTTTATCATTAGTGACTGGTTCATGAAATGCTAGTGAAGGAAGACACTGGATTTTTACTTCCTCCTTTTAATGGGTCTTCATCAGCAAAAGATAGCTGTTCATTACTGATTTGAGTTGCAATCCAGTAATCAAGGCATTTTATGCTTATTTTTATAAGAAGAAAATGAAGGGATAATCAAAGTCAAATTAATGGCCAGCATTGAACAACAGGAGCATCGCAAAAGGAGTGTTATCTACCCTGAAAAATTTAGAACTGAACATGCAGCGAAGATGAACCTGGCACAACAGTCCGGACACTGGGAGGATAGGAGTGGGATGAGGAATGCAGCTGGGACAACAAGGGAATACTACACCTACACAACAGCCAGGGTGGTCTACATCTGCTTCTTGTCTGCAAAGCTTTGAGCACTGGGCTTTGCTGCTGGAGCAGAAGATAATATAGAACACTGGACAGCACTACTCCACACATGCACATGTTCACCCACATGTGTGGGTGGGGAAGCAGGGAAGAAAATAAAAGCACCAAAGCTTTCAGCTGTGAAACCAAACCAGCATTCTTTCTGCCCTGAAAAAATATTTCTTTGTTGTAATTTTGAACACTGTCCTGCTCCTTGAAAACAGAAACAAGGACCCCATAGCAGTTTCCTTTGGCACAGTTCACAAACCCCAAGCCTGGGGCCCTCTAAGACCGCTTTCTGTAGTCATACGTCCTCAGACACCTATTCACCCTTTCTTCTTGTTATGCCTAGTGGCTTTCTTCCTCATAACTGCATTTTACCAGTCTAGTTCCCTAAAAGGTTGATTTTCATACAAGATCTACTTATATCTTTTTCAGCAGAATAGAATTTAAGCAGAATTAGTTCCTCTAGAATCAGGCTATTTCCACCCAAGAACTTGCTAATTGAATTGAAGTGTCTAAATTCAGGCATGCTCATTTTAAAGGGTAAGTAATTGTAAACACTAGAACAGAGTACACCAGCAAGACACTTTTAAATGGAGGAGAACTTTCAGACTTCCTGAAACAACAAGTTTGAACTGTAAGTTACCTAGGAATGTAATAGTTCAGTTTGCCAGAAGACATCACTTCTTCATTTCTTCTCTCGTGCTTTAAGCGCTCATAAGTATGGTTCTTAATTTCTCCATACACTTTTACTCAACTTCTCCTGTGACAGAGATGGGAAAAAAAATCATGCTAAACATTAAGAAGGTCTAGGGGAGCTCTCAAATGAATCTGTATTTTTGCCTTCTACTGCCTTCCACTGGAGTCTGCGGACCAAGAGATAAACTTTCATTCTGACTCACTGTGGTTTTGCTTTTGAGACAGTAACACGGTCAAGAGCAATATAAGGAAAAGTAGTGTAAAATTTGCATGGGAACAGAAAATGGGAAGGCCAAAGGGAAATTACCTAGAAAATGTGGCTTTACAAAAAGAGTTGAAAGAATACATAACAGAAAAAAAATCAATTATCTGCACAATACGTAGGTGAAAGACATCAACTCTGCTCTCTGAAGATTTTGATATTGTTTGTTCTATTCTACCTATATTAAGTAAATTCAAATTCTAAGTCTCCAGACCACAAATAAAACTTTACGCTTACGAGATCCTTATTTTTTTTCACATAAAGTTACTTTCAGATTAATGAAGTAAACTTAGTTTCAAAATTGACTTAACATAACTGCATTAAATAAAAGTGGTTTTAAAACTTCTTTGCATAAACAGACTTGTGTCCTGGCCTCGCCTTGCCCGCAGCCCCATGGAGGTGTACAGTACTGGGGTTGGGACTGCCCCAGTGCTCCCTGATGCTGGGGCAGTGGGAGGGCCTAGCTGACCCCCCAGGAGACCTGGCCTTTCCCTCACTTGCTCTACGCTGGTGTTTATAAATCCATAGGTGGAAAAGGACAATTCACAGACAAGTATTGGCTTTGTGGTATAAAGAAAAGTATGATTAGCATTTGACGTTGTTGAAATAATACACGCACACACACACACACAACACATATATTTTATTCTAGAACAGTAAATGAAAATTAGCCTTTTTAGTGGTAGTTCCAGCTGTGGGCACAAGAGGTAGTTGTTTTCACAGGAAACTTTCTGCAGGTACTAAATATTATTTAACTTGCTTTTATGTTCAAGGTAAGCAATGATGACCAGTTACTTCTTTCTTTTTCTGTGTTATATTTAGAAATATATTTACAAAAAGCTGTAGTAATTGTAAAGATGTAACATAGAGAAAGGAGACAGCCATGAGTTAACTTACAGTAGACTATAGTGAATAACTTGCCCAGGGCATCTTAAGGGTTGAGAAGGGATGAAGAGTTCTGAGAATACTGTGTTCCCTAGACAAAAAGATGGATCCTTGTATGCACTTACGAGGCCGGACTACAAACAGTACCGTTAATTGTGTTGATATGCATCAATGACATTTATTCAGCCTACACTGAATCTAGTAATTCTCTATGAGTTTGGAACTGTTTTGTTAGTTATTTCTTGCACTCTGCAAGTTAAACCATTAGTGATCAGCAGTTCAGAAGGCAGACTGTCATGCCCTCAGCTCCTGTTAAGTTCTGCTTAGTGTATTGTTTACATTATGTGTTCAGCTTTTTTCTTTGTTTTCCAATGAGAAGTCACAGGGACGAACTTTTAACTTCTTAAGAGTTTTTCCATTTATACACATAATCTAGAAAATGTGAGACATTACCAATAGTTATTTTTCATAGGGATCCTCGGAGTCCCCCCTAACATTCACTGATTAACAGCTACACAACAGAAGAATTATCAGCTGAACACTTTCGAAGGAGAATATGAATGATATTTTTATTAATGCAAATTTGAGGATTATTTTACATACAAACCTAAGTCAGATTATTATGTTCTGTATCAATTAAAATACTCTCTGTAATTTTCCAGTTACATGAGCATGACTTTTCAAAGGGCAGTAATAAACATACATATATTGTTTCATGGATGTTATATAGACTCAAACTATCCAATGCGAAAAAAACAATTTTTTTCTTTCTACAGTCTCAGGAGCAACTGGCAAGGAATCTGAAGTGACAAATACTGAGACCTGGCTTTGCATATATGTTCATTAGCTCAATCATTACCTTTAATATAGTTACTTACATGAGGATTTCTTGCACAAATGAGAATTTTCGTAGAAGAAATTATTTTGTCACATGCTGTGGCCCAGAAAGCTTTTAGAGGAAGTGCAATCAGTGACAGGCTTCACATTTTTTCATATCTCCAGGTCAGTAAGAAAGTTATTTTACAGAGATAGTCTTTACTTCAAAGGAGTCTGAAATTTTAAGTAGTTACTTGCCATTAGTTATCTGAAATTTCCTTTATTCTGTTTCACTTATGTGATGAACCTAAATTTCCTGTGGCAGAGCCTTCCAGTATTCACAGCATCAGTGTATACAGCTACTCCGTGATCATCAGTCACTGTGAAAACTGGCAGATTCCTTTATCCACTGAACCAGTTTTCTACAGGAGTCCTGGTTCTGATTTGTATCCATTCTGTTTTGCTTTTAAGTTTGATGCTCTAAGTGTATAATCACTGCCACAGGTGATTTTTAACTGTAGGCTCAGACAAGTGAAATACCAAATGAAACAAAACCGAAACTATTTGTTGTTATTCGTCCTACCATTCATTGGCTTCTCAGCCATCCACTGTGTTTCAACAGGTGCTCAGGATGCTGCAGTCGAAAGTGAAGAAGCACTGATTGAGACAGTGTACTTGACAATGATGTCAGAATCCTTGATTCTATCCCACTATTTCACACCACTGAGGGCATAAAGACAGTACATCATGGAAGTGCAAATCCTTCATGAGGAAGATTGTATTGGTTCGTTATTTAAATCTGCATTTTCCTACAGACTCAACAAGTAAAGAGCATGTACTTAGCAAAACCAGTGCAGCCAGCAGGAGCTGAGCATGACTTAAAATGAGCTGTCTCTCTCACCAGCCAGAAACCGATGTATTTCAAGCAGAGACCACAGACATCCCTCATCCTGCCCCTAAGAACCAGTGGGACTGCAAGCACTTCAGCAATACAAAATCCTAGTTAAAAATTCTGTGAGCACAGATCAGTTACCCCAAGAGAGATTTGGCTCTGGTCTCCTTTCTTGGCTCCTCATCTTGATGGACCCAGCTGCCATGGTTTCAATAGCAAGGTTCAGAGTTCAGCTGGCATCCTTGTTGCTGGGTGATAAGACATTGTGTTGTGTATCACTTGTTTTGTCTATTCCTTTTGTTTTGTTTCGTTTTGTTTCTGTTTTGTTTTGTTTTGTCTAATTCCAACCCGTTTTCTATTGAGCTGTCTTTATCCCCACCCATGACTTTTACTTTTGTTTTTGCCTAATTCTCTCCCTGTCCCCCTGAGTCGCTGCATGGTACTGAGCTGCCTGCCAGGTTCAACCATAATAGAAATGTACCAGACAGAAAGGTAAACAAAGCTTGCAGAATCGGTGGAAAATAATGAGATGATGAATTGTGATAACTATTTTAAACTCAATAATTCCTAATGTAGAATAAGGCATATGATAATTAATGCTATGCACTTCACAGTTTTTAATGTTTTAGAATAGCAATAGAAAAAAACACAGAAGAACATCTTTGAGGCAATGGTCATCAATGTACTACAGAGGAGAGCTAAGCTTGAAAAATAAATCCAACATTTAATAAAACAGGAATGTTTTCCAAACTTTCTTTTAAGCTATATTCTTCATATTTTTTTCTGAAACTTAATCCTAAGTGGTGGTTTAAAATTGGACACTTGCAGTGAGAATATAATTTAATAGTGAAGTACCAGTAACAGTAGTTCTCCAGTGAATATGAAGACAGCTGTGAAAACTTAGTAAAACCGTAATTTCTCATATATATTGCTATTTTAGCACCATGTGGACCCAAATGTTTAATTAAAATAATTGCCTGTGTGGTTCTGGATCATCTTTTTATTATGAAATGGAGACTTGATATGGCCTTTTACCTACTTCTTACTTTAATTAAGCTGAGCTGTAAATCTTTTTTTTTCCCCACTTAGTTCAATTCCAGCTCTTCTTTTCCTCTCCTCCAGAATAATTATCTCCAGTCAGGGCATCCATTGTTCAACAGTCTATTCCTAAGTATGCAGAGAGAGTACCATATATGCAATTTAGATTGTTGTCCAAGCTAAATCCTGAAAGAGTGTTTTTCAATCTAGTCCTCCCCACAGATGAAGTAGAATATGTATAGAATATTCCTATTTCAAATGAAAACTGTTCTGCGCTGTGACTACTTTTTACAACATCATATCTTCAAGATATAATGACAAACAACCCCTTATGTTGACACTTCCTTGATTACTAGTATTAAAATTCAGTGTATTTGAATCTGAATTCATGTCAGTTCTACTCACGTCTTGCCCAAGGAGGTTGTGGATGCCCCATCCTTAGAGGCATTCAAGGCCAGGCTGGATGTGGCTCTGGGCAGCCTGGTCTGGTGGTTGGTGACCCTGCACATAGCAGGGGGATTGAAACTAAGTGATCACTGTGGTCTTTTTCAACCCAGCCCATTCTATGATTCTGTGTCTCCTATTTTATGCTAGATTTAGCAATTGTGTATTCCCTGCACATGTGTAACTAAGGATTGGTGTAGGATTGCTGTTTGTCACAGTTTTTCCAATGTTTTCTTGAATACGTCTGTGTCGACAGCATGGAATGAATGACATAATATCCCTCAAAAATGGATCTGGACATGTAAATCTTTATTTGAATTGTGTTTTTTACTCTGAGATGTTCACAAGTATTGTTATAATGGGATGGTCTACTCCATTAGACACAGAACTGGAAAAATTCTTCATTTTGTTTTATCAGATCCAAATGGGAAGTGCCAAATGCTTTCTATATGGAACCAGAGAGGTTTAATTTCACTGCAGCTTTCACATGAAGAAAGATTATTTTTATGAGGATGCTTTTACAAGGGAAAGGTATCCACAGAGTAATTTAGTCCATTTTGCATAGGTAGGATTGAACTACAGTTAAAATGGGGCCTGTGAAGATTTCAGGACAACAGCCCCAGATGCTAGTGGCATTGACAGTTCTGTGTACTGCTAAGTTTCCAGTAATTTCTTCTAAATTCTAAACTGGATAGCTCTTCTGGATATTGATAACTAGATGGAGTTTAGGATGAAGAATCTGAAGTGAAAATAAACTTCTTTCTCTTTTAATAGCATGAATTTAAAATATCACACACAAAAAAAAAGAAGACTAAGAGAGTGTGGAATAAGCTACCAGAACTACTTCAGCAGCTTTAGCTGGGAGACTAAAACTCATTCAGAAGTTTTGGCTACTAATTTTAATACCCAGACTCCAAACATGTGACTCAAACACCTGTTCTCTTCACTGTCACAAAGTGTAAAAATCAAAGAAATGGTTGTATTTTTCAAGAACTTATATGTCCCAAGTGCAACAAAGTTAAACTTGTTTGTCTCTTGTGTGCTACCATGTGACTTGCAAACACTGCACTTTTTCAGGTGCGTGGCTTTGAGAGCAAAGTTTAATGTTGCCCTTTTGCAATTCACCGCAGCCAAATTATTTATGCTTGAGTAGAATTTTGTTGCACTTTAAAAATGCAAGTTTAATCCTACTGTCAGAGCTTTCACGACTAATTTGGCAGAATCCCACATAGACTGCTGCCTAAAAGCAGCAGTAGGGGAAATTTTTTGCCTTCAAAAATTATGTCTGTTTTACAGATTCCATGGCAAATTCTTTCTTTGATTTGTGTTTTAATTTAAATTAGAATTACCACTGATACTGTAGAAATTTGCTTTTGTAAATGCATGTAATGACAATGCCTAATCTTTAAGTGAGCAAATAGTAGCTTTGAAAAAACACACTTTTCTATGCACGTTGAAAATCCTGCAAAACAAAAAGTGCTGTATAATTCAGAAATTAAAATCCAGGAGTGTCTTTACTGATAAGAATATATTAAAATAATTTTCATTTGTTATTTGAATAGCAAGGAACCAAATGAAAGATAGACTTCAATCAACCTGGCTAAGGTTTTGGAAATATGTTATTTAATTTGTTAATTCCCTCCAGAAAGATAATCAGTGCATTGAAGTATGTGCCAAATGATGGCACTTCTAAGAAAACATTTTCATTAGTTTTGCAGCAAATCAGAGAGACACAAAATAACAAAACATTAAAAAGAAAAGCAATTACTGAGACAGCAGTAATTTTAGTTTTAGTGGTTATGAAATAGATGTTAGCACCAGTACAGCTGCATAAAAAAACTGAAGAGATGGGTCATTCTTAAAATTAAGCAGATTTTCAGATTTACACTGCTACCACAGAAGATTTCTAGACAGTTCGATAAAAAGCCTAGCAATCATCATTTATGATTTCTTGTTTGGAAAAATGGCAGAGAAAACATCAGAATCTATCACACTAAAATGGAATAAATATGCAAGGAATGAGATTTATTACTGTAGACCAAAGAGTTTCATTCTAAAGTAGCTGCTTGCTCAGATCTATCATGTCCTAGATCTTGCTATTAACTATAAACATTATCTTAGATGTATAGCTTAAATTGGCAGGATACGTTACAGATTTAGTCAAATTAATCCCGTCCAAAAAGAAATGTGAAGTTGGACAAAGTTTTAGAGTTGTAAGGCAAATTTCTTCTCATATCTACTCAACCATCTGTCTGAAGGCCTGCCAGAATATGCAAGTCGTTGTAGACTTCATGAATCATGAAAACAAGGGAAGATAAGTAAATTTGTTGGAAAGCATTCTAGTCCCATGACCAAATGTTGTGATTTAACCTGTCAGGCAGCTCAGTACCACGCAGCTGATCACTCACTCCCCAACATTCAGATGTAGGAGAGAGAACCAGGAAAAGGTAAAACTCACGAGTTGAGATGAAGACAGCTTAATAGGGCAGAAAAGGAAGGGAAAAAATTAATAACATCAGTAATAATGACAATAACAACATATATATATATAAATAATGTAATAATGTACATATATATATATAAAACAAGTGATGCACAATGCAATTGCTCCGATTTTGCCACTGATGATCACCCAGTCACCAAGCAGCAGCTGCCCTCACCTCAGCCAGGCCCTCCAGTTTTATCATTCCACATCACACTGAACATATGAAATATCTCTGAGTACAATTATAACCATCACCTCCCTTCTCACCAACACTATCAGCTGCTGTGTTTAATGGATTTAGCCCTGGTCACTGAATAGTTTGCCTGAGTAACTAATGTGGGTGACTAATATGTAATAATGAAGATAGCAAAAAAATAATTTAGTAAGATGAGCAGTGTGATGGACTATTACTTAACTGCACAAGAAAAAGTTAATTCACTACTAAAGTGTCATTATTTAAATAATGCTTACCTGTTCACCAAGCATCTACTTAAAGCTAAATCACAGCAAGCCTGTATGACATCTCCATCTAAACAAGACAGGCAAGTCAAAATGAGTGATGATATATTCAGTTTAGTAATTTTCAATTTAGTCACTTACCAGAATTACTACTGGGTGCAGCATCTTTCATTGCTTCAGTTATAATTTCATATTTGGAGCCATCTGATTTGTATTTCTATTGTTCTGTTTTAAACACATAAATTATATAAAGGAATATTGATACTTTTTTTCCTTTAAACAGCTACTGGAGAAGTTATATGAAAACAAGACAAAATGAAACAACAAAGGTTAGAATTTTATTTGAACTAGAATAAACTTTACTGCTGGATGAATATGGGTACTCTGCTCTTAGAGAGCTTCGTTAGGGAGCATTATCAGTAGTTCAGGTTTTTGTGCTGGAACACTTGACCTTGAAAGACTAGGCGTACTGCCAGTATTGTGGGATATTTGTAAACTTTGAGCACTGCTTAGTCTGGGTAGTGCCTTTTTTCTTTTTTTCCCCCCTCTTCTTGTTAGCTTCAATTCATTAACCCCCCTTTTAGCAGATACCAGTGATGAATCCACTCTTTATCATTGGGGCGCTGAGTAAGGGATTAAAAGCTATGGTGTTACTCACGACCTACTGGCCAATCATCAATGTCATAATTACTTGTTGTGAATTGTGTTCATATATAACCACATAAGGGCACTGATGGAGACACCTGTATGGTACCTATATTGATACCTATATGCTATGTGGTATGATACGAATTTTGACATTTACATCCCAGATGGAATGGCTAATTTTACAAACAACTATATCCCAAATGGAATAACTAATTTTACAAACCACACGATGCTCAGACCAGTTTCCAGGCTTTCCTCTCGGTTTGTCAGACGTTTTTCAAATACTGTGTTAATGCTTATGTTTGTGGGCGTAGCCCTGTTCATGTTATCAATCTCCCTGAATGTATTCCAACACAGGTGTGGTAAGTGGAAGGAGTCTCCTCCAAAACCAGAGAATGCTGTCTGGCAGGGAATATGGAGAGGTTTAGGAAAAATCTTAGAAACAGGGGGACCCGCAATGTCATGGGATTTCACTCTTGAACACCTGTGGGATCCCGAGAAACTTAGCCAGTATTTGAGTCAGGGACAGTGCGGCTTACATAAACCTAAGGAGGTACAACTTATTTGGGATTTGGCTTGTGCTTACTGCGCCCTATATAATACTACTCTGGAGAGAATTTTCGAGCTGAGGTTCAAGCCAAAGAGGAGAATCTCCAAGTTAAATCTGATCAATTACAGGAGACACCAGTAACAATATCAGCTGCCCCTGTGGAAGGCAAGAAATGGAAATGAGTGTCCTCACGTCTAGAACGGAAAAAAGAAGAAGCGGAGGAGGAGGTGGAGGAAGATACAGGTGAGGGGCCCTCTTCAGAACCACCATCATCAGGAAAGACAAAAGGAAAAACTAAAAGACATGCAGAAGAGAGTGATGAAGAAGTCACTATTATTACTCGTCAGCCTCTGAAGATGACTGAAATCCAAGGCTCAAGAAAGGAGAGCAAATAATCCGAATTCTTCTGCGTGCTGGTTTTGCAAAGCAAAGTGAAAGAACCTGCTCAGGAGATTCAGTTCCTAGGTATAAAGTGGCAAGATGGCCAGATGTGATCAACAAAATCACTGCTATGTCTGTGTCCCCCTAGTAAGAAAGAGACATAATATTTTCTGGGTGTAGTGGGCTTTTGGAGAATGCATGTTCCAAACAACAGCTTCATTGTAAGCCCCCTTTATCATGTGACGTGAATGAAGAATGAGTTTACATGGGGCCCTGAGCAGCAGCAGGCTTTTGAACAGATTAAACAGGAGATAGCCTGTGCTGTGGCCTTGGGGCCAGCACGGACAGAACAGTGTATAAAGAACATCCTCTACACTGCTGCTGGAGAGAAAGGTCCCACTTGGAGTTTGTGGCAAAGAGCCTCAAGAGAGACCTGGGGTTGACCCTGGGATTCTGGAATCCAGTGTACAGGGGGTCAGAAGAGGGCTACATTCCAACTGAAAAGGAGATCTTAGCTGTGTATGAGGGGGTTCGGGCTGCTTCTGAAGTGGTCGGTACTGAAACACAGCTCCTTCTGGCACCTCAACTGCCAGTGCTGAACTGGATGTTTAAAGGAAAGGTTCCCTCCACCCATCATGCAACTGATGCTACTTGGAGGAAGTGGGTTGCATTGATTATGCAACGAGCATGGATGCGGAATCTCAGCCATCCAGGAATCCTAGAGGTCATCATGGACTGGCGTGAAGGTAAAAAGTCTGGAATATCACCAGCAGAAGAAGTATCACGAGCTAAAGAGGCCCCACCATACAATGAATTACCAGAAAATGAAAAAAAAATATGCCCTGTTTACAGATGGATTGTGTCGTATTGTGGGAAAGCATTGCAGATGGAAATCTGCTGTGTGGAGCCCCACACGACAAGCTGCAGAGGCCACTGAAGGGAAAGGAGAATCAAGCCAATTTGCAGAGGTAAAGGCTGTCCAACTGGCCTTAGATATTGCTGAATGGGAGAGGTGGCCAATGCTTTATCTTTACACTGACTCATGGATGGTGGCAAATGCTCTATGGGGGTGGTTACAGCAGTGGAAGCAAAATAATTGGCAAAGCCCTATTTGGGCTGCTGAACTGTGGAAAGATATTGCTGACCGAATAAAGAATATGATCATGAAGGTACGCCATATAGATGCTCATGTGCCCAAGAGTTGGGCTACTGAAGAACAGAAAAACAACCATCAGGTAGATCGATCTGCCAAAATTGAGGTGGCTCAGATAGACCTGGACTGGCAGAACAAGGGTGAATTATTTCTAGCTCGGTGGGCCCATGAGACCTTGGGCCATCAAGGGAGAGATGCAGCATATAAGCGGGCTAGAGACCGAGGGGGGGACTTAACTGTGGATGCAATTGCACAGGTTATTCATGACTGTGAAACACGTGCCATAAACAAGCCAAAGGGATGAAACCACTCTGGGACGAAGGGCGATGGCAAAAGTATAAATATGGGGAGGCATGGCAGGTTGATTATATCACTTTGCCACGATCTCGCAGTGGTAAGTGTTATGTGCTTATCATGGTGGAGGCAACCACTGGGTGGCTTGAAACATATGCAGTACCCCATGCTACCGCCTGAAACACCATATTAGGTCTTGAGAAACAAGTCCTGTGGCAACATGGCACCCCAGAAAGAATTGAGTCAGATAATGGGACTCATTTCAAAAATTTTCATGTAAATACTTGGGCCAAAGATCATGGCATTGAGTGGATTTACCATATTCCCTACCATGCACCAGCCTCTGGTAAAATTGAACGATACAATGGGTTGTTAAAAACTATGCTGAAAGCAATGGGTGGCAGAACATTTAAGCACTGGGAGAAGCATTTGGCAGAAGCCACCTGGTTAGTCAATACCAGAGGATCTATCAATCGTGATGGTCCTACCCTATCCAGCTCCCTACATACCGTAGAGATAAAGTTCCTGTTGTACATGTAGAGAGCATGTTGGGAAAAGCAGTTTGGGTTCTTCCAGCTTCTGGAAAGGGCAAACCTCTCCGTGGTACTGTTTTTGCTCAGGGACCAGGGTCCACTTGGTGGGTAATGCAGAAAAATGGGGATGTTCAATGTGTACCACAAGGAAGCTTGGTGCTGGGGAAGTGCAGACAGTAATTCTATGTATACGTATACAGACGTGTGTGTAATGCATTTTAATCATTTTTGTTTGTTTGCATAGATATATATATATATATTAAGCATGATGTAGTGATGTAGAATAAGGGGTGGAATGTCATGGTTTTATGTGTTTTGGTTGTCAGTATTCTGCATCAAAACATCACGTACTGGAATTAAAGTGTTAATGCTCCAATTCCAGGTACCTATCCCTATACATTACCGAAGCCAGGGGATCTGACCCTTCCGGGGGGGGGCGGTCTCTTACTGCTTGCCAGTGGGTGCTGGAAGGTGCTTTCCTAGCCATTCCAAGCTTTTCAGGTTTGACTCAGTCTCAGGAACTCTCTCTCTCTCTCCTATCTTATCTGATTTATTAGTCTCAATTTTGATTAGATTGTATTATATTGTGTTATCTTGCATTCTGATATCATAGTTAATAAAATAAATTTTCCTCCATAGATTGTTGCCACTGTTTTTTTTTTTTTTCCTCCCTTCCTTCCTTCCTATTTTGTGGGGTCGGGGGGAGGGTGGGAGGGGCAGGGGCCTACTGCCCCCTGTCACGGGCATAGATTGATCTAGTTAGCTCCGTGACAGTGGGACTCTCATCTTTAAATCTTCAGTCTGCTATCTTTGCAGCAAACCTCTCAAATACAGTAAAAGTGTTGCCTGAAAGGTAGGAATTTGAAATAGATATTAGAAATGTTCTGTTGCTATTATTGAAATCTCATGGTTTTTAAGGCAAGCTTTTTTTCTAGATCAGAGAGAAGCACTAGATATTAATAACAGACTGCTGCAACACAGCTTTTGATTATTAAGAATGTATCAGAGCAATGACTAATCCATGTAAAGCATTAAAACCACTGAAGAAACTTAGGGGAATTGTACTAGTGCACTCTTCAGATTTCTTCCTGTCTTATTTTTGTAAGGATAATAATGTTATTTTTTTAATAATATTGAGATTCTTTGTCCAGATTCTTCTCTGTTTAGAGCAAGTGCAATGGGATTTTTTAATTATTATTTCAATACATAATAAAATTGTATATAGATTTTACTCATGGAATTGTTCTTCCATAATCATAGAAAGGCCTGGTGGGTACCAGGTTGAACATCGGTCAGCAACATGCCCTTGAGGAAAAGCAGGGTTAATAGTATTCTCAGTTGTATTATGCAAAGTAAGGCCAGGAGGTCAAGGGAAGGACTCCTTGCCCCCCTCTCTACCCACCACTGATGAGAACAGACCTGAAGTGCTATGTCTGGTTCTGGGTCACCTAGTACAAGAGAGACACATACAAACTGAAGAGAATCCAATGGAGGGTCTTGAAGATGATGAAGAGACTGGAAGTCCTTTCCTGTGAGGAGAGGCTGAGAAAGCTGGGGATGTTCAGGCTAGAGGGGGCTCAGGAAGGATCTTTTTCATACCTTTAAATGCCTGAATGGAGCATGCAAAGAAGATGGAGACACGCTCTTTTTGGTCATGCTCCGTGTCAGGACAAGAGAAAAAGGGCACAAACTGGGACACAGTAGGCCCCCTCTGAACATCAGGCAGCACTTCTGTGCTGTACAGGTGATGGAGAACTGCCACAGGTTGCCCAGAGGCTGTGGAGTTTTCATCAAGATCCCTACTACTGTACTCTGGATGTCCCTGCTTGACCAGGGGTTCAACCAGGTGACCTCACTTCATACCAACATGTAATAGCATACTAATGTGGTTACAATTCTTAAAAATACCTCATACACTCTGAAAAACTAAAATTTTACGCATAGCAGTAAATGACTAGAGAAACACCGATCTTTTATACGATGCAAAGTACAGGACTACATGAAGAGAATCTTGAAATTGCTATTTTTATCTCTTTATTAACTGTTTTCAGGCAAGCGTTTAGTCCAAAGCCTTAGACTTGAAATTTTGATGTCATCTGCACAACACTTTAGTGAAACAGTTAAGATACTAATTGGTTACGTTCAGAGAAGTTGTAAGTTTATATTAATGGAAACACACTGTACAGAATCACAGGGATTGGAAGAGACCTCTGGCGATCATCTAGTCCAACCCCTCTGCTAAAGAAGGTTCCCTACAGTAGAGTGCAACATCCAGGTGGGTTTTAGATATCTCCAGAGGAGACTCCACAGTCTCTCTGGGCAGCCTGTTTCAGTGCTCTGCCACCCTCAAGGTGAAGAAGTTTTTTCTCATGTTCATATGGAACTTTCTGGGTTCCAGTTTGTGCCCATCACACTTTATCCCACCTTTCAGTGCAAAGTCTTTACACAGGAATTAATATAGTTTAATAGAGTTTGTCAAACATATTTCTGCAGAGATGAGAAGCCTGAAAAGCAGCATAGCTATAAGGCTGGAAATGTCCATTTAGGTGCGAATAAAAGAGGGAGTACAAACAATTCAATTACAAGAAAGAAACAGAAAAATCTCATAATTAAAAGCCATCAATCTGTTGGTTACATCTTTAGATACTGGCTTTTAACATAGGTAGAAGTAAATTAGTAAACATACTCTGATCTCAAAACAAAAAGAAGCTTACTAAGCTTCTTCCATAAAGCAGACATAGCTACGACACAGGACTCAGATGAATACTTCTTAGCTACAACAACCTGTACGCCTTTTTATTTACGGAACATTTTTTAAGGAAAAGTGTCATCAAAAAATTGTTCCTCAGATTTTAAAAAAGATTATAACTGCTGAAGAAAAGGAAAATTGCTTTAGAAACAAAAGAAAGCCAGTTCAAAAATGAACTTTAAATAATGACTTCTTCAGTCACTCAGACTAGAAGCAATGATACTACACAGGAAAAAAATCTATGGACTTAAGTTCTTCTCATACTTACCACTCATTTTAACTATGAAGACATTAGGGCAGTTGGTGGGTGACTAGAAGCTGAGGAATTTATGTGCTGGAAGCAGAAAAGAAGAGTTGACTAAATGCTTATGAGTTTATGTTTTTCATGCAAGATACATAGTAAAGTTGGAAATCATTACAGGAACCAAAGTTGGCTTTTCTTTTTTTTTTTCTTTCCAGAATTGAGGGTATAAACTACTTTACTATAAACCACAGACAATTGTAGCTGGAAACAGTAAAAGATGACAAATAATTGCTAAAACTGATAGGTAATAAAATTAGTTGTTTTGGCGCTAATGTTCTGAAGAAGGAAAATAAAATAAAATATAGAATGTTAATTAATTACTATGATGGAAATTGGGGTATATTATTTACATTGAAACAGTCTGAAGACTTCCAGGGCGGTAAGTGAACAGTTGGGCTTCCATATCTCTATTAACCTACAAAAGAATGCTGAAAAAACCTTTAAGAATAACTAAAAATTTCCTAAATGTTAAATGGTCAACTCAGTGCATAGTGGAACAGCTGAAACAATCCTGTAGCAGGCCAAATCAGGGCAGTGCTGTCACATAATTCCTAGAGGAAACACTTCTTCAGAATAAGAAGAGAACTCACTGACCTAGATCCTGGAATGTAACCAAGCACCAAACCTTTATTTTAAAAACCCTCATCATTATGAAACATTCTCCAGAATGTAACAGCATGAAGGGCAGTATGTGGCTCCTTGGGTGGCAGGTAATTCGCTTCTATACATGTAATGTGTATATATGTATATATGAAAAATACAAATATCTACGTATGTATATATATGTGCATGCATTTGCGCATACTGTATTTGAACATACAGAAAACAAGCGAGGGGAGGGAAATGATTTCACATCAGAATCGGGAAAAAAAAAATTGCTTAAGCCTTGAAAGTAGTGTTAGGATTCATTTAAGGCATACAACCCTAGATAACGTATTTTTAATAGATTCGTTTAAACTACTCATACTACAAATGGCTAGAAGTCCTTGATAAAAAAGTGCCTAGAAAGCAAGCTAGTAAAAAACTACTTTACAAAATTTCACGTGGAAATCTGAAACATGCAGAGAAACATGCAGAGCCAATGGAGGTTGTTTTGCAATGTATCACCTCAAGGCTATGGTTTTAAAAATTCCAACTCAACAAAGTGTGAGTTGTATATGTGATTCAACAGAAAAAGCTTAGATTGAGATCTGCTAATGCAGATCACAAACACCATCTCAAAATTAACCACATAATGCAGGTGCTATCTATTTCACAGAACATTTTAATCTTTATATGATAGTACTGTTTTCCCTGCTATCACAGAGGAATATAAAATCACACAGGCCTCATTTCACATGTGACAGAGAGAGGAGAAGGATTCAAAAACTGATGTACAAACAAATTTTGCAACAGCATTCTGTGAAGGTATGAGTGAGGAAAACCAATCGTGGGAATGGATGAGATAGGAAATGACATGGGGGACGGTGAAAGCCTTGCTGAGGGTGGACAAGAAAGGGGGCCAGTCTGACTGTCTTGCTAACATACTAACTGCATTTTTGCTTATGTTTCATTGCAAGCACTTGGCAAATCCATTGACCAAGCTTATCTTTTGTATGGAACATCTAGGTGAAAATGTATCCCTTTTTAAACATTTCTCAGATTGCTACTAAGTGGATGGAGTACTTATCTCAAGTTCCACTTTTCATCTGAACTTAATGCAAGTTTATTTTGCTGATTCTCTTATCTTAGCTTTTCCACTGTGCTCCATGAGACACCCTTTCACAAAAACAGGAACGATATTGTTACTTGCTAAGCATTTTTGAAATGTTAAGTACATCTCAGAGAAGTGAACATAACACTAAACAGACAGAACTTAACTTCTTTATTCTGTTGCTACAAATATTGCAAGTTTAAGAAGAGATATTTTACAGTGTAATCATACTTTTGAATTAAAATCTGTTCTTGACTCAAAATTTTTCTTTTTGTGTTCTGCATCATGTCTGCGTTCCATATGATTCAGGTTTTCACTGGATATTCTTCTAATTCATAGGAGCAGGAGAAAGTAAGAAATTTCAGTTCTAGTAGTAGTATTTATCAGGAAACAGAATCTCCCTGGAGCCCAACAATATACTCACCTTACATTTCTGAAAAGTTAAAAACAGCAAAATTGCACACTCTGAATGCTAGGCTAGCTATATTTGGAAAGCAGGAAAGTGATAAATATGGAACCCTTTAATTACCATTTTCACAAAGCCACATTTTATAGCAGATCTAGACTTTATACAGTGCCACTATCAAATGTTTAAACATCCTGTGGAATGGCACATATGTTTGGTGTGATGGAATAGTATTTCTATAGGAACGGACACCCACTGATGATGGTGAGAAATTTAATTATTTGCTTTGCTAATTATTTCTGTGGAGAGAACGAGAAGAAAGAGGAGGAACACATACTCACTGAAAAAAGTACTGAAGACAAATTTCTAAAGATAAGTAGTACTTCATATATTGGAATAAGTACTTAAACAAAAAATGGAAGTACATCTCATTTCCCAAAAAGACCCTCACAGAACTACTCCATGTGTGAAACTGCTTATGAACTAGATCTTCTTTAATGTAAAGTATGCCAGGGCCATCTTCCTCATTCACTGGAAGAAGGCTGTTAGTTCTGTGAACTCATGCTTATGTAAGGAGTCTCATTTATACTATCAAATTAATGTTCAACATGCCACCATACTTCTTCCTCAGAGTTGATGTGCCAGGAATTCAGCACTTGCCTGCTCTTTTTTTTTTTTTTTTTTTTTTTTTTTTTTAAGAATATTTCCTCACAGACATTTGACAAACCCCAAATGAGTTTTCTGTGTACATAGTTAGGTCTTAATTTCATATTTTTTTTTCCCCAATGGCAGTTTCTGGCTAATGTGTATCAGATCTCTTCAGTTCTACAGTGAAAAATCAGGAAAAAACAAACAAACAAAAAAGCAGGGTCTTCCAGAGAAGAATCAAACAGAACAAAACAAAAGGATATTCTTGTCTAATTTTGTAACTTTATTCAAGACTGCTTTTGAGTGTAAGGCAAAAACAGTTATGTTTTTTTAAATGAGGGATGTGGGCATGTGACCGTAACAAGTAATCTCTTGCCTATGCTTTCAAGATTTCTTTGCATATGATAATATTTACTTTTAATTTGACACTAGGAAATACAGATATTACAAAATACACGACTTTCAGCTTTAAGCCATGTCACAGGGCTATCCTTAGATATAAGTCCACAGCAGGGGGGCACAGGGCCCGGGAAGAAGGAAAAAAAAGAAGCACTGCGTGCGCTCCGGGAGAGAAGGAAGGGCAGAGAGCGCTAGCAGATAGTTTTAATGAAGAAAAAACACAATGGCAACGATCTGAGGAGGAACGGTAATTTACTGACTTTAACTAAAACAAAACGAGAGAGACGAGAGTACCCAAAATGCGAGTCAAACCATGGCAGTGCGAGGGAAAGCACGTGCTTTGCTCCGCAGCAAGCTGAGACGGGCAGATGATCGGGTCCTGCCTGGAGCTCCACCACACTGCCTCTGCCCACCAGGTCCGATGGGGATGCCACCCCTCCCCTCCCCTCGGGATACTTGAAGTGCCCATTAGATGCAGTCAACGGAACCAGAACACTAACTTGTTAACTCCCACTGGTACACATGGTGTTCTGATGTGGGATACTGACAACAAAACCACAACAAGCCATTCACACTTACACAAATATAGATGCAGACAGGTAATCCTACCAAAAATTCACTCTGAGTTCACTCATGTTGCCCTAGGAATTTTACAATTTTTGGAAATATTGGGATGACAAGGTTATGTTTTAACCTCCCAGTGTTGTAACATCTAAAGTAGGTGTTTATAAAAAGCGATGTATTTCATCAGCGAGTATTATGATTTTTTGTTAACTATACTAACAACTGAAAACAAAGAGATGCTCCTAAAAAATTCACTTTTGAGCCAATAATGCAATTTTATTTCCCTTTCATTATCATAGAATCACTAAAGCTGGAAAAGACCCACAGGATCATCCAGACCAACCATTCACCCATCACCAATGGCTCTCACTAAACCATATTCCTCAACACAACATCCAAACGTTCCTTGAACACCTCCAGGATCGGTGACTCCACCACCTTTCTGGGCAGCCCATTCCAGTGCCTGACCACCTTTTCAAAGTAGTAGTATTTCCTAACATCCAGCCTGAACCTTCCCTGGCGCAGCTTGAAGCCACTCTGTCTAGTCCTATCACCAGTTACACGAGCAAAGAGCCTGACCCGCAGCTCACTACAACCTCCCTTCAGGTAGTTATAGAGAGCAATAAGGTCTCCCCTGAGCCTCCTCTCCTCTAGACTGAACAATCCCAGCTCCCTCAGCCACTCCTCGTAAGACCTGTGCTCCAGACCCCTCACCAGCTTTGCTGCCCTTCTCTGAACCCGCTCCAGGGCCTCGATGTCTTTCTTACAGCGAAGGGCTCAAAACTGGACACAGTACTCGAGGTGCGGCCTCACCAGAGCTGAGTACAGGGGGACAATTACTTCCCTGTTCCTGCTGGTCACACTACTTCTGATACAAGCCAGGATGCCATTGGCCTTCTTGGCCACCTGGGCACACTGCTGGCTCGTGTTCAGCCTAGCATCAATCAACACCCCCAGGTCCATTTCCTCTACACATTATTGTCTACACATCAAATGCTTAAAAACTTTGTGTCTGAAAAGACATAGATCTTTTATACGTTTGCAGCATGGCTTTGTTTTTTCCTTGATTCATCTAAGTTTAGGTAACTGTTTGCATTTTAAAGGTTATAATTACAGCATTTTTTCCATACAACAGAGCAAGGTCACAACAAAGTAACAGATCTGGTTGCCCTGTTTATTTTGTCTGGCAGCTAACAGCAGTATTGCTCTTTTTTTTTTTTTCCCCCAAAATGAATCTGTAAAATGAGTCAATAGAAAATGGAATAGATGTTGGAATTGTTTCCCCAGAGATCTGTAGTGTTCTAAAGAAAAGATTATTTTCTTCACAAAACCCTCCACTGAGCTACTGTTATTAGAAATGAGAAAGCAATTACTGCATTTTTAAGAGAAAATACCCTTTCTTTCTAATTGATTTTAAATCTGAAGAAATACAAGTTTAACAAACATTTATGTTTCTTCTTTTTCAGAGAAAGATTATCTATATGCCGAAATCTGTCACTCCCATATCCATAATTTGCCCCTTCTGAAAGTGAGCCTCTCAAAATAACAAGTGGGTTTTTTGTTTGTTTGTTTTTTTAGTTCTGCCAAGATGTTTTTCCTTTTAAGGGTATGATTAATGACCTGCTACGAATGTCAAAGGGCAAATTCAAAGGAAATATTTATTTTTCAAAAAGTACTGTTTTTAAATGTGAGCCCTTGTGCAATAATTATCTCATTTCATGCTGTCTTTACCACTGTGTCTGTGAGTAGCCACTGGAAACTTCTAGAGCTCTTTTCTGTGTCAATGCCTTCTGCTTGCTCTTTCCCATTCTCCTTCCTGCATACCTTTCTGTTTCAATGCACAACTAAGAAGCAAGAGATTTTTTAAAAGCCAACCCTTAAAATGATGTGTTTTTGTAAACCCTGAATCCTACAACACTATGCCTAAGAAAACATATACTCTTTAATCTGAAAAGGAGATAACAACTCTGTATTATATATGCTGTCAAGAAAAAACTAGCATTTGATTTTTTTATTGTTGTATTAGGTTTACAAAAGGAGGGTTGACAGACTTCTGAAAGCGGTTGCTATTATGGATTATTTTTAAAAGCATTGCTATGTAAAAAAGCACATACCAATCTACATGCCTATGACACGACAAGGCTACAGTTCCTTTTTTTCCCCCCCCATCATTGCTCTAGATAAATCCTCAGAAATCAACTTCAGCGTGAACCTGAAAACCATTACAAAAAGATACCTGGTCATCTGACTCACAGTTTACTGCCATCTCTGCTTTGAACTTTCTAGCAATCATTCATTTTTCTCCTCTACATATAAATCTGACATTGACACAGAAGAATCACACTTACCTAAATTAAACCAAAGTCTTTCCTATTTTCTTTCAGTTCTATGTCTTTCTAATTTAATGTCTACATCATACAGATTTAACTCCTTCTGTCAGTTTCACTTCATGTGTGCTATTGCAGCCTTCAGAGCATCTCCACCACAACATATCTCCCAGTAGCATGGTAATCTGCAAGATTATTCTCACCATCTTACCTTGGATTTTATATTGGACTTCGGTTTTTTGTATATGTGAAATGCAGCTTCAGACTGCAGGAAACTGCCTTAAATTTCCCTCATTGTCTAAATTTGTGGTGTCATGTTTGCATTTGTGTCACATTACTTTGGAGTACAGGCTTGCATCAGTCAGGAACAAGGGCACTTTTCCAACTACAGTGCTCACTTATCAAGAGCCAATAGTAGGGGTTGTTGGATGGCAAGAAGTTGCACGTGCAGCAGTTCACTACTTGATACCACTTCCCTGCAGGGCTGTGTATGGATTGATTTCTGTAGAAGAGCTTATATTGTGCTTATGCTATCAAACTTTTCCTATGCTGCCAGCCAGAAACAGGTGCCCTTAAAGCACTGCTCCACTGCCAGGACAATATTCAGTACTGCAAAAGCAATACCTCATTTTTGCTTCAGCCTGAGAGGTCACTGCAGAAATAGATGCATGGATCCTTGCCTGATGACAGCTATACACATCCTGATGCAGCTGCATCAAGACTCTCTATGCCAGAAACAAGCTTTCTTCTTCACTGATGGTCACATACAGGGAGATGGAATACACGTTGTTTTGAGCTTTGTGTGAAAAACTTGCACCTGCACATAAGGAGAGTCAAAGTACGAGGAATGCCCTGCGTGGTATTTTTTATGCAGATCTCCATATATTTGTTGCTCTTCAAAGCTGCATATAGTTGAACTGAAACCAAAACTTATCATTCCCTACATCTTTTTTTCCCCCTATTTCTTGCTGAACAGTATTTTTGACATTTGAAGACATTTAAGTATTGAATTACTCACTCCTTGACAGTGTATACAGATCACTTTCTAGGTCGTTTTCCAAATCCCAGAACTGCAACTCAATTGCTTTCTAATTGCAATGTAATTGCTTAATAATTGCAACTTAATAATTGCTCAATGAAGAATATACAAGGAGTGATTAGAAAGAAATAGAAAACATAATTAAAATGCAGACAACTATTTATATTCAACAATTTATGTACATTTTTAAATTGGAAGGGATGAGAAACATGCTGAAAAGTTATTAGCATTAATTATTTGGCTGGAAGAGGTCATAGCACAAGTCCTGCTGCTATTTAGATAATGTCCTCTGAAATCTACTGGTTTAACTCCTAATGAGAACAGTCCTACCTTGGGGAAGCGTAAGGAATGGACTACAATAGACAGCCACCAGAGGTATCATACAGCAGAGGGTAACACAGCAGGAGTAAGACACAGGTGAGGCTTAGGTCTGCCCACTGCTGATCCAGCTCTGCTCTCACCTGCTTTGGCTTTCTTACTTCTCACGCACTAGTGCTGGTACACAAATGCAGCACAGACTGCCAGCAACACTTGGCTTCATTCCACAGCTGCCTAAAGCACTACCAGAAAGCATGTGCTTGATTTGCCATATCTTCACCATAGTTTACTATTCATTGCTCCCAGTTTTTCTGCCATCCTCTTAAAGGCACTGTTTGCTGCAGTGTGAGTCTTCAGCAACGGGCATCACAACTCTTCACATCACTGGTGAATTGCTATTCACTGGTGAATTGCTATTACTTTACCCTCTGCTAGAGAGATAAACATGTTTTTCCAGAAGGAGTAACCCTGCTTCCATGATACACCGTGCTGTCTTGGCCAATGTTAATGACTGCTGGACTCTGCAAGTGTGCTCATGGCATACAGTCACCCCAGGGCCTACACTCACATCTTCCCTGTTGCCTGTGGAAAGCAGGCAGAGAGGTCCTATCCAGTAACAACATAAAGACTTTGTGCTGGGGATAGTTGTGCTGTGCTTGCATATTCCTAAAAATACAGGCATCCGCTGCCATGGAAGAAGTAAGGGTTCTGCTCCTTGGATGAGGACCAGCAGTTTGGTCCATGGGGAAAGAAAATAAGAAAAACTGTTTGCTGCTGACAACAAGCCTTTGTACAGTTCCCAAACAGACACAGACGAATCGGACTGTGGGGAACAGGAAGAACAGCACAGACTGATGGCTCCACTGGGGACATCTTTCACCTTCATGTTGAAGAACATGACATTGAGCAGTGTCATTCCAGGTCAGCAGGAAGGATTCACTGAGCAAGCCAAGAATGATCCAATCTTGTTATTTTACAGCATGTCCTTGATGCACCCAGAAAAAAGTAAAAATCAGCCTCTCCAAGTAACTATTCTTCAGACTGTTTTTTTCTTTTAAGTGAAGAAAGCTGTATTTTGGGGAATACTGCAGCTCGTGACCTTCAACTGTTATTCTAAGTACTCAAGTGTCATACTTCTCTTTTCTCTTTGTGAAGAGAAAATCCTTTCAACATTCTGTAAGAAAATCTCTGCTGTACAAGTTAGAAAGAGAGAAACTTGTGCATTCCAGCAATTTAAAATTCTTCCAAGAGCTGTTAGCAAGTAACTCTTCAGTTGAAATTTTACCTAACAAACTTGGTGTCTTCTGTCCAAGCTTTCAGCAAGAAGTTAGAAGTGGGATCTGCACATGTTCTAATCTGAAGCTGTACCTTGCAGTGAGACTGCCATGGAGTCCTCTTGCTTGTATTTATATGAGCTCCTAGCAGTCAGTGCTCCATGCCAGTTATTTTGACTACACTCTGCAGAAAAGCCTCCACAAAGTGCTTGTGTGGTGTGATAACATTCCTTATCCCCGCTTATTTTCTAACAATTAAGCTTGCCTATGGTGCTGTACAAGCTTCACTGTTCTATGAAGAGAAACACTTCTTCAGAGTGGTCATTGGGGCACATTTGTTACTGTTTGGCTTTATATTTCGAAGATCCATCCTCTTCACTGCGTCTGGGAAGATATATAGTGACAGATCACTTGATTGCCTATTCAGCAAGCAGGCATCATAGACTGAAAAAAAATAAATAAATAAATAAAAAATTAAAAACAAGTCTGACTTCAGCATTTCTCCTCACCATCTGAGGTTGACATACAGTGAATCCCACACAAGTGTTAGGAAATTGAGAAAACCAGGAGCTGAAGGAATACTCTCAGGTCAGATCTTTACCAAGATTTCTTGAACATGGGTATACAAGTACAATATTCACATAAATAGTTCAAGCCTACTGCTTGGTAAAGTCTGAACTACTTTTTTTTTTTTTCTGAGAAAAACAGCCAAATCAGATTATGATAATTTTGTTTGCTAAGAAGGAAATTATGTCAGAGTTACTGAAAGTTGTTGAATGAAACCAATCCCATGAGATGGGGGAATGTTTAGATGTGAGAGATATTTTTAATCAGAATCATCCATTCCCTACTTTGACTTATTTTTTAATGAATTTACATATGTGTAGTCAATGAATATACAAATGTTATAATTAAGAAATATACAAGAAAGTCAAGCTAAAAAGGTTGGCATGCTAAAGAAGAATGGATGGAAAGCTTACCCTTGTCCTGGACTCACTGAGAAGACTCCAAGGGGAGCAATTTCCAAAAGAGATCCTTCCCCAGTGGTAGTCAGCTCTTAAACGAGGTCTAGGAGAGGTAGAACCAGGCTTCACCCCTTCTGATAGCCCAGGAGAATTGTCTTTACCTGTGCTCCCAGTGCTGACTCATTGCTCGTCTCAGGTAGTCAATCAGAGGTTCAGGCCATGATTCAGCAGTTCCATACAACATATCAGTACATTCAAAATCAGACTAATGCATCCATGAATTATGCTCGTATCAGAATTAAAAAATGTTTATTGCAAGTAATTCTTACCTAAAATACACACACTACAAATTCTACACCCTTGGCTAATTGTGTATATTTTCTAATTCTGAAAGTCCTTTGGAAGACAAAGAAAATAATTGAGAAAATCTATTATATAACCCTCTGCAAGATATTATAACCATTTATATTGCCCATGTTGTGTATGTGGAGTATTAAGTAATTAGTTGGAAGCAGATATTCACATTTTCTATTAGCTAGCAGTTAGTCGGTACCTTCCAGTCTTCAAGCAGCAAGCAATGATGCGCTATCAAAGTTCTATCATTTGACAGATTAAAATAATTATTATCCTTTCAAAAAATATCCTAACACACTTTCATTACTGCCTTGAAAGTCAGATGAAATGACAGATTATTCCCCCTTAAATGTGCACAAACAAATTATTACTATTATATTATTATTATTACTATAACATTGCTATGTCCACAATTTGAGGCATCAGTAGCCATACCAGAAAAGATGCTCTTTTCAGAAAAACATTCACCGATTCATGCATACAAACAATGCATTCATACACACTCAGATGAAAAAAGAACAAATACACTGTTTTCAGTGCATAGAGTTTTTGAATAATCAGCATGTATCATTGAGCTATGATATATTGAGCCATGGGAAAATATTGGAAAACAACATGATTTAGTTTGCTGTCACAGTAAGTGAGCTGTATGGATGACTGTGACTAATACTGTAATGCAATTTTGTTCGTTGTACAACAGCTGCCTTTGTGTTTTTTGAAGCGTGAACTATTTTACACTTCATAGCAATAAAAAAGTTGAAAGTGCTTTACTCCTCAGAAGCTATGCTTTCATGATTTGTGCCATTTGCATATCATCATATATCTGACAGTCCTTCACAAATAATTGAGAAACTTCTGCATAAATTACAGGAAGCCTTGTGGTAATTATTGCTTTCTTTACTGATGCATGCAAAGTCAATCCTCTTGTACACACAGGACTTTTCTTGACTTGTTGATGAACAACACCATTGCAGCAAATGTCAGTTTCAGGATGGGAGTAACAACAAAAGCAGAGCCACTAAAATATGTAGGTCATTCTAAAAATAATGCCTCCCGTTGATTTGCATGGGAAATACAACAGATACATAGAGCACAACAGCACCATGCGAGAGAGCAAATTTCCAGCTACAGAACTTTCTTTTTCAACCTAGTCATGACCATCAGGAATGTGTTTTTGCCAGCGATGAACAAGAGTCTGTGTGCTCTGCTGGCAGCAATCTGCAGCAGCAGAGGTGACCTGCCGTCACCGCCACCACTGCTGAAACACACCACCCACTGCTTCGCTGCACTCATATTCACTGTTTGGTCTCCATTAAACGTTCAGCAAATGTTGATGAATTTCCTCGTGGAAGAATTCAGTGACGCAGCTTTGTTTCATACGCACTTGCACGTCAGTTGCCATTTTGTCAGAGTGCCCCTCCGCTGCCATCTGTCACACGGCAGCAACATGGCACGGGATACTGGTGGGAAAGTTCAGCCTCTACTTCAGTTGCACCAGTGTGTGCCTCTGATGTTGTGGTCCAGCCCCTGTACGTACACGTGTAAGGATCGTGCTCAGTGTGCATGACGGTGACGGGCTGATGTTGGACTATCTGATCTCAGTGGTCTTCCCCGACCCTCATGACTGTGTGATTCTATGCATTAATGTTCTGAGTCAGCCTTCAACAAGCCCTAAATAACAATACCCAAAGTTTGCCTGTGGTTGTTATACGGAGGAAAAAATAACAACTAACACTGAGAAAGCCAATTTTACTCTGCAACAGCTCCTTTCAGACAGACTTCGGGCCTCAGTTTCAACCCTCTCTTTCTGCATTTTAACGAAAGCTTAAACAATTTCTTTTAGAAAGCACGAAGAAGAGTTCAGGATTTGTGCCGGCGGACACATCAGAAGAGCTTCTCGGGGGCTCCTAGTCCGGCCTCCCACCTCCCCCGCGCCGCGCATGGGCTCGCCCAGCCGCACCACCTCCCCGCCGTCCGCTTCCCCCGCTAGCAGCGCCGTCTCGCCCGGCGACGCCATTTCCGGGGCGGCCATTTTGGGAGGCCGGCGCTCGGCGGCGGGTAGGTGCGGAGGGGGCGGGCTCGGGCCGCGCCGCAGCAGCAGCTGGTGTCAGGGCGGGGGGCATCCCGCGAGCCGGCGAGCGTGGGGCGCCACAGGGAGAGAGCCGCCGCCGCCGCCACCACCCGGAGATCGCAGTCCCGCCATGTCGGACTTCGACAGCAACCCCTTCGCCGACCCGGACCTCAACAACCCCTTCAAGGTGAGGCGGGGGGGCGGGGAGGGCGGTGTGCTCCGGGCACCCCGCTGCAGGAACCGGCCCCGGGAGCTTCTGCTGGCTCGAGCCGCAGTCCGGAGGCCGCGCCGCGAGCGGGGGGCTCGGCTTCGTGGGCTGGGCGGCTCGGGGTGTTGTCAGGGAAAGCGGCCGTTCTGGAAGCGCTGGGAACGGGCGTAGCGCTCTCACGAGTTCAGGTTCCGCCGTCCATACTGCAGCTGGAATAGCAGGAATTGTTTTTTCCACTTCTCTCCTACCTCTTAATTTTGTTTTCCGCGTAACGTCTGCAGATGCGTGTGTGCGTGTGATACTATACAGTATTTTTCTTTCCGTTCGGCTGACCCACATAGCGCCGTGGATTTATCACGTTTTCCCTCCGCCGTCTCCTCCTGGCCCTCATCGGGCTTACCTGCTTTGCTGCATTTTTCTGAAGCGCGCAGGGTGCTGACGGAGAGGCTGGGTTCTGCCCTGCTTTCTAAAATGCTGCGTTACAGCGTGTGCTGAGCTTTTGGTTCTAGCACTCCTGACCCGGCACGCCGCTGGGAATTGTTTCTTTACCCTCTGTTCTGGCTGCGGTGGTCAGGGTGAGCTGACCTCTACAGTGCTTCCCCACCTCATCTGCTCTTTATTATTTGAGTCTGGTTGGTCTGATTTTTTTTTTTTTCTTTTTTTTTTTTCCCCCAGCTAGTTAAAAAATCTCACCAAACTTCTCCTGTGCCTCATTATTATCTCGTGGGCGCTTTATAACACACGATACTGCATGTCAATGAATTTGGGGTGTCAGCTGAAATATTTAAGCCTTGTAGAAACTGATCTGTCACACTTCAACTGTACTCCTGCATAAGGAGTTGCTGAAAGCATGGTGTTGTCTGGTTCGTTCATTGGAGTCTTTCATCTCATAAAACTTAGTATATTTTGTTATTTGGGCTCACCACTATGTTTTCACTTCACTTTGTGCACCGTGCAGTGATGTTTCTAGGGGAACAACAGTCCAGGCACAGGGGTTGCTGCCAGCAGTAGTTTGAACTGGCACCAATGGCTGTGAGCTCTGTTCTTTACTTCCTGGCACCAGGAGACAAAAAGGTGTCATTGTTCTAGAACATGCCTTCAGCAACAAAAGTAAGTGATTCTTTTACTGTGCAAAAGCAGTATATAGCAAATTTATTGTGTGTGGATAACCAAAGCAGAAACAGCTTCCCTTGCATTGTTTGTTGGCCCTGTAAGTTCACAGAATCACAGAATGGTTTTGGTTGGAAGGCACCTTTAAGATCATCTAGTTCTAAGCCCCCTGCTATAAGTAGGGACACCTCCCTCTAGATCAGGTTGCTCAGAGCCTCATCCAGACTGACTTTGAGCACCTCTAGGGAGGGGGCATTCACAGCCTCACTGGACAGCCTGTTCCAGTGTCTCACCACTCACAACAAAAAATTTCTTCCTAATATCTAGTCTAAATCTACCCTCTTCCACTTTAAAGACATTTTCCCTCACTCTGTTACTACATACCCTTATAAATAGTGCCTCCCCAGTTTTCCTGTAGGCCTCCTGAGGTACTGGGAGGCCCCTATAAGGTCTCTCTGGAGCCTTGTCTTCTCCAGGCTGAAGAGAACTTGTCCTACATAGTGTTTCTGAGACCCAAGCTGAGAACCTACCTCAATCACTCAGTTTGCTCACTGCTTAAAGTGATGTTTTTTTCTAGTTCTTCTTCATTGTAGCTGTTAGGCAAGATCTGCAGTGTAGCACAATAAAAGTACTCTCGAACAACTCTGTAACTTGAAGCTCCTTGTTAAACACAGTTCTGGACTTCTCTCTTGCAGAAGTTGTTTTAGGAAGGCTTCATGCTTTTCCTTTCTTGGAGGGCTTTTTTCCCCCGCTTCTTCTCGTTTCTGCTATTTTCTTTCTCATTCAACTGCCGACAGAAAATGATGCTGCTTACCTTTAGTCATATACTTATTTACTTGAAGGGGTAGAAGGCCCCCTCAATATGCCAAACCTTGATTGCCGTTTCATTGCATGACGACTTTGAAGTACATGTGTCTGGATTTCAATTTACTCTATCTGTTTTATAATATGGGCTATGTATTTTATTGTATTTTACGTACAGAACCAGAATTTCCAGATAGGCCTTGATGATTTAGATTGTGTTGTCTGAACACTGTATTCAAATTTATTCATACTATTTGTCTATGAGATTACTTACTTCCCTTATGTTGGCAGGCACTTTCTATGTCTGTGTAAAATCACAAAGTAGTGTGATAGATAAAAGAGGGAGGAGCATTACATGAAGAGTCATTGCCAGGTTTGAAGACAGCTCCTGCTTTCTCTGAAGTATTTAGGTTTTGCTAATTGTCTGTGATCTGCTAGTTTCCTGCGACTGCTCTCATGTCTTTCAATGAAAAGATTTCAGTGGAGATTCTTCATTGATACTGAATGGAAAAACGGGAAGGCAGAGACGTCTAGTTTGCTCATGCTCAGCATTTTGGGTCATTACTTCTTTTGGAATCTTAAAATTATGTTTCTTGTTTGGCATTCCTGGACCTAAATGGATCTAGTCTGAAAATAGAATTTCTCATATGAAGTATTTGCTTGCTTAGATTGATCATGGCATACTGATATGTGAACACCAAACATCTCTTTTTAAAAAAGGCCAACACATTAAAAAACAAAAGCCCTCAAACTGAACCCAAAAGATGTTATGTTTTTGATATCACAGTATTCCTCTACAAGTAGTTGTCCCCTTGATGGTATACCAACCGAAATAGGAGATCTTTCATTTAGAAAGACAAGGAGTGATGAAACAAAGATATGAATAACATTCTTGCATTAGAAAGCTTGTGATCACATTAGAATTTTGCAGCAGAAAATGCTCTCATGCAAGTGAAGATATGTTAATCTCGCTATAATTTGATGTAGCAGCAGTGTGAATACATACAGAGTGACTTGAAGCATCATAAATGAAAATGGGCTAGTAATGAAAGCTGTTTCCTTCTCTGTGAAATATTTCTGTCTTGAGTGCAGGAACTCAGGTTTGGTAGCATTCTCACAGACAAATGGTGGAATCCCACCTAATCCAGACAGGGTGAGCAAAGTGGGTCCAGTGATAGTACTGTGTTCAGTTTGGAGTCAAGAACCTGCTGAGGCCAAGGTAGGAAGTCAAGTTTGGGTCAGTATCAGGTCCCCTGAAAGTAATAGGTCATCTGGTTGGGTCACTTCCCCTGCTGTACTGAGAGCTCTGAACAGATGCAGGTATTTGATACTAAATTAAGACTGAAAAGTAAGATGTATTTGTGTTTAAATATGAATGGTAGCCTCCTGGTAAAAACAACTAAATGATATGGATGGAGATTGAACAGAACACTGCATGTCTTGTTCAGTTATAGTCTGGAAGCTTGCAAGTGTGGAAACCTTCAAAATTATGTAGTTCTGGAAGCAGTTTCTTTGGATGGGTATCTGTATTGGAACTGTTAAGTCACAGCCTGAACCACCAATTGAGCACCTCGTGAAGGAGTGTAGCCAGACCTGGGAGCACATGTGGAAGCAATTCACCTGTGTGACTGGAAGGGGTGGAGCTCCCTAACCTCTTTTAAGGGCTGGCAGCTACAAGAGAAGCATCTCTACTTGGAGATCTTCTCCTTTGGAGTACTTGATGAGCCATGATCCTTGGAAAGGGTTAAGCAATTCTTTATTTACTGGCTTGTGATGTTTGCCATTCTTAGATAATTTAAAGCAGCTATATCTGCTGTTGCCTTTCTCTACATTATCCAAACAATGGTTAACCTCCAGTTATTGCTCCTCAAAGTCTTCCACAGTTCTGTCATGACTACCCTTCTTGTGTAGATGTCTGAGATTCTCTAAGACATCTAAAAATGGCATTAGATGCCTGAGTTGCTCCCACTGAGGTCACAGGATTAGTTTAGTCACTGAAGCTAAGTATACATTAGAGCTTAACTTCACAACAGAGCTAGTTCCAGTGATAATTTGGATATTGCAGTTAATCTGACTCACGTGAACACAAATAAATCTTCTGTCTTGTTTGGAAGGAAGGATGAGCTGAGATCTGATGCTGAAGCACCAGAGAATTGAAGAATGGTGCCATGTATTGCAGCAGAACTTATCTGTACAGCTTGCACCTTACTGCTGCTGTCAAAGTGAAGCTGAAGTGAAAGAAACTTGCATGAAGAAAAGGAAAACTTAATTGCGTGTGAAGGATCAGGACCCTAATTACATGAAGTGTCGTATGCCTATATGCCTACCTTTGTTTTAATTCTTCTTAGGTAATTAGAAAATGTACCCAATTAACTTGTATTTCTTTAAATCATTAAAGGACATAAACTACAGATACTTTTCTGATTTGCTTATGTTGTCCCTGCATATTTTCAAAACCTACAAGATCCTTCAGTCTCACATAATTTAACACTGAAAATAATGTTCAAATTGCCCTTTAAATATGCTACATAGTAAGTAGTTTTCAAGAGTACACTTCCTCAGTGCTGTTACAGTAATTCTCATTTATGGTGTAGTGTCTTGTTTGATGCTCAGTAGTGATTATAGCTGCATTTTTCCAAATTTTCAGTGTTTGAAAGTATTAGATTTGTATTAGTTTTGCATTATGTAGAGCGACTTCAGCATTACAAAGAGGATTATACTGTACCTTTCGTAGCTAAGGAAGGAGTGAGTCTTTAGAACAACTAAGAGACGTGATGCTTGTATTGGGCTTGCATGCGAATGTTTTGGTATCAGGAAAGCTGTAGGGATGACCTCTGTGCGCCCTCTCAGCACTGCCCCATGTCAGATCAGAGCCAGCTCCAACAGGAACCTGCTGCTGCCAGATCTGAGCCATAAGTCATGCTGGGAGTACATGGTTAAACAGCAGCTGAGAGAATGGGGTGAGGAAACAGGAGAGAAGCAGCCCTGCGGCCACCACAGTCACAGAATCACAGAATTGTAGGGGTTGGAAGCGACCTCCAGAGATGATTGAGTCCAACCCCCTGCCAGAGCAGGTTCCCTACACCAGGTCGCACAAGTAGGTGTCCAGAGGCGGGTCTTGAATATCTTCACAGGAGACTGCACAACCTCCCTGGGCAGCCTGTTTCAGTGCTCCGTCACCTTCACCGTAAACAAGTTCTTGCGCACATTTGTGCGGAACTTCCTATGCTGCAGTCAGTGCACAAAGTGCTCCAGGTGTGGAGCAGCAACACTCTGCAGCCCAGGTAAGGCCCATGGAGGAGCAGGCCATTTCTCTGCAGCCCATGGGCACCAGGAGGGTTAGATCAACCTGTGCAGCCATGGAGGAGCATGTGCTGCAGCAGTGGATGTGGCCTGGAGGAGGCACAGCTCATGGAGAGCCCTCACAAGAGCAGCTCTGGGCCAGAGCTGCAGCCCGTGGGAAGTGGCCTGCTTTTGGGCAGGGGCAGAGAGACCAGCCATGAAGAAGCAGCGGAGATAAATCGTTACGGGCTGACAACTCCCTTGTTCCTCTTCTTCCAGTGGGAGGAGGAGGTAGAAGAGGATAAATGGGAGGAAGGTGATTTTGTTTGTTTTTAGTTTCTCCCTGTTAGCAACAGGCAATAAATTACTATCATGGGCAAAACAAAACACTGTAGGGAGAATGATGTAATTTGAGTGATCTCTCTGTCTCAGCCTTTCAACTTTTTTTTCCCCTCTCTATTTTCTCCACTTATTCCTTTGGAAAGCAGTAGTGAGAGAGCAGTGTGATGGAGTTTAGCTGTCCATCAGTGTGAAACCATAATGCTTACTTAGTACTCTCTTGCAAGATGGGGCTGGTGTGGTCTTGGGAACCAATGATATTCTGTCTGGTTTCAGAGATGGAGAATTTGGTTTGCTTAGTAGCTCAGAACCCTTCAGAGCTGTGGTTCTATCAGATAATATGGCCTACAATAGGCACTGCTTGAGAGTCAAGTGAGAGAAAACCAGCTGGATACTTCTGCAGTATTTTGTTTAATAGTGTTCTGGTAGTTCTGGAGTGAAAATCTTTGAATGTCATTTGGAGAAGGAGGGGTAGTGAGAAGCACAGGTTAGAAGAGAAATGGCTGATCAGTTATGGAGATGGTAAAAATTTTGAATGGACTGTTCTGGCGGTTACTTTCAGTAGGTGCAAAACAAAGGCTGTTTCTGCACTTGTCCTTAATTCTTCCTGGTGTTACATGTGGAACTTTTCAGGACGGTTCTTCCTCACAATAAGTTGTATTTAATCATAGATAATGTCTTTCAAGAACTCTTGAACATAAACAGTTCCTACCATTAATATACTATTAAGACAGTAAAACATACAAATCTTGATTTACCACTTGTGAAATTCCTATAACTCTAATCTGCCTTGAGTTTGTAATGATGAAGGGAGAAATAAATCATGAAGAGCTTTTATTTTTCACTGCATCAAAACACGAATAACTTCTTGAAACTTGTGCAGCTTGTTGCGGCGTGAACAGGGAGGAAGTCTCTGTGGGGTTTAGTTGTTTGATTTATGCAAAGTTTTTGTTGAACAGGTACAAACTGAAATTTCAGAAGCTTGATCGCCACAATGTGGACAGTATTACGGGACTAAGAAACACATATCTATTATTTTCCAAAGGTTGGTTCCTTATTTAAAAGCTCAGAATCAGCAGTTAATGTAGGAGGAGAAAAACATTGGTATCCATTGCTAGCCAAATACACTTTTCTTCCTATTCTCAAAAAGTAAGCTCTGTCAATTCTCTCTCCAAGAGTGTTCTTTAGAAGCAAAGTATATCATACAGAGATTTTCAACTGAAAGAGTGGTGGCTTTGATTGCTCTAGAGAACTTACTCCTTCATGAAGAGTGGGGTAGGTAGTTCTCTTTTTGATCAAGAAGTCGTAAAATCTCAGGCCAATGAAGATAATTACAGGCTTTTTTTTGTGTGTGGCATTTTTTACCTAGTTTTCAGAGCTGATCATGTCACCTTAGGAAGTACTTAGCAGAAAGCAGGTTGAACAAAACTCAGGAGCATTCTTAGCATAAGGTATGTAGTTAGTATTATATATGTTTATAATGGGTATAGGAAATAATCTGTGATAACCAGTTGAAATTTGTATTGAAATAAGTTGATAATTTTCATGCATTAAAACACAGTCTACAAAGTAATCTGGGGGCACAGTCATGAGAGGAAAGACCTAATGGAGACTGAAAATTCATATTGAATTACACCCATTGCAATTGATCAGTAGTAAATTTAGTCTAAAATGGGGAAGGGTTCTAATTTTTTGTACTGAAATGCTGAAGCTTTCAGTGGGAGTGGTAGGTCAAAGAAATCCCAGTTGGCTAGGGTTGATTCAGTAAGACTTACTGATCTTATGATTTCCCCAGAGTGGACTCACCAGTCTGGATGTCTGTACAGGGTCAGGTTTTTTGAAGGCAATATCTTTGTATGTTAAGCAGTTAGAAGGATAACATTGGGGCTGAATTTCTTTCGCTCTCTTGGAATCTCCTTCCAAGTACAAAGGCAAAAGGACTTTTTTGTGAAAAAGTAGTTATCTAGGTGAAAGTAATTATGGGTGAATGCTGAAAAAGTTGCCTCAGTAAAAGGTGGATGGTGTCTGTGACTATTGAGGCAGGGAGGATGAAGTAATTTCTGAGGATCTTGAAGCAAAGGACAAAAACTGAATGGTGGTGCAAGAAAGGTGAAGCCGCCTTATATCAATCCCATAATCTTTTAGAAGTTTTTGTGATGAGAACTGTTTTCTCTGCGTGAATTGAAACCAATTTTGTCATTAACAGATCATCCTTTTGCCTTGAATCTGGAAACCCTGAAAATGAAAATCTCTAGAGTTGCATATAGCCACTTATTATTCCTTAGCTGTATTCAAGTAACTATGTTACTGATGAATTGTTTTCTTGCCCTGACTTCATCCATGAAAATTAATTAATCCTCTTTAAAAGTCTGCTTCTGCTTTCCTAGTCCGTTGCTTTATCCTTGGTTTCTTTTTTTTCCAAAGGCTAACCAGGTGTACTTCTGTCAGTTTATTCAGATACCTTTTTGCTATTGTCCTATGAATCCTATGTATATTGAGAAAATTAAAAAAGCTGTCACTTCCAAATGCAGCATTCTAGTGTTACCTGTTCTCTCAAACAACATGGTTATTATATTCCTTTGATGTGCTGCTCTCCAAGTAATGTGATCCAAGTCATGAAAGAAATTTAGTTGTCTTATTTACTCCCACTTGTCTAGTGTTAAGGATTTACCTTCCTATCCTGTTTTAGAAGTAGTTATCTTTTCCTAATAAAATTGTTTTATGCACTTATGCCTGTTATGGGTTTTTGTAATTCTCTATATGTTACACAATTTTAATTTGAAATTATTGTTTTGAGTTGCCAGTGCGTTGTGAAATCTTTGTAATCCCTGTCAGTGTTTAGAACGTGGGTTTTTTTGCTCTGTTTCTTGACCTCTGCAGTGAGATGTTGTTTTTACTTGCTTGCCAGTCCTTGGAATCAAAGCATGCTGAACTAAATTAATCATGACATCTGGTGTACTTAACATCACTGTCTCTTATGTTCCATTAAGGGGGGAAAAAAGGCTACAGAAATATGCCTTCTCAAATGTATTGTTAGCTTCTATTTTATTTTTCAAACAATTTGAACTACATGTTACAGTATGGAGAATTCCTAGTTCTCTACTCAGATGGCCACTTCAAAAGTCTTGAGTAGCAAAATAAATTTAGCTGGTAACATTTTTCAGAACATTTTCACATTGTGCATTATCCGAGCATCTTACTCACAGTGAAACAATGCTGGAGCCCTTCCCAGTGAACAGTAACACAGAGAATCATTACATCTAATATCTAGTTTGAGTCTTTAATTTGTTAATCTGTGGTGTGCTATCAGGGCATCTTAATCATGGTGGAACAATGCTGGAGCCATTCCCAGTGAACAGTAATACAAAGAATCATTACATCTAGTATCTAGTTTGAGTCTTTTAATTTGTTCATCTGTGATGTATTAGTGAAAATTATAGCAGATGACTAGCTTTTGTCTCCTAGACAACAGAGGTCTCTATTCTCTTCAATTTGATTTTTAAAAAGCTGTAAAAACTTGTATGGAATGGATTGTTCTACTCCATTTCAGTCATATGCTCTCTTACGGAGCATGGGGGTGGCTCAGGCAACCTCCCTTCTCTTTCTTTTTCCCCTTAATTTGTAAATAGGTGGTTTTGTGTGCCCTTTTTTAATAAGCCCTTAAGTGCTAATTGGACATGTGAGTGTAATTTATTAAGCTAGCACAAGAGGCATTTTTAACAGTTCTGTAGGTACTCTTGCAAATGTGAACTACAGATGTACTGTGGTTTTTCCGATTTCCCATTCTTAATGTAGGTATTGGAGTGCTTCTTACCCCTGACTCCTAGTGACACGAAATAATTCTAATCTTTTCAGGTTGATATTGTGGGAAAGACGCTACAAGAAATAAGTGAAAGTTAGGATGGAAAAGGTTGATTAGGTTGTTTTGGTTTCTTAAAACTCCTGTATTCCAAGCTAATTCAGATCTTGAAAATATCTGAAGAGTTTGTATGTGACCAGTGCACAGCGTAGAGTATCTGAGTGTGGAAAATAGCCAGTTCTTAAATTGTGTTTCTCAGTTGGTGTGGCTGAACTTAGGAGTTTGGGTGAGATAAGACTTTTGAAAGAAAGGTTAAGTGGGAAGAGGGAGCAGTAAGCTGGGTAAGCAAGAAGGGAATTCTTGGCATCTGTTCTGTAAGAAGCAAGGGCTGGGACTGGCTGGGTGTCTGTGGAACATTGAGTTGTGGCATACAGTCAGTGCAGGGGCAGGGACCGTTTTGGGGAGGTGTCCTCCAGGATATATCTTTCTCAGTCTAAGCATTATGTAGTTGCCCTATTCAGTGGCTGATGTCTGATATTTAAAGAACATCCCAGAGATTCTAAATCTTCTAGGAGTTACCTAGTTTTTACCACTTCAGTTGTGCAGCATGTGCACAATTGAAGTCTCTGGATGCTTGGTGGTTCCATTCATGCTGTTGCTTTTTGTGTGTGCGGGCATATTATCACTTAGTGGAGCTTATCTTTGGGGCCTTTTTCTGTTCCTCCATGTTAGCAAACTAGAACAGCTCAAATAATGCATTTAACTTAATTATCCAGGTAGAATACTAAATATGGAAAAAAAGTTATGTCAGCCTAGATTTGCTTGTTTGTTTAGAGTATTATGGTTCTAACCTTTTTAACCAGGAGGATATGTGTGTCTTGTACAGATTTGTTAGCTTTTATTTAAATGTCACTTTATTCCAGTGTTGTGTTTGGCAGACATTTGTCATTCACGTTTCTTGTTCCTTATTCAAACCCTGATAAACTGTTAAATTAGATGTTTTCTTACTAAGCAGCAGTGAGCATGAGTGTTTCAGTTTTTCTCCCTGCGTCTAGTTTTGAAGTGAGATGTAATGAGCGTAAGGTGAGAAGGTGCATGGTAAGCCTGTGTGTTCTCTGGGTTGTCAGGTCTGATCTTTTCAGAGTATTCTGAGCACTGTTTTGGAATATGAAATGTAGCTCTTGTTGGCATCAATACTTCACTGAATTGTGAATGTTTAGAACAGTCCAGTAGCTTTCACTTAATGACCAGGTTATGATGAACTTGTTCCTCTCCACTGTCTCTGGTTTTCCTAGCATTACAGAACATTGCAGTCAATAAGTATAGGAGAAAGTCTGATCTCCATGATGGTAATTGCCTCCTTCAATTGTGAGATTACTGTATTTTTCACTGTAATCTCTGGTTTACTTCTTGTGTCTTCCAGCTTGTGAGAGAGATCAGACCGTGAAGTTACACTGAAGTCCAGATTGAGGTTTCTGAGAGCAGAAATTTGGCATGATGGTATTCAATTCTTGTGTTTCAATAGAACTACAATAACCTTTGCAGGTTGTTTACTACGTAAGAGAACTTTTCTTACATGGAACTGACGTTGAAGATCCTCTGGGTCATTGTTTTTTTTTTTTTTTTCAGAGCTGTTGTTAATTTTGCAAACAGTGGCAATATCTGGCAGAAGTGCAGCAGTTGTTCGTTCTAAGAGCAGAATGGGCTTCTGCTGGAGGACTACATAGAGTGTTTTTGCATACAACTTATTTCTAGAACTAAGACATTTGGTGTAGTGAGCTTGTTTAGTTCAGTGAGCAGGGATTTCCTGTCATTCTTATAAATCAGTGTTAGAATGTCACAATCAGTGTGAAGAGATCTAAGAGTTCTTCCCCCATTCATCTCTGAAACACTTGAAGAAGAAAGGCTTTTTTTCATCAGACATTTATTGTTTGCACATCTAATTTGTAAATGTAGACAACCTTTCAAAATTTGATGTGACCACTCTTTCCTGTTTTTTTTGAAATCTGCTTCTGTACAGTGACTGTCTCATGAGTCTGTGATATTCTAGTTAAATCTGAGTTATTTGGTTAGTAATGAATGCACAGATGAATCACACAAGTGTTGAAGTGCGCTTTTGAAGCAACTAAATCAAATTGCTGTTTGAGTTCAATAATTTTGTTGTCTTGTTCATGGCTGATGGCCAGCTATCTATAGTTTCATCTGTGTCTACACTTGAACATTGGAAAAGGCAATGATTTGAGAAGATTTGTTGAAGTAATACTATACTAAAAGCATGAGTGAAAGTCCTGTGGAGAAGGACTTGGGAGTTGTGGTGGATGAGAAGTTTGCTGAGAGCCAACTGTGCATTTGTAGCCTGGGAGGCCTGCAGTACCCTGGGCTGCGTTAAAAAATGGGTGACCACAGGGTGAGGGAAGTGACTCTTTTGCTCTGTCTCTGTGAGGACCCATCTGGAGTACTGTGTCCAGGAATGGGGCTTCCAGCCCATGAAAGACATGGAGCTGTTGGAATAGGTCCAGAAGAGGCCAGGAGGGGCTGCAAGCTTGTTTCCTGCAATGGAATGTTGAGGGAGCTATGCTGATCATGCTTGGAGAAAGATCATTGGGGAGACTGTGTTGCAGCCTTCCCGTACTCAAAGGGAGCTCATAAATAGGAGAGAGAGCAACTTTACATGATCTGATAGTGATAGGACAAAGGGGAATAGTTTTACGTAAAAGTAGGGAAATTTACATTGGATATTAAGAGGAGATTTTATTACTCAGGGTGGTGAGACACTGGAATGGGTTGTCTAGAAGGACTGTGGATGCCTCATCACAGGAGGTGTTCAAGACCAGGTAGATCTGGTGGTTGGCAGCCCTGCCCATGACATGAGGGTTGGAACTGGGGTGATATTTAAGGTCCCCTCAAGACCAAGCCTTTCTGTGATTAGGGCACATTATGCTATTTAAGGGCTAGAATAGTCCTGGTTCTGGCTTCAGAAGAGTTAATTTTTCTCATAGCAATCTGTTTGGTGCTGAGTTTTAGATTTGGAACCGAAACAGTGCTGGTAACTAGTAGTGTTTTTGATGCTGCTGAACAGCTCTTGCACAGCATCATGGCCTTCTGTTTTTTACTCTTCTCTGCTGAGTCTGGGGATGTGGCAAATGGCTGGAAGGAGACACAGCCAGGACAGCTGACTGCCTGACAAAAGAGATAGTCCATACCTTGTATTGTCATGTTCAGCAGTAGCATATGGAAAAGAATCCAAAGTAACCATTGCTCAGAGGCTGGCTAGGTATCCCTCTGCAGGATGAGGATGGTGAGTGGTTGCCCTTGCATCATTTGTGTGTTTTTCTTTTTTTTCCTCTCCCTGTTCCCTCATTTACTCTCTACCTTGACACTGACAAGTTAATTTTACCTGTCTGATCTCTCCACCATCATGGTGGGGAAGAAGTAAGCAACTGGGTGGGAGTTTAACTGCTTTGGTCAACCCACCTGAGTAAGATAATAGTTTTCAGATGTATAAAACTTTCTGCAATCCTGTAATTCAAATGTATTGAATTATGACATTGCCTTATTTGTATTCACTTTAAGCTTTTCCATAAAGATCTTGCACTGGCAAGTCCAATAAATTGATACAAAAACCTTAGTTTAAACCAGAGAAATTACATACGTGGAACAAAGCACCATGTGGAGTAAGTACAGTTTTTACTTATATGAATATGAAGTTTGGTTTCTGGTAAGTAGCGGAACCAAGCCTGTCTATCTCTACTTAGGAATAAAGGCCCCTCTACTCTGCTCTTTTGAGGCCCCATCTGGAGTACTGCATCCAAGTGTGGAGCCCCCAGTACAAAAAAGACAGATGATCAGGGGACTGGAGCACCTTCCCTATGAAGACAGACTGAGGGAGCTGGGCTAGTTCAGCCTGGAGAAAAGAAGGCTGCAGGGTGACCTCATTGCAGTATTTCAGTACCTGAAGGGAGCCTACAGAGGGGAGGGGAATCAACTCTTTGAAAGGGTAGATAACTGCAGGACAAGGGGAAATGGTTTTAAGTTGAGGGAGGGGAGATTTAGGTTGGATGTCAGGGGGAAATTCTTTTGGTGAGGTATTGGAACAGGCTGCCCAGAGAGGTTGTGGATGCCCTGTCCCTGGAAGTGTTCAAGGCCAGTTTGGATGGGGCCCTGGGCAGCCTGGTCTAGCATTAAATGAGGAGGTTGGTGGCCTTGCATGTGGCAGGGGGGTTGGAGATTCATGATCCTTGAGGTCCCTTCCAACCCTGGCCATTCTGTGATCATTTTTCTTAAGTGCTTTTCCTACTCCTGGAGGTTCTATAGGGACTTCTAAGTAGGAAAAGCCAAACATAAACCAAGCTTTTTCTTCTATTGTGCTCTTTGTTGGTTGTATAGTTGTGGAGACCAACAGTCAAAATAGCAGCATGCAGTTTTGTTCCCTTCTCTGCTGAGAACATTTTTTCCTTATGAATTAAATGCATGACAGATGGAGTTTGTGACAAACTAAATTTGGAAGAAGCTCTGAATAGAACGATGTCAGGCTTAGAGGAAGAGGTGGATATTTACAAGTTTTTGTATTTTTTTGTGAAAGTAACTTTTTGTTAAACAAAAGCTAAATTTTATGTGCTGTAAGTGTTGTCTCATTTCTTATATACATGTCTGTGCATTTACAGAATTGTCTTGTCTTCTAGGATCCTTCGGTTACACAAGTGACAAGAAATGTTCCTCCTGGACTAGATGAGTACAATCCTTTCTCTGATTCGAGAACAGTAAGTATGTTTATGTTAACTATGCTGTTGTAGGTAAGATTTCTGGGTTATTGTTTTCAGAATTTGGAACAGTTATGTAAAATATGTGAAGAGCTAGCTGAAGGTAACGGAAGATCTGTAAGACATACCGTCTCCAAAGTATTTGAGTTTTAGTTTCAGGTAGAATAGAATCATTTTCTTCAGAGTGTCTGATACAATGCCATGTTTTGGTTCTGGGAGAAAAGCAATGTTGATAACACACTAGTGTTCATAACTGTCTGCTAAACAGTGTTGTATAGAGCCAAGGCCATTCTCAGCAAAGGATCCAAGGAGATGGGAGGGAACAGAATTAAGATCACTGACTTAATTGCTATATATATTAATATATAAATGTCATAATCATTAACCTTTTCTCCATCTTAGTAAATAGTTTTACCTCAACCCATGCGTTCTGCTTTTTTTTTTTTAATGGATTCTCTTCCCTTCTCACTGGAGAAGGGGGGAGTGAGCAAAGCAGTGTGGTGCTCACATTGTGGGCTTGAGTGAGTTTTGATCTCGAGGAATGTGGCTTCCTGAATGAGTCCCAAAACAAAAATGTTTTTCTTCTGTTCAGTGAGGTTTCTAGTAGTCTGTCCTTTGTGCTTTTTTGAATTTTTCAGTTCTTTAATACTGAAGTTTTTATAAAGAGTGTGGCATACTAAGAAAGTATCTTTTTCACATAAAACACAGAATTTAACTAATAATTCTCAGACTATGAATAGTTTTATTGTTACAAAAGGAGTAATTTATTCCTGAGAAACACAGCATTGTCTGCAATTTGCGTAGTTTCTACATTGTCTTCTCTCAATAGATTTGATTCTGTAACGTTTTTAAGTGATTATTTCTGACAGTGAAGATCTTGTGTGAAATCTGCATAATGTATGGGCAATTACTATCTATCAGTATAATTTCCAACAATAAAATACTATATTTTTCAAATTTAAACTTTTATTTCCTGTGGCAGATCTTAGAAGTGCTGCTCAGGGATATTGGTATCCCCATCTTGGCAACACAGTGGCAAGGTATCATATAGTATTATAGTGCTGGACTGAAAGCACTTTTTTTGAGCACATTTGGGTCATCTCTTAAATGAGATATAGTTAGAACATGCAGCAATATTAAATAAGCCCAGACTTTTTTCTTCTGATTTGTAGCATCACAAATTTCATCAGTTTTTCTTAGCTTGGATATAGCATGCATATAGCATGCACTTTGAAATGTATATATTAAAAATCTGAAAAAATCATTAGAGGAGTATTCTATTTTTAGAGGCATATATTCAGTAAATTCCTGGATAGCTCCCCATCTTTTTTCATCCCAGCAGTGAACATAAAACCAGACCCATCAGTTAGTTACAACTGACTTCTTTTGAAAGTTTTTGTTTTACTGATAAATACAGTACTTCATGCTTACGGAGAGATGTGCATACGGAATGTTCTTCTTAGCATTCATCTCTTGCCAGCCTATTGCCTTCAAGGGAGGTCATATTCATTTGCTTCTTTGCTCATTACAGCTTTGACAGAGAAACACTGAAATAAAAATCCGCCTAGTAAGTACAGTTTGGGATAGCCATGAAAAGCTGTGGGTTGAATTTCAAGATACAAGTACCTTGTAGTATTTGTCTGTCAAGATGAAAGACTATGGATGGATCTGTGTAGTAAAGTCTCTGTAGAAACGGACAGCATTATTATCCAGTGATGGCCAGAGGTCAGTGCAGTTCTTGCAATACAAGTCTGAATAATTAGTGTTAATTACCTTATAAAAGGTAGTTTCTGGCTGTGTTTCTCTCTGCTAATGCTTCCTCAGTCTCATCCAACCTGTCAGTCAGATATTTCTCTTCCCTACCCAAATCCCCAGTAGCACTTGGAAAAACAACTGGTAAGCACCATGTCACAGATGGCAGTGGACCTCTGGAAGTCATTCTTCAACCCTCTAATCAAAATGAGTCAGTGTACCATGTTGCTTATCTTATCTTATCCTGTTGAGTTTCGAATATATCAGAGGATGGAGATCCTACGTGATATTGCTGGGCAGCGTCTTCCAGTGCTTGATAGTTCTAATAGTGAATAGCTAGCTAGTTACTTGATAACTAGTGTGTGAATGTGGCATTGCTTTCAAAGCTGCCTCAGCGTTTTTAGTGCTGGAAATTCAGTGTCTATAAAAACCAAAATAACACAGGAGAAAAGAATATGCTCTTCTGCTTATTTAGTACTGTTCTGTGCACAAAGAAGGAAAATTGGTTCTGACAGATTTTTGCAATATCGAGCATTCACAGGTAAGCCAGTAGTCATATACAGAAGGAAGAGTTGAATGTACGCAACTGGCTCTCTGGCTGTGCAGCAGTTTGTTCTTCCTCCATGTGGGGAGTTATGGAAAGATGGTGCCTCATGAGAATATTTTTACAATGCTTTGCCGTTTTTACATAATTTTTTAGTGCAACAACTTGTGAGTGCTTTACCATTTGAAACTGTGAAGAACTTATTGTAAGCTAATGTTCCAGAAGGGATTTTATTAGGATTGTTTTGACTTTTTAAATGAAGTTAACTAAATTCTTAATTGAGCTGATTTTATAAGATGTGGTATTTAGAGAAAATCTGTGCTTAATCTGTGCTTGGAAAGTAATACAGAATGAGCTTGTGGAATAACTTTCTAACTTCCCACAAAGATGATCAGGGGACTGGAGCACCTTCCCTATGAAGACAGACTGAGGGAGCTGGGCTAGTTCAGCCTGGAGAAAAGAAGGCTGCAGGGTGACCTCATTGCAGTATTTCAGTACCTGAAGGGAGCCTACAGAGGGGAGGGGAATCAACTCTTTGAAAGGGTAGATAACTGCAGGACAAGGGGAAATGGTTTTAAGTTGAGGGAGGGGAGATTTAGGCTGGATGTCAGGGGGAAATTCTTTTGGTGAGGTATTGGAACAGGCTGCCCAGAGAGGTTGTGGATGTCCTGTCCCTGGAAGTGTTCAAGGCCAGATTGGATGGGGCCCTGGGCAGCCTGGTCTAGCATTAAATGAGGAGGCTGGTGGCCTTGCATGCGGCAGGGGGGTTGGAGATTCATGATCCTTGAGGTCCCTTCCAACCCTGGCCATTCTGTGATAATAACTGTGTACAGAACTCTAAGTCTTATTGCTTTGTCTACAAGATAATGAGCGGTTACTTTGACTTCTCAGAACATTTTGTTTACATGTATGAAGGAACACTCTTGAGTACCCTGTTTGCGTTAAGGCTTAATTTCTGTTCTTCCTACTTTTTTGTTTGCCCTTTATGCACTTTATTGAACTTCTGTTTCTCCAATAATTGCTGAACATTAGAAAATACATTTGCAGGGAAATTAAATTATTTGTGCTGCTATGAAGTAGATAAGTGGTTCCAGGTAATACTGCAAATAGCGATTTACACTTCTCTTTGATATTATCTTATTACTGCTGGTAATGGTCCAATAATAAAAGATCTTGGATGCTAGCAGGACTTCTGTTTAAGGCTATGCAGTCCTCCAGATTAGCAGTACTGTGCTAATGCTTGAGGACATACTTATTGCTTCTAAGAAACTCTGGAACTTTAAAGCTTTCATTTTCCAGGGCAGCTGGATATTCTGGTTGTTTGATTCTAAATATCTGTGGGACTTTTCTTCACTGCTTCTTAGCTTTGATTAGAGGTATAGAAATGAGTTCTTAGTTTAATAGGATGAGTTAGTGCAACCTGTGTTTTAAATGGCTTCATGTTTACAATACTTTCTCCATTAATCTGCAAAAGATGGGTTATAATGCTTGTGATGATAGCACACAGAGTTAGTCATTGAATAATAAACTAGAAAAATAAACACACTAAGGCAATTCTGAGCATCCATCATTGCAGATACATTGGAATGCTTAAGTTCATTTCCCTATATGCAAATTATGATAACACGAGTAATTATTATGATACAATGGTGTACAAAAATGTGCATGGTTCTTTCTGTTCTTGATGAAGAAATACTACTGTATTAACATAACTAGCTGTAGCTTATGAAGATGTTGGCCAAAATGTGATTTGTGTTGGAATTTTATTCTTAACTTACAGCAATCTAGAAGACAGAGATTCCAGTGAGAAATAATTACTGATCTTGAAGCAGATACGTGATTTTTCTTTTTCCCCATCTCCTCTGACTCTCTTACAAACTCTTCTTTCATTATTTTCTTACACTGTGCACTAGCTGCAATAAGTGGTAATAAGTGATAAGTCTTCAATAGCATTATTTTATGGGGTAGATGTACTTACTCTAGCTTGAAGGTAACAGCATAGGAGGGTCAGCAGCCATTTAGATGCCACCTGAGAGGATACGAATCATGTTGACTTTTTCTTGATTTTGATTTAAACAATAAGTGTACAGTAAGTGTGCTCCTGGGGTTAGACAGCATTTGGAAACACAGAGGTTATTTTTAAAGAAAATTTAAAGAGTTTAAACTCTGGCAAGCAAGCATGAAACTCTGAGGCAAGCTCTAAGGCAAAACAGTTGCAGAATTAATTGAGGAACTTTCTTTCCTGGAAGGAGGAAGCTTCCATCATCTTTAAGGTTATAAGAATACTGATAGAAGTTAATGACGAAGGAAAAAGCTTGATGAATAATTTCTTACAAGTAATAAATCAAAGGAAGTGTCTTAAACTTGAATGCTCAATAAAATAGGCTCCAGAGCAGTAATAAATTGCTAGAATCAAGGTAGTATTGGGCAGAGTATTAAGAAAACTGAAATGGGAAGTTGTTAAAGCGTGAACTGGAATGTACCTCAGTTGGCCTCGCAGTAGAGGAAAGAAAAGTGACAGCTGTCATACTTAAGAAAAAGCATTTCATAGAATTCAAGATGCTTCCAGTTCTTTATTGGCCAGGCAGAGGACAAAAATCCAAGCATAAGAGGCTTTGGGTTTGTTGTTTTCTTTCTTGCATTCTTATCAGACAGGGACAGTCTGTCAGTACAACCAACAGGGAGAACACTGTATCTAATCACTGCAGCTTCTTAAAAATCCTCTCAACTATTTTTCTGTAACATTGCATTCAGCTACCTCTATGCTGCAAGGTCTGGGAACCAGCAGCTTGAGCCTGGAGTGAGTGAACGAGGTACCAGTTGCTGTGGCCATGCCCCCAGGTAGTGATATCTGTAGTATTAACTTCCTCTTTCTTCTGAGAGGGGAGGAATGGCACAGTATAGTGTGTATCTATGTTTTAACACAATCATGTCAGTGTTCTGTAGGGATGTTGTTTAAGAAAGTTAGTGCCCTGCCTGGCTAGCTAGTTGGCCATATTAATGTCCTCAGAATGGGTGTGTATTTTTGTGGACCTCGAGTACGTATTTAGCCTTGCTAAAAACCATTCATCAACCTAAAACAGAGAGCCCTCAGTTTACTGAATTGCATGCACTGGGCTCTAGCAGTAGGAAACTGCCCAGATGGAGTGAGGGTCCCAGCGGAGACCGCAATCTGAGACTGCTAGATGTGGTAGCTATTATCCCATGTCAGTTTATGTGCACCAAGATTCCAGGCTGCATATCCACAGCTCCAAATTACTATTTCCATCTCATTTTTTCCATGGAGCACAGGCCTTTACCTTGGTGGCCAACTTTCTTCACAACTGTCTTTGTATGCATAGTAGACAGCAAAAAGCTGTATAGATGATTATAGCTATCATATAGTAGAGCCTGTACGTCTTCAGCGAGCATTAAAACCAGTTCCTTTACTTATAAGCATATGTGCATGTTCCAGTCATTAGCAGCACTGCAGGCTGTTTGGATGATGTATCTTTAAAGGATAAGCATCTTTGAATTCATTGTTCAAATATTTTTTGGTCTGCCCATCCACCTTTAAACAGTATTACAGGTGCCTTTGAAAGGCTGCTGGAATCATTATGGAGACTCTGGGTTGTCCGTAGTCTAGCGGACAGCTCCTATCAGTTATGCTTTCAAAGTCTTTAATTACTTTGGCTGCAGAGTTATAATAGTCATACTTCTGGAGGGGCTTCTTTAGCATTGCTCTGTTATGCAGTACATAATGTATGGAGTTTTTTGTTCAGTAGATTTTGTGCAGAATCTGAGTGTTATGTTTAAGTAGAAGATAAAACTCTTGGTAGTTACCTGGTTTTCATAGGAGTTCTCATGCAAAAGACCTTTCTTTGTTGTTGTTGCAGAATGCTCCAACATAAGGAGTAGTAGTATTAACAATCTTTAACCAACTTTGTTATCCTAAAATGATGAATAATCTTTATAAGGATGAAGAGTTTAAGTCACCAAATATTTCTGAAAGAAAATGAGGCCTCTGATATCTCTCCATTTTGTTAGAAGTTAATGTATAAAGATAATTTTGAAATGCTGGAAACAACTATGTTGCTAAGATGTCACAGTATTACATGTATAGATGGAATTTCCTTTGTCATGCCGACTTCTCTTCAAAGTATTGAAGTGTATTTCAAAAGGTGATTGGAAAAAGCGCATACAAAATGGACTGGATTATGATTTCCCACATTAGTGGTGTTTAGTTGATTTTTGCTTCAAATATTTTGTATTTTATTCACACTCCTCACCATATTTTTGTTACTGATTTCAGTCTTACTATGGTTTTGATCATCTAAAAAAATTCTTGTAAACTGTTTTGTTGTTTTTTTTTTTAATGGAAAATGACCAATATTTGAAACATAAATACCTGAAACTGGATGCTACTCTAAGTGCTACTGGGATAGTTAAACAATGTGTTATGGATCCTGAATTTGAACATTTAATACAGTGGATTGTTTCTCTAGGTCAGTTCTCTTAATAACTGTCCTTCCCCATATCCATTTCTGAACAAAATTAGAATTTTAATTACTTTCTAGTAATCACTAAAATTCTTTGTGTGTTTGTGGCAAGTAGTGCAGTGTAAAAACAACCAAGCAAAACACTGCATCATAGAATATACTTAGCTTTTTTCCTAAACATAGTAAATATTGCAGGCAGCATATCAGATTTTCAGGTTATCAGTAGCACTTCCTTTAGAACAGTTGTGTTAAATCTTACTGACTTAATGAAAAAATGATTTTTAGAATAGGAGACTATTTCCCTGTAACTGTCTCTTGTATTCTTAGGCTCCTCCAGGAAATGTGAAAATGCCTAATGTACCCAGTACTCAGCCAGCAATAATGAAACCAACAGAAGAACCACCTGCTTACACTCAAATTGCAAAGGTTGGTCTATAACTTTCAGGCGCTAGATTCCTTTTAAATCTAATTATGTAACATGCTTCTAGAACAGTCTTCTATAAAAAAGTATTGTTTTCCTGCTGATTTACAAAAATTAATACTGTTTTAACATAAACAGGTACTAAATGCAACACAAAGTTACTCTTATGCAGAACTGGAATTGCTTAATTATGTGAGATAGGCTTAGGATATTTATCTTTGTACATAATGATGTCTGTTTTGTTTAGGAGCATGCCTTGGCCCAGGCAGAACTACTAAAGCGTCAAGAAGAATTGGAAAGAAAAGCTGCTGAACTGGATCGCAGAGAAAGAGAAATGCAGAGTCTCAACCAGCAGGGGGGTATGTATGAAAATTGTTTTTTAATTGCAGAATTTAATTTTTCTTAGCAACCATTTCTATTTTATAGTGACATTGTAAAACAGATCTGAAAAGGTTTTTATAATCTCTTCTGGACAATTAATCTCCTTTGGAACAGTTCATACAATCCAGTAAAAACTGGCTTGTACAGTGCAAATTTTCACAGCAGTAATATTAAATGTGGTCTTTGTTACGTATTAGCCTCAGCTGTCAGTTATTTTTATTCTAATCTCCAAGCAATTCTATTTAATAGAAGTGGAACATTTTTCAGAAGTAACCTTTTTTTTCTCCTCTATTTATAACTGTAGAACATCTCAGTTTTGTAGCATTTTCTTATCTTTTACTATGTTCTGGGTATAATATTTATGCAAATAGCAGACAGAATGTATCTAGTATTAATCTTTGATATGAAACTTTGGAATCCATAATCAAGATCTGCATCTCGTTTTGCCAGAAATTGTAACTGTGCTTTTTAACGCTGTCAATTTTCGTACTGCAATTTCACAAATGAGAAGATAGATATATTCTCTTAACTGGAAATTTAGCTGGGGATACTATTCCTTTTCAAAAGGAATAAATATAGACTGAAATTATAAGAATACCCCCAAAACACTTTGTGCAGGGGTGTCTTTTGTGTGATCTTTTCACTTGCATCCTGATTTCTATCCATTTTATTTCCACATTAATCTCTGAGGTTTTATTTGCTCCTTTGGAAATAGAATTGTACATCTCTGTATGTATAATCACATAGTAATTCAAATTCACAGGGAATTTTCTAGCATGTTGTATACCACTAGGATCTTCGTATGAAAAGAGTCACATTCCCTTCATAAAGCCATTTTTATTTTCTCTGTACTTAACTCTCTTCGTTATCTTCATTAAATCTCTACCTATCCTCCAACATAATGATTTTTGGTTTATTTTTTCATTTCCTTCTCCATGTTACCCTTCATATAATTTCAGTAACTTGCATTGTTGGTCTGAATTGATTACTTTTGTCTTTTGTTACAATTTTATTCCTTTTCATCTCTGTTTCAGGGAATAGAAGTCTAATACCTGATGCATGTTTCAGAGTATTTTTAAGCGGTATTTATTGTTTTACCAGCTTCAATTGTTTACATTGAAGTGCTTAAAGAATGTGTAAGAAACTAAAGGATTCTTCAAGAAGGCTCAACGGGAATGAGAGGTCCTAAAGCTTTAAGGAGAATGCTAAATTTTTAGCAAATGCCCAAGTAAAAGATACTGCAAAGCATGAATTGTGCATTGTGACTGAGAAAAACACTGTCTTCCTTTTATTTTTTTTTTGTGCTCTCATTCTAGCTGCTTTGGAAATGCTGTAGGGGTGCCTTGATTGCAGGATAGAGCGTTCTGTAATAATACTGTAGATATTTGCATTTAATTGAGAATGGTGGCTGTATATCTAGGACACTAATTTTGTACAGCTGACCTACAGTTCTAAGATCTTGAAGCCTGATAGGTCTGCTCAACTCCATGCCTTTGGTCTTCTCTGTTCAAGTCCTGTGCAGTATTGCTTATGAGTTGGCTGAAGTGTGCTGCTTCTTACTTCAGCTTGTTCATTTGGGTATGTCTTAAAAAATCCATCAGTGTACTTTCATGAAGCTAGTTGGGATATCTTCAGTGACATGCCCACGTACGAGTGCAGTTATGTTCAGAGGTCTGGGGGTAGTAATGTTGTATTGAATTAAATAAATCTGAACTTGATCTTTGCTTATAATTCAGTACTGGAACATGAGTATCTTAAAATAGTGATACATAAAATATCATACCATCTTACTATGCTGTCTTTCACTGTTTGTTGAAAACTGGTGCTGGGTTGTAAAAGCAAATCAATTAGCATAATTAGTAACTTCAATTATTGGAAGATATCTGAGTTTTCCTGTTACTCTTGAAACTGAGAGAAACAATCATATACTGCCAAATAAAGATCTGAATTTTTCATAGAAGGAACTCCACAGTAGTTTTTAAAACAGGTGGGCATATTAATTGATTAACTTTTGTATGTTCTCATTATAAATCATCAGCTCTAAAAGCCTAGGTGAAAAAACCTGTAATGGAAGAGGCAGACTGTTCAACAGATCCTCACTGTTTAGGAGTTCTGTATACAGAACTGTCAACTTCATCTTATGTTGAGCGAGGAAAGAATTTATCCCAGTAGATCAGCATGCAGGAGTAAAAGGTTGTGTTGTCTTTGAGTCCTGACTGTATCTGAAAACCTAATATAAAAATGTAATTAGTGCTGTGGGGGCATATTCTTGTAGTTGAGAGTATTTTAATACTGCTTTTCTCAACTTTTATGGGCTTAGAAGCAATATTTGACTATAAACTGTATTGGGAACTAGTTCAAAGCTTTAGAGATAGCCAGATGTTAAAAATACCAGGATTCTGAGAATTAAGATGGCTTTTCTATCTCTGGCCTTTGTATTCAACAAAATGAGTAGGTGAGCATAGCACATCTTGGAGAAATGTGCATCTAGAAGATAAGAAACCTTGAAAATTTGTTTTTCTGACCAAAGCTTACTGGTTTTTTTTCAATATTTCTTTTCTTGGTACTCTGTAGAAGCTATTAAGTGCTTGCTTAGGCATTTACATAGATAAAATAGATAAAATATACAGTCATTTCCTTGATCTGTCTGAATTTCATCATATCTTATTTCTAAAATTTGTGTTAGGATTGGTAATAAAACTCTTGGGTTTTGGTAGCCCAAGCTATCTGTAATCTCTTTTTCTAATATAGAGAGATTGAACTTGTATTATAATGTATTTTTCTGGTTTTTTTATTATTATTATTTGCAGGTAGAAAAAATAACTGGCCACCTCTTCCTGAGAATTTTCCAGTGGGCCCATGTTTCTACCAGGACTTCTCTGTAGACATTCCTGTAGAATTCCAGAAGACTGTAAAGATTATGTACTACTTGTGGATGTGTAAGTATTTTTTTTAAAGAAGAAACAAATTGCAAATTCATACTTGATGATGATGCTTCCTACTTTTGGCTTTCGCAACATCTGTGATGATATATTTTTAAAACCCAGAAATTAAATATTTAAATGAAACTTTTTTGTTAGGTTTGATTTTAGAAACACTGAATTATTTCATAGAAACTACCCTGGGGATAAAAGGTTTGTCTTAAAGCAGTTTTGCATTATATACTGTATTCTTGTATTTTAAATCTCATTATTATCAGAAAGCAATATTTGACCATTTATTACCTTAGAAATAATTTTACTATTTTAAAAATCAGTTTGTATATGAAGAAATTGTACATCTCTCTGTATAATAGATGGTTCATAATTCATGGTTGATGTTAATATACTGTGATTTAAAAACTGTAATATCCATTTACTTCAATATGCATACTTACAATTCTGTGTAGTATTAGTGTTAGTTAGTATGATATTAGTGTTAGTTAGTATGATATTAGTGTTAGTATTATTATTGGTATGTTGCCCTCATTCGGACAATGTGTTTTGAAGAAATGCTGAATGAACCAAATATACAAATGACATTCTACCCCTTTGCAAGGATCAGGGCTCACCAAACACCCTAAAGGACGCAATCTCCAAGTACAGATCCTTCTGTTGTGGTTTCCAGCCCTTATATGAGGTTAGAGAGGAATGAGGCTATGATTTATGCCTTCCAGACACACAGGTGAATTGCTTCCACCTGTGCTCTCAGGGCTGGCTATGCCCCCCCCAACAGGTGTGCTCAATCGGTGGTTCAGGTCGTGACCTAACAGTTCCCATACAGCTGTTAGTATGATTGAAGTATGTATATGAAACATGTAAAATGAGTAGAGAACATTAAATCAATTCCACCTCATTCAGTTCAGTTCATCAATTCCACACCTGCTTGCTGTTTTCATTGCTGGGTCATCAATCATTAATGTAAGTCCATTGTAGGTAGAACACATGATTAGTCATTCTCAAAAATCAGACAGGCATTTCTGATTTATATTGAATGAAAGGTTAAGGGCTCAAGAATTTTAAGATGCTAGTTGTGGCCACTTTCAGAATTGAATTTTGAACATCCTGTATTTTTTAAACACAAGTTCAGTTGGTCAGTAAGAATTTGAATATTGTTTTTCTTTTCTCCTTATAATATATTAAGAAAGCAGTAATATAGAATTTCAAAATACATTTGAGTTCTGCACTCATAATAAGATCACTGATTTTCTTCTCATTAAACTGTGGTTTTGAATTCTCTTTCTCTTGTCTTTAGATCTCCTACTCTCTGACTTAAGGATTACTAAGGAGGGAAATGAGCATAATAAAGAAAGATAGATTATCTATTTGAGGCTAAAAAGAGATGGTTGAGTACTTCAGGGTTGACTACTTTAGTGCTTTAGGGCTGATATCTATGTAGTTTAGCTTATACCTTATTAGAGTAGACACGCTTCTTCGTGGAGGCAGTCATTAGCATAGCAAGTCAACTAGTTTCTGCTTGTTATTGTACTTCCTATTCTTCATCCTCTTTCAGAACTTCCTCCTAGGACTTTTAAGGCCTAGGGATAAATCTGGTACTGACTGCTCTGCACTTTGTAAAGCTGTTTTCCTGTCCTTTTTTTTTTCTTGCAGCTGTAAGAACACGTCATTCAGTGTGTGTGTTTCTGTGTGGGTTTGGTTAGTGCCAATTTTAATACTTCTTTCTTAGGCATTATGTATCTGAAGAAACTTTTTTTTACCTGTTTTGGATCTATGCATACCTTATCTTATGAGAATACAAACCTGCTTGTATCTTTATTCCTGTGAATTCATCTATATTTTCTCTGCTTCCACCAGAAGTCAGAGTCATCTGATTTCTTAATTTGTTTTTTTCTTTGCATGTATCTTTTTTCTCCCTGGAAAGAGACACCCTTTTTTGTGTGCTTCCTCTTGTTTTTGGACTATGCTGGTTACATGGTAATGGCTTCTGTCAGCTGCCAGTGGTGTATTTCTGTACTCTCTTTTTTGCTACCACTGCTGTTTTGGTGACTTGCAGATGAAATAGCAGCTTTCCTGTCTCTGTGGCAGTGGGCACTAGTTTTTAAATCTGTTTTTAAATGCTGCTAGAAGTGAAATGTCTGTCTCTCGATCACTTCCTGACATCAAAATTTTTTGGCTCAGAAGCCTGTTTTCTAGTTACACTCCTGACAGCACAATTGCATATGCAAAAAGAGCAGTGTCAATTTTCAAGGAATTTTTCTTATTTAAAGTTAAAAACTGAAGATCTCTTCAATCTTATGGAAGGTGTTATGGCATTTGGCTTGGTTACTTGTTTGAAATTTTCCTTTTCCTATGACAAGATTTTCACAGGCAAATGATTTAAACTACAGATGATGGTGGAAATACACTCTAAGGTGTCAAATTTTATGATATTTTTCTATTTAGAGTTCTTTTGTCTCATCCATTCTGCTGTGTGAGGATACAGCCAGTAGTCTGTATTCATCTGCGTGGATGTTTTGTTTTGGCATTTCCTGATCCCTTCAAGTGTGGGCACTTCGTAAGCTCCTTCCAATCATGCTCTAGTGTTGCTATCTTTATCATTAGGTGTTGTTTCCAAGTATATAATTTAATTCTCCAGGGATCTCACTGATCTTACTTGTGCCATCTACTGTTATTTCAAAATATGCCTGTGTCCCCTTTAGTTATTTTTTTTCCAAGTGAACTAGCATAGTTCACTCAACATGTTCTTTGTAGGTCATGTTTTCTAGAGTTCTGATTGTTTTGTTGGTATCTTACAGATTTGCTGTTTGGTCCATTTCAAATTGTTATGGCATTTTAATTATATAGCATCTAGAATTGGACAGTGTGGACCAGGTCCAATATTTTAGCTGAAGTCTTTATGTATTGTGTATAGAAGGAAAAAAAAACTTCATACTTCTGATAGTATATGCTCATACTCCTGCACACTATTAACAATTCTTGCTTTTTTTGCAATAGCTTGGTGTTGTCCATTCATAGTGTGGTGGTGGTGGTGGTGTGTGGTGATTGTTTTAGTCATAAACCGTTCAGGAAGAGCAGCACATACATGAGTTGTGTTGGTTGGCCAGTAGGCTGTGCATTGAGAGACATTATTTTTTTCTAAGCTTCTGTTTGGGTGAATTTTTCAAAGTGAAAATTATCTTGTGCTGATCAAAGCCAGTTTTATTCCTGTGGCAAATATTTGTCATTTTTAAGGTGTGTGTGCAGATGTCCCCTACCCTTTTCCAGAAAGTGCAGAACAGACAAGGAATGAAAGTGTTAAGTTAAATTTTAAGCTAACTTGTGGCTTCAAAATTCTCTGTAGACATCACATTCCAGTCAAGTCATTCTGAACCCAGCTGATTCCTGAGGGAAGAGCATATTCTTTTGCCACGTAGCCCGATGAGGACTTTACGGTCACAGTCATTGGATGAGTGCAGAGTTCTGCCAAAGACTGAAGTAATTTCAGTCCTCACACTTGTTTTTGAAGAGGTAGAATATTTTTAAAACTGCTACACGCAATTTGAAAACACCTGTCTATTCCCATAGTGTTTGTGTGAAGGCATTAGCTCTCAGAACAAATGCATCTAGTAACAAATGCTTCCAGTAATCAAAGATATTTTCCTGTTTTCCAGTATTGTCTAGAAAGAAGAAAAACACTACCCCCTCATAGTTAGTTTTCTCATATTTATGAAATTATAGTAAGAGTTTGTATCATTTGTTGTGCTTCCTGTTGAGTACGCACCAGAACTCTAACAGAAACAAGTGAGTTTCTTGGAACAGTGCTAAGATATGTAAATGAATTAAGTACACTTTATTTAAAGGATTTCTGGTTTTGCTGACTCTGAAGAAGGATTTTTCTGAGGAAGATGTTTTGAGTTCCTTTATTTTTGATGCAGTGATATAGGCGTTTTGTTTATCCACTTTTTTTCCCAGTAAGTTGATTTAAGGCTTGCTTAGAGTACTAACTGACAGGGAATGAAGCAGAAAGCTTTGAAGACTTTTTCAGAATCTTTACAATCTTACCAGTTCTTCTGTTGAACTTACCTTTCAGTAGAATGACTAAAATATTTCTCTGGGCTTAAGCAGCTTCTTGCAACGCCGTTTGCGTACTCTTAATTGCGAAAGGTGCTGCGCGTTTTACAGTGAGCGAGTAGAATCACTCCTGAATCACTGGGTATTGCTGAACAGGCACAGGAATTCATTTTTATCTTCTAAGTATCCAGAAAAAAAATAATTTCTATGCCAGATACTATGGAACTGTTTCATAATCAGATACTATGAAAATATTTTCATAATGTAATATTTCTTACTACTGCTGTGTTTTTTGTTCCAGGAGTAAAGTATTTTTGAAACAACTGTCAGAATGCCAATGCATTTCCTTTAGTTGAAATTTTAAACAAAACCTGTAACATGGTTTTGTTTTATGGATCAATTTATTTTCAAAGTAGGATATTTTGCTCTACTACATGTAAGACAGATAGTGTTTGGTAAAAATATATTTGATGTATTTTATATTTAGATTATATGTTGAAAGTTCCTTTCAAATTAGAGCATGTCTGATGCTAATTTTTAGTATATTTTGCATCACTTGTAGCATTGACTTAAAAATATATAGTAAAACAGTGGAAATGTATTTTTTAATATTAAGGCTGATACTCTGCATTTATTTACTTGCCTTATTGTAAGAGAAAGTAAACAGCCTATTAAAAAGTGCATATGTGCATAGTCAGTAGGTATAGTAGAAGAATCATCCGTCACTGCTGTAAAAACTTTTCTTCATCCTTTTAAGTATTCTGTCTTCACCGTATACCTGTTAAGACTTGATTGCTTTCGTTCAGTGCTTTCCCTTGGGAATGTTGACTTTACCTGAAAGTTAATATATAAAAATCAGTTAGATTGTTGCAGAGAGGATAATGTTTTAATTTTTAGCGTGTTTAGTTTTTTGGGTATTACTTTAACAGTTAATCTTTTCATATATAACTATAATTTAATTAAGACTTTTTCTTATTTGTGCTTCTGCAGTCCATACAGTGACACTGTTTCTTAATATCTTTGGATGTTTGGCCTGGTTTTATGTTGATGCTACTCGAGGTGTTGATTTTGGATTGAGTATCCTCTGGTTCTTGCTTTTTACACCTTGTTCTTTTGTCTGCTGGTACAGACCACTTTATGGAGCCTTCAGGTAAAAACTTCATCTTGACTTGTAATACATTTCTTAAATATTCTACATGTAGAAATACATTAAAATTCCAGAATTTTTGTGATTAGGATGATCCTTTAAACTGACTTCATTAGAAACAAATAATGTCTGCCATTGATTTGATCTCTGTATTTTATATTTGAAATATAAACAGCAGTAGTTAGGAATATCATAAAACATCTTTTAAAATATTTACCGTTTCTACCATTGACATAGTAATAACTTCTTTCTATTGGGCTGTTAACAATTTTAAGCAAAATTCTCATTCTATTTCAATCCTTTTACACCTGAGTAGATTTACAGTTAAAGGTTCTTAAATTTTTGGCTTCCTAAGTTAAATTAATGAAATGTACACTTCGTGTTTTATTGTCTAGTAGCCTGAAATGCCTGAAGTTGTTGTAGACTGAGATTTTTAAGCTTGAATAAAGCTAGAACTTAATAATCAAGTTCCAATGTTTTTTTTTTTTCCAGCTTTTGCTGATCTGTATTTGGTAGGCTTCAAAATCTTGAAATGTGTCAGTGTTGAAAAACAAAATGGTTGCAAAATTGATTTCAATCAACATGAGAAAATCTGAATTTTCTTGCTCTTAGAATATTTTTTAAATTGATTTTTACATTGAACTGAATCAGAATATTGTCAGATTAAATGCACTTAAATTTTTAGAGAAAGACTGATAGCCACAAATTGCAGTTCAGCATAATCTTTGGGCTAAATTACACATTCCTTTTGATAACCAATGAGATGCTGTTGTACCTACATATCTTTGAAGATTTGTGTAGCTTAAACTATATTTTTTCCTATCAACTTGTTTTTTTACTAACAAACGGTAATACCAGAATGCATGATGTAAATAATAACTGGTTGGGGTTGTTTTTTTTCATTTTTATAGAAACCAGTCTTCTTGAGAGCATTAGAGGAGTGATAGCTTTGACTGGTTATAGATCTGACATAGTGTTGATTAATAAATAATTGGTATTCCTGATTTAAACAACAAGCATATTTTGTATGTTTTGCTTTTGAACAGCAGTTGCTTCAGTACTGTGATCTGCATTATGCTTCTGTAATTCCAAATTAGATTTTATTTCCTTCTCAAGTAAAAGATTTTCGTACAATACTGCCAGTACTGTGAATTTCAGAGTTCTGTTCTGCATTCACTGTAGCGGAACTTCAGTGTTTACTCTAAGAGGCCCTGCTTTGTGCTGAACAAAACACAAAGGAGTAGCACCTTGCTGTTATGTGCACCTCTTAAAGAGATGCAAGAGGCAAAGATACTGTATTAAAGAGAAAAACTCTTGTAATTAAACACAAATCACAGAATACTTGAAATCATCATTGATAATTCAAAATAGTTTTCATCTAGTAAATGCAGATTTTTTTTTATAGCATAGTGGTTTGTCAAAAGTCATTTATTTCCTGGCTGCATTACATTCTTTTTTTTCCCTCTTTCAGGAGTGACAGTTCATTCAGGTTCTTTGTGTTCTTCTTTGTGTATATCTGTCAGTTTGCTGTACATGTACTTCAAGCTGCAGGATTTCAAAGATGGGGAAACTGGTGAGTATTCTGTTTTCTGAGTATGACAAACATATTTGATATAGCACTTGCAATGTAGTCTGTGTTTTTCTTTTTTTTAGTATATGTATATGTTGTTTTCACTAGAATTGTTACATTTGGCACTCAGAAAAGCTTAAGTGAAAGATGTCCCAGGAGCGTGAGGTACTTCTGTCACTGGGCTGTTCAAAGTTTTGCTGTTTAATGTACACAAATTGGCACTGCTTTTATACTTTCTCCTATATTTTAATGATGTGTGAAGGTGTTACATGCTTAGAATAAGGAAAGAAAACAGAGAAAATTAGGGTAATTTAGAAATAATAGTATGCTGTTCGCTTGTTTTGTTATTGTTGTTAGTTACTGTCATTTCGTGTTTACCACTTGCTAATGAAATTTACTAAAACTTGCAGAATGAGTCAGTCTGGTGTTTGAGTGCATATAGTAGTCTATGGCCAGAGAGGTTGTGGAGTCTCCTTCTCTGGAGATTCTCAGGATTCACCCGGACACCTACCTGTGCATCTTACTGTAGGGTACCTGCTTTAGCAGAGTGTTTGGACTCTTGTGGTCCCTTCCAACCCAATTCTATGGCTAGTTAGATGGGAGAAGAGGTCAACCCCTACCTATCACAATCTTTCAGGTAGTTATAGAGAGCTGTAATGTCTCCCCTGACCCTCCTCTTCTCCAGACTAAATAATCCATGTTCCCTCGGCCACTCCTTGTAACACTTGTTACACGCTCCAGGACCTCCATTTCTTTCTTGTAGTGAGAGGCCCCAAACTGATCACAGTATTCAAGGTGTGGCCTCACCCATGCTCTGTACAGAGGGATGATCACTTCCTTGCTCCTGCTGGCATCACTATTTGTGATACAAGCCTGGATGCCATTGGCCTTCATGGCCGCCTGGGCACACTGCTGGCTCAAGTTCAGCCAAGAATCAGCCAACACCCCCAGGTTCGATTCTTCTCCTCAGTCTTCCAGCCACTCTGCCCCAAGCCTGTGGCGTTGCCTGGGGTTGTTGTGGCCAAAGTGCAGGACTCAGCACTTGTTGAACTTCATCCCAATGGCCTCAGCCCTGAGATCCAGCCTGTCCAGATCCCTTTTCAGGGCCTTGTTACCCCCAAGGAGATCAGTACTTCCTCCAAGCCTGGTGTCATGTGCAAATTTACTGAGGGTGCACTCAGTGCTCTCATCCAGATCATCAATAAAGATATTAAACAGGACAGGCCCCAGTACCAACCCCATGGGACTTGTGACCAATCACCAGCTGGATTTAATTCCATTCACCACCACTCTCAGGGCCCGGCTCTCCAGCCAGCTTTTTACCCAGCAAAGAATGTACGTGTCCAAGCCATGGGCTGCCAGTTTCTCTTGGAGTATACTGTGGGAGACAGTGTCAAGGCTTTGCTGAAGTCTGTGTAGAATATAACAGTGCCTTTTCATCACTTTTCCTCATTCATCAGGTGGGTCACTCAATCATAAAAAGAGATCAGGTTGGTCAAGCAGGACCTGCCTTACATGAACCCATGCTGGCTGGGCCTGATGGCTGGTTTTCCTGCATGTGCCTTGTGTTCTCACTCAAGATGATCTGTTCCATAACTTTCCTTGTCACCGAGGTCAGGCTGACAGGCCTGTACTTCCCCAAACGGCCCTTGTTGTAGATGGGCATCATACTGGTAAACCTCCAGTCCTCTGGAACCTCTCTGTTGACTAGGAATGTTGATAGATGTTTGAAAGCAGCTTGGCAGTAACCTCTGCCAGTTCCCTCAGCATCTTCAGGTGGATCCCATCTGACCCCATGAACTTGTGATAGTCCAGGTGGAGTAGTAGGTTTCTAACTGTTCCCACCTGAATCGTGAGGAGCTCATAACTTTTAAATGTAAAATTTAAGTATTATTGGGAATTGTTGTTACCATTCCTGCAAAAAATCCTCAGCAAAACAGAGCTGACTAAAAGCATGATTGCAGTAGCCAGTTGATAGCATGGAATGCTGTGATTGGCAGTACAATATCTGGGTAATGATATTTTTCTATATCAGTGATATTTTGCAACTAATCTGCAAACATTTGTACAGCAGCCAAAACAATATTGCTTTACAACTGGAGCATAATGAAAAGTCCTGTTTCATTATTTTTTTGCTCTCAAATTTATTGTGTTCCTTTTTCATGGATACCTTGATTGACATGAAAAAAATAAAGTAATTTTGTAGGGACAACTTTCCTAGTACCTGGAATATGCCTCTAAGGATCTTTGCAGGATGAGTATAAAATGTAGCCAGATCAGAAGACGCAGTTTACAGTTCAGTACACTGAACTTTACAGTACATACAGATTTTAGGGATTTGTGGTAGAGTCCAGTTGGGCATAATGAATCAGAGCGGTATGAAACAGGTAGAGGAAAATTTTAATGTTTTGAAGATTTACAGAATTTATTTGCTCTCTTAATTGGAAGAATCTTTTCCATCTTGATATTCCATTTTTCTCAAGGCAGCCTGCTTTCTTGTGGTTTAAAGGTTTGGTATTGTTCTTCACTGTTGATGTCTTAGTTTAAAAAAAAAAAAAAGGTAATGTTTAAAGTAGAGAATGAGTAGATAATTGACTTTTCTACTAGTTGATTTATTAGTTGAACCTTTCTGCTTTAATAAACTATTGTATTAAATTAAATTAAATTGAGAAACCTTCATTCTGTGGATATAGCTCACTAAATCCTCCCACTTACAGGATGTATGTGTAGCATATTTTTGTGTTGTTTTTAAAGGAATTTTAAGAATTTTTTTAAAGGAATCTTCTGTTTCACAAAGTCATGCAGTTTTAAATTAGTCTGAAATGATACTGGGACCAAAGGTTACCAAGATTGATAAGCTACTCTCAGATTTCTTTAATTTCTTGACTTGTACTGAAGTTTTCCTTATAAAGTGGGAATGAAGCTGTAAAAACTGGCTACAATACAGAAATGTTCTCATTGGTAATTTTTCTGAATTTCCTTTCAAAAATTTTTGGAGTTGACTAGAATAAGAGTGTATCTAGCTTCCCTCTGATGTGGATGAATGGTTCCTGTACTGTTCAAGTAAAGTTCAGTGTTTTTCTTCCTTCAGTGGATGGATTTCATCTCTTACTGGTCTTAATAAGAGTATTCCTGTTGGCATTATGATGATCATCATAGCTGCACTTTTCACAGCATCTGCTGTTATCTCGTTAGTTATGTTTAAAAAGGTAAGCTGTTTATTCCACTTTTCTGCTTTCTGTGTTTGGCCTGGAATTTGTTTGAGAGTGGCACACTGTCACAAAGTAGGGGTTAATTATTTGATATTCTTGGGAGGTTTGCTGTACATATTAACAACTGTGCTTCTGTAGTACTAACTGCCTTACTCCTATGTTTAAGGATTTTCACATACCGAAACTCTTCTGTTCCTCAGACATCATGTCAGAAATTTTAAGTATAGCCTAGAGATGTCAACCTCTCATTATTTCTTTTCTCCATAAATACTCAGATACAGGAGAAAGAATCAAGAAAAATGTTGAACAGAGTTGTTGGGTTTTTTTGTCTTTCTGCCACATGCATCTGCATTCTTTCAGGAAGCCTGCGTACTTAGCATGCTCAGATGTGACTATTTTTCATCTGTGAAGCTATACCATGTCACATTTTAACATAGGAAAAAGATTATAAGATCAGTTTGTCTGCTGTGTGTAGATAGAAATGTCTTTATAATACTATTAACAACTATTTAAAGATACTATTGAGTGAATACGAATCTAAAATTGAGATCTAATTTTAATTCTCAAGTAATTGAAGGTTTCTCAGGATTTTATTTTTTACTATAAATCGTAGGGTGTATTGTTGGAAGAGTTTGTAAGCAATATGGTTATCATCTCTGCTTATTATGCAGACCTGTTGGGCATCATGCCTGCATATGCTAGCAGATGCATATCTACATTACTAAGTTATTTTGAACTATACTTAGTAATAATTTAGCTTAATAGATTTTTATAAGCATGTAAATTAGAGAAATTTTTTTCTAAAGATTGATGTATAAAAAAAAAAGCTTTTCAGATTGTTATTGCCACAGTGGCACTACTTCTTTAGCTTTGTTTTCAGCTTCTTTTAACATGGACATTCACTTTCAATGAGTATGCTAAATTGTGGACAAATTGAGACATAAGCTTTTGCAAGCCATGTCCCTGTGTAATACTAAGAATGCAGCCTGCTTTGCATACTTAAATATATTGTTTTAGAAAGTGAATATTATACAAGTAAAAGGCCTTTTGAAAGACCCCTGTGAAAGTCTAAGTAACAGAAATCTGTGTAGTCAAACTGTACAGCAGGGCAGTCAAAATTTGTAGGACCTTGTGTAGTAGTAGTCTGACTCATTTCCTGATACCTCTAAACATAAAGTGAGATTTCTCTACTACACAGCTCTCCTTTGCTATTACTCTACCAGTGAAATGGAAGTTTGTAACATTCACTGCTTTCTCACACTCCTAGGTTCATGGTCTCTACCGCACAACTGGTGCTAGTTTTGAGAAAGCACAGCAAGAGTTTGCAACAGGAGTGATGTCCAACAAAACTGTACAAACTGCTGCAGCCAACGCCGCATCGACAGCAGCAACCAGTGCAGCTCAGAATGCATTCAAGGGTAACCGAATGTAGAGGAAATAAAAGAAATTGTTGCGGTTTTCTTTGATTGTGCTTTATTTTCAGGTCATTTATTCTTTTTCCTAAAAGCCTAGAATAAAATTAACACAGCATGTTTGTCTTTTCTTCAGCTGTGCATGGGTAAAATGGGAAATGTTTTGTTCTATTATAAATTTATTTATTTTCAAAGTAAATTCTTTGCCCCTCTTTTGAAAGTTTCTATCTGTGATGTAAAGCCCTCTGTATTTTATGGGAGATAAATAATTTCAACAATTGGCCTCATATTGAACAATGGTATTTAATGATCAAATAAATATATTAGGAATTTGATAAATTCTTCAAATTTTTTTAGGGTAAGTCTTTTGATATAAACCTGTAAGTTTGCATGAATGCTGTTGAGCTATCTGATCATACTTAAATCGTGTTTTGGTCCAGAATTTACTTGCACCACTTTATAGCATTTGTTTGTATCTACTTTCATGGAGTATTCTCTTCCTGTGAGAAATGACAATGATGCATAAACATTCTTTGTAACGGAATGTGTAATGCAGTGTATAAGTTAAGGAAGTTAGCTGATGGTTACAATCACAGACATAAATGATTATATACTATGTTTTTTATTTCAGTATTTCTTTCTTGAGGTAATAATTTTGCTGGAAAAAACAGATATTGATGTTTAGAATTCTAGTTTCTTGTCTAGATCTCCTCATTGACTTGCAGTGGTATTTTTGTTTTGGGGATTCTTAGATTTTTTTTTTTAGTGTAGATTTGTGTTTAAAAGTGGTACTGAATTTCTAGCCTTGTCAGTCACTCTGTTTACTGCTTGTCCAAAAATATAAATACACAGTATTTAATTTTCTTACAATAATATTGTCTAAGATCAATCTTTTTAAGCAATGGCATTTAACAGATACTTGAATTCATTTTAACATAACTCAGCCATCTCTGTGATTTACGCTTGGAAGTAAGAGCTTCCTGTTTCAAACTGAAAAAGTGAAAACTATTCATCTTTCACAAAGTCATTGAGCTGAAGGCCTAAAAGGTTGAACGGTTGCTGTGGAACAGAACAGTCAGTAATGGGATGTACCGTCATAATGTTCTAAAGTTTAATCAGGTCTTATTATAAAGTGATGGATTTGTCCTTAGAAGGTTACTTAGAGTTCCTTGATTTGGCTCATGAGCATAATATTTGGGCTATTTTTTAAGCTTTATTTTAGAAAGTGAAAGCAGAACATCATCCCACGACCTTAGTGTAATTTTGTTGTGGCTGAAATTTTTTCAGCTCTTAATGTGAATCACTTTTAGCAAGATTGAGCCAGAAGTTTCTGAGGCCCCTCCATGCTGACCAATTAAATCTTTCTCATACGGTGTATTTATAATAACATAAAGTTTTTATTTTTTAGTGCTATTAACTTAATTCCTTGATGAGTACTACCATTAGCTGTAGTAATTAGTTTTCTTTATTTTACTGACTTCTTTAAATCCAACTTGAATTTGGATAAATGTAGCAATTTCACCTACGCAGAAGTTAAATATTTAGATGATAGTATATTATTATTATTCTTTGCATCGCAATATTAAAAGCAATTTCAGTGTTCTATCTAATAGGGGCTCTAAAATTTTACAGTAGTGAATAGGTTAGCTTTGAACTTAAATTTGTGTGGGATGTTAATAAAAGCTTTCCAGACAGGTCTTCATTTTCTGCTGAGATCGGGGACTACACTTCTAACAGCTGTACATCAAAGTTGTTCTTTTCAAAATCCTTTAAATTTGACTTGGAGGAGCTGTAATATGGATTATTTTGAATCTAAATTTAAGTAGTTAACTTGGATCTTCCTTGGATTTGAATTCCAGGGACATAATCCTTGCTTTAAGCTGAAGAATGCGTAATACAAATTACCTGAATATAATGAAGAAAAGATATAGATTTAGGTATAAAAACCTGAATTTGGCAGGCATATTTTACCAAATGTTTAAATGTTCAGTGAGAATGTTCAGTGTATGCTGGGTGTCGATTTGTAATGTCCCGGGCTGAATATATAGATCTAAACCTCATAAGCAAAATTTAAGAGGCAGTTATGTGAGCTTTTAAACCAGAAATCCGATGCTTTGCAGCCCAAAAGGAAGGAAGAAGTTTGAGTTTACCTTTGGCAACAAAAGGCTGATGTTAGTTAAAATACTTTTACCCAAATAAAATGAGATTTTAGCCTCTTACTAATTACCAGACTATGGCACCCACTTGTCATTTTGTAGTATTGTGACAAATTGAGTACAGAGTATGAAGTTTAAACACTGGAATGTCAGTAGTCATTGATACGTAATATAGGAGTATTTATCATGGGGATGTTTGTATATTTTGTAAATTACTAACAATGCTCTGTCATCCTGGTGAATGTCATGATTCTCTACAAATACACTCCTTCTGTCCCTCTGTTGCATGTCTGAGCTGTTCAGAAGTTTTGTATATTTATTGTATTAACACGGTGTCACAGAATAAAAAGAAAAAACTTTTTTTCCGGGATTTTTGCTCTGTATAGTTTTGAACAAAATAGTTTTTTCTTTCAAAATTCAGGATGACATACAAGGCGGCTGATCTATGTAAAAATCTCACTTGCTTTTTGTAATTCTGTATATAAATGCTTTAATTATGCTGGAATGGGAAAGTTGCCCACTATTGAAATTATACATTAGGATAATCAGAATAGCCAACTCAAATATTATAAGAAACATTCTCAAATACTTGCAGCCTGCTTCCTTATGCTATATAGCTAGAGAGTTAAAATCCAAACATGTTTTGTCATTACTGAATGAAATTCTGTGGCTATCCAGTGAATCCTGAAACGTTACTGAAAGTAAAATGAAGTTGCTGAAAACAGCATTGGTTTGGTACTGCTTGTTTTCCTAATTTCAATTGAGTTGACATGTGTCACTGCTGTGTCTTGGTCTTTTATTCATTAGGCTCTACCAGTCGTTTTTTTCCTGTGATGTCACCTGTAACACCAACTCTCTTGTATTGAATGTATTTCTGGGTTTTATTTGAACGGGAAACAAAAAATGAGTTTATCTATACCACTGTGGTATCAATACAGAGAACAGTGCTCAGACATACAGCCAGGATTATTCTGGGAGAGGATAGCAGATATGAGACTTTGAAGATGCTGGCACACTTGTACATCATTAAGTAGTGAAGGTGCTCATCAGTGTGACCTGTGTCTTCAATAAGCTACAATCTCGGGTGGCAGTGGCAGCATTAGAGGAACAGGTTTTGAACTTAGGTACACACACCTTACATAAGAGACTGTGTGTATGCAGACACCTGCTTTGAAATCCACAGAGATGTTTAAAGTAGTGATGCACTGAGTGGCACCTGTCGCTGGATTTGTTTGGGCTTTAGATTTCCAAAAGTCAAGGAAGATGCTTCAGATCTTTCACCATGAGCTACTTCTTGGAAGCTTAGAAAGTGTCAGAAGCTTAATTAATGTTATCAGACCTGAGCAACTATCAGAAAAAACAGACATCCTGACTTTTCTTTCAACTAGTAAAAGCCTTGTTTCTTGTTCTTCGATAAATTTGCTTAGAGAGCAACATAGAACTCTTCATTGTTTGTCAAGTTGCAGGTGAAAAATATACACATTAAAGCAAGCGTAATTTAAAAGTCTGTGACTGAGCAGTTTTTGTTCTAAACTTTGTCTGTACCCCTCCCACTACCCACTTTTTCATGAGAAATGAGCTGCAGTGCTTTAGTTGCAAAATAAAAATCATGTCAGACGTGCTTTTAAATAGAGAGTCTCTTTAATGCGACTGTACTGTATAATGCATAGGTACAATTTCAAATCACATACTTTTTGATCAGTAATTGTTAGTCAGAAAACTAAAACACTAACAGAATCACTGGGCTGGGTTCTTAAATGCTATTAAAGCTACAATTAAAGAAAACTTGCTCTGGCTAAACATATCTGATATGTTTGAATTAAGATAGTCATACTCCCGTTACAGTTCAAAAACTCACATTTTAATTGAAATTTAGATTCAGAAAAATAACACATTAGGTACATATTTCGTGCTAATAAGTGTACATAGTGGTGACTCAAGAACAGATAAACAGTACCACAACTAAACCATGGCTCAATCTAATTAGCTGGGTTGCCACAACTTCTTTTTCTATAGAGCATGTCTGTGCTGTGTGTGTTGCTACCAGCCCCTGCTTTTGTTGGGCTCTGTCCTTTCCGTATTGTAGGCAACAGTGCCCATGGCTTTCAAGGGACACAAGTGAGATACTCTCATGTGGGATAACAATTCAAAACTGAAATGTCTGGGCTGAAAAAATCAGAATCCAAAGAATTTGGAATAAAATTGATAAAAAGGTGATATAGACAAACAAGAAAGAGATCAGTAGCAATTTTTTTTTTTTTTTCAATGCCACATTATAAATAAAGCACACTGAGAAACCTTGCTGAACCTTTTCAGCTTTCAGATTGTACGCTGCTAGAAATAGCTACAGCTTCACATTTCAACTGTCTGTATTATATAGATTAAATCAACCTAGAAGAGATTTTTGTTAGATCTTTAAGCTACTGTTAATGTTGTATTCATCTTCAAAATCCATAACTCTATTGCATTATTCTATGCTTAGTCTGTCCACACCACCAACACACACTAATTCTTCCCTGGGAAGTCCCTTTTCAAACATCCTGATCAATAGCAAAAGCAACCAAAGGAAAAGAAAAACAAAAAAACCCACCAAGAGACATTCCTGTTATTGCACATCTCACACAAATTTGTGTATATATATATATATTTAAATATGCTACAATTAAAAAAAGTCTATGGCACTTTACAGAATATAAGTTTACAAAGTTGATCAAACCACAGATGCTTGAAGAATTCTTCAATACCACAAAAACAAAGTTAAACTGAGCTAATTGGCACACAGGTTTTAAAAATCCACAGCAAAGTCTTCTAGATCCTATGCAGTGCATGTACATAAAGAAGCAGTTACGCTCTGCAGCCCCCCTCATGAAATCAATTAAATTAGTTTTAATCTGATTTCTTTCTTTTTTTTTCAAAACATCTTTGAAAGCTGCTGTTGAGGCGACAGTCAGGAACAACTTTAAACAACTGTCAGATTTAATAAGAGCACCCCACATCTGAAAACTTCATCCAGAAAAAAAAGCGACAATACATAACACCTTATCACTTGCTAGAAAAACAGAACCCTGAGAAAGGAAATTCTGATTATTGTTTTTCTATATTTCTTCCCAGCCCGTCTTCCATCTATCTGTGTGCTATGTGATGAATGTGGGTATTCTTGCAAGTTAGTTGATTATGCCGTTGCAGAGCAGGTTGATAGCATATCAGCAACAAGCAGCTCTCCTTGGTTACAAATGAAAACAAAAGCAAAACGTGACACTGAAAATACTTCCTTAGTATTAAAAAAAAAACAAAACGACACCAATATTAAAAATTTTAAGCATGCTTTAGATCATAGCAGTGTATTCTGGGGTTGTTCACTGCTTACTTCTAAACCTAAGCAGCATGTACCCTCCATACCTTTTGGAAGTACTGACTTTGGCTCTGGCTAATCAGGTGCTCAAGCCGAAGCAGCGTTTACTTCAATAACGTAGTTACAAAAGGTCCTGGCAGTGGCAACATTCACATTGGATTGCTACCCACTTAAGAAAAGTTAAAACTCCAAATCCGACTGATAAAAACTCTGAATTAATTAATTTTTTTAAAATTAATTTTTAGCCAATTTATTGTTACTCTTATTCTTACCAGCCCTTCCTTTCCAATTATGCTGTTGACAAAAGCACAGCTGGGCTAATGCCCCAGCCTCCTCTGCTATGCACTCCAGTAGAGGGCTCAAGAGGAACGCCAAAGGATGTTTTCTATCACACTGCAGCTGTGCTGAACAGGTAACGTGCATGTCCTTCAGAGTGTGTATGTGTGTGTGTGTCCAGGAAAAAACAGGAAACCACAAGGGTAGTCAAGACATGCTGGCTGTGACTTTTTGTCCTCAAACACCACTTTGTTCCAAAAGTTTTTTAAAAACAAATTTTGATATATGCAGATAATCGGCATAAGTGGTTCCAGACCGTTTTAAAGTTTAAATATTTTAAAGAAAAGTTAATTACCCGTTTTAAAATCTACACTCTGGTGGGCTAGAGAAACAGGTGAATGCAAGAAGCTGCTAAATTGAAACAATCCCTTTTTAATATTGGCAGAAGTTGATCCTGGTTTTTGAACAGTGGCTCAGCCATCAGCTCCACATCCATCCAGCACCTGGCTTGAACACGTGCTGTGTACTGATGGGCACTGGCAGGGAGCTGAGCCTGCTTCTTCCACAGGTGGGCTGGGCTGAGGCGGGATCTGTGGGGCACAGGAGGCACTGAGGGGTGCTTCAGCACCGGTGCTCAGCCATGCTCAAGGCTAGCCCTGGGCATTTACTAGTGGCTGCTTTTACAAGTCTTGTGAATCACCCAGAGAGGAGCAGTGTATTGAAATTAGTCTTCTACCTGTACAGTAACAATTTTTAATATCTATAAATAGCTAACAGCACACATTAGTTGATAGACTAACCAGGCTCCAGTGATAGAAAGCAACGTATGATGTGAAACATGCACCAAAAAGTAAGAAGAGGAATTCACTTAAAGTTCATGAGAATTACTTCTCTGATGAATTCTTCCTAGTGCTTCTGTGCCACAGTTGCATCATTCCTTTCTTTTTTTTAAATACCTTTTAAATTTGCTTTTACAAGTAGTTCTAGTAAGTGATGGGACACCACAAGTAATGCAAGCAACTGCTTTTGAGAAAGGAATGTCATTTGTGGCAAGGTCTGTTATTTCTGCTGATTTAGTTGGAAAAGGTTCCACGCTACATGTGGTTCAAAAAATGGGAAAAGATCTTCACAGCCATTAAGAATTTGGCGTGACTTCCTGAAAAATGTAAATTTCTTAAGGATGTAGCTGGTTCTTGGAGATGAAACTGATCTGCAGACTAGGAATGAAGTTTCACAGGCAAAAGGAAGAATAATACCACTGAAGTCCAGCATTTGATGTACACTTGTACAAGAGGCTAAAGCCCAGCTCCAGCTGTTGGCATTCACAAAATAATGCCCAGCTGTGCTCTGGGGAGTTATCATCTGCCTGGGATTTGGGGGATTTCAGATAAAGGCAGAGTTGCTGTTTCAACATACAGTAAAATGGTATTTCTAATAGTTGCATCAGATTCAAGTGAAAACCAGTGTTAACAACAGCATCTCTACGGGGTCAGTGAAAACAAAATAATTAACTTGCTAGACAAGGGGCACACACCTTGTGTTGTTAAGTTTCAGGCAGGAGATGTGGTAGGGATTCAGCCTTAACTGTTTAAAGATTTGTGTGAACTGCATCATGTCAGCTTTGATCTCTCCATCGCATACTTACTTTCTGAGAAGGCACTGTACTGTAAGGACGTTCAGTATGAAAAAGCACCTCAATTAAAAATACGGTACCAAACCAGGTGGTGGTGAAAGATTCACAGGTGAGGGGAGCACTTAAAAAGAAAGCCTAATTAAAATAGGCTTCTTGGTTGTGTAAAAAAAAAAATGTGCTGGCTTCTATTATTTTAAATCCAATTTTTTTTAAAGTGACCAAGGTGGGTAAGGCAATCCAATCAATCAGAATTTGTCAGCTATGTAATAATATCCCCATTATATATATATGATTCCTCACATCCCCAATCTGATTAATATACTCCACAGTCTCCTGATAATATAATGAAACTAAAAAATCCCCATGTGTTTACATTCTCCTTTCTTGGGATCTTTTCTCTGATCCTCATTGCCCAACACGGAAGAAAGACCATTTCAGTAGTTCAGGGCTGGAATGCATGGGGCTCAATCACACAAACTGTGGAACCTGTTAAGTGGATCTCCTCATCGAGTCAGCGGATAGCAAATTAATATCCAGGCACTGGTATTTTTTCCCACTGGAATTAAAGGAGGCAGATAAGGTTTTTTCCTTCCTCTATTTCTTCTTGCACTTTGTCACTGGATGTGGCGATTTCAGCTTGCGCCGAGAAGACTGCACAGATGAACGTCAGAATAGTGCCACCAATAGCCGTGTAGAAAGCCCAGCCCAAGGAGCAGTCTCCCAGTTTGTAAGCAGAAGCATAATGTCCACAATAGCTTATTGCTTTCTGGCATCCCCAACCTGCAGGGTAAAGTATCAAGCCTAAGATAAGGAAGAGGCCTAGAAATAAAAAAAGAAAGAAAAGACAGAAGTTTAATAACTCGTAAGTTTCACAGCGAATGAAACTCATTTAGTAACAGTTAGAATGGACATTGCTGACTTAAAGTGCCAGAACTGGAAACAGACGGCTCTGTCTCATCCATCCTTCATTTACTATTTGTTCCTTAGTATATACTGTGTAGAGTTTTATCTCAACCCAGTGCTGTCCTACAGTTTTTAATTGTGAAAGTGTCATTTCATATGACCTTGTTCTTAGTTTTATTCTCTCTATTCCTCCTGCACTTAACTACTACATTTACAGAGCTTGCCAAATGTTCAGACATCTCATCTACTGTTTGTACTTAACACTTTTCAAATACTTAAAATTGTTTGTATCTACTTAAAATTTGTATTTAACAAGCCTTCATTCCACTTTGTCATTCATATATATATATTTTTTTTTCCTCTGGATTTTCCCTACATCTATTTTCTTAACCTGGAAAGAACAATCTCATAGAGCACTGCTTATTTGTCCACATTTGGACATAGTAGAAAAATCACTCAGCACATTCAAGAACCTTCTTTTGCAGTGAAGAGATTCTGGAGTCAGCCACAAACAAGTGGATGTAAAAACCCACTACCAGTGCATAGGTAGCACTGGGATCCTCTGAAGAGGGACGCTGTTACTGATAGCTTTCTCTCTGCTAAGAATCAAAGTTATCAAAGCAGTGAAGAGTTTCACTGAGAAGATGAAAATGTCATATTAGAGTCCCTATGCACGTGAGGTGCCTTTGTACAAAGGTGAGAGATTTAATCAAAATGTCTATAGTGCTGGAAGCTATAATGCTGTCATACATCCTCTCCTAAAAATCACAATGAGTTAAAAACATAACATCTCCATCCCGCAAGGTACACAGATAATTGTCAAGACAGGCATCTGTATTAGCTTTCTATTATTTTCTTTAAAATTTTACTTAGAATTGCAGGAAGAAATATACAAAACATTTTTTGCTTAAAGGCAAGCCATTTATCCAGAAAGTGAACACAGCCTTCAACATCCTGTATTACCCGATTTATTTCTCCTGTCCTAAATAAAGCCCTTTATTTAGCCAGGCATGCTGAAGAAGACAGCTGATAATAGTATTATTCTTGAAGCTGGCTGAAAGTTGTGCTTTTTATTTATGGCACCAGTTTGTTCATAAATTTAATTTCAAAATTTCTACTAGGTTGTCAAATAGATAAGTCTTATGTTATTCTCTCTACTACATATATTGCCAAGAACACCTGTTAAGATTTGTTCCCATCTTCAATTCAGTTATAATAGTCTGCTCTGCAGTGCATCAGATTTCCTTACCAATGTCTATAGGTCTATAAATACCAGGTATTTCACAAAAGATTGTCCTTCCTCCAGCATTTTCCTAATGGTAACACCATGGGCATGAATGAATTAATGCCATAATTTAGGGCAGCAAAATCCACTAGTGAATGATATCTGTTCTGTCTGAGAGGATTTAGTCACTGTTTTCATTTAAGAAGCAACGACAAATTTTATGCAGTGATTCCAGCCCAACTGGCCAAACTACATCAAGCATGAAGTACTGCTTTATCTTGGACAGACCTGGATAAGCTGTGCTTTCATCCTGCTGAGCCCAGCCAGTTTCAGACTAAACACTAGCAGTTCCTCTCCTCAATTCATCACTATCTTCCTGTTCAGTATTAACCAGCAGGACTAAACATTGCGTTTCTCTAACTGTACATGAGTATGTTCCAGCTGCCATTTTTTCTAACGATCACAAACGCTTTGGTAGTTAAAAATCGCCAGCCCTGAATTAAGAAACCAGGCATGAAATGCCAAAGTAGCTGCTGCTGCCAAGTTAGTTTTTAAAGCCTACCACCCTATCAGTGACAAATCCGGAGGTCTGTGTTTCACTCCAGATGGCTTAGGCACAAGCATGTCTAAGAAGTCACATCCATCTCTTTTAGCCAAAGCCAGAACACTAAGCAACTCCTGAAGACTACTGTTGCATGGCATGGACCCCCAAGCTGAAAACCCACTCAGCCACCTCTAAAAGGTTGCAGCACTTCTACATATTCATCAGTACTCTGCTGAATTAGACTTTTTTACCATTATTTTTTGTTTTTGTTTTTTCCCCTAAAGAGTAAAAAAAATGCCTGGAGAAATGCTGAATGCAGCCCACAGCTGGATAACTTACGGTTATTTCCTCAGTTAAGAAAATGATTTGGAGAAAACTACAGAACTATGAGCCATGACTACGGACAAATTCTCTCTCCCCCTTTGACCCCTGTACTACCATAACACAAGAAAAAAAATAACGTCTTCACCACGGAGCCTACCTTCTATTCCATCCCAGCGCAGACTCAAGGCTTCTCAGAACACACCTCCTATCTCTATCGCTAATCATCATTCCTAATTTCAGTAGTATCTGGTTCCTACTTGTTAGGTTAATAAAGATTACCTAATTAAGTCAGTTCAACACAAGCACAAGCAGAGATGGTACTCCTTAGGTTTCATGATAACTGGCATTAAGGGGAGAGGTGCAGACTCATCTTGTGCTCAGCCCTAACCTGCAAAACACAGTGATGGAGCTGTGCAGACTTCATACGTGGCTCTCTCCATAGGGACCTCAAGTAAAAAGGTCAAGAGGAGATTTGCTTGCTGCTTCCAAGTCACTACAAAAGAGATGATCGCATGTTGCAGTGATTCCTGCTGCTCAAACAAAAAATGGATGGAAGATTTTCATTACCCAACAGCAAAGAAAACCACAGGCTACAGCAGAAGTCAGCAACCAGCAGCACTTACCTGTCCAACTAGCTCTAGCCAGAGGCATCTTCCAAAGACCACAAGAAAAGAACCGCTGTGCTCCTGGGAACACAGATGCAGAGGGAGGGAAGAGAGGCCCATGTGGAAAGAACAAGCTCAGATATAACTGATACCAAGGTCAGATGAGGCTGTGATACTCCTTGGAAAGTCAAGGTCTACTTTTAAACAGGTGAAATGGTTAAATGTAATACGAATAGCTCAGCAGTCTCAGTGTTCTCTCACCTTTAACCTAAGGATTGCTGCTCAACCATTTTAAGAAATGCAAAAAAGCCAGAGGCATGTTTCTGTGGCTAATGCCGTAGCCTTGATCTGTGTCTCAAACACATGCAAGCAGCTGCAGTTGAGCAAAAAACAATTACAGGATAGGATCTGGCCAAACTGGTAGACTTTCAGTACTGAATTTTCATACTAGTGTCCACAGGGCAGAGCCTGGCTGAGCCCCTCACATCTCTTTACTTATTTGCCTGTATCTCTCCCTTTCTGCAGCCACTCTCAGTCCCTGGGGCTTCACCTGCCTGCACCTCTCATTTTTGTTATTTTTTTGCATTACTTCAGCTCTCGGCAACTCTGCTCGTAGTTTCTGTCAATAGCTGCAAACTCTTCTTACGTAACAAATAAACAAAGAACAAACAAGTTAATCCCAAGCAGCGCACTGGCAATGGTGTTTCATCGTGGTTCTAGTGGGTAGCAACCATGCCCACATCAGGGTGTTGGAACTAGATGATCTTGAAGGTCCATTACAACCCAAGTCATTCTGTGATACTAGGATTCATAGCCAGACTGCAACAAGACAGAGGACAGAGGAAATGAAGCTCAACTGGTTTTCAGTTGCTTATGGGCAGCACAAAACACGTTTTTGTTTTTTGAAGCATCCAGGAGCATGGGGCAGAGGAGGGCACTGGATAGGCTGCATGGAGCTGGGCACGAAGCTTCTTGTCAGTGAGCATGGGGCTGTCACAGGAGGCACGGGCACACCCTCAGCGTTCATTTATATCCACAGGGCACAGGGACACGGGAGCAGTTCTAGCACAATACTTATCTTATACGACGTATAAGAAGTTGTTCTCTGGATTGATTAACTATTAGAATTCTCGGTGTTCTTGAATTTGAAATGACTCAGTTACTCTTAAGCTCAGCACACTTAAATATTACCTGTGTATTTAATCTGCATGATGCAGATTTCTAAGGCATTTAACACTGTAAGTTAAAATTAAAGCACTTACGCTTCTCTTAGTCATAGAAGTACAAAGCTCACTGTGTGTTGTGTAACTTTATGTCAGCAAAATCTAATGAAGCAACAATTATCTCCTGTCGACAGTTTGTCTTAAGATGGATCTGGCAGGAGGACAGTGAATTATAATGATAATTATTTCCTTTTCTTAATAAATCATTTTTTGCTTTTGTCCCAGTGTATTTGAACAGAAGCCAATCTTCAACAGAAAAAAACACAGAACAAAAGTCTGGTGCTTTAGCTGAAGAATACTGTTCTGCAAAGAATCCTTTCTGTTCCTCTCTCCAATGTACAGTAAATGAATTTTAATTCACAGCCAATCCACCTGTTAATCACTGTTGTTTGTTCCCCATGCCGGGAGAGCAAATTAATTTTGAAAGCATGACATGAGGCTGTTTTCCACTGTGCTTCTCTACAGCCTTGCAGAGCTCAAGTTTGCTCTGTTGAAGATTTAACCTCCTCCCTCGTTGCACAGCTGCACTGCTATGGATGCAGCATTAATTACATTTTTCTTCTGTTAGCTGTTGCCAGCTTTCATACATGTTTTTTCTTAGGATTCCTTAAAACAGAGGTCTCAAAGTAGGCTCTGTAATGCAGTCAGATGCTTATGAACAACACAGGAAAACTATTCAAATAACCCTTTGATCCAGATAACTCATCTCATAAAGCTCACTGGTATAACTCTGTCAGCAGAGAACATTTTCACATGTTTCACAGAAGGGAATTTGCTCCCATAACATTTTATCAATCCCAAATTTTGTGATTTCAGAAGAAAGCCTTAAGAAATACAAAATGTAGACTAAACTTAATTAGGATTATTATCCCGATCCTGATTAAAGCTTGGACATCCCATTAAGCACTAGCCCTCAAATGTTAACACTAAAGCCAAACTTCTCAGTATGAACATAGCAGACGAGAGGAAAAGTTTCTGAAGACAGCCAAGTAATTACCTTTTTTATAAGAAAACCTTTTTCCACTTGCATCCCCAGACTTTCCCTTCTGGGGGCCTGGAACTGCAATAAGCAAGTGTTCCCTGTTTTTCATGCTCTACAGCAGTGTTGCTAACATCACAGAAAAACAACAGATCAGTCTGCCACTGTGGGCATCTGCATGACACATCACGTGTTGGTCAGCAGGGTCAGAGCTGAGTAAAAGCTTTCTCATTCCATCCTTGGAAACAACCCTCAAGAAAAGGGCTGTGCAGATCCCTGTTTAGATAAGTGCATGCTATTTAGTTTTGACAGGCTCCTGTGCAGCTGCTGTTGTGCCATATTATATAACAGCATATACTAACGAAGCCAATTCCCATTGCAAATCTTGAAACTATCTTCTCATTTCCTAGCAAAATAGCAAAAAAAAAAACCAAAACAAAACAAAAACCCAACAACCCAAAAAACCAAACCAAACCAAAACAACCCCTTCAGGCTGCTGAAGATACAGGGAATTAAGCAGCTGTGATCCATGAGGTGGCAATGCGATAGGCTCCCACAGAGCAGCACAACCCAGCAACAGCACTGCAGCAGACAGGAGTGGAAGTGGGAAGATGAGCCTTGCTCCACTCACGCGGTCTCCTCCTGGTGGTGACCCCACGCACAGCCACAGGAGACAAGCGCTCAGGACCAAGGGCGCACAGCAGCTTGGACAACAACCCTGCCTTTGTTACCCATGGGATATTAGCAAATGTGTCAATGTGCTAAGCGCATACCTGAACAATGTTTCATGCTTGAAATATGCGCACAAATGCAATTCACTAGCTTAAGCTGAGGAAGCTTTTACATACGTGGGCAACTGTAGTGATAGCCACTGCACAGAGTGGACATGGTGGAGCCTCCACACTGAACAATCACAGCTCCCTCAGCCAGTCCTCATAAGACTGGCCAGCCCCGGCCAGTCACAGAGCTCCATGTCAGGCAGAAGGGGTGGGAATTCCCCACGGAGGCTGCGACAGAACCACTGTGGTGCAGCAGGCCAGACACCACAACATAGTCCAGGCTTGTGGCCTTCCCACATCTTGCCCGCAGCCTTTCACACTGCATGGCCTCCAGCAGCCCTGGCAGCATTCAGTTGAGTGCGGCGGCACACGCACAGCAAGCAAGAGGAGAGTCTGTGAGCACAAGACCCTTGAAGATCTGGAAATACTGCAAAACAGAAGAATTTTGATTTCAAGTCCTATCTTGATACTGCAGTCGGTGTGGGTTCATACCCACAAGGGGATCTGGAATCTTGCTCATATTCCAATTCATTAAGCCAATCAAAGATGCATGTTCATAACCAATCAATGTTTCTGACGTCATTATTGATATATTAGGGTGTGAAATAGGGCTAAGAATACGTGGTGGAGGATGTGCATGACAGGAGGTATAAGGAAAAGCTATGGACGAGAAGCTATTATCACTATTATGTACATTTTGCTACCCACAGAAGGAGCCAAAGAGAAGCCAGCTTATAAAGCCTTGATGTGGGTTGCTTTGGCAGAGTGACAGCATATGGGCGATTCCTGCATGGCATTTGGGGTTTCTTGGGTTTAGGTTTATTTATTGTGTAATCTTCTGCTTGGTCTTCTCTTTAATGAAGCGTGAGCATACAGACTCCTCTTTTCAGGAGCGGAGAGGGTAGGCTGCATCCCATCAGACTTCACAGAATCACAGAATATCCCGCGCTGTGCCAACCCTACCCGTCACACCAATTTGCAGGCCCTGACCACCCTGTAAGGCTGCGGCACCTTCCTTTGAAGCAGGCCCTGTTGGTGTTCTCACACACATGCAAGCCCTGCCCAGCTCTGTGCTCAGAGCACCACAGCAAGGAGCCAGGCACACCGCTGTGCCTTCTGTGGGGCTGCCGCGTGGCTGCCAGGGTTTGCCTCAAAAGCCAGTGAGGTAGTGGGCGTTTTTAATCTGAGATGCCCTGATGGCAGGCTTGAAGCAGCTAAATGAGTAACTACACTGCAATGGTTGAATCTGGGAGGTTCGTTAGTTTGGAAAGAAAATACCAGATGATGTCAAATTGTCCATCCGCGAAAGAAGCAGGGGAAAAGACCCAGCACGTTTCAGTGCTTGCTGTAACTGTTTTCAGTGCCGTCCAACTGGCTGTTGCCAGTGCCCTCCAAAACATGAATCGGTTGTGCAGAATCAGCAGAAAGGGAAAGAAAAACACCTCGTGACCAGGGCTCTGCAAAGGAGCCGAAGCAACAAGCTGCCTTGGCTGAAACAATGAGGTAAAAGGGCCCTGGGACGTTTTCTCATTCCATTACATTTCCTCAGTGCTGATCCTGCAGTGCAAGCTGACCATCCCCACCCCTCTCTGCCTGCTGAGACTGAGCTGAATTCTTCTTTTTTCTTGTGTTTGAGTAAAAGCACAGACTCTGCATCTAAATATTCTCCTACAGAGTTCGCTGTTCTATGGAAAAGCAGCATCAGTCTTGGCTCTAAGTCTGAAAGCAAAAATCCACCCTGCAGGAGGGGCAGCCAGCCCCACTCTGCTGGACAGCGGGGAATGCAGACATCCCCAGCATCTCAGCATCGGTACAAGTACTGTACTGCCGCACACACATGCTGCAGGAAAGCATTTCTCAGAGTGCACAAGTTTCTCACACCGAGCACCATTTGATGGGCAGTTTACGCTTGCTTTCTAAGAACATCAACTGCTAATTTTTGTTAGTGAGAGCCTCAGCACTGACAATCTGCTGAGTGTCTGCTCATCCCTGTGACCATCGTGGGAGCACAGGAGGTAAGCCGACCTCCAAATCTAACTGAACACTAAAATCTTCACTTTATTTCTTTAACTGTCCTTTAACTACTTCTTAATATTGTCCCTCAGGCTCAATAGCAGTTCAGCACTGGAACTCATTCTCCTTCCCTGGCACAATTCCTCTTGCTCCAAATCAGCAGTCCCTTTAGCTTGAACTTTCATCAACCATGTGTGTATTGGATGTCGTGCTGGCAGCTGGCCATATAGGTTACAGGAAGCACTATACCACAGACAGCAGGAGCAGTTCAGACCATCAGGATTTCCATTAGAAATCCCCCCCCATCCCTTTTTCTTTCTTCCCACCCCAAGAATTCAGAATTCTGGCATCAGAAAAGAAAAATTCTAAGATGAATCCAAGAGGAAATATGCTTTTGAAAAATGCATGCTCTGCATTTTAGAAAGACAAACAAGAAGTTCCCTTGCCATTGAAGGCTGAACTGCCCTGGCTTCACTTTCCTCCTGCTCAGGCTCCCAGCCAAGCAGCAGCCTCAGTCACCTGCGGGCAGCAGCATGAGTGTGCGCGGTGCTTCCCCTGAGCGCCAGCTTGGCCTCTGACACAGCAATGCTTCTTAACAACATGCACAAATACCCAAAGTGCTCCACAGCTACAAGCCATCCTGGGCCTCTTCTAGCCTCTGTACTTCAAGTGTTTCATCAACTGTGAAAACAGAATAGTTTCCCAAAAAAGATGTTCAAAAAGTCTGCCTGAACTTCTTGCTGCTGGGTAGTAATTATCTATTTAATTACATGGCTCCTTTCTTTGCACTGTCTATTGCGGGGAAAATATTCTTTTTCCAGATGAAACAATCTGCAAACATTTCTAAAACCAGGACAACTGATTATTACTTCTACAAGTCCAGAGTGAAAGACACTGAAGCCTGAAAGCAAGCGGAAAAATGTCATGTCCTATTGCAACAAATTATAAGATTTCAAACAGAAGCTGTATAGCTTTTTATTTCTAATTTTCCCCAACGACAGCAACAACAAAAGCTCTGTGGACCAGATATCTGCATGGCTCCTACCCATTACCTAAATGAGGGCTTGTCAAAGGACCGTACAAAAAGCTGTGGCTTTGTGTTAGTAATTTCAGTGTCGGCATCACCCAGGTCACAACCACTGTTGCTAGACAGAAAAGATATATCCGGTGTCTGTTATTGTCTTTTCATGATGAATTCCAGGAATAAACTAACTTGCTGTATGTTTTTAATTATATCAAATCTCCATAGAAAAAATATAGAGATTTTAAATGAGATTAAGTCTGTGAGATCCTGAGTTCCTGTAGATTACTCTGTGTGGGCGCATCTCATCCTTGAAAATGAAATGTTTGACATGCTTAAAAATATTGGGCTGATATATGCTGATAAACAAAATGACTTTGTAAATTCTTTTTCCTAAAAAATGGTAATAGTTCACATTTGAAAGAATGATCTTAAGCTGAAGACAGTCATGCTGGTCTGTGTCAAGCTGTTCTCTGGCCAGGGCATTAGTTCACATATCATAATCCTCACACCATTAACCATGCCAACAATTGTCCTGCTAAAAACACGCGTAAGTGTTTTTCAAAACTCAGGAACTGAGAAAGTTGAAATTAAGAGCTGTGATAAGTCGTACGGAAAATACTTTCAACTAAGTAAGCAGATGCTGTAATGCTACTGGCACAAGAGTAGCAGTGGACCCAATAAAATTAATCTTGAGAAAATGAGTTGCTAGCCACAAGGCGCCTGGCTGCAAATATCAGCAGCGGTATTTCTCATAGCAACAGCTTCAGCAACGTGACCTTTCAATTACCCAGTTTCATGCTATCATTTATCTAAACCGTAGGAAGAGAAGCGCTTCTTTTCTCAATACAGATCAAAAAAAAAGAAAAAGGACTTAGCTATCTCTTCACATATCAAATGCTTGGTCTACCATATTGTTCAATGTCTTCCTTTACCCACACAGCTGGTTTGGCATTAAAACCTAGAACTGTCATATCTGCTCACAAATGGATGTTTTCCAGAACAGTTTGCTAAGATACAAGAATCTACTTCCTGCCGACTCTGATACTAGACTATATCCATCTTGAGATGGCACTGGAACCAGAAGCACAGTTATCTTTTCAACAGACATGAGTCTAATGCACCAAATGTCTACTTACACTGCCAACCTATCTCTCACACAAACATAACTTTAAATGAAAAGATGTAATCTCTTAAAAAACAGGTTTCATGGATTATTTCTGAAGTGCAGGGTAAGAAAGCAAGGAGCTAAAACCTTCCACTAGCTCTAATTTGCACTGCAGAGCTGCTTATTTGTCACACTGGTGCTGGTAGTTCTGTGAACCAGGAGGGATTGTGGCAAAACATGTCATTTTTTATTTGAAGGATATTCATCTGCTCCCACAATCTGAACAGAAACATCTTGAGCCAATGCAGGGATCTAATTCTGGTGCAAACGCACAAGCCTTATTGTGGATGCCACAAAATAACCCACATGCTTTTATACTGCTTTACAGTGCTTTAGTAGCCAGTGTCGGCCATGTCCCCAGCTGTGACCTTTGTAATCAGAGGAAGATGAGCACAGCCCTCATTCAAGCCAGGGAGCAGTCAGGACACCAGTCAAGGCACAACCGGCAACAGGGCCACCGCTGTCCTGGCAAGGAGTGGTCAAGATGGACCCCTCCTTCCAGCAAACAAGTCCCAACTCCTCATTTCTGGTTTAACCACATAACTGTATGAATTGAAAACATCTGGTTAAGAGCACCACCAAGAGGGAAGGCGGAGGCAGCCTGTGCTACTGCCACCTCCCTCACCAGTCCCTGAGGGCGGCTGGTTGTGGCAGGACCACTCTTCTCCTTCGGACCACCCCATGCACACACTGCAAAGCACAGAACTGGCACACAGAACCAGTCCTAGTGACCGCAGAAAGCCACACGCTGCTCTGCCTAGGGCTTTCCAGCTTCGGTTTGCATTACAGTTACTTAATCCCTGCAAACCTACGTTATAAACAGTAACAGGACATATCTAGAGTGGTTTCGTCATTTCAGGCAAAGTACAATCAGATCACGAAAAGATAAGCTCACAGGGCTGTGTGACTGCAGCTGAACAATGCAATGGGCTGGCCAAGGAGAGAGTTTACTCTCAGGTATGACTTGTCATGCACACGCCCTTGGAGAGGTGGCTTAGCATGAAACCTGGTAAGCAGAGTGTACAGCCGCAGGCCCTGTCCTGGGGTGTTTGCTCTCACCTCAGCCATGGGGCACCTGAACTGCCCTGCACCTGTGGAAAAGTCACCGAAGTAGTGAGAGGGAGATGCGCTACCTTAGCCTGAGGATTAACTTTGCTCTCTGATGGTAACAAAGGAGAGAAGTTTTTGTTACAGAAAGAAATTCACACAGAGAAAAAGCACTGAACAGCAAACAAAAGAAACACTGGTCAGTTCATTTTGGCACACTACATACTGCAATCCTACTGCCAATGTCAATGTATTACATGCTGTGTAGCTATAAATTTCAGCTGTGTTTGAATAAACACCAGCATATAGAATCACTCTGGGTCTGTCTATTGTGATCTCCTTGTAGACACCACAGAATTGCTGCGTTTCTCTAGTTGAACAGCACAAAAGTTAGCATTTTTAGTTGCTCTCAGAGCTCACGTACCTGCAATCCCTTGTAGCAGCCCACAGACATTAAAAATACTTTTCTTCATAATACTCTGCACACACATAGTAAAGACAGACACAAATGCCACGGCGCAGAGGATCAGGATTCCCACAGCTAGGAAAATAGCGGTCGCCTGCCAGAACCCACTGGCAATCTCACTGAAGTTTTCAGCGTAGGGGCCACAAAGCGTATCTCGCCTGGAGAGCTGCATGTGAGAGATCCGTGTGCAGCGCCCGTAGATTCCCAGGGTCGGGCGGTAGGGTTCCTGCGGCCCTCCTGTTCTGTTGTCCATGTCCTCGGTGCTGACCGGTTTGGCTTTGCCAATCAGCCAGTCCGCGCTCATGAAAGCGATGAGCTCCGCAAAAGCCACGACGATGCTCAGGAGAGTCCACAGCATTGACCGACATGTTACAATGACATGACACATATTGGTGTCCACTGCTCGCAAACAGTGCAGCTGGCAGTCTTCAATCCGGGCACGAGGGGGAAAAAGTTAAATAAAAGCAGAGAGAAGAGACCACGAGGAAATCACTGCTGCAGTTCCGCTCGCTCTTTCAGCTCTCACAGCAGCCAAGACAAAACTCCTCAGGAGAAAAAGTGAATCGCTACAAGTTTTGCAAGCAGTACAGTCATTCGTCCTCTCCACTCAGTTCCTCCTTTCTTCTCGCGGGGATGCTGAGCTCCGAAGCGCGCTTTTCCCTCTCACTGCTCATACTGGCACATGACGCTCCGAGCCGGCGGGGAAGGCTGCGGGGACTGCCCACTGCTCGACATCACGCACCTACGGGAGAGAGAAAAGGCATCAGCAGCAGAAAAAGCCCTCGCGCCTCCGCCTCCGCACAACCCAGCAAGCTGAAACCCTGCGCGCGTCCACATCCACACGCCGAAGCTTTCCGAGCGCGCTCGGAAGCCGCTCGCCTCGTCCCGAGGGAGCGACCGCTCCGGCTGCCGGCGGCACTCACTCATCCGCTCCGTCCGTCCCGCACGGCCGTGCGTCCGGAGCGCGCTGCCACTGAGGTCTTGATCGCGGCCCGGTCCCACCCACTCCTGCAGCACGCCCACATCATCTTCCCCTGCTCGAAATCACCACGGCTGCAGGCGGCGGCCCAGCAGAGCGCTTGGACGCGTTTAAGCGGTTTTACAGCCGCCGAGCGGACGCCTCGCCAGGATCTGGGCAGGGAAGGGTGCACCGGGGGAAGGCAGCGGGCCGTGGGGCTGCCCGGCCGCCGCGGGACACCGGCCCGCACCCCGCAGCCCTCGGCGCTCCCAGGAGCCTCCCCTTCTGCCGCCTGTGACGGTAGCTGGGGACATTCCCAGAGCTATACTTCCCTAGGAACGAGTGGCGATCGGAGATCACTACCCTCCTCACTCACACCCAGAAGCCTTCCTTAAAATAACAGATGGATCAACACACATGCCTCCGCGCTTAAACTTAAAATGTATCACTTGGAAAGGGGGAGAGCAGGAAATGCACTCATGCTACCCCTCAGCAAAGGGAGCGCGCAGCTCCCGCGATCTACTCACAAAAAAGACCAGAAGTGCCTCATCCGCTCACCTTTGCCGATCAGAGGGGGGTCAGCAGGTAGCAGCAAATAAAAGACATTCCCATCCTCCTTTCAAGTCTTTTAGCTTTGTCAAGGAGTGATGGAGTTGGTGTTTAACTTTTTAGGAGCTTCTGAGCCTAGTGGTTGAATCCCAGTCCCAGTGAATGCAAAAGTAAAAAAAACCAACAAAACACCACAACTTCAAAAACCTGAGAATTCCATACGGCAGTTTCTTCCCTTTCCTACATTAGGATTTATGGACTATCCACAAGATCTCACCTGCATTAATTCTTCTTCCCCACCTCAATCTGCAGGCTCCTTCAGGACTTACAGAGGCATGCACCTAGCCTAGGCTTTCATGCCCACAACCAAATTTAACCTCCCTCTGTTCGTGGTTACCATGCTGCCTGACCTGTTTTTCTGACAGATGCTCCTGCACACCCTGCCTGGTATTGTGCTTAGAACAAAGCCTGCAACTTTCAGCCTCTCTGTTGCCACTGGCCAACTAGAGAAAAATATCAGAGAATGACAGTCCAAACAAACGATGCAAGTCTGGCGGTCAAACAACTCATTTCATGACTTTACTAAGTAAATTATGAAAATGTACTAAACTAGATGTTAGCAAATGGCAGTCCACATTTAGTTGTGCGTTTAGCTGTACTGTGACAATCAATCTTTTTCCATTTTTTATTCTGGAAAAGCTGGGGAAAGCATCGAGTTTTCAAGCAACCTGACATACCAATGACTCGAATACACCCTTTGTAATAACAGAGAACTAAAGTGTTAGCCTGCCAAAAAAAAGTTAATTCTCTCAGTATTTCCACTTTAAAAAACAACTGGAAAAGCATACATGCTTATTATGTCACTGGCATGATTAAAGACAATTTAATAGAAAACACCTTTATTTTTTAAGAGAAGTTCCAAAGAGAATCCGATTTTTTGTGTAAGCACCACTCCTGTTAAACAACTCAATTTTGTAATTAATTGTATTTTTAACTGTGGTGCAAAGGACCAAACAGTCAAATCACGGCTGGTACATTTCACTGTGTATCTACATAAAATGATAAAATGCAGTTTCTTGAACACAGAAGAGAATAAAGTTCATATTTACTTAGGTAGGTGGGAATTCCAAATGAACATTGGAAGCCATAATACATGTCGCTAATAAAAGATGGTGAATGCATATTAGAATCTTAAGGAAAAGTACACACCATTGAGGTTCTTTTCATTTAAAATGCAACAGTACATGGCGGTAACAAGTTAAGACATGGGTATCTCCAGAAAAGTCAATATGTGAGCAGAACTGCCTGATCAAAAATGATTTAAAAATAGTGTCAAATCTCTGGACTTCCCTGGGACATACACTTCCCAGTTTTGCTATATTGTGAAATATTCATAGCATGTGAAAGTCACCAGTATAACCAGAATAAACGTCACCAGTCCTGCTGTCACACTTACCTTTCAAATGAAACCTTCACAACCCAGCTTTTCACAGGTAACTACCACTTTATTCTGGCAGAACGAGCACACAGATAAATTTGTTCCTGTACTAGTGATAAGCTGAATGCGAGTGCTGTTCCGTTCATCTCCTGTTATAGCTTAGAGGACAAAAACACACTAAGGAATATGGTTCAGGGGTCAGAGGAAGGGCAGGAACATTTCTTACTCATTAAATTCAGCAGAGAGGTTGCAGATGAAGTACTGGAGATTATTCACAGTTCAGCCATGCTTCTGTAGTTAATATTTTATATTTTTGTGCCAGCAGGTATCATTTTGAATTTCTGAATGAATTTACCCAATTCTCAGACAGCTCCAATAGAACACGTACACTGTACATCAGAGCCTTTCCAGCCACATTGTGCACTATGGAACTCTGCACTTCATGAAGCTGCCCTCCAGGACTCCACTTGCCCCTTTTCTCCCATTTTTGCTGGACAGAAACTCATGCTACAGTCTTTCCAGGCTGAAAACTAGCTGTTTATTCCAGCTCTCAGTTTCTCATCCATTGACGAACTTTTTCCATAACAGAGCTCTATGCTCTTCACAGCATGCCACTCAATATCCACTTCTGAGAGACTGTCAAAATATTTGCCTTGACAGCCTAAATTCAAAATATACAACAGTTCTTTAATCCCTTTGCTATTATCTCACTCAAACCAACTCTAATTGAGGAGGCAAACTTCTTTCTGCAGGTTCATCTCTTGGCCATTTACATCTGCCCCTATATTTACTGTCGTGATCATCCATGTGGGTGCTGCAAGAGGTCCCTGGCTGCCCCAGCCCAGCCCAGCTCCTCAGCCAGGCACGGCAGTTGGACACACTACAGGTTCTTTTGGAGGGGAGAGGAGGCGTTTTAAAATTTAGATCATTCCAGCCAACGAGTTCCCACCGTGCCCCTCCAAAAATGCTAGGGCAGCAGCAAACCCTGAGTAAGGCAAAAGGGCCCTCAAACATTTTTCACTGCCAAAGACAAAAATATTAAGAAACTACACCTTCAGTGTCACTTATTGTGTTCAATTGTAGTCAAATTCTGCACTAAGTGAAGTCTAACGAAGTTAAAAGATATTTGATCGTCACAGCATCCAGACAGGACAACAGTGAAAGCGAACTATTATTTTGGTTGCCTTAATCTAACAAAGCAAACTAAGCTTAAAACATCACTAAAATTTTCCTTCTCTTCAGACACAATTTTGACAGCCAGATATTATGCCTCAAGTTACACTTACACATCTCTTGCTAACAATTTTTAGCCATTGCTTTTTACTACACAGCATTGCTATGTTCTAAGTAAATAAGTAACATCTAATTTTCTGAACTAGATGAAGAATCACACTTGACTCCATTTTGCTTATGCTGCCAAGACCAAAAGGTCAGGAGCTGATCCAAATTATAATATTTAAGTTTTTGATTTTAGAGATGTTGAGCTGGAGAGTTTTGCTCTGACATACCACACAGATAGGAAGAAACAGCTGCAAAGTTCAAATTTGAGTCAATCACATACCACTGCTGTTTATTTTAAAAAGTGTCCTACAAGCAAAGCACAAGAGTCCCGCAAGTACCTTCCAGAACTATGTTATGGCCAGGCCTTTATGCTCTCCTTAAGAGTTTGACTGGAGGGGGCTCATACCAAACCCTGCAGCTCAGCTTTCGCCCTTCCCAGCCTAGTTCTATCAGCTCAAGAGTGAGAATAAATCATCTTTAGATAAGTGGCTTTTGGCTTGGCTTAAACAAACAGCTGAATGGAAGGCCACACAGACTGCTGAAATGACCCCAGTTTGTAAAATAAATCCAGGCACAATTACAGATTTTATTCTACAGTTTGCCATAGTCCAAAGCACAGCTATGCAAGGAGCTTCTAAATCTTGTTTACAAAACACAAGCTTGAGCATCTCATAACTAAAATGTGAAAATCCTAGAAGCTTCGCTTCTGCTTTCTCTGAAACATTGTTCACTAGCAGTTACAAACACTGTGAGAATGCTTTGAACCACCAGAGTGGAAGTAGCTCCTATTTATGTTGATGCTTGCAAACTCACCATTTAAAACAAATACAACTGAGGCTCACACACCAAGGGTCAGTCACTTCAGACTGACCCTAGCCAGGTCAGTACAGGCTGCTGCACTAGGCAGCTCCTTCCTTTGTGCTCTAGAGGCTAGCAGTCAACTGAAGGCTCACTCTGCCCAGCAAGCAGGGACAGCTCACAGCGTAAGCATTACAGATTATTCATTTATGGGTGAATGATACATGGCAAATAGGTTTGCTACCCCAAGGGCTGAAGACAAAGAAGACAATAATCTGGGATTTAGTGAATGAGAGGATAAGGAAAAACTAAGAGGAATAAAGGAGGAGAAAGAACAGTTGTCATGTGAGTCAGCTCCAATGGCACTTGGCCCCTTTGTGGGATGTGTGTTCCTGCAGGAGGAGCTGTCTGGAGGAGCACTGTTTCTCAGGAGATACCACCATGTAGATCAAGTCACTTTGCGGAAGGGCTATCCCCACATACTTACATGTGACCTGCAGATGTAAGAGGAGGTACATTCATCATGTTCTGCTCTCAAAATAGAACACGGATGAGGACTAGATCTTAAGGAAAAACAAGCTGTCCTAAAAGGTTAGGAGTAAGCTCTCTCTGCAGGCCATGAGGAGCTCTGCTGGCTCTGGTTTGTGCTAAGCAGCGCACACTCACCACAGGAAACACCTGCGTCACGAAGAGACAAGGCATTTAGATAGTTCAGTGTGTCACTGTACTTCAGTGCGTTTTTTTAAATGGAACAGATTTCAGAGTCATTAAAATATTCAGTGTCAGATAACAAAATAGGAGCGGTGGTTTAAAACTGAAGTGGTAGCACGTCAGCCATACTTCATACAATAAAGAAAGGATTCCCTCCTCTCTCCATCCACCATCTTATTTTCATCAAATTATTGCCTACAGAAGTGATACTTACGAGGAACAGAACTTTTTGCTTGAAGAACTGAAAGCAAAGCTTTGATTACCTGTCACTTGTGAATTAAGGAGAGTAGATATTTACATATTATAAATATTTAATTATTGTAAAACTGCACAGGGCTATTAATGAGTGCATTATATACAAGAAATTTCACACCCACAGGCTCTCATCCCAATGGAGGATTCCAACCACCCAGATATCCACTGGTAAGTCAACACAGCGAGCTGTAAGCGATCCAGGAGTCTCCTGGAGCCCACTGACAATAACATTGCGGTCCAAGTATTGAATGAACCAACCAGAGGCGAAGCATTGCTGGACCTGGTGCTCATCAATGCAGAAAAGATTGTTAAATTTATTAAGACTGGAGGCAGCCTGGGCTGCAGAGACCATGCCCTCGCTGAGTTTGTGATCTTGAAGAATGTGGGCCTCACGAAGAGTGGAGTCAGGACCCTGAACTTCAAGAGAGCAAACTTAAGGTACTTTAAGGAATTGTAGGATGAAATCTCCTCCTGGGAAGAAGAGCCAGGAGTGGAAGAAAGCTGGCTAGTCTTCAAGCATGCTATTCTGAGAGTGCAAGAGCTCTCCATCCTTCAGAATAAGACTGCAGGCAGGTGAGGCAGGAAACCAGAATGGCTTGGCAAGGATTTGCTGGTCAAACTGAAGGAAGAGAAGGGCAAGTATAGGCAGTGGAAGCAAGGGTGTGTCACCTGGGAAAAGTACAGTGATGGTGTCTCGACTTGCAGATATAGGATAAGGAAAGACAAGGCATAGTCCAACTGAACTTGCTAAAAACAAGGAGGGATTCTACCAGTACACGGGTCAGAAGAGACAGGCCAAAGAGAGGGTACTGTCTCTGCTAAACGAGAAAGGAAAACTGGCTACAACAGATATGAATAAGACTGAGGTATTCAAAGATTTCTTTGCCTAAATCTTTAATGACAGCCAGGATTCTCACATCTCTGAACCTCTAGGTGGGAACAGAGGAGCAAACTTCCCCTTCACTGTGAGGGTGGAGCAAATCCAATACCAACTCATGAGAGTAAATGTGTACAAGTCCATAGGGCTGGATGACATGCATCTCAGGGTCCTATTGGAGCTGGCTGATGTGGCTGCTGAGCCACTCTTCAACATATCTGAAAAGTCATCATTGTCAGGTGAAGTTGCTGGGGACTGGAAAAAGGGAAATATCTCTTTTTTACAAGAAAGAGAGGAAGGAGGACCTGAGGAATTACAGGCCAGTGAGCCTCATCTGTGTGTATAGGAAGATCATGGAACAGATCCTACAGGATGTCATGTTAAGGCACATAAGGGACAACCTAACATGGCTTCACCAAGGGAAGGTCATGCCTGACCAATCTGGTGGCCTTCTATGATAGAGTGATGGTATGGGAGGTCAAAGGGAAGACAATTGATACCATTTCCCTTTACTTCTACAAGGCCTCGGTGCCCTATCATATCCTTTTCTTTAAAATGAAGAGAGATGGATTTGAAGGATGGACTGCTTGGAGGATGAGGAATTGGTTGGATGGTTGCAACCAGAGGGATGTGGTTAATGGCTCTATGGCCAGGTGGAGGCTGGTAACAAGCAGTGTCTCCCAGGGTGAGACCAGTACTTGGGACCAGTATTCTTTAACATCTTTAACATAAATGATGGGACTGATTAATCAGCAAGTTTGCTGATAACACTAAGTTGAGTAGTGTGATTGGTACAGCAGAAGGAAGGGATGCCACCCAGAGGGGCCTTGATGAACTTGAAAGGTAGATCTTGTGAATGTAATGAGGTTCAACACAGCAAAGAGCAGGGTTTGTTTTCAGTCAAGGTAATCCCATATATGTGTGCAAGCTGGGAGAAGGAATCCTTGAGAGTAGCCCTGCTGAGTAGGACTTAGGGGTCCTCGCTGACGAAAAACTTAATATGAGCCAGCAGTGTGCACTTGCAGCCCAGCAGGCCAATGGTATCCTGGGCTCCATCAGAAGAGGGGTGGCCAACATGGAGACTGGTAATTATCCCCCTCTGCTCTGCTCTTGTGAGGCCCAATCCGGAGTACTGTATCCAAGTCTGGGGCCCCCAACACGTGAAAGGTGAAGCTTTTAGAGAGAGTCCAGAGGAGGGCCACAAAGATGATCCAAAGGCTGAAGCATCTCTCCTTTGAAAACAGGCTGAAGGAACTGGGCTTGTTCAGCCTGGAAGAGAGAAGGTTGCAGGGAGTCCTCACTGCGGTATTCCAGTATTTGAAGGGAGTTATAAACACAAGGAAAATCAACTTTTTACAAGGCTAGAGGCAGGACAAGGGGGAATGGTTTTAAACTAAAGAAGGGGAGATTTAGATTAGATGTCAGGGAGACATTTTTTACTGAGAGAGTGGTGAGGCACTGGCACAGGTGCCCAGAGAGGCTGTGGATGTCCCATCCCTAGAAGTGTTAAGGCCTGGCTGGGGGCCTGGACAATCTGATTTAGCACTTGATCTAGTGCTTGGCAGCCCTGCCTGTGGCAGTGGGGCTGGAACTTGATGATCCTTGAGGTCCCTTCCAATCCAAGCCATTCTATGATTCTATGTTTCACTGCTAACAGGGAATGCAGATTTACAATACATCGTGTCTTAGACATGTTGGCATGATGTATTATGCAAAATATAATTAAATTCTTTTGCAAATTAGTTAAAATTCACTAACGTATCATTATCAATTTCTTATTTCCTTGTATTTCATTTGAATTACGTGCTATTTATTTCAGTTTTCCTGCCAAAGACAGCTTGTAGATGTGAAATCATCTTTAACTGAACTGTTTAATACTCATGTGCCAAAATGTCCAAATTTTATGTGTGTCAACAGGTTTAAAAAAAAATAAAACCCCAACAGCGACTATTGTTCTCCTGATGCAGTGCAAAGTTATTCCACCCCATCTTGCAAATAAGTTCCCTTCTATCATACTACAGAAAATTTTATCTAACTGCAGGTGAATTTGCATCTTAAATACATCACTGTAGAAGAAATGAATATGAAAATTATTTCAACTTTAAAAAAAAGCAATTGAAATGCACCATTCTCTTTCTGACCTCATTAAAATCCATGGCAGGACTCCCACTGACTTTTACAGGGCCAATACATCCCTGAAAAATTACAAGAACAAGAACTTCCAAATTTTCAGACCAACTGCAGGGGAGATTTAAACACAGGACTCATTTCCCTCTTTTCTCATCCAGGCAAAACTTTGCATATTGCTCCCACACTGAGAGGAGATCAAGCTAACTTGGATTTCCACCATCTCCCCTAAACTGCACATTCTCATGCAGGAGATTTGTTCCATTGCTTCATATTTATTTACAAAAGTCTTTAAACCTTTAGCCATTACATTATGTTTTGAAAACTTACTCAAGATCTTCTGTAATTCCAAAATTTATTAAAAGTTATGAGGCAAAGAAAAGCTAACGTGTATTATTTCTATTGTTGTATCTCAAGAGAAAATTACACATCACATAAAAAATCATCACTAAGGGAGCAATCTTGGCTACAATCACTGATAGTCTAACTGCTCAGGAATTCACCAACTGGGAGTGGAATCTTGAGTTTCCTTTCTTACTTTCCCACTAGGTCACCAAAATCTCAATACTGTAAGCATCTCATTTGATGCATCCTTTCTTGGTCACTTAAAATATTACATCCATCACGAAGACTCAAACGCTGGGGTGTAATCCCTTCTAGCATCTCTTAAGTATAGCTTCTAAAGGACTCTGAGACGAGGATGGAGAAAGAGTGTCTGGGAGGAAAATGAGAAGTCAGAAGGAAAATATCGCTAATATTTGATAGCAAACAAAACTTTGTTATTTTTGTGCTAAGAATTTTTACCTTAAAAGGAAGCCAGGCTTTCACTGTTTGACTAGTTAATAGTGTGAACATGAGCTAGAGCATCAGCCCAAAAATACTTGGTATCTGTGCTTGTTGTAAAAAGCAACTCAATCCCACGAGTTCACTGTGACAGATTTGGAAATGCTCTTGATAATTTATGAATATTTCATTATGATATTTATTATAGAATATAGTGGTTATTGTTTAGTAAGAGACTGGTGAGAAAAACACACAGGAAAGAAAAGAATGACTCTATTATGCCACTTCTCAGAATGCTCTGGAGAACTGCTTACTAAAAAGACAATACTATGACAGGAAAATCCTTGCAAACACAAGAGATCAAAGACACAAAGACTGTTTAGGAAGGAACAAACTGAAGGGAAGAGAAGCTGTTTTGGACAAACAAGCTCAAATTAACTCTCAAAAGGATGATGGTGCTATATTCCCTTCTTTACTATGGATACTTAGCAGAGTTAGGAATGGTTATGAATCTGCTGCTGGGGCAAACACCATGGGATGGGCAACTCTGCTGAGATAAGACCTACAGCTTGAGGACCGCCCAGTAAAACTCAGGTTGTTTCAGTGTGACTCACTGCTTATTCCCGTAAGCAATTATCTGTGTAATTCCCTCCAGAAAACCACCATCACTTTACTTATCAATGAAACCAGGAGCTGGTGCACCTATGATGCACCTGTCACATTTCAAAATGTATGCATTCATTTAATTTTCATTCAAACTGAAAACAAAACATCCACCTAAAAATCAATATGAACAGGCACCTTAGCACAGTAAATTATACAAACTGGAATATGTGCCAGAAAGGCCCTTCTTGAGCAAACACTGAATTCTTGTTATGCAGGAGCTGAGAATAGTCGGTAGTGACGTAAGGGAACTGAAAGGGTCATGATGGATCGGAGCTGGCATGCAACTATACACACCTTTGTGTGCAGACATCTGAGTATCTGGACATCACATATAATAGTAAGCAACAGCAAACATGAAAAAAGTGTGTGAAAATTGTTTTATCTTGTCCGGGAACATACAAAGTACTCAGAGAAATACAGGTACGATATCTCTGCAAACACTTACTAAAGGTGAGCTATGACTGCAGTTAATAGCTAACTATTTAACCACAGTTGAGAGTGAAGAAAAAAGATGTTTCTTGTATTGCATATATCATAATTAATAATTAAAGGAATGAAATATGCATTTTAGCTTAAAATGGAGTCTCACAGCAAAGAGTTTGGAAAAATCTTGATTAGTAATTCAAATTCTAAACAACCATTTTAAATAATTAGAAGAATCCAATGATTTATTTTAACAAACGGATTCAATTCTAAAGTCAAGATTGGACATATTTCTGGGAGTTAAGTCATGTACAATTCCAGCTTGCTTCATGTGCTATGAGCAGTTAGACTAGGGAATCATACTAATCCTTTTTCTATCCTCAAAAATGCATACAACTGTGAAAATCAGTAACTAAAAGAAATTTTTTTTAAGCTGAAAAGGACTAGATGTTAAAAAATCTGTATCCTTTTCAACTGTACTTTCTCTGAATATCTCTCCATCATCTCTCTCTGCTGCTGAGGCTTAGGTTGGATATTAGGAAACACTTCTTTACAGAAAGGGTTGTTAAGCACTGGAATAGGCTCCCCAAGGAGGTGGTTGAGTCACCATCCCTGGATGTGTTTAAAAACCCTTTGGATGTGGTGCTCAGGGACATGATTTAGCGGGGGGTTGTTAGAGTTAGGGTAGTATGGTTAGGATGTGGTTGGACTTGATGATCTTTAAGGTCTTTTCCAGCCTGAGCAATTCTATGATTCTGTGATTATATGTTCTGAGAACTAAAACTGGAGCTGTGCATGAACATGCACACATATAAGGCAAGACTATGCCTTCTTGCCTTTCAGATCCATAGAAAAAAAAATCAAAGGATTGTAGCCAAAGGCATTATAGCCATCCTTGTTTTCCAGATGACATGCTTCTCATTCATATATCCACTGAAAACTGAACCTGAATGTTGATATAGCAAATCGTGAAACTACAGTGGTTTGACATGCTCCTCAATGTCATGCATTGTGCCTTTCTTGTCATCTCTCGAACACAATCCTCAACTATTTGAGGATTCATTTTGAAACTCCTGCCTGGACTTGCTGTATGCGAAGATACACCTAATTTTCTGCTAATTAGGACCTATGATAAATGATATCAAATGAAAAGATCTTTTATTTACCTGATCACTGAGAAATAGCTTTGTAATTACACTGCAGCTTTTCTTCCCACCATATTCAGTATAGAAATAAATAACTCCCACTGCAACATTACACAGCAGTCTGTTCATCCTGCAGGGAAATACAAATTAATTTGCAAAGAGACAGACTTAACTCTACAACTAGCCTGAACTTTTCTCTAATTGTACTTGAGTGTAGAATATAACCTCAGTCATAAGACCTATTGAAGATGCTTCTGCCCACATGCATACTTTATAATAAAAAGAATAAGACTATAAGATAATAGCAGATATTTGAAAAGGTCTGATAACGTACATGGAGAGGACTTCAGGACAGACAGCCTTTTTGCATATTCTTTTTCTTTTTAATGCTTTCTCAGATTAATCCTCTTGAAAGCAAACACAGTCTACAAACTAGCATAAACACAGCATCTGATTGTATCACTGCCAAAACGCATGAAGTTCTAGACTATGCTTCCCGTGGAGAAATGCGAATAAATTAAAATAAAACCTACATATCTGAAGATCTCCCAACACAAGGATAGACATCTGTTTCTTAGAACCCTGCATCTCATCAGCTTTAAGAATTTGTCTGCTCTGTTTTAATCCCTTAATTGGATTTTTAAGATGATCTTTAAATATATGATTGTTATGACTGTTAAATCACCTTGTTACCAGCTCCGTATAAACACAGAATTCAGTGCAAAATCAAAAGTTCGAAGTACTTACACAGTACAAGTGGCAGGTCTAGCCACTGTCTATCACATACCTATCAGTTTCAAAACAATTCGAGTGTATTGCATTTTGTAAACAGATAATGGCAATTCTTAGCATCAGTTGCTTCTTTAGAGCACATCGTTGTAACTCAAGTTTTATATTCCATATCCTAATAAATACTTGTCCTAGAAAACCAAACCACTTCATCAAGGACAAATTTAAGTAGATTTGATAAATCAGTAATGGCATTTATAAAATGGAGAGAAAATAAGAACACCAAGACATGTTTACTTAAAACGTTTATCAGAATTTTACTCATATCCTTACTTCACTAATTCACAAGGGTTTTTAATGTCACACAGTAGCAGTATTTGGATACAATCCTCTATATTTATATATATTTATATATATATATAAAATATATAAAAATATATTATATATATTTATTTATAAATAATATATATATATTTATTTATTATATTTATATTATATATATTTATATATTTATATATTTTATATCTATATATAATCCTTTATATTTTACTCACATGTAAGTCAATTCTGCTCTGGAATAAGCTTCCTAGTTTGCACTTTTGTCTCTTAGAAAACTCATCTAATTCTCCACATGCACTTTTTAAAACTGATGCTTTGATTTGGACTGCAAAACCACAGTCCTTCAGGTTAATCATTACCTCTAATATTGCCTTCAATTTCTGTCAGACTATTCAGCTCTTCTGTTAGACTTGCCTATTTAGTTATGTCAAGACCTTAGAATTAACTCTTCAGAAAAAGCTAATGAAAAATCAGAACCATTTGGGATATAATGTATTAAGTAAATATGGGGTTTTTGGTTGTTGTTGTTTGCTTGTTTCTTTTTCAAATGCTTAGCCTATGATCTCTTAATGCTAAATGATAATGTTACAAGATTGGCCAGAAGTATCAGAGAAGAAAGAAACATGAACCACCTAATTGTGGGGAGGACAAAACCATGCAGTTAGAGAGCCAAAAGGCAACACTATGAACACTGCAGCCAGTTTCCTTCCCCAGCAGGGCTTTGTTTTGTTTTTAATGAAGCATCACTTCATGTACTGCAATGCTTTTCAATGACTACTATCCATTACTGACCTTCAGATCTCCACTAATACAAAAAAAAAAATCTATTTTACATTACCATTTTACATTACATATGTATATATATACATATATATATGTATGTATGTATGTAATATATGGTATATACATGCATTACATACATATATACATATACATATACCATATATATATATAAATAATGGCAATATATATAATGGCAATATTCTTCTACAAAATCTTGTATTCTTCCTGCATAAAAGTTGTTTCAGAAGATTTATTTATTTTTCATTTAAACAGAGAAAAGATCAGGAGACACTGATGTTCTTGTTTAGCATTAACCAGTAAAAGTGCTTATATAAAAGGCACAAAAATTCCTAGCAGCTGACTTCAACAACTTATCATCTCAAAGCATTAAGAAGAAAGAGCTGTTATATATTCAGCCATCCATTCAATAAATCAAAATGGAAGCAAAGCAGTTGCATGCACATCAAGTATCCTGCCCATCTGCAAGCACTGTTGGATGAATAGTGTCTGTAACACATGCAGTTCATCAAGCTTGGCACCTCTTGCACAGCAGGCTCCTGTGATTCTGAAACTGTAAGTAAGATGTATTAAGCATGTTCAGTGATGCCATCTTTACCAAAGTAAGGGGTTATTTTTTTTTTCTTTCTTTTAAATTTTAATTCATTGTCTATAATAAGAGCTGACAGATTCGCTGAGTGTTTTGCATAGGATAAACTCCAGAAATACCTTGGTTGGTTGCATTTAATTTTCAGTTATATTTTCCAGCTACTTTTCTCTCACACTGGGGTAGTACTGTCTTTTCCAGGTCAAAAGTAAATAAATGAGCAGGCTGAGCAGAACATTTTGGATCCTTGCTCCTGGAATCATTTTTGTTCGGATATTCTCTGACCTGTTAAGGTGGCAAAGGAGTAAGAGTAGATGCTGTCCCATCTTTTCCGTGGAACAGCACAGTAAAAATAGGACATAAAATTCATTAGACTAGTCTGAATTATCATTTGGATAATCATGATCTCATCTGAACTGGAGATGTGAAAATAGAAAATAGACTTTAGATGATATCATCACTGTTGCAAAATCTAGATCCCTCTACAGCTCCCCTAGAAGGAAGATTTTGCTGGAAAGCAGGGATGAGAGACTTTCAGAGATGGTTCTCCTATGGATATGCTCAGGGGCTGGCTGGAACATACACACAGAGCTGCCAAGCAAAGCAGCTGGGGCCTCTTGTGGCAAGGTGTCTTCTCTTGAAGTCCTTTGTGCACTGTGTGAGCACTGCATCTGACCTTGTAGGAGAGAGATTCACCTTTGAGTTCCAAACTTTCTGCAGCAATATTTTAAAAGGCTAAGCAGCTCTGCATAGAGCAACTAGAAAACAGAGATTACTTTTTGCCAAAATTTGCAGGCTTATCTTTTCCTGTAGATCTTCTGAGAGGCGCAGCAGGAGATGAGCAGCAATTGTGCTCCACTGTGTTCAGGTGGCGTATCCCTGACTGTAAGCACACTTGCATCTGCTTACTATATGCATGTATCCCAAGAAATGGAGGAAAAAAAATGCTTTATTCCCTTTTTACTAGAATCAAAATGTGCTATTCTATACCAGTAATGATAAATAAAAAGCAGAAGGAACTTATCTTCAGTATTTACTTCAGGAGCAGGTTTTAACTTACAACGATCAGAATAACTGAAAAGCATTTTCAGGAGTTTGAGAAGCCTCTTTATCCAGGATGCACCCAGCTTGTCTCCCAACTGCTGGTTAAAATAAGAAACCACAGGAGTTTCTCAGCAAAGCTGTTCTCATTTGCCATATGCTGGAGCCAGATAGCACTTACAGCACGCTTGCAGCTTCAATTCTCTTTGGTATTCCAGAAGCACTAAATCTTTGAGGGCTTAAAAGCAACAAGTCTGCAATGAAATATGCTACAAGACCAATAATACATATAGCTCCTGTTTCCAAATATGGAAAATATTTTGGGTACTAGCATTTTGGTTTCTTTATGTCATGTCTTGCCACTTAACAAGGTACTAGGGAAATTAGTTTGTTCATAGAAAAAGAAAAAAAAAAAAAAACAACAAACAAAACCAGACAGGTTATGTTAGATTAGGCCTGAAATGTAAAACTAACATGCTGGTCTCAGTTATACCTGTAAGAAAATCCTCTACCCTGTATTCAAGCCAATATTTATATTTAAGGATTTTTATTATTTTTTTTTTTTACAGGAAACTATAAAAAGAAACAATAAGCAGAAAGTACATAAACTACAAGCAAATGCAAGGAAGAGATAAAGTGAAATACTAAAAATAAATCTGGAGGATTGTAAGTGTGGTTAGGAAGGAAAGTAACAGTAAAACATCCAAGTCTTTATGCAAATATGGTTAAAAAAGAAAATAATGCAAAGGGAACCGGTGAGAGGTAGAACATAGTGAGATTGCAATGTACCACAGAGGAAAACTGTATATCTAAGTATCCTGCTATAGACAACTTCACTTAAAACTGATACTGGCTACAAACCCTTACTAGAGCCTGGACAATTCAGCTTCCTAAGGGGGATCTACAAATGAAACTTTTATTTATAGGAGAGAGCAGCATTCAAGAGTTCAGTTCTGTTGCTATGACTCCTAGAAGTTTTAAATCACATTGCAGTCATGCTCTTATGAGCAAGTATGACTATTGCTTAGAAGGCAGGATTTGTAAGAAACTTGGTTTTGAAATACTCCAAAAAAAATTGTTTATCAGCACAATGATGCATCAAATAAGGATGACTTGTTCATTTTCTCTTCTGCTTTTTGAGACAGAAGAGAAAAAAAGTAAGGCACTACTTTGAATTTTTGCTGGTACTGTATTTAAGTGGTAGTTAATTACTCATAAACAAGTAATGTATTTATACAACAAATGAGGCATGGAAACAATTAACCAAGAAAACTTCTATTTGCCTTTTTTTCCTCACTCCGTTGGTAGACATAATTATCGTATTTGCATCCATACTGGATAAAGAAGGGATACTGTAACACTTCAACTGCTGTGCCTTCCTTAAAGGTACTTTTAAAAAGAATTATTTATGCCTACCTTGGGACAATAAAGTATTAACAAAGAGCACATGCTTAAGTGTGACAATAATATCACATGTACATTTAATTTAATTCAAAGCCATGCTTTGAATTTGACACAATATCTCAAGGAGGCTTTATTCCTTCTGATAAAATGTTATGTATGCTGTCAAACAAATGCACTGCAAAAAAAAGACAGAGAGAAAATAGAGAACACCTCCACCTACTTTTTATCCCCAGCCATGGAAGCAAGACACTGAACTCCATTTGACTCCAACAGCAAAACTCAGGCAATACTTGCTGGGGTGGAATGGTGACAGTGAGTGTTCTCTTTGATTTTGAGATTTCCTACAAAAATTCTGCATTAACTTGCAATAAGTAATACTATTTAGCACCCAGTTAAAATAAAACTGTACAGAGACTGTGACACTGATCTTTCAGCTGATTAAATATTTTCACACACGCTCTGCGATATTAAGATACAAATCTCTTTGGTTAGAGAGACAGAATTAATTTCCCAGAATAAAATAATATGAAATCCTGCAGACATATCTGAATTCTCAATTACTGGAGTAGTTTTCAAACTATAGATATATTTACATAGATTTTGTTTTCTGAGCAGAAAAATTTGACAGAATATGCTTAGAAATGCTCAGTATCATTTGAAAATTCCAGCTCCATCTCCTACAGTTTATGAGGTCATCGTCTCCACTAGGCTCCCCTTGCCATTTGAGCAAAGGAATACAAGCTGCTTTTGAGCATTAACATGAATCTACAAATGTAATCTTAGAAACAAAACAACAAACTGACTCAGTTACTGTGTTTTCACTTAGATTGTCTGGTATTCAGGAAGCTGGGCTGATTAGTAATCATCTAAGAGAGCCCTTGAAATGATGAGTGACCTTTTAAAGTTCAGAAGAATAAACATGTATCATGAAATCATTGGGAAACAGCTTTTCAAAGAAAACAGGTAATGGAGAAACTTAGTTGAGGGTGAGTGTTTCACTTTGTGTCCGTCACATCCTGGCCTTAATGTTTTGAACATGACAAAAAGTTGAGCGTCAGCCTTCTCCAAAACAGAAGGATGCTTATTTTTATTATGAAGCGGAAAAGCAGACACTTACAACACAGTGACGCTGCCTGTATATGCTGTAACACTAGCAGCCTACCTATGCTGAAAAATCCTTGTGCTTTGTTGACATGTTGTCAGCTGAATTCCCAGTAAGTCCTTTCAGGAAAACTTACTTGGTTGTTTCTATGAAGTTCGCTAGCAGCTACCAGAGACCTAATTTCAGTAAGAAAGAGACACAGCAGAAAAGACAATGAAAAAATACATTAAGCTAAAACTTATTAAATAAAAAATAACCCTTACGATCTTTTACAACATGGCAATGTGATCTTAAGTAGAGAAATTCAAGAGCGTCCTCACAGAAGTCAGTAACTGGACATGCCCATAGGATTACAAAAGATAAAAGCAAGGAACTTGCTACATATCATGAACTACAAATTAACTGACATCAATAAAATTAAATGAGAAAAAAGAAAAGTGAAGTAATATTATATTGCTGAATTTTGGGCATCTTTGTTGTTTCCTCAGCCAGAAATGATACTGTATTTTGAGAATGTCTGTATTTGCTTAAATGTGCAGAAAACTGCAGACAGACAGACAGACAGACATGGAGCACTTCTGGTTGAAGAGAAAAAAGGGGAAGAGATCAGAATGCCCTCTAACTAGAAAACTGTCCAGTTCTCCTTTTGCAATCAGAATCAGGTGATGAATGGTTTTGTTTTTACTTCTCAGAAGTACTTGAAGCATCCAGGAGTCTGGACGTAGTGGTAACAGAATATTATTCAGTTATTTCTTGAAAGTACAACATAAAACAGTATGAAATAAAAAAGAAAACATTCAATAAGGATAAGCTATAAGAGAGATAAATCAAATTTATAAATACAGATGGAAGAATAGTTTGCAATATTATAGAAGAAAATCCAAGTATAAAATGAGTCATAATTGAGTAGGAGTCAAAAGAATGACAAGATATGGAGGGGGGAAAAAAAAAAGGAAACTTAAAACTTATAATTCAAGGATGTATCAGTACTCACGCCATGACACAGAAGGCAATGAGATTCCACTCACATCCAGTGTTTATTACTTTATTACTTTACATGAAAGTTTATCACCTTACATTTCAGCAAAAGATGTAAACAAGAAAAGAGAGGCCAGAGGACTGCAAAAAGAATGTCCAGAGATTTTTAAAAAGTGAAGTATGAGGGAAGATCTCAGGAACATCTCATGTGAAAGAATAGGTCCATAATATGGTATTAATTAAAATGTGTAATAGAACACTGTCCCAGAAATAGTGCATAAATCCTTGACAGAGGGATACTTTATCCAACAAACAGTTTTGTTCTCAAATATGAGACTAGCTGATTAGCATACTTGAAACAACAGCACTGCTGAATGAGCTGTAATAAAACAGAAAGAAGAAAAAAAGTCCTGTGTGGGGCTAACTGAAAGATCCCATTCAAAAAAATGAATACAGGTTTTCCTCTACCTTTCTGCCAGTTTCAAGTTTCAGCAAGAGCCACAAAAGCAGCAACAGCTGTGGTAAGCTCCCATTACTGTATGGAGCTGCAGTAAGGATTTCAGTGAGCTTTGAAAAGAGCTTTCTTTCACAGTGCAATCAGTCAAATTCGAGATTCATGCCCTTCACACAGCCAGCCTATAAACTACAGGACAATAAATCAGCCAAATCAAAACAGGATGTGCAAGGCAGTTGCTGTGTTTCTTGAACACCTCCTCTGGGATGCAGACGCAAGGCACTCATGGGGATTTGCAGTTATTCCAAACCCAGGTGATGCACATGCTCAGTGCAGTCCACAATTAATTATAAAGTTGAATCCCAAAACACAATCTGCTGCTTTGCTTCCTGATGGCATTAGCAGCATCTGCTTTGTATGCCATCACAGCTCAATGATATTCTTCCTAAATTTATAGTTAAGCTAGCACAGAACTTCTCTGTGTTTCACTCAGTAATAGCTGCAAATAACAATCATTTACCTCTCAGAAAAAATGTTTAACTGACATATTTGGTTGTAGAAAAGTTTCAGTTTGGATATGGGATGAAAGAAAGTTGTTGCAGTTAAGTCTAAAACTCCAGCAGAGATTCCGTTTGTCCATCCAAATGTAAGTTCTGTCTTAGTACAGACATTGCTCAATGCCTTCCCCTCTTGAAAGACATTTTCATTTTGGACAATTTTGCCAAAATAGCAGTTTGAGCTGAAACTTTCCATGCCAGATGCCTGCCTGAGGCTGGATCTTCTTGCACAAGCTTCAGCCACACAGTTTGGATGTTTCAGAAAATGAAGCTACATTTTTCAGCATCAGAAGCTTCTGGTGACATTTTCTTCAAGAAGAAAATATATTCCTGTCAAATTTCAAATACCTGTTAGCTTGATAGAGAAGTCACATTTGTAATAGAGGATAAAATCTTCTGATTACACCAGCTGGCATGTGACACTGAGGGGTGCACATCCAACCTGATTTGGAAGCTGCGAGACTCACCAAAGTTAGTTTAGTAACTTCAAACCTCTACAGACTGCATCACCACTTTGTTCACCATTCCCTCAAGCCTAAGTCCTGTCCAGAATGCAGAGTCACCATCCCCAGAGGAAAACATGTGGTTTCCATCAGCTGCGCACCACAGCAGACCAGAGCTGGCATGGGAGCTGAAGACAGGGAGCGTTCTCTCTCTTGCCAGCAACTGGGGGATGCTTTGGAAGGAAACAGTCAAAAAGCTTTATTTTTTAAACACAAAAACAACCCAGCAACAACCCCAACTGAAACAATAACAGACACCACAGCATGGCTGGAGACCGGGTGGGCTGGAGGAATGAAGTGAGCTGGAAGATGATGGGGGACCATTATTAAGAAACAGAGAGGGACTGTACCAGGGACATACCAACCAGCTTATCCAGGGAGAGCATCTAGTTGTGTAAATGATAGGAGGTGGAAAAACACTTTAAAGCAGGGAGAATTTATTTTGCACGAGTAATCTCAAATCTCACACTTAACGGAGTTTTGAAACTCCATATGACAACATTCTTGAAGCTCTTTAGTTTCGTAGCTGCAGCACTACTTAACAATGTCCACATGTACTGTTTTGAATGAAACTGGACACCTTAGCAAGACTGGCTAGCTTGGAGGGCTAAAATTGATCTTTTTCTCCCCAGTTCCTGTCCATGCTACGCTCCTACTTTCCCTGACCACTCTGGCCACTGCTAGATTCTTCCATGAGGCAACTGAACCTACCAAAAAGTAACCCAGAAGAAAGAGGAGGAAAGAAAACCCAGGAAAGAGCTGCACAGGCATCCTCCAAGTGAGTCACATAGCTTCCAGCAGAGATGAGAACACCCACAGCTGGAGGCAGGAAGGAGCAGGACCACACAACAGGGAGTGAACAGGGAGGAGAGCAAGACCTCCCCATTCTCTTCAGATAATGGCCTTCAGTGTCCCAAGTTGAAGGATATTTATTAGCAAAATTACAGAGTGGCATATCAAAGCTTCAGAAGCAAGAGTAATGGAGTAATTTGGCTTACCTAAAGCCAAGCTATTATCTCTGTTCACGACAAGCAACATTTAAGAAAAATTGCTGAAAGTCCTCCTCTTCCTACAGATTATGGCCCCTGAAAACAAGCTTATTCCTGAAAATCTGACAAAACTACTGATATTTCCATGTTCGCTGTCACAACTCTACTGTGACCCACTAGAATTACTGCACTTGAGTGGTGCCAAAGTGACTCACAGTATTCTTCCCACAGAGAGCTAATCTCATCTTTCTGCTAGTTAAAAACCAGTATCATTTTATTTAGTCTCCCGTACATTTCTGTAGTTGTTATACTGGCATCCTGCCCACTTAGAGATTAAAACTGGAAAAATAATCTGTTTTCATAAAAAAAAGTTCTTCCCACTATACCTATGTAGTTGACACTATGACGTTTTGAACTCTTTTTCCACCATTTTTTTTCCTCCTAAACAACAGCCTACCAAGCCCAGCCAACCACAAACTCAGAAAATGCTTGACAAATCATACAATTAAATGCAAACCAGTGCTCAGCTGTAACAGGTGTGTTTGCAAGCAACAGTAGTCAGCAGCAGCGCCTCTTGTTCTGGATGAAGCAGTCCAGCCTTCGTTTGGCACCAACACAAAGCTGGCATGCAGGTGCCACAAGATTTGGTGAACCTCATGTCGGCGCATCAGGAGCCTGAGGGTCTCACCAGACCCCAGATAACTGTCAGAACTCCCATGCTGGGCGAGACCTCCCTTGTATTCCAGAGACATCTGGTGAGAAGCATTTCCCTTGCACCAGGGCTTGTTGCAAGAAAACAAAGCTACTATCTATCCTGGAGCAAACAGACTGACATGTACAACAGACTTCTCCTAGTTGTTCCCTGCAATTCAGTCCTTACTTCACAGAGGTACAGATCCTGCTGAGGCTTCTCCCCACTTCAGGATCCTCTTGACCAGAGTTGTCTCTGCATCAGATCTGTTGCATGAAGCCTCCTGGAATGAGGAAGGGATTGACACAGCATTCTGCAGCTACAGACTAGGACTATTAACCACAGCAGCTGGTAGATCAGAATCCTGTGCTGAGCAGGGAGGAGGGAATAGACAAAAAATGTATCACACATCAAGCAGTCTGCAGCAAGACAGAAAGAGTCTTGCATCACATCCCTCTTCTCATGCTGCATTCAGGGCCTCTTTGGCCCAAACTCTCTTCCTGACCTCATCTACTATGACTATCCTCCAAGTCCTGACTTAAAGCTCATTTCCTCAAGGGAGATTACCAGTTAGAAATTGTAGCTGCATGAGCACATTTTAGAAAAAAAGTAAATTCAGAAATATGCACAAGAGTGTCCAAGCAAGCTTTCAAAGAATGAGCTTCCAGTTGGTTTAGTCATTCAGTTTCAGCAACCCACTTTATTTTAGCCTGTTGTTCTTATCCCTAAGATACTGATTTTCTTGTAGGGTTCTTTCTGGGGACAGAGTACGTCTGAAATCTGAACAACACATACGAAATCCCAACAGGAAATTAATAAGAGAAGGCCTCTATTGGAAGCTCTTCTGGGCTCTTTGAAGGTAAAAGGTACTTGTTGAGAAATGTACAGCTCTTTCTAGAACATTAAGTGCTAATTACTTGTTATTATACACGTAATTCAAAATATATTTGTACTTTAAAAAAATTTCCTTTTTCCCTTCAGAAAGAGTTGATACTAACTGAAGTCTTTCAGTTTTCAGGTAACAGACCAGAAAGTCTTTCTCCAAGAAAGATGAAAGAATTTAGGTAACACTGTATATACAACTAGAATTCCCACATGTTTGCATCACTAGCAGTTCCTGTGGGTGCTGGGGGAAAGATTATGCTTGATTAAATTGCAGATCAAGCAAGTTTGTTTATAGTCTCAGATGTGAAACAGAATAAAAAACTACTACCCATTAATCTATTGGTAAAATACCTGAAGTCTGCTTCCCAATTATTTTCAACATAAAAACATAGTTTAATATGAGCTGAGAAATAAATGAAGTCCAGTGCAAGTGTTACAAAGGCAGGTAAAGACAAAGCAAAATTATTTCAATCCAAGAATCTTAAATGTATATTTCATTGCCTCTTTGTTGTGTTTGTCACATGGTTCCAATTCATGTAATGGTCTATTCAACTTAACTGCCTTTTATTTTCAGCACAAATTACTTTTTAACACATGCAATTTTGTCATAACAAGATTTTGCTAATATAAAAATATTTTTTGGATATGTATTAAGGTCTACTGTATTCTAACTCTGACACAGTAGATGGTTCAAAAATAGAAATACTATGAAATAACGACTCAACAGTGTTTTCCAACAAAGAAATTGGAGGTCAGAGAGAGAAGGATATAGAAATCCAGCAAAACACTCCTTAGTTCAGAGCCAACATTTTTTCCCGAAGACTGCCTAGCACCTCCAAACAACCAACTGTATTCCAGTCTTCATGGAAATGCAAATGCACTCTACACTGACAAAACAAGTTTCAGCCCAAAATAAAACAATTCTGAATATTGACTTGGAAGATGTGTAAGAGTTTGCCACTTATTCCATGAAAGGCAGGATTTAACCTGTACAACCCACTTCCCTAAACACTTCCTGCAAGAGACTATCTGAGCTGGATTCAGATTTGATGCTTTTGTTTCAGCATGCCACTGAGATTAAAAAGTCCCTTCTGTTCCTAGAAGAGTCCAAACAGTCCAAAATTAAGCACTTCTTTTCAGGAAGCTGGATTTACAGACATTACAAAAGAGGACCAAATTAACTCAAAATGCATCTAAAAGAAAGGCTGCAGCTTTTGTGGCTAACCTGGCTTGTATGAATAACAAAAACACCCAAATAATTAAAATTTCAAGCTAGAGCATTAAATATTTCCAGCCATTGGTGTTCTGCATTGTCTCAGTTTCCCTGGCCTTTCAAAATGTCACAAATTGCCTCTATGCCAGAGATGCTGCCTTTCCTAGCCTCAACTCAGAATGCTTGTTTATGTGAAATACACTGCTGAGTTAGCTTTTACCTCTTGTGTCTCATTGTAAGTTTTTCTGCCAGGCAGATTTAGTAAAAGCTTTTACCACTTTAGCAGTGGTGATTGAAAAAAAAATAATGCTGAAATGGGAAAAAAGTACAATTTCTTTTTTATTCTCATACTTAAAAGCCACATGTGAAGAAGTCCTCTAAAACAAATCCTGTTTCAGTCACCCAAGTGAAAGACAGAGGTCAGTCCTTCAGGGTCTTTCATAGTGCAATACAGGCTGAGAAACAAATTCACAAAAAAAAAAACCAGCAAGAAAATGGAAACTACAGAGATTTGTGCAGGGCTGAGTTAATTGGCAAGAGGTGATCTTGTGTGACAATGCAGGGAGCACTATGAGGTGGAGGAATTAAATTTGATGCAGTATGTCTTGTGTTAATGTGTTAGCATACCCAAAGAGAGTAAGAATCCATGTGAAAGTGAAGTTCTACACAGTATATGTGGGGTGTTCTCTCAGTTATTTATCTCATACTCCCTAACAAAGTGCTCAGGCAATAACAGGAGAAGGAGCTTCTCTTTTCAACAGCTTTTCCTTGATTTGTTTTTTGTAGCATCAACACCATTTCATGTAACAGTCGGCTGATAAACCTATGTTTTTTTTTTCCTCCCAGCTTACACAATAATCATGTATGTGACTGGTTTTTGTGTCTGTAGCAGTAAATTTGTTTTATGGGATTAAAGATAACACTGGGCTTCTTAAAAAAAAAAAAAAAACAACCCAAAACCCAACAACACAAAACCCACAATAAAAAAATCTCCAAAATAATGTCACTGGTACTGTCCTAAAAATAAGGGAAAACCCTAGCTTTTCATACTACCTCTTGGCATGTCAAAGGCAATTCCTGACACAAATAGCTGATGCATGAAACCAGATTCTATTTTTCACTAGGAAGGAAGCAAGGTGAATTTAAATGTTCCTTATGGTCTTTTGAAAGTTGTTATAAATTGTATTTAATGCCAAGGACTCAGTTGTGAGAATAGGAAGTATTTTGATACGCGTATCAAAACTTCTAATCACCTCTCTCAATAGCTTGGTTCAGAACATTGTAACAGATAAATAAAACAGAAGAATGAAGATTCATTTCACAGGTATTTCAAAAACACACTATACAAGTCATCACACATTGGGGTGTTTTGGCTTTGGTCTACCAGCATTATCATAACATTGACCACTACATCACAATGGAAGCAAGATACAAAACCAGCTAAGCTTTTTTTCCAGTGGATGCTCTTTGAAGTCTTGCAGATATTCAATTTATCTATCTACCTCCATATCTTTCTAACATATCATCAGGACGAGGCACACCCCCACTGCAAAAACTTCTTTCAAAAAGATCCTACGTTAACCTTCAAAAAACTTGCACTAAACGTTTTCAGCCTTTTTCAGCTAATTTTTAAGCAAAATTGTAAATCTTTGTAATTGTGTGCCTTTGCCTTGGAAAGAAAGTTTTATTACTGCTGGCTGATCTGACGTTTTGTAAAACTCATCACATGAGTAATCTCAGGCTGAAGTAACAGCAACTTGCCTATCCTACTGGTCATCTTCACAGTTAAGATCCATAACATTTAACTGTGAATAAAAAATGCAAATCTCTCCAGTCTGTCTGGCATTGGAAAAATCACAGAATGGCTGGACTTGAACGAGACTTTGAAGATCATCAGTATCAACCTCCTGCCATGTGCAGGGCTGCCACTCACTAGCTCAGGCTGCCAAGGGCCCCATCCAACTTGGCCTTGAGTGCCTCCAGGGATGGGGCATCCACAACTTTCCTTGGCAGCCTGTGCCAGTACCTCACCATCCTCTGAAAAAAGAGTTTCCTCCCAATATCCAATCTAAATCTCTCCACTTTTAGTTTAAAATCAATTTCCCTTGTGATATATCACTATCAGATGGTGTAAAAAGTCACTCTGTCTCCTGTTTTTAAGCTCCTTTTAAGCAGTGGAAGGCTGCAAGGACATTTCCCCCACAGCCTTCTCTTTTCCAAGCTGAACAGGCCCCAGTGGTCCATCAGCCTGTCTTTGTATGTGAGATATTCCTGCCCTCTAAGCATCTTCCTAGCCCTCCTCAGGAATAATGGAAAAATTTTCACAAATCAATGACAAAAACAAGAGAAACTGAGAAAGTGTTTTATTTGGAGATGAAAGAAAACACAGTGAAAATCGGAATTATTCAAATAGATGAAGTAAAGAAACAAAATTTATTAATAATCTGTAAGTGACCATGCAGATACACTGTGCGTATGCGAGACTTAACCTTAAAATACTACTTCTTTTCTTAAAAAGAAAGGTAATCATTTTGATTCTATGTTTGGGAACTACAGTATCACAAAATAATGCTCTACATAATCATTTTACTTCTGCATAAATATTTACATTGTATTAGTGGAAGAGTAACCCATACTCTTCCCTCCCTGGATTTAAGCATCACCACCAAATTACACGCGTCATGGCTAACTGGAAACAGCTGCTAAGCCACTTGTATCTCTCTTGCTTTCCAATACCCACTAATAACTCAAAAGGATCATATCTTACATATGCTTCTCTGCTACATCAAAGTTTTAACAGATATCTTGTAAGTGAAATTGTCATAGAAGCTGGGTCTTGAGAAGAGGCACAGAAAGCCATTCTGTTGTTACTGCAGATGTTTCCCTCTGTACGTTTACTAATAGCTGCCTGCTGAGTTTTAACATTCCTGAAGCCAAGGTTTCCAGATGTCTCCTCCAAAATGAATACGATTAACTGGAAAGTTTACAGAAGACAACATACAAGTCTCCTTCCCCACATTTTTTCCCCTGCAGCCTCTGAAATTTAGAGTGGAATTGTATGTAACATATATTTGCTGCTGCAATCCAAACATGCACACCAGTATTCTCAGATAAAGACCCCACACCATAAATCACTACTTTCACATACCAGATACAGCCTCTTAAGGACACTGGAATTGATCAGGCCATGAGATTGCACTGCCTCCTCCTGATGATTTTGCTTAGTTTGAGATAAATGCTCATCACCTCACAGACTTTTCATCTCAGAGACTATCTATAAGGTTTGATAACACACAGTAAGATACAAAGGCTCAATGCACTGAAATTTAATGAAAATTCACCCTAATGTAGACTTTACCAAGACTCTTCTGGCCAATTTATCCTATGCTGCCTCAAGCAAACACATCTACTTCATTTTCAAAAGCCTTTTGCATTCAAAAGAAACTAAGATGTATGATTCACACATCCAAGCTTTCAAATAACATAAAATGAAACCCTGCCAAGTTCCTTTATCAAATTTATCAAATATTTTCCTCTTTCTCTTCAAGAATGAAAGCAGTCACCCTATTCTTATTAAAATTCAAACAAAACAGACTGTAGTGACAAGGCCAGCCACAGTGATTGCTGTGTTTTATTCAAGGGTTCATAGTGCTTCCAGTCGGCAACCCTCAACAATGCCTCTGCGTATGCATAAGGCATTTCTTTTTTCAGCGACAATTTTATGAAGATGTACACACACAAAACAAGTTCCATGCAGGCAGTATTTACTGTCTTTCTTGCCTTCCGCCAGAATTTTTTTTCTTCTTTAAACAAAGAATGGCTGCTTTTCCTAATGTGATGAACATTTCTAAAGCCCTGGAAATCTAGCTGCAATTAGGTAATATAAATCAAAACACGACAATGAAGCACGCAGATGACCCATTTTTCTAAGCACCAAAGCAGGAAGCCTTTTGGAAGTATATCTAGTGATTTTTAGCACTAGTATACAACGTACTTTTATCTATCTGTCAGGTAACTATTCTCCTTTCTCACAATCAATCAATCAATCCCACAATTCTGCTTTGAAATAAGAAGAGTGAAAAAAAGGCAAAAAACAAACGTAATCCTGTTTACTACAACTAAAAGCCAGACTCTTTGAGAAAAAAAAAAAATTCCAACTTTTAACAATAGAGAAGACAAATAATCCGCCATGAGCTAGTATCATGAAAGTTAATCATTTCAAACATGGGTAAGACTTCAAGTTCTTGATCTAGCAAGGGTATGGGCCAGAAATCAGGGCTTTCATCTGAAATGGGGAGCAGCTTCTTCCCTGTTGGCTGTTTTAGAACAAGTGTACATTTTGTTTGCATCTGCAATTACATTCTTGTCACAGTCGGTCACATATACCTATGGTGAAACACTGATTTTTGTGAAGTTTCAGATTTAAGGAAAGTTAATGGAAAATTATCAGCTTGATATCTGCCAGCATCAGCTGGTAAATGACAAGCTGAAACAACTGCAGACTATTCTGGCATGTTAGAAAGAGATTTGATGAAAGAACATTTCAAAACAGTTTTGGCACAATATTCTTCTTGAAATAAAGCATCGTGGACTTTCTGTTGACCAGCATTCACACTGTTGCTATAGGACTATATCTATCAGCTTTCCACATCCTCCGTGTCAGCACCTCTTTATTTTCCTGCCATTCATGAGCTAAAAATGACCTTAAAATGTGAGCAAGGATAATAGTAAGAATTATAACATGAGACATCAGATTGTGCAAAGAACTGCTGTTCTCTTATTATTCACGGGATGGAAAAAGACAATGAATCTATGAATCTCTTTTAATTTAAAGTTCAAGCTTTACTTGCTTATCTCATCTCCATTCCTAGACTGTTAGAGAAAGAAGTTCCTCTTATTACAGTCAGAATGGTACTTTTTTTTTTTTTTTTTTTTAATAGGAAAATGAGTTTCTTTCTGCTCCTGAGATCCAAAATTGTTCGGGGACTGATTATTATTTGTAGCAAGCATCAGCTTGTAACAGAAAAACAAAAAGAACTGCAACAAGCAATGCTGCACTTCATAAGGTGGCAACTATGAGTAAACAAAATACTGTGCTAGAATATTATTCTGACTACGTAATTTATACTTTCTACAATACTGCAAACTCCATGGAGAAAAATAAAGAAAAAAATCAGAAGTTAAACAACAGCGAAAGCTTTTCTCTGAATACCTCTGCAGGAAGGCTTTCCATTCAGCAAAGAAAAGGCTGGATCTTACCTTTGATTTAGTCAACTCAGCACACTGCACATAGCTTCTTAAAATGTCTACATGATTTAGAATCCCAAATTATCCTTTTATTTTTATTTTTTTTCTTCAACGCCACACTTTTCCATAAGTCATTTCTACTTTAGGAAAGAAACTGCCAAGGATTGCCAGGTTTCACAAACTCTATTCCTTCTTGGAACAAAGGGGTACGATTCAGTTCACCTTTTAAAAACAGCAAGTGGGCAATTCTGTCCTGCGATAAATAATAGTAGTACTGTATAACATTAATGCTAACATTTGAGAATTAAAATGATGATGACCTAGGTCATTGCACCTTATTTTGCTAAAACTGTAACGCAGCATGTTAATCAGCACAGCTGCTAAAACCCTTATTGTGTAACCATAGGACATCATGTGCAAGTCAGCAAAATGCTCCAGTAGCTGGAAAATTTTCAGTCTAGATCATTATCAGAAGATGATCAGAATAATAACAATAATAAGATCACAAAGACTTGTGCATCCATTTAATTAAAATAATAAGCTCTTTACTAGAATATATACTTCATCATACTTGAGCAAACATCAAATCAGCTCTCTTCCATGACTGTTTAAGAATACTTTCCATAGGGGAAAAAAAAAAACAATCAAAAAAACTCCACCTAGTCTACTGTCATAAATTTAGATTGAATGATAGAAGTTTTACTCAACAGCCCTTTTTCTAGACTATACCATAGAGACGTAAGATCATTATGACATTTAGAAACAGACTTGAATCTGATTAGCTCTTTTTCTTCTTCCTCAAACAACAGAATTTAAACAAATAAAGTCATGAACTGTAAAAAACCCAAAACTACTTAAACTAAACAGCAGGAGAAAAAACAGCAATTCAACAGTTTCTTTCATCTAGACAGACTTAGTTTGAAACTAAAAAGCTATCACTTTTGTTCCAAACATAATTAGGGCAAAAACCAGATGTCCAGTTTTTATCTGCTATTTTCTATCTCTGCTCTCTTCTTTTCCAAGCACTTCTAAAACATGAGGCTAAACATTGCTATATTTCTTTCTGTGCCTATTTTAAGCCTGTGATTTGTACACTCTAGAAGTGAACAACAAAGCCTCAAATATAATGAGGTGAAAGAAATAAAAATACTTAATAATGTTCTAGTGAGAGCCTTTTTGCATGCTTTTCCCAATAACATGCCAAATTCTGTGGAGTTTTAGAATGAGGTTTGTTTCAACACAGACTTCATTTTTAAGGGTACATTTTAAGGCTTGCTGAAACCAATAGGAGTTTTTCACCTACCTTCAGTGGACTCTGGATAAGAGGTGGTTCCAGTTTTACTATAGACACAGACACCACACCCAGGGAGGTGGTGGAGCTGCTGTCCCTGGCAGTGTTCAAGAGGTGTGTGGATGAGGAGCTGTGAGATATGGTGTAGTAGCTTGTGGTAGCAGTGGTAATGTGGAGACGTTTGGACTAGATGATCTTATAGGTTGTTTCCAACCTTATGATTCTATGATTCTATATTCTTCCTTCTTTCTAACTTAATTGTGTGGACACAAACATCATGGGAATAGCTCTTGAAAAAGCTGCAGCTGTTTCTCAATTGAAGCATTAAATCCAGGTGGATCATGTAACAACTCTTTCAGTTGTGCTGAATATTCCAAATCTGAACATAGCCAACTTTTAGAAGATGTCTAAACCTGGATGGATTAGGCCACCCTCAGTGGAAAATCTGACAAAATACATAACTTCATTTCATTCTAGTTGATTTAGGCACAGTGCAAATCGCTGGACTGTTACAATAGACAGTGCATCATTGCATCCTTTGCCAACTGGGAACTGGACAAACATGCACAAACAGCTAGAATACATAATAAATCTACATATTACTCTCAAGTGGAAAATCATTCATTTCCTCTTCATCTAGGAGTATTAGACTCTCTCTTATCTCTCATGGGTAAGAATGGAAATAGTCACAGGAATGCTGAACGCTCAGCTTAATTTATCTGTTTTGAAGAGCAAACCTTTTGTTAAATACATGACATTTTATAATACACTACCTTCCAATGAATTAAACTGTAAAGATCTGAGCCACAGTATTTACTATCTTCTGTTTAATCAATATGAATTAAACTAATATTGTCCCTTAGTGAAGGATGAGATATAATTACTTATATCAATACTTATACTTTCATCACCTGGCACAGAAAACAAAGTTCCATTATCCAAATACCACTGCACAGTTCTTACTGATATTACTTTCCTTTTCATCAGCATGGATAATACCACAAAAATATGCGGTTAGGTGAACCTGCAAGCATGATCTGGGATCTGTGCAACAAAAATGTGCAACTATAGCCGATATAAATCAAAACTAAGGGAACTCAAATGATTTCCAGCACTTGTGATTTTATCATGAATCATATTCAATGTTTTGATTGAGTCATACATTTAGGAACCTCAGGATGGTGCACACAGTTACATCTAACAATTTCATTACTGTTGTTGAAGGCAAAGGAATGTGCCTCTTTATATGCGTGCATCCATACATAAAGCATGCACAGAATACCCGTGGTAACATGCCTAATTACTGCGTATCCAATGCTATTGCTCAGAAAGTAAGAGATTGTTGCAAAAGTGCTTTTCCTCTGCTAATGATAATTTCATAGTGACCATGAGTTAAGTCCCACATATTTGATTTCCAACACATTTTCTTTGCTATGAACTTTTAACTAATGAGACAATTCTGAGATACTCCTTTGAGAAAAAAAAAAAACAACAAAGGTTTATCTGTTGGAAAGCTTATGACAGCAACACTATAACATTCCACACAAAAATCAGCCTGTATAAGTAAAAAACTTAAAGAACATAGATGAAGCTCATTTTTCTGCTTTTTTCCCCTTTATTCATTCAATGACTTTTAGAAATAACAACCAACAATGGATCACTCATGTCTTTCCTGCCCCTGAAATCTTCTTCCTGCCATTCTTTTAATTTCCATCCTTCTTTCTCACCATTCTTACTGTTTACATAAAAAAGGTTTGGGTCATAAAATTATGAAAAAAAAATCTTGTAATTGTGTTAGAAGCAGGGTATCCAGCAGTGGGGAAAAAGTAATGCTCTACCTAGCTAAAATAGCTAAACAAAGTCAACAAATGTTAACAGTAAGAAGACAACGCTGACCAGGCCCTTACTGTTAAAAACTGTAATTCCGTGCATGATTTCAAGAACTTGCTAATCAAGAAGCGCATAAGAATCAACATGGTCTAAATTAAAAGCAGGGAGGGGAAGCACACAGGTACTTTCAATACAAACTTACATTTTAAAATTTTGCAACTCTGCATATCCTCAAAAACTCCAGTAAGTTTTTGAAAAGCAACAACTGCAAACAGAACTGCTTTTCAAAATTAACATAAAACTCTTTAAATTCTAACTATTGTCTGAAACAATCACCACAGTTTTTGCAATGATCAACTAAATTCATTTGAGGAAAAAAATGTTTATCCTGTCCTTGTTTCCAATAGTGGAAGTGTTAAAAGTTATTCTCAAGTTGCATCCAGCAGAAATGCTTCAGCAGATGAACAGTGGAGTTCTCTCACATCAAATTTTGATGATGTACCACATTTTACCTAATTTGTCATTTAACAAGGAATAACAAAAGTCCCCAAAGCAAGCTCTGTCTACAAAGTAGTTTTAAACAAGCGTGAATTTAAGAATTCCACAAAGCAGAATGCAGTAAGAAAAACACACAACCAACAGTGAGCTCCTAGAGTATGTTGTCATTTGCTAAAATAAGAAAGATTGCACTCTGGCTGCTATTCCTACAAACATCCCCATCTGGCCTCAGCAAATAGGGGAGAAGAGTGATGTAATTCCATGGTACCCACACCCTCAGAGCCAGACACTCACCACCTAAATGTCAGCAAGCTGTAACATAAGTCTGCTCCATTTACTGCTTCACACCAAGGCCTGAAACTGGCTCCCCTTAGCATCTGTTAATCTAATTGATTCCAATGAGCCTGTAACAATTAAATCTTTAGTTGCAGGAAGCAATACAGAAAAGGGATTTTATATACCCACAGCTGGGCTGTTAGCTGAACAAATGGACAGCATCCCACTCAGGGTCGATCACCGGAGTCCTGTTGTTAATCCATGAGAATGAGCCTAAATGAAGCTGATGGCCTCAGCAACTGGGCTGAGCTCAAAGCACTCATCAGCTGCTCTGTCACAATAGTGATCATAGGCAGGAGGTAAAAGGTTCAGAATTTCTCTAGTCGATAAAATTAACAATCCTGGAAGAAAGCACAAAGACTACAAACATGACAAATACAGGGCGAATCATTTACACCAAAAATAGAATTTCTCTATGATAAATTATGAAAGCTGCAGTTTTAAGTTGGCATGCATTAATAAGGAAATAAAAATCCTGGAATCAAAGTCCTTGTTTAGATTCAAAATATTTTACAAAACGGGAAGCATTGCAACAGTTGAGTAAACTCAGCTCTTTCCTCACACAAAATACTTTTGTGTGTTTAAACTAGAAATAACGTTGCTTTTTTCAAAAGAAAAAGTGAAAATGCAACAGAGTGATACCCAGCTTGCTACCAATCTCAGTTCCATAACACTTACGTATGCGTCATTGCACATTCACAGATAACTCAATTTCAAAAGGAATTCCCATACATCTAAGATATGTATTTGCTGAGTAGGAGCTAAAATACCTTCTGTATCATCAGCATCCAATATAAGGAAACAAACACTTAATCGTAAGTTCTGTTGGTCTCTAAGCCTGAACAACTTACAGTCTGAGAAAGCAAGCAAACCCAGCCGTTTTCTTCAAGTGTGTCAGATTCATCACTCAAGCAGTCAATTTCCTTTCTCAGGCTAGCCTTAGAATAACAATTTCATGAAAGTCTGCAAAATGTTTTACTCTGTGTATTCTTCTGTGCTTGCTACCTAAGCAGCTAGGGCTAACACTATACTGAGGTGCCACCACAACCCCTAGAAGTTCCTTGGAAATCCTTGTGATACCCTAACAGTTTACATGTCTCACATTTTGGATACCCCAGAGTTTATTAGCTCACATCCTAGGGGGTGAGAGGTAGGAGGAAAAACAGATGTTATTTACCTTGTGGGAGTCAGGGAATTAGAACCTTTCAACATTTGTTTTTTTAAGAACTCCCTATCTACTAGATTTTGGTTTGGTTTGGTTTACTATTCATCTTCATCTGCTCCTCTAATTCCAACCAACCTTTGTAAAATTCCACAGGAATGTTTCTAAGAGTTGGGACTTGGCTATTTTTAAATGAATGAGGGAACTCTTCCCTTTCTAAGGGTATAATTGAAGAAGGCCTATATATCTGAAATCTTTCTTCTTTTTCTTTCTTTGTGAACTGTTTCCTCACTGTAGCATCTCTCTTCTAGTAGCCATGCAAAAGACCTGCATGTAGAAACAGAATAAAGGAGATGACAGGGTGGAGCACAGGCAGCCCTTCTCGCTGCACCCACAGTAATGACTGGGTTTGCATTCTCACAGTCAACAGAATCAAGCTGGTCCACCACAGCAAGCTGGGCTGAGCTTCTTCCAAGGACTTCCAAGACAAGATGATGGCTTTGAGCTGTGCTGTAAGGAGCTGGGCTACAGGAGGGAGGGGCACTTCATCTCAAAGAGGATATTTGCGTACAGAATACTGAAAACAATAAATGTCCTACCTAGTTAGTAGTCTACAGTGTTGGCAAGCCCAAAGAAAATCTGATGGCAGAATTTCAGCAGCACAATAAAAAAAAGGCTAGATTGCACCTTGAAAAAAAGAATCACTGGAGCTTGAGATACAAGCAATTTTTTAAAGGAGAGTGTGTTTTTGACTGTTTGATTCAAGAAACGATGGATAAACCACTGTGTGTCAGGCCAGAGTGGATTTGCAGAGTGGGTATAAAGCTGTTGTGATAGGAAAGCAGGGAACAGATCATTCTAATATGTCTGCCTTCCTTATATTCAGGTTGCGATGGTGTAACTGTTACTGCAGATAGTAAATAAAAACAGTCAAAGGGCTTATTATATGTCATACTCTAATATTAAGGAGATGGAAGAAGAACCAACCAGGTTTTACATCACAACCACATTGCTTTTAATAAGCTTTGCAAGTCTCTTATATTACTCCAATTATCTAGCCTAGAAAACAAGTATCTCTGAAAGTGTTTCAGCAGCTAGTACTATAGCTGAGATGAATACACAGAGCACATGCACATGCATCCATACCTAATCTTCTCTAAGTTTCAGTTGTATAGAACTGTTGTTAAGCCCAGATATGATATGGAAGTCAGAGGATAAAAAACCTTAACATTGAAAGAAGGCCTGTCTTCTTTTATGTTTAGAATAATCTGTTTAATCAGCCCTACATGCTGTATTAGTATAATAAACCAGATATCCAGAGTGCATAGCATAGCATTCTGCAAAGCACTATAATTACCTATTCAGTATACTTCATCCAAATTATTCTCATGCCTGCTAGTATTGGACTGAGATAATATTTTTAGATTCCACCTAACTTGAAAATTCTCTACTGTAAATCTGAATCCTCGTTACACATTACATCAAATCTTAAGGCATTAACACTACATAAGAGCTCTGACAAGATAAACTGATAAAAGCAGACATCAACCTCTAGAGAAAAAGATTAAAGTATGTTATTAAACAAGAACACAGCCCAAATTCTGCTTAGATCTGTGTCAAATCTGACAATATATAACAATGAAAACAGTTTTGGAAAAGAAAAAGCAACCTTTCTTAATGCAAAAAGCTTAATGCTGATGTCTCAAGTAGTTCTGTGTCATTTCCTTTCTACACTTCTGCCCCTCCATCCACCTTCCTGTACATTAACATACAAGGCCTGGTATCAGGGAACTGATGTTTATCACAAATTCCATTTCACAACTAAACCAAGAAAAAAGTGGTTAAAAAGAAGTTTTGTTAGTTGACTTCCATCCTAAAATAGGATGGAAAAATAGTTGATTTTTGAAATTATTTGCTGAAATGCAAATTAAGGCACACAGCTCTCTTGATTCCTTTAATTTGAAGGGAATGTGCAGAATCTGATGATTAAAAGAAGTAAAAATAAATGGGGTCAGGACTTCTCAAATAAGAGTCATGGCCTATGGTCAGATCTCTTTTGATTAACTTAGATATCTTTCTATAGATAAGCAGTATCCTCCCTGTATTTTAAAAGCATTATTAAGCTAGCAGTACCTGTATAGTTCCTTTGGCTGCCAGGAGAATGGTCATCAAAATTCAGTAACAAAAAAAGTCACTCTGCTAATCAACCATCAGGGGATGGATTGGTGAGAATACCATGAAGAAAGACTTCAAAAATACTTACTGTTTTAAATACAATGCTGTCTCATCATATGTGCACAAAAGAGTGCTTTATCATGCTTCTAATGGATTTGACAGTTTTAGAAAGGGATATAAACTGTATCCAATTGCCAGAGAAAAATATGCTCAACACAATCTGGAAAACTAGTTGGATTTCAATGGGTGTTTTCAACCTAGTATATAATTTCCTTTTGCAGAGCATACTCTGCCTCAACTTTTCCAATACACACACACAGAAAGGGAGGGAAGGATTTTTTCCTCATTTAATGAAATCTTGAAATCTTTAGAGACTATAAAGTTTTTCATTTTCCACTGCATTAAATTTTACCCCCAAAGGAACTCTTATGAAAATATTTATCTTCCTGTATTATTTGTCTAGGACATGGTCTGAAAAGTGATCCAGCTGAGGACAATTGCAAATCTTTACAGCCTTCTGCAGGGTAGACAACACTATTATGCTTTTGCATTAAAAAAATATGTGAAAAAATATTAAAACTACAAAAAAAAAAAAAAAAGAAAGAAAAAAAGAAGGAAAGAAGGAAAGAAGGAAAGAAGGAAAGAAGGAAAGAAGGAAAGAAGGAAAGAAGGAAAGAAGGAAAGAAAGAAAGAAAGAAAGAAAGAAAGAAAGAAAGAAAGAAAGAAAGAAAGAAAAGAAAAACTATTGTTCTACCTCAAAATTTGATTACAGCAATATTCAAATTAAGACCATTTATTATTTTCAAAATATTCCATCAGAATACCAGTCTAATACTGTAGAACAATAAGATAACAATTTTTAAGACCTCCTTCATGGGCATCTTCAAGTTTTTCAAGAGGTACGTGTACCACAAGAAGATGTTCACCTTTGGTCTAACAACTCCAGTAGTTAAAACTACAGAGGCCATGAGGACGTGAAAAAACAAGTCCTCTGTGGGACAGAGAAAAAGGTTAAGTCAGAGTCAAGATATAAAAAAAGGAATTCCTTCTTTCATGAATTTGGTTCTCGTTGGTCATAAAGTAGTTAGCTCTATTGATGCAATCTGCACTGCTCTGTTTTCTACACAAGGTAAGCCAAATCACATCCATTATATAAAATACAATTCAATGAAAACAAAAGTGATTCTTCAAAATTAGTCTTACTTAAGTTATATGGATTTCTTCTAATTCTTTCCCTGGCAATTTAGTCTTAAAGTAACTTCAGAATTTATGATGGCCTTGCTCCTTAGAAATGATTTGCACATACAAGCTAACATATTTGCTTATCTTCCCACACATCTATAGAGTGCAACACACAGATTATATGCTTTTGAAATAAGTCAGTGTGTTGTACTACGTCACAGAAAGAAGAGGGTGAACAGAATGGTAAAAAGAAAAAAAAAAGAAACAACAGACCATCCAGTACATCTGAAAATTAGCTAAGGATCTTTTTAGTTCTAGCAGCTGCCTGTAACGGAAAAAATGAAGACAGGCTGTTGCCAGAAAAGCTGGCAGTAAGAAATAACAGATGTGAACGTCTCAGCAACATCATTGGCCAGTCCAGCCATACTTGGGAGCTGAGTCTCTGCTGAGCTGCAGTGTTCTCAGGGCTGTACTTGCCTTTCCACCTGCTGACCTGCTCCTCTGCCTTTACTGAATTCACTCAGTGACCTCAGCTGTGAATGCAATTGTCAGGATATATTCATATTCTTGCTGCCATGTGGGGGCTGTGGGTTAAAGCTCCCCGATTAGAGTTAAATGCTACAGCTTCCAAAGTCATCTGAAGATTTCTCCTCCTCCTTCCCCCCCACCTCTTTTTATTTCACAGAGTTGGTTTAAGCAGGCAGAAAAGACAGGTCCTTCAACACAATATCTTATTACAAAAGGTTCACAAAGAAAATAACTTCAAAGAAACCAATCTAATCTAGTGCATACATTTTTAAGAGAAAGGGCAGTGGGTGAAAAATGTCCTTCAAAGAGTCAACTTCAATTACAGAAGTCATTTTCAAAGAAGAATGAAGTTGCTTGACAGAGTTTAAAGGGGAAATCATGAGCACAATGTCTCCAGAATACATCACATCGAGAGCAACTTCTGTCAGCTCAATTTGCAAGATTAAGTGGACTTCAATTTAAAAGAAAATTAAGTAAAATAGAAACTATATTTAGGCATCAGAAATATGCCTTGAAAATGCAGTGTGGATCACAAAGATGACTGCTATTTCAGAGAAGCCAATTAAAAAGCAATATTAGAGAAAAAGTACTTCCAATGAAGACTACGTAACATAGCAACTAAATCCAGCAGACAGTAAGTTGGAGTATCATGTCTTTTATAAGCCATTGTTCTGGAACATTCAAAATCTGATTGTAAACTGCAGCTCTTAACAAGCATACATTTCCATGCTATGTCTCATTTGGTGTATTTATTACTTGTTGCTGAAAGAAACAGAACCCCTTTCCCCACCTACCTCCAGCTGCTTATTCCCTCCTTGTCCTTTGTGTTACATCTAGCAGTCCTACAGCCACAGGACAAACCAGCCCAGCACTATTGTCTGATGTCATTTCCTGCATTTTTTTTTTTTTATTTTTTTTTTTTAACTGCATTTGCTGCTTACCTTAAACTCACCTCAGAGCTGGAGATTGATGCAAGGACAGATGCAAGAGTGGGGAAGGAATAGGCTTAAGTGGTACTGCTCCTCCTGGCATCAGCCATCAGCCTGCAGTTGTCTAAGACCAGATGCAACATTAAACCATGCTCTGAATGTTATTACTAGCTTAATTCTGACATAATTAATACGCAACTGTCTTCAGGATTCCATGTTTCACATCAAGTCCCTGAGACTTAATGTCACAGCACAAGGGAAACTCTGCAAGTGCTGCAATAGCAGCTGAAGAAATGGAGAGACACCAAAGCACTGTGAGACATACTGAGCTGCAGCATCTGGAGCAAGTGCCTTAAGCCTAAAAAGACAAGAAGCGTAAGAAATAATTAACTTCCCTAATATCACTTAGCAGGTGGAAATAGAATCCAGAGTCATGACAGGCATATCTATCCACTATGCCACACTTTTCCTGCAGCTGCAATTGCTGTTTACTCACTGCATGCTTCATGGTATTTCCTTCCATATCAGCAAGTGCATTAAGTTTAACAAAATTAAAATTGCCACTCTATTTGTTGCTCCAGAAGCAAACTGTCAGTTCAGCCGCAAGTAATCCCAGTGCATTCCCAAAGAAAGAACTCCAAACTTTCATGTTTTCCTCATTTAGAAACTCATCCTCTCTCCCTTCTGCTGACAAACAAAAGGAAATAAAGTGACAAAGTGTCATTTGATATTTCTGATTCTATCACTGGAGGTGGAACACTGTTTTAGGGTTGTATTTTAATATCATCTTAAAGTTCTCACTTTAAGAAAAGAAAGCATACAGAGAAAAATGATATGGAAAGGAAAAAAACAGGTAAACCATATTCACAGAGAAGCCTTTGCTTATATAGGAAAAGCAATACAAACTTATAACTTCCTTTTTTCTCTGGCTCATAACAAAACAAAAGTAAAATCAGCAAGACTGGCTACAGCTCCTCTTTTGGCTTCCAGAGAGAAAAACTAACAAACAAACCTATTTCTGTATTGTGATGTACATAGTACATAAATGTATCAATATATATACAAGAGCTACGTAGGACAGACATACAGTGATCTTCCAATTGCATCAAACCTGTTAACAACTTTTCTATTTCAGGCCTAAGATATAACAAGGCTTCGTCAGAGACCTAAAATACAATTCCTAGAGTTGTGAAATTTCTGTCATGAGGCAGATGAAGGTCAAAATGTATGTGAGATGACAGCTGGAACACTATGAACAAACCATGGCTTTCTTTTCTTTGAGGGCTATCAGCACACAAGAAAAGATCTTCAGAAAGACATTCTACTTGCACACCTTCATCTTGGTTTCTCCCACTTGTTTCCAAGGCCAGAAAAAACCCTCATCCTACTAAGCCAACTGTGTAGGAGAGTCAAGTAAGTAATACTGCTTGGTGAGGAACCACACTGGCTGGTCAAACTATGTAGTTTTCACAATTATCTTTACATATAACATAATGTAGTTTCCAGTTACAATTTTATTATTTTATTGAAATGGAAGTGAATTTTTTCATGAGAGTAGGTATTTGCTTATTTTCAGTTGTTCCCCAGACAACTAAGGGAGTTGTTCACAACTAAGAAGCATATAAGAAATATTCAGACACCGAGGCCTTTACTCTGCTCAGTAGAACATGTGAAGATAAGCCAATGCATATATTTAGTTTACAAAAGTAATAAATGAAAGCAACTTGGCTTTCTTTTTACATATTATATCTGCACAGACTTAAACTTATTAAAAATGTGCATAAGCTTCTACATAGACTTCTCACCTAATGATACCAACAGTTGTCAAAGTCTTCAAGATAGCTTCGTGTTCTTAATGCATACACCAGTGTTTTCGTTATGTTGCTAAGCATCACAAAGCTTCCCTGTTAACTGGTTCAAGGAACATTGCTATGAAGTTCTACTCTTCTGAAAAAGTGTGCAATAAATAATTTTAAATTAATAAGAAGTGCCTTTATTTTTAAGACAAAGCTTCTTAAAGAGCATCAAACTTAAAGGATCGAATACGTATATACACTATTACATAAAGCTGTACAAATTGCCTACAGTGCATCAAGATCATCCACAGTGCCACAGAGTACACAGTCCTCTTTCCCACAGTTCAGTTTTCATCCCCCAGCAACTGCTATGAACTTCTGGTACAACATCTAATATGAGCAACATCCATAATATTAGCAAGATTCCTGTCTAACAAAAGTAGGTGCTTCAGCTGTTTCCCCATTCAACAAAATACTTAAATGTCTCCTTAGATTCTAAACAAATAGTATTTAAAACATATTCTGATGACCTTATGCATATCCTCTGATTCTCTGATGAAGCATCATATCAGAGCATCCCACCAAAAAGTCCACGGTATTAATCATAATGTAACAAGTATCAGTACTCTGCAGAGGAGGAAATTATTTCAGTTCAAAGTCATGCAATTAAATGTGAGTAAAAAAATCAGATTATTTCACATGAGCCATTAACGTTGTTTACAAGATTACTTTTAATTGCACCTACATCAAAAAGCAGTAGCAGTTACAAGCAATTTTAGAGTTACTTCTGAAAGCACTCTGGACATTTTTCTTAAGTCTCCCTTAAACTACAGGCATGCTTAGCATGACAGAAGGACACTTTTTATTTTGAGAATATTTGGGAGACAAGGGACTTCTGAACACTGGATGTATGGTGTTGTCAGAGCCCAATCATGAAGAGGCACATATCAGAATTCTCCCCTGTGCACTTGTAAAGGAACTTCCCTGTAGTTTCCATGTTTTGTGGAATCACACACTACTGGAGTGGTACCTCTTGGGTACCACCTAACTTACACAGAACATGAATAAATATGTCACACAGACAAATGAAGACAAATTCATTTACACCGAGGTATCTCAGTGAGGATGAGAATGGTTGATGAGATTTAATGTAGTTTTAATTTTTTTTTTTATTAGTTCTTCATGAACCTGAAGTTTACTGTGGCTTCTAATAAGCCTACACATATGAGCAAGAAAAAGTGCAAAAACTGGTTTTCAATGTGAAAGTTCAGATCTTCCAGGTATTCATGACAAAAAAAATCCTAGATAATTGAATACATTCTAAGTAGGCAAGGAGCTGTAATACTAATCTTAACAAACCAAATGAACTAATGTAAATATCAGAAAGTATTCCACTTATTTTTGAGGATTCTTAATGCCCAGGCAAAGAGTTGTCTAAGTACGAAAGAACAAATTTCATTCTGGCTGAGGAGAAGAGATGAAGCAGATGCAAAGTGCACAGGAACTATCAATTCATTCTATGTGTGTATCAGAGACAACATGAATACAGCTCTTTAGTCCGGAGTTAGATGGTTAGGGCAAGATGGTACGACAGTAGTCAAAAAGAAAGTATCCCAAATAAACTGACAAACTCAATTACATTCTACTTACCTGCTTTCCTTGGTTGAATATAGACAAAATTAGAGAAGTGATAGTAAATATAGACTTGCATGAATGATGTTTTGAACTGATAAAATATTCAAAGTTTGATAGAAACAGGATTTCCAGAAATAATAAAAAACAACAACAAACAAACAAACAAACAAAAAAACTATTCAAACATAACTCTCAGAGGCCATAAAGACAAAAAGACAAAGAGAAGGCAGGAGTATCTCAGTGTATTGTATTTTACCTGTTCTAGGACACCAATAAACAGCATGCACAACCAAATCTATGGATGCTGTTACCAGCAGCTCTGGAATCAAACAAGATTCCATAAAATAAAAGTATTTCACATATCATGGTTCAGCTATGGAAATCAGAGGAGTAGGAAGATTGCAATATTCCAAATAACTTGGCAAAAAACCACAGTTGCTTTTTGAAATATCATTTTTTTATCATCAAAGAGTAACAGTTGATGTGCTTATCTCTGCATTTATAAGGTTATCTTTGCCAACCTACCTCTACAGCCAGAGAAGTACAAACAATATATCTACAAGCACATTAATAAAGAAAGTTCACTGAAAAAGTATCTGAAATTTTTGAAGTTCTACCTTAGATCCTCTCTGTGTTCCTCTCTCAAGTCACCATAGGTACATAGTTGGCACATAGGATACAAAGAATGAACATATCTGTCTTTACAAAAGACACTAGAATTTTCAGAGGGGAAATTAAGAAACACGGACATAAAGCTGGGCATTTAAAGAAAGAAAGAAATCATTCTGCAGCAATTTATTAACTCACCTTTAGTCTTCCATGTATTGTGGAATGAAATGTAACTTCATATAGTTTAAGATATGCGATGTCTGTATTCAGGCATCGCTCATTTAATGCAACAGGTCACAGTGTATGTTACTGCTTTAACATGCATAGGTTCAACTCCTTTAAATAGTTTGAATGATTCAAGTTCATTACTTATAATTCAAGTTGATGGTAGGGAATAAGTTTCACCTACCAAAAACAGTCATCAACACTACCTTTTACTCACTTTCTTAAAATTGCTGCTTAAAAAAAATCAAATACTCTAAATAGAGCTGATGCATCCTCAGCCTTCATATAGTAGTCAGTCATAGAGTCAAACAGACATGTGGAAATACCAGATAACACCATCTGAATTTCATTAACTCACCAGTGTCCTATGTTCTTAGCCTTGGTTAACCACTTCAGAAGCCTGGCAATACCTAGAAAAATAATTGATGCAAAATGTAAGAAAGGTACAGAGCCAAAAATATTAAAACAATATTTATTGTTAGTTTCACGTGGTTGGAATGGCACAACTCTGCTCACAAGAGACTAAAAACACGTGGGTAACATTTCACTACCAGAACACTTCTGCTTTGCCAGAAATGCAGCATTCTGGTCTTTATGCCAAATCACCAGGGAACTAAGGAAAACAAGTACATGTGAAGAAGTAACACATAAACCACTAAGCATGCGCAACATCGCATCTTTTCTTGTCCTCTATTTTACCAATCTTTGTAGGCCAAGATTTGGAAATAAATTTAAAATTATTTTTATATAAAGCGGAATAAAAACCTAAACTATGTTAAGTTAAACATAAGCATGTTAAATCCTAGAAATTTATGAAGCACACCTCCAAATCCCTTCCATCACTCCCTAAATATTTCATGGAACTTCACTAGGTAGTCCTCTAACAAAGGTGGACTAATTCCTTGTGGAATGGCGCTGCTGAATCGGAGTTGGGCTAAATATGATCTAAGACTAGCCCTCGGTGGCAGCACAGAAGATCAGGCATTTCCGTGGCTAAGCTCTTGTTAATAAGCTATAATTCCCCCTCACCCAACCCTTCTGAAATACACATCTGAAATACCACATCCAGTTTCGGTATCAAAAAATTTAAAAAAGCAATAAAATAAGGTGAGAAAGGTATGGTAAGCTTGATTCAGTGGTGCTGAACCACAGCATCTTCCATAGTGATAACAAATTCTGCATTTTTGTATGTACATCTGAAGAGGCTAAACGAAGATCTCCCCTTATCTACAAGAATAAAATGAGCTGGAAGATCAGCAAACTTCTTAGAGATGTAATTGGCTTTTGAAAAGATGGTTTTACAAGGGAAAAATCCATGCAGAACTCTTAAAGCTCACTGCTGAGAGCAGAGGAAAGCACCCTGGGAATACTGGAAAGTTAAGCAAGGCTTAAAATCATGTTAGAATTCCTGACACATTGAAAAAAAAACAAAAACAAAAACAAAAATAGATAGTTGTGATTATTTCAACTTTTCCCTTCCATCACAAAGGCAGTTAACATATTTATACTGCAGTGTTAGCAGTGGCAAAGAAACAGCATTTCATGAACCAAAGAGGCCAAATTGTTTTCTTTTAGACTCAATTTTAAGTAGTAGAAATCAATAGATTGTTAAGACAATTATAACTTTTTTAAGGAAATTTTTTCACATGGAGTCCTGGCTCCCTAAGCAATGCAAGTGAGGGGTAAGATCAGATCAGTCTCCATAGAGATGGCTGCAGAGGAGTCTCCTCCACCTTGCCAAAGACACAGCAATGCTTTTCCTCAGTAAGACCCAGTAAATTCTTCCCTAATCCACACTCTTGTGTCCACCTCCCCCCCAGAAAAAGAAAGAGAAGAAAAAGGAGTAAAGTAAGTACTACATTAGAAATGGAGAAATGCTTCCATGCAATTCATGGAGAAGGAGTTGTCTCTACTGCATACTTTGCAGAGCCACTGATTTAAAGCTTTTTATTTACAGCCAATTGTAAAGTGAGAAGCAAATAAGCTGGACGCAGTTAAGAGAACGCAGCTATTTTGATAACATCCCTTTGTCACATACCCTGACTTTTCACACAACAGGAACAGCGTATGCTCAAGCTCCCCAGAAAAAAGGGAAAAAATAATACAGATATATCCGCTGTATCTTAAAACATCCTTTTCAAGTAGCTTTTTCTTCAGATATACTACTGTGCAATACTTCCATGTATTATACAATAACTAATATCCCAATCAAAGAAATATTTACTTTCTTGAAGAAAGTTTGTATGACCAATTATGACACTAAAAATAGAAATAATTCATTCAATGGATTCTTTGTCTTTTGCTATCAATGCAGAACAGTTTAAAATTAAAAAAAAAAAACAAACAACAAAACATTATTTTATAGGCGTCATAAAGGCTAGCTTCAGAAGCAACAAAACAAGGAGAAAGCATTTTCTTTAACAATACACTAGTAGCAGGTTAAAAAAAACTCTCTAAATTAATTTTGATAATAAACAACAAAGGAAACTAACAATTTAGGGGACTCAGCAGCTTTCTGGTTCTTTAACATTCCTTCCCATGTTAATATCCTCTTTTTTCACACACAAAAATTTCATTTTCATTTTTTGCATTTCTCCAGCATACCTAATTTGTTCAATCTAGAAGATCACATACCTACAGACACATAATTCAAAGTAAATTCAAAGCAGCATTCTATGGAAAGCAATAAAACTTGTTAGCTATTTCAATGAGGAAAAAAAAAAAAAAACACCCTCTCAATTGTTGTGAACTATGAGAAACATTTCACCCAAATGCACCTGTCCTGAAGTTTACACCTAATAAAACCCAGATGTACTCCTAATACACTGCTGATTCATTCTCTTGATTCCTGTTTTCCCACCACACTACCTCAACCAAGAAAGTGGTACAGTCTAGTTTTACACATCATTAAAATATTTAAACCAAATATTACATTTTTATAATCCTATCAATTCCCACAAAACTGAACTGAGTAAATACAGCAGTGTTAACAGACCTGCACCATGAAAGAAAAATTCCTCTTAGCCTGTTACCTAATACAATAAGCACTGAGAGGTCAGCGAATCAAATTACCACATCTCTTTAGCAAGTTGTTCATTACCAATTAAAACAAAAGGTACGCAAATTCATTTTTAGCAAAGTTATCCACTAAAGTGAGTTGTCTTTTTGTGTTTATTATGCTTGAGCCTAAAACTTTATTTGAAATAAGTAAAATGAAACACCAGGTAAGAGTCCAATTTTGCACACACTGCAATCAATAGGAGCTTAAATGTTAGGCCACAAGGATAAAATGACATAAATGGTTTACTTTCAAGGTTGTGTTAAAGAACTTAGCAAGTCTACTTTTACAACATACTTCCTAAGTCACATCTCTGTGTCACAGAGTGCAAAGGATAAAAGCAAGTCACCCTCACACAGCAACAGCGTGAATTACATCACTGCCAACACTCTGGTCATCCTCCATAAAACAAATCACATCTGTGAGCTCAAGCGTGACCAAATGTCTTCCCTCACAAAGATAGCCAAATATAGTGAGCAGTTTTGCAGCAAACTCTCTAGCAAGTGCCTATTCCCAGTCACCAGAAAATGTTCCTTGGCCCCATTCTGAAGAAAGCTGCTCTAGGTGGCTTTGGCTCAGTCATCACTGTGATTGGCTAGACAAGAAGCTACACAGAAAGTAGCACTATTCCACTGCAGTCAGGGTTTCTTTTCTTAGTGCAGTCTACTTCCTCCCTGGGGTTCACATGAAGGAAACTGCCTAGAATGGTAAAGCCAACAGATCATTATCCATTGCTGCTCTTACATATCAATGGTGACAAAGAAGGTACATGTAGAGCCCTGGAATAACTGCTGAAGAAACAACACAGGTGATGTGTTCTATTTTCTACTTCTTTTAGGGAATAAGGACACTGAAAGAAACATAAGGATACAATTTATAAACACTTCATGTCTGATGCCACCAGCAAAACTTAGGGTTTTCTGATGATGGAATAACCTATACAACACCAAGCTTGAAGGCATTAGATAGATTTCACCTCCCTAAAAGGGGGAAGAGAGTCCCTTGGGAAAAGCTAGCAAGGTTCATTGGGAGGGTTTTAAATTGAGTTTGAAGGGAGTGGTAATAGCAAGGGAGTGTTAATAGCAAGGGAGTGTTAATAGCAAGCCTGCCCATGGCAAGGTGTGAGACAGCCTAGCTGTACTAGAAAGACAGGGCTTTCTACTACTAGGGGGTTCTCAATCTGCTGTCCTGAAACATTCTGGCAACACTACAGCACACTTGAAATCTTACAACAATGAGCCAGGAAACACTGAGACAACTGGAGAACGTAACAGGGAAATTCAAGGGAAATAGTGGGAATTAAGGACTTATCCTCCAAGAAGGTGATAAGGCTGGCTCCCAGCTGAAGTGCCTATCTACCAACACACACAGCTTGGAAATAAGCAGGAAGAGTTGGAAGCCACCATGCTACCAGAAAAGCATGACATAGTTGCAAACACTGAAACCTGGTGAGATGATTCCCATGACCTGACCTTGGCTATCAATGTCTACCTGCTACAGGCCACCTGATCAAGCGAGGCCTGTTGATGAAACCTTCTTAGTCCAGCTACAGGAGGCATGGTAATCACAGGCTCTCATCCTGGGAGGTCTTCAATCATTCTGATATCTGATGGAAAAGTAGCACAGTGAGCTGCAGGCAGTCCAGGAGGCTCCTGGAATGCACTGAGGGTAATTTCCTGGGCCAGGTAATAGGCTCCCTCCAGCAGGAGGGATGCAATGCTGGCCTTGTTGCTCACCAACGTGAGTTAACTGATTGGTGATAGCAGGATTGGAAGCTGCCTAGGCTGTAGTTAACATGCAATGTTAGATTTCGTGCTCCTGAGGGATACAGAAAAGATAAAAGGAAAGTCAGGACATCAAATGTTAGGAAAGCCAATTTGCACATCCTCAGGGAGTGAGTTGACAAAACTCTTTGGGAAACTGTCCACAAGGACGAGGGAGTAGAACAGAACAAGCAGATCTTTAAGAAACCTTTCCTTAGGGCATAAGAGCTATCCTCCATCCTCAGGTGTATGAAGTCAGGAAAGGAAGGCAAGAGACAGGCACATCCAAACCAAGACCTGTTCGTCAAACTAGAGAGCAAGAAGAAAATGCACAGACAGTGGTAGCAGGGACAGGAACCCTGGAAGGAATACAGGAATGCTGTTAGCTTGTGCAGGTACAGGGCCACATAGAGCATGGTCCAACTGGAACTGAACTTGGCAAGGGTTGCAAAGACAAACAAGAAAGGCTTCTACAGGTACATCCATCAGAAAAGGAAAGTCCAAGAGGATGTACCTACCTCCAGTGAGCAATACAGGCAGGCTGGTAACGAGAGGTACTCAACAACTTTCCTGCATTAGCCTTCACTGGTGACTGCTGTACACAGAGCCCTTGAGTGGATGGGTAAGAAGGTGGGTACTGGGGGAAGAATGCCTCTCCCACTGTAAGCGACCATCAGGTTTGCGACCATCTGGGGAATCTGAACATCCATAAGTCTATGGGTTCCAATGAAGATGCATCCCAGAGTCCTGAGGGAATAGGCCAGCATAGTCACCACGCCACACTCAATGATATCTGAAAAGTCATGGCAGTCACGTGAATTCCTTGGGGACTGGAAAAAAAGGCAATGCCATACCCACCTTTAAGAAGGGTAGAAGGGATGATCCAGGCAACTACTGACCTGTCAGCCTAATCTCTGTGACAGGGAAGATCGTGAAACAGATCCTCCTGGAAGCTATGCTAAGGCACATGGAAGAAGAAGAGGTGACAATGGACAACCAGCATGGCTTCACAAAGGGTAAATTCCACCTGACATACCAAGTGACTTTCTCTGCCAGCATAACTGCAACAGTGGACAAGGGAAGAGCCATTGATGTCATCCATCTGGACCTTAATGGGGACTCTGACACAGGCCCTACAATGTTTCTTCTCTCTAAATTGGAAAGACATGGATTTTTGCCCTGCCTTTTTTGCCCTGCCAAAAAAGAAGTGGCGGCACTCACAGATGGCAAGTAATGTGCCCTCGGCAGCCCAGAAAGCCAACCGGATCCCAGGCTGCATCAAAAGATGTGTGACCAGTAGGTCAAAGGAGTGCTATTCTGTACTGGCGAGACCTCACCTGAAGTTGTGTGTCCACATGTGGAGTCCTCAGTACAGGAGAGACACTGAACTGCTGCAGTGTGTCCAGAGGAGAGTCACAAAAATGATCCAATCTTTGAAATACACCCCACAGACAGTCCAGCAGTTCCCAGGCACAAGCAGGCACCAGGCCAACCAGTAACAGATGGTTTAGGAACAAGCATACCTGCAACACAGCTCTAGCATCGACCATCTGCTCCAGCTGGCTGAAACAGTTTTCTGGGCCCCCAGGCAAAGGTGTGAAAGGGCCCACAGGAGGCTGAGCAGGAATGCTGAGGCCCAGCAGGGCCCTCAGGGGCCCAGGCATTTGTTTGCTAATTAAGTACTCACACCAGTAGCAAGTTCTTCAGCAATGAACTAAAAAAACTTGGCAGGCTTAGGCTATTCTTCTTCCTAAATGTCAACTGGCTTAATAAATAACAACTTCTGAGGAATATTATTAGCATCCAAATTATTGCCCCAGATTACCACACAATGTGGCCAGCAAAATACTAAGTTTACAAATAAAATAGTCTGCTGGCAGAAGTGGAACAGAATAACTCCAATCAAGACAGCTCAGCTATCTTCTTGTGGGGGCCTGCAGATACCAACTGCAAAGTTTCGTTGAAATAACACACCATTTTATTTAATCAGTAGACAGCCAAAGACTGCTGTAGAATGCAGCATGGCTATCCAACAGTGATCTGTCTGAACAGAAAGATAATGTGCATATGCACTCTTTAAATCAAAGGTTGTGGGGCTTGTTTTCAATCCAACACCTCTTTCTCACGCCAAAATTATATTCAGAATATTGTCCTAGTGATGCAAGTTGTGACTATTACAAGTCAATGAAAACAAATAGTAAAGTTTCCAAATGGCTTTATAAATTTCCTACATCTTTGAGTACTCCTATACCACAGTCCAATTAGAAACCTGTTTTGTGGCTTCAGCTGAAGTAAGAAGACTTAAGCACTATCTTCTCCTCCCCCCACTCGCACACATTCCCTCCTCCCAAAAAGCAGAAGAATTTTAACATTTTATTGCTTGTTCATTTAAGACAAGCAAACATATAACCATGGACTGACTTAGTAAGGCCAGAACAAGATTTCAAGTTTTCTGAAAAACATACACTCAATCTCCTTCATGGTTCTAGGAAGACAATATTGTTTACCTTAAGCATATATTCCATACCTGACTCGTTTCCAAGCTTTCCTCAGTTCACAGATTCAACAGTATATACACATAAAAACAAGTGCATAAAATTAAAGCAACCACAGGTACTACTTATGACAGTCCTTAGTAACCTTCCATTAGCGAAACGCAGTTTTTTAATCATGAAACTCTTCAATTACTAATGCAATGATTTTGCTAAGTAACAAAGCCTAGAACTCGGACCATTTGGCTTGACCTCAAAGCATAGTTTCTTCTACTGAAATCTGACTGAATGTTACCCAACTAATAAATCTACTGTGCACTCAAATCATAAAGCTAATACCACGCTGCTTAGAAAACCATGATCTTTATTTTCAACTGTTCTCCAGCTTGTATCTCAGACACAATATAAAATGAACAAATAAAGAAGAGATTTGAGCAAGATTCTGTGTGCCTTTGAGTAAAGTCTTGTTTTGAAAACAAAGATCTTTACTAAAGTTTTGTCTGCCCAGTATTCCAACTCTGGAGGACATCCTGCCATTTCTGCAGATGCCTAAGAAGTTCTAAGCCATCTCCATTTGCTTTTTAATCTGCTTTTCTAACACAACATTAGAAGCCCATGATGAGGTATTTCTTTGATGCTCATCCAAAGAAAGGTAAGTGAGTAACCATTTCTTGGTTAAAGTTAAAAATAATACTCAGTTTGCTGATGGAATAAACAGCCCCAGGTACAGTGGAAGGCGATCAGAAAGTAAGAAATATAAGAACTTTGTTTTGTTCACCACAAAGAGACCTTTGTCTTTTTAGCTTTTGTCATTTTCAGCTTTCTTTGGACCCAATTTGCTTAAACACTACTTTAGATCTTCTTTTCAGAAAATCAGTCTCTACGGGTAACATAAGAAATAAAACCAATGGGTTTTGCTTTCCTGAAGCTGGTAATATTCTCTTTAAAGGTTGTTAGAACTCACATTTCCTAAGTTCTAATTATTTTTTAAATCCTCAAAAAATATTCCAATTGTTCTCTAAATTCTATTAATTTTATTTTTTTCTTTAAAATACATTTCTCAGTATAATCAAAAACTAACTTCTTGATGAGTTACGAGTTCCTACTGATAAAATGCTATTCATCTAGGTTTCTACCATTTTAACTACATAAAGAAGATACTCTAATATGAAGGATTTTCTCTACATATATTCATGCACACGAAGAAGACCATAACATAAAAGTGTTTAGTCTGTTACCTCATAAAAGATACAGGTGTGAAGGCCTTCCCTATAATTTAGAATATTCTAAAGGCTGTCAGAAAATATTTTTTAAAATTTTCACCAGCCCAGTAGGCAGTATTATTAAGTTGCTGAAGATTCTTACAAGATTTTACCTTGAACACCAAAAGGGCTCTTATTATCTGTAAGCAAGGCACATGGGAAAAACCCAGGCCGGAATAGGAACAGACAAGAAAAGTTGTAGTGATAAAGGGAAAGGAGAACTGAGAAGGATGCAATGCAATTTTGCCTTCATTCATCTAATTTAAAATAAAAAATTAAAAAAAAAAAAGGTGCTAAAACCAAAATATAATTATTTCTTACAGTGAGTGACTAAGTAGTAAGAAGAAAGAAGTGAATATTTTTAGCAAGACAAAATAATAAATTGACTATGAATGTCTAAATTGCATGTTAGCAGATTACTTGATATTCTCCAACAAATTCTCCAACAGCCTTACAAACAAAAGTGGAGGCAGGAAGCCTAAGAAGTTTTATATCACAGGCTGATGACATAAGGAAAGGAATTACATACAGTCTGATTGTCTAGAATACCAAGGGAACTTATAAGACTCTTCTCATCCAAGGATCTGTACTTTTTTTTTTTTTCTAACAATATGTTAGTATTAATTACTTCTCAGCAACTATGTACTTAAAAAACATAACTTAAAAACATAACAAAACCCACTGTTAAAAGCAAGACATACATTGTAAATCCGTTTAAAATACCCCCAAAGTATTAAATGTCAAATATGGAATTTCTAATTTGAACTTTACCAGCACTGTAAGATTATGGAACTCTGCCTCATGATTTTAATTCTCAAAGGCAGCTGACAATCGTGTTTATTAGTCACTGACAAAATTCACAGTTATATTTAAAGAACATGAAATACTTAGTAATTTATGTCATTCTAGACCAAGGCTAAAAAACAAAGAATGATGGTATAAAGATGTTTATTTTGAATGTTATTAGCTCTTTTTAATTCTGTGAGGTGTATAAACAAAGTAATATCCATGAAAAAATATATATTTTTAAGCAAAACATGGAAAACTAACATCAACCAGACCTCTCCAAAAACAAAAAAGAAAAAAAAGAAATTGGTCCCTTCACAAAGCTCAAGCAAAACAGCCTTATAAAATCCATTCAATAGGTTTTTTGGTTTTTTTTTAAGGATCTCTCTACCAGCCAATTTAAGAGACAACACTTTTCCTGAACAGTAACAAACATTTCTGAAGGTTTCTTCTCTTAATGTCTTAAAACATTACATTTTGCTATTTTATTAGCAGCTAACATTTTAATTTACATTGGCCATTTCCTCCTTAACAAAATAAACATATCAATGAAAGTGCAACGTGACAAGTTAAGGATCAGTCAACAAGGCAGTAAGTTGGTGGGTTCCCATTTCTACTCCAAGGAAGGCAGAAAAATGCATCACTACTAATCACCTCACGGTCCACTCCAGTTTTGGGGGCCAAGAAAATCCACAACTGAGTTCACAGCTCTTTCAACCCTTCAACGTGATACTACAAGGCTAATTTTAAAATTCCTAAAGGAGTTGAATAACGTTCAATAAAGCAGTATCAAACCCTGAAATAAGATATTTCTTGAATATTGTCTATTCAGTTGAGCTTGTCAAAATCCAAGAAGCAACAAATTTGTTACGATTTTTTTCCCTTTCTATTTGCAGTTTCATGATGGTGAGTTATTTCCAAACTGAAAAAAAATCTTCCATGTATAAAGTTATACATGTTAAGAATACTTTAAATTCTGTATCAACTGAAAATGAAGATTCCTCTTTCTAAGTTGTAGTAAGTAGTTTTTTTTCAAGATATGTATGTATGAGTCATAAGATATATCAGACATACACATACATACATACACACACACACACATATACATAGATTGGTCTACAGTGTTAGAGGAAGGTGGTATGGCAGTAGAGAGTAGAGAGTAGAACCTTCCTGTCAGTATTTCGGTCCATCATCAATGATCTTTCATATCAACTATAAGCACATGAGCAAATTCATCCCAAGAACAAGAATGAGGGAGTTACTTAAGTCCTGCTGGTTGGCCAGTATACTAATTCAAATCCATAATTCTGTAAAGGTTGAATCCATAATTCTGAGTCCCTAAATACTAATCCTCTCTCCCCACTTACTAGCTTTCTGAAATATCTGTATGGGCTATCTATCATTTTAAGTGATTTTTCCAGTGCAGGACGAGTTTCAAAACACAACATGAATACATTTTCTTACATAATTGCTTTCTTATGGTATTCCAGCAATTGATTCAAAACCACTTAACAGGCAGAACTAGCTGCTCTAAATCATTGCTTTTGAAAGCACACAGATGATATGCAGCTACTTTACTTCCCAATATCCTTTGCTGCATCAAAAGAGTTTTGAAATAAAGGAAGAAAACTATACATATACACACAATATTTCTTTCATATTCACAAGCATAATATACTCCAGATCAACTCAGGTGGTCCCCAAAGGCTTTGGCTCTTTAGAAAGAACTAAATATCTAAAGTAGATACTTTTTTTTTGTTCATTTATTAGCACTCTTTTCAAAGGACTGTTCAGAAACAGAACCCAAAGAAAAATGCAAATTGTCCACTCCATGTTCAACTAACAAAGCACCAATTCAGTTCCCACTTAGCTCCAGTTCATTTTGTGTCCACATGTAAATGATTAAGAGTACATTGTTTGAAACTTAATTCCACATCTGTTCTTCTGTGGGACTTGGAAAACAGATGAATTTTTCTGACAATTGTTTGCAGAGAGGATAATCACAAGCATGTGTAATAGTATCCAAAGCGTAAGGGGAAAACACCAGAATCTAAGAAGCTTTTTTGCTGAATATTTTTATTTCTTTTCTAAGATTTAAAAAAAAAAAAGTTCTCAGATGGAAATCATTAATATGCTTGAGAAGCCATTCTCAATTCCCTATAACTCAAAAAAATGGGAAAAAAAAAAAAGAAGAAGAAAAAAACATAGAACTTTTGTTCCTAATAGTCTTTGTTTTGTGTCCCACTAAATTTACCCATTAAGTGATCAGAAAGGTAACTTAAAAAAAAAATCCCGCATAAGTGACAAAAACTCCAACACAGAAAATAGATGGTTTCTTCATGGAGCTCTGCAGCTGTAAGAGAGAACATTCCAGGCTAATACAGTGTAAGAGTCAGCATCTTGTGAAAAGATCACACGCTTAAGTGAAGGATATGATTTCTTTAGATCTTCATAGAACACTGATAAGCACAGAAGAGTAGATAAGAACTCTTCACGTATCAGCTAATGGAAGTGCAGACAGCATCAAAGGGCACTGGGGAATGTAAGGTTCAAGAAAGCACTTCTTCCATGTAAGATGCAGTCAGCTGCTAACTTTCTCATTTGCTTAATAACTGGACAAGTTAATGACAGAAAGGTCCACTAAAAGCTATTAAACACAAATCCTGCCTCCTTTGAATCAGTATACCCTAAAGAAGCAGAGCAGTGGAGATTATGAGAGCATCAATGTATAAATCTGTCCCCCAGGCCACTGGCTACTGTCATACCTGTACTGGGCTAAATAAACCCTTGGCCTACTTTTGTTTAATTAGGGCCTTAGGACATTATCTTGGACCTTGAACTGTATCTATAACAAGTGCAAAAGTGATGTTACCTGCAGTGATTCAGGAAGAAAGGGTTGAACTTGAGGTAACAGCTAGTCATCTATGAGGCTACGTCAAAGAATGGCTAAAATTTCAGTTCAGTCACAGCAAACTGATGAGTCAGTTAAAGAAACAAATACGTCTTCCAACTCCTGCAATTTTATTGTGAACTCCCTGATACTTGGTGATTTAAAACAGCATGTGTCAGAGATACACGATTAGCCTACATCATAAGAAGTGTTTTCAAACTTTTCTCCGCACTCATTAGGAATAGAAATGGCAGTAGAGGCTAAACAAACCAGAAAATCTAAAAACCCCACAAAAATTCCCACTGTAATTGCAAGATTAAGAAAGTATTTATTTTCATTTTTTATAATCTTTTTTTTTATTATTATTCTTTTTTCTTTGATGATACTGGCAGTAGTGGAAACAGTTAAAACTCAGAATTCCAATGGGTGGCCATTTCTGAAATACCACATCACCTCAGAGGAAACAGATCAAAAACACGATTGAGAACCAGTTGGGCTTCCTGAAGTAGGAAAGTAAGAAAGGCACAGAAGAAAAAAAATTCAACTAATAGAATGCTTATAATATGAAAAAGATGCTCTTCAGAGAAGGCAGGAAGCCTGCTTTCTACAGCAAAATAAACTACCAAGTTTTTTAAAAAACTCTACTAAGCAAAATTGTTATCTGACAATTATCTGTTATTAATTAAACAGAACTTTTACTTCATATGTGTATGATAACCCATGCCATAAATTTGAAGATATACAAAGAACATGCTGCAGATTATAATTATGTATTTTCAATTTCATTATGAATCTTAAAAAATGCCACAAAGATTTGACAAAATAGCACTGCGCTTTGGAGGAAATATTCCTATCAAATCTGTATTAAAGCCACTGAAATACTGAAAGGATAAGCAGTATTGCTTTACCAAGGAATAAAATACTACAAATGCCCTTATTTATACATCAAAAGTTGATAGGTTATGCAGGCATGACTATTGTATCCATCAATAGCCATTGATGTATCACCCCAACTTTAACACATACAGCTGTAGATAATAGTGACCGAGTCATACTGTTCCACTGCATTTAAGGTTGCAGAGAAAGACAGTGTGAACAAACAAAATTCCCTCCCATGCCTTCAATGCCACTGCTGCTGGAACAGCACCAAAGTTTTCCCAATTTTCTTTCCATGCATTATATGCAGTGGAAGACACACGCTTAATTTTTTTAGTTTGACTATCTTCTGCCAATAGCACTTCCTAAAAACTTAAGCATTCACATGCACTTACATGTACATATTCAAAAAACACTACATCCGCATACTCATACCCCAAAATTTTGAGCTTATAAATTCATATAGGACTGACTTTTTCTGCGGGGGTGACCAAAAGACTAAACAAAATTCAATACACATAGTAGTCCCATGGGTCCCATCCCTTTGTACCTCTGTAATTGTACCAAAAGCGTGTCTGGAGTCTCTCAAGGCATCTGGAATTGACACTTCTCCTATTTATCCAGCTAAAGAAAGGTTCCCTGCTTCTCCCTTGCCAATACCATGAAGAATTTAATGCATCAGCAGGGACTTGAAACCTGAAACTCTATGCAGTATTTTCATAAAATGATTCACAGACTTGCACTAACTTTTTTGACTTAAAGCAAAGGGTTTCCGTGCAGCAATTTGGAGCTAGATGAATCCACTCATTTCCAGCAGTGGAGGAGGGAGGAAGAACACTGTAACATGCCAATTGATTTTAACATTGTGAGACAGAAAGGAAATCCCAACTGAGTCTTTTCATGCCTTCTTAAAAAGATCAGAGCACGTATTTAATGCCTTCTATGAAAAAAAAAAAAAAAAAAAAGTAAAAAAAAAAGTAGGGAAGAACAGAAAGCAACACCAGAAAATTAAGGTGGAAGTAAAACAAAACGAGAACTAAGAAGCATGAAGAGACTGTTTTCCATTTTAAAAGAAGAAAGCAGCTTGGAACCAAATCTTGCTCTGCATCAATATCTCAAACAACACAGAAAAACTGAAGGAAGTTTCAGCTCAAAGGATTGTCCACGTGCAAAGCCAAACAGATCTCCCCTTTTCTAACTAAAAGGTGAGATAGATACTTAAGACAAAAGGAAATCCTATCCTATCACATTTGTATGTTTGTGTCAGAAAAACACTCATCCACACTTCTACACACTCCCACCCAATATAGGTATCAGCAAAGCAAGTTATTCTGCATGTAGCTATTTGAAAATAGAGTGTTTTGTGATTAATACTACTGCCTTTTTTTAATTGCGTGCTCATGCAAAATGGCGTCTTCTGTTTTTTTGAAACTTGAAATGTCATCCATTAACACATCCGCCAAATACGATGAGAGACAGTCATAGGCAGGATAGATACTGTATGACCACTGATTGCTCAGGAAGCTTTTTCCAGCTTCCTGGAAACGAAGACCGGACACATTTAGTATTGTATATACAGGTACAGCATTCCAGTTTCCATGTACGACAAGTCACACAATCACAGAACTGTAGGGGTTGGAAAGGACTCTGAAGATCATCTAGTCCAACACTCCTGCAGTCCACAGGATGTTTTTAACAGCTGAGTCACTATGTTTCTAGTAACTGCCCTCTGAGTTGTTAAAAATACCCCTCATGCTAACAGCACTGACGGGGAGAATATACTCCCCATATATATAAGTATACTTAGGAAAAATTCCTAATGATTAACTAAAAATCTAACTGCACAAAAAAACAACCACAGTAATCAGTATTAGATACTTTTAGTTTCTGTCATTTGAAGCACTTGTACCAATACTCACTTGTGTGAATGTGAACTGGGCAACATGCTCTACTGTCTCTGCTCAAGTAGGGCTTTGGAGCAGGTGACCTCCAGAGGTTCCTTCTAGACTCAGCCATTCAGGGATGCTCTGAATTAACCTCTTGTACCAGATGACAAGTTACTGTACTTCTACGAAGTGTGTTCTCAAGTTCAACAATCCTTCAAAAAGCCTTTGTATCTACAAAACACTCTTATTACTCCCACAATCTAAACAGTTTGCTTTTACTAATTAGCTACCATTTTGGAAATTTCAATACAAACAAATCAGTGCTATGAACCACACACTCAATTTGAAGCATTTCCACATTTCAAGAAGCTGTTACAACTTCACCTTTTTTTCTTCAGTGCATATTCAGTTTAGCTATCCCACAGTAAAATCATGAACTTTGATTTTTATTTTGCATTTATTGACACTGCATACCCAATGAACACATGGCTACAGCACCACCTGGCAGAAACAGCCTTCAGGAGATACATACCACTTGCCACCAGCTTGCTGCAGGGACTACTGAGCTTCTCCACACTCCTCACATAAGCCCGATGGTGATAAACTGTCCCTACAGACTGAGAGGCAAGTCACCATTGAAAAAACACATCCTTACCTCAGATAGAGTCAGATAACATGAAAAGATGAGTCTCTGAATCACAGTTAGCTGTGCTGCAGAGACTCTACAATCTGTTGGACAGAGTCTACTCTTTTAGCATTTTGACTCTCACTTTGTTTGAAAGCAGCTCAGACTCTAATCAAGTCAAAGTTTATACACTGTCTTGCTGAGCCTTGAATGCAAGACTTCAGTTTCCAAAACCTAACCTGAACAGATATGTGTTGTAATACTTCAAGTGAAGGGAAGGTCTGAACAACCAAACATTTGAACACCGCATGCTGGTCCATCATCATTCACCGAGTCACAGCACTGTCAATAAACTGGTTTGAAGTCAGCTTTTCCATTATATTCCTGGAAAACTAATCCATATTTTTGATGTATGGTGGAATCTACCTACAATGCTTATTCCATGTAAGCTGCCAGAGTCCCATTGTTTCAAACCGATGAAAGACATTTGCCCTTGCTTCACAGGCAGTGACTCAATGCTTCTGGAACCTTCCTTTGAGATAGGATGATAGAACAGCTTGAGTTGGAAGGGACCTCAAGGGTCATCAAGCTCCAACCTCCCTGCCACCTGCAGGGTCAACACAATACTCACCTTACTGTATCCTGTAACAAAGTGGGTAGCTTTTAACTACTAACATGTGATACAAATAAATTCAGAATCTGTACTCAGAATTAATGTTTTCTTCACTTTTTTCCCCTCATTTTTCAAACATATCCAGATGAAATACAGATTATAAGGCAGCACCATTGCCCTCTTCCTACAGTCAGATGCTTATGGCTGTAGACGTGCACATGGCTGCTTTTCCCACCAAATCAAAGGCAGCCAGTACTGACTAATTGACACAGCCACGCTGCTGCACAGAAAGATAAATCCTATCTGCAAAAACAGTCTTGCAAAGGACCAATGAAAAACACTTTCTGTGTGGTCTTGGCCAGGACAATGATAGCTGGAAGAGCCTCTGGAAGACGGACGGACTTAGAAATGCACACTCCTCATCTGGGCACTGACTTCTCCAGTAGGGCAGGAGCTGTGTGTGGTTTCTGCAGCATAGATTCCCTTCTTTGGGCTAGAAGCCTGAGCTCCCCCAGCAGCAGTTGAGTCCAGACCCTCAGGAAATAAACATCTGGCTCTTGACATCCACAGACGAAGGAAAACCTGCTTCTGGGTAGACAATACACAGATTTGTGATTCTGAACATTTCCACCCTACATTTGGGTTTTGAGACCTCACATTTAACTCCTGAGAAGCTCTATTTTTTTTTTTTTTTTTTTTTTAAGGGGGAATCAAGACTCAGTACTTTTTGCAGGCCTATTTGTGAGGATAAAAGCTGACTAAAATTATCCATTCAAGTTTCCAAGTATTAGCTGCCAACCTCAAGACAGATAGTTTAGGATGGCAGCACACACCAAGCTTGGCTCTCAAAGCTTCATGTCTAATGTAACAGCTTTCAGCTAGCAAAAATAAAATTGAGAGGTAGCTGCTGCTGTTGAACAAGAAAGTTGAATACAAAAAGCATCTTTAAAATTAGTCTTCATAGCTTTGATTCTCACCATAGTTTTGCAGTAGCAGAACTCTTCGTAATGAATTGCTTCTAGTTCCTTTAAAGCTTTCACTTACATTAGTTAATCTTATTAACTGTCTACTACTGTAAAATTAAATGATTAACATTCAAGAACCTTACTACTGAGTGTCTGACTTTTTTAATCTTTAAGGCTTCACCAAAGATTTCATCACCAGGTTCTCAAAGTTTGAAAAGCAAAGTCTTGCCTACTGAGAACATTTCAAAGTTTTGTTTAAAGATCTAAATTTTCTTACTACTGATTAGTAAGACAAAAACAGCTGAAGTGTAAAAATGAACTGCACTGCCTTAAGTGCATGCTCTGTAATCACAGAACACATTCAAACTGAATGCCACTCTGGTTCTTCACACTCAATCCAGTGCAGACACAACAAGGAGTAAAGCCAAAATTCTTCTCAGCAGCAATCTCGGGGAAACTCGTTAGGCTGCTAGTGATACATTGGACATCATTCTGCCTGCATGGAAGAACAACCTTGTTCCAAACTGCTTTTAAACATTAACTTTGGATTGATACTTTTTTCATTTGTAACACAGGTGATCTGAAGTGGAAGTGCTGTGCATTAATATTTAATCAAATTAACAGAAAAACTAAAGTAGTAAGCAAAACAAACAAACAAACAAACAAACAAAAAAAAACGACTAAAGCTAGATGTTACAATTACTCATGAAGATAACAAAGGAGCAGTCATCCTTTTCCAATTCCCGGTTTTGTTAATTTCTATATAAAACAAACATTGCTTTCATCTACATACTAAAACAAAAGCCTCTGCTATAAAACTCAACAGAAAAAGATAATTATGCTTTATAATGTCAGCTGAAAAACAGAAAACCTTTGAGACCTTTGCAAGTAAGCTGTGAGGCCAACAATGCGGCCAGAATTACAATATTTCTACACAACAGAACAAAGGAAACAATAAACTTCCATGGCAATTTTCAATTTCATATTTATGGAGTGATCAAAATTGACTTTAAAATCAGCATTACCAAAAATATCTGTTGTATTATTATTTAAGGTCTTTGCCCCAATGCAAGAAAACATGGAATTCCTTCTAGTACTTCAGAATACTGCTGAATACAGCTCTCTTTCCTAATGCAGCTATGCAGAGCAAAGAGATTGTCCGATCCCTAGAAGAAGAATGAAAAATAATATATTTTGTCTCTCAGAATTTACATTACTTATTTATAGGTTGGGTAAATTACTAGCTCTTAAAGCAAAACACTAATTCGTAACAGAAAGCATGAAGGGCACACTTCCTTTGCTTAAGTGTTTTGGGTAAGTAATATGTTTACATTGCCCCAAACAGCTTTTAAGTTCAACTATCCTAACCCATTTTACAAAACAAATACATTCCTGTATTCAGTCAAAAGGGCAGCTCTACATTTTCCTGGTTCAACACAATGTTAGCAGGATTTCCATTTGATAAATGTACCTTTCTTATTTCTAAGTATTACCTTATTATTCTTCTAAGTATAGTTCTTATTTCTAAGTATTACCAAAAAACCCCCACTCATCCAAATGAATGACAGAAGCTTTATTCATGACTTGTACATCCAGAAAGTCTATCTGGCTGAACCTTCAGATATGTGCTCATTTTATAGGTTGTGCTGTTTAAACTAATACCAACTATTTTCATTTTCTTCGTTCCCCAACTCATAGATGCACAAGCAATACCACATCCATTGGAATCAATCCCAGTCAGCCACTGAGGCAATTTCAAATCTTTTGAAGGCCACAAGAAGAGTCTCCAGAGTAGTGATAAGATCTCAACGCTCTTCTCCCTGAACACTGAGATCTCAGTGCCAAGGCTGGATCCTATTCCATACTGCACAGAAGGCTGCCTACCCTGCAGCATGGTGCCATGACTTCTGGAGGACCATACTGGGTTGCCCTGTGCCAGTGAGCTAAAGCCATGGCACTTCCAGACCGTGGAGATGGGACAATCTGAGCCACCTCTCAGCAAGGACAGAAAAACACATGGTTGGAATGTTTGTCCACGAAGAGCAACATTTTATCTGTCACACAGGCAACAAGAGAAATCTCAACACTCCAATAATTCAAAGTTTGGGGTTGGTTTGTTTTTTGGTTTTTTTTGTTTGTTTGTTTGTTTTCCTTTGTTTTCTTTTGTTTTTCTTTTCTTGTTTCCTTTTGGGAAAGGAATAAATAAATAAATAAATAAAAGAGAGATTGAGAGAGCGGCCATTTATCTGCAGGAAATGGCTCCAGCGTGGGCATCCTAACAACCTGAGATAAGTAGCAAACTCTGAAAAGGAGCAGGTTTCTTCTCACCCTCAGCTCTTACAGTTTACTCCTCAGGAACATGCTGCTGCCGAAACACACATGCACAGCCTCATCCAGCATTTTACAAATTTGCTCTCTGCTTTTGGTGTTCTCTCCCCATGCTCGCGGGTACCTGTATCTCCCTTGTGTTTAAAGGACTGTGCCAAGGTCTCTTATCTTTGTTCCCTTTCCTGTGGAAATTAAAATTTCTTGAAAGTTTTCCCTTCCACAGAGTAGCTGAGGAAAACTGGCTTTTATTATCTTCTTCCTCAGCTCTGCCTTTGGGAGCTGCAGGATCCAGAAGCCCATCCATTCCAACAGATGGGTTGGATCAGCCACCCCAGCCTCCTCGCAGCATCCTCATGTGGGAATGCAGTTACAGGAGTATGGAGAGCTTACAAACAGCATGAGTTTTCTTAGAGAATCCATAAATTGCACATAGACAAATTATCCAAATCATTTCAGGCATATTGCATGTATAAGCATTATTGACCAATTTAAAATCTTGTCTAAAATATATCCAACATCTTAATTGTTTCAAGATTACAATGAAAAGAGAGAAGGTACTCCTGGCTCTTCTTACTTTCATCAGGATCCTCTGTTCAAATGGATGTTCAGAAAACAAAGAGTCTGGCTAAAGCCTACATTTTCTAGAGAATTATTTTTAGCTTTCTTATGCTGAAGGAATTCACTACAGGCTCTCCACCGCATGGAACAACGTTCCCACCAGTCTCTCTGTTACAAATTAATGAAAAGCTGGCTGCTCACTCTCTGCCTAAAGGCATCTACCATGCATCATAAACTTCAGTCATGGGCACACAGATAGTCCGGCTGAAGCTCTGAGCTTCACATTCCTTGCAGCAAGACAACCTCCTGAGTATTCTAATACAATTAACTCTCCAGTCCTCTTCCCTCATTGCCAGACTTCTCCAGAAGTACCACAGAAGAAACTGAGAAATTCCCTCTTCCTCTTCAAACTACGGAGTTCAGGTTGGTCACACATCTTTAACTATCATACTCTACCACTAAAATGTCAGGTTGAGCTGGAAACAAAGATCAAGAACTAAGTGTTTGTAAAATTGTATCAAAAGCACTTGGTGGTGATTTGTGTATTTGAAGCCCTGCTCTAAACAAGACCTATAAAGCACTTTAGCTGTGTGCTTTGGAACAATGCCTAGAAACAAAGAAACCCCCAGACCCAAGGCACTGTTCTTAGACTGATATTTTATGACAGCAAAGAAAATATAAAATTACAAAAAGAACTTATATGGCTACAAAAGAAAAAAAAAAATCATGCTTACAACAAAGATACTATACATTCAAATTAAAACTGTTAAAAGTGCTAAGTACTGGCTTAATTCAAATGCTCCTGCTGGTGTCAGCAGCGTAACTTCAAGCTTTTACCAACTGCTACAGAACAATTCAATTTTCAAGCACTAAAAATATTTAATTACAGTTTTAATACTAATCTAAATTTGATCTACTGGGCTCATAAACCTTGCCAGTCAGAATTCTCAGTTTGTAAGGAAAAGGGATATTTTACAATTTAAAGCAGAAAAGCACAAAGGGATTGTAACAGTCTAACTTGAACATGGTGAGTTATTAGTTAATACTACAAGTTCAGTCATTTGCACTGTTTTGAAAGCCATGTTTCATCATTTATGACCCTGGGTTAGAAAGCATTAGTCTACATGCCAAAACTTGTGACCATTTTCAGCTTCTGTAACATGCAACGGAAGCACCCATCAAATATTTCCCCTGAATTTCAAGCTCAGTATTTCACAGATACTGACCCTCCCTTTCACCTGCTGACTTAGTCTTTATTCTACTCCTATGGAGTTTTGGTTGTTCCCTTTTAAAATTCTGCATGGCATATAGCTCCAAATAATATCTAGAAGAGAACAGCATGGTTCAGTGTGAACTTGTAACTTCTGGTATAGAGATGTAAACTGCACATGTGTAGTATTCCTCATACAAAATAGCAGATAGCAAGGACAACCCAATAATCCATGCAAACTTTATAATTTCTGAGGTTACTGATATGATATGTAAGGAAATCAAACAAAGAGAGTCATATTTTGTCAACTTTTGGAGGAGTGAAGTCCAAATTTTAATTTAAATTCATAGTGTGTTTGACTGCTAATGGAAAATTTGCATCTGAAATAAATCCTTATATGGCAAAGAGTTCCTCAACTATGGAAAACTAATTAAAGTAACTCCATGAGCTCTGCTACTAACGATGCTTATTTTTGTCACATTTGTGCTTTGCAGTTTATCAAGACTTCTGACAGAATGCTTTAGAGTCCTTTTTCCATCCATGTAAAACACTCTCGTTATTCCCTGAAATCACTAGATAACAGTTTCCTCCTAATATAGAAATGAGCAGCTTAACAGGACTGGGATGTTTTTCCTTGATGGGCCACATGGACCCCAGTCCCACTATCCTCACTGTTGAACCTCTACATCCATCCAACTCACACAGTGTGCACTTGCAGCCTGGAAGGCCAACTGTGTTCTGGGCTGCATTAAAAAAGGGGTGGCCAGCAGGGAGAGGGAGGTGATTGTCCCCCTCTACTCGGCTCTTGTGAGGCCACATCTGCAGTACTGCGTCCAGGCCTGGGGCCCCCAGCACAGGAAGGACGTGGAGCTCTTGGAGCGGGTCCAGAGGAGGGCCACTGAGATGAGCAGAGGGCTGGAGCACCTCTCCTATGAGGAAAGGTTGAGGGAACTGGTCTTGTTTAGCTTGGAGAAGTGAAGGCTCCAGGGAGACCTAATTGTGGCCTTCCAATATTTGAAAGGAGTGTATAAACAGGAAGGGGAACAACTGTTCACAAGGGTAGATAGTGATAGGAGAAGGGGGAGTGGTTTTAAAGAGAAAGATATTAGGAGGAAGTTTTCCACTCAGAGAGTGGTGAAACACTGGAACAGTTGCCCAAGGAGGTTGTGGATGCCCCATCCCTGAAGGCATTCTAGGCCAGGCTGGATGTGGCTCTGGGCAGCCTGGTCTGGTGGTTGGTGACTCTGCCCATGAAAGGGGGGTTGAAACTAGATGATTGTTGTGGTCCTTTTCAACCCAGGCCAGTCTGTGATTCTATGATACGTTCAGCAGAGCTACTGTGCCCAGCTCTTCACTCTGCTCACTTTATTCCCCACTCTGAACAGCATTACCATACAATGAAAAGCTTCCATAAAGCCAGGCAACAGATTGTCCTTTCCACTTCTGTACGGCCAATTACCTTCACTTCTCTGTGCAGAGTCAAAAAGGCACAGTAGAGACAAAAGGGGATTTATGAAACACAATATGTGATTAAATCAAAGACATATTGTCAGCTAATGGGCAAGGAAGATGTGTTCTTGGACTGCCAGATTTCTTAGAGAGAATCTGTTCGCAGGCTCAACAAATTTGGGTCACAATTCAGATGAAATTCATGATGGATTATTTTCTTTGAAACTAAAATGTAAAATAATGCCTAGTTTTAAGTAATTTGATTCCCTTTTAACTGAAATTTTATATAACATCATCTTGTTTCTCAGCCACAACAGTTGTTTATCAATGTTTCTTAAACACAATAAGATGCTATAATAAGACTGCCCTCAGTATTTTCAAATTTTTATACAAAAATAAAAGGAGAAACAAACAAACAAAAAAGCTAGTACAAGTGTGCTGCAGGTTTGTTTTAGCAACAAAAAGGTGGAAATATCTTCCAAAAAAAAAAACAACACCCACAAAAAGTGCTCACCATCAGTGACTGTGTACAGCATATAACAACAGTCTACTTGTGGGAGTTTGGGAGTTATCATTTGGAACCACACTTTATTTTCTCATTAATTTATAGATGTCATCTAATAATTGTGCATAGGCATCAACTGGACTTCATGTAACCTCAATTCATTGAACAGATCTTAACCAAGTTTTACTGGTAAAAGGAAAAAAATCAGTGTATTTGCTACAGTGGGTGGTGGTGCTTTCACAGTGTTGCAAGATCAACACTTCCGCTGGAGTCCTGTTGAACCTTCCAAGATCAAACAGACCTGAAGTCTTCAGCAAAAAAAGAAAAAAAAAAAATCAGCAAGAGAAAGAGCACAGAGGCTGGCAGAATAGCTAATATATAGAAAAATAAAAAAATGTTCAACAAGGAACATTTCTCACAGCAAAGACAACAGAGCAGTCAATGAAGTGTTAAATCTGAAACAAGGAAACGTTTTTTTTTTCCACTGTATGTAGTATTTAAGTTAGGGAACTCACTGCAGCAAAACCCTAGACACAAAGCAAAAGTGAACTCAAAGAAAACCTCACCAAAACTAAAGGCTTGAATGACAGATTCTTTTACTGCTTATTTAAAACATAAATGCTTGGGTACAACCCTCAGCTAAGGAGGTCCCTAAACCACTAATTAAGGGACTCAACCACAGGAAAGAATCACTACATATACTTCATGCATTTCTTACATTTTTCTCCCCAAGCATCTTTATTGATTGCTTTTGGGAAGAGTACTGAGCAAAATGGACACTTGGCCTGACCAGAACATGGCTATTCTTCTGCTCCCATGCAGTACTGGAAGATGTGCCAAATACTAGATGGAGACACAAGGCACAAAAAAAAGATTGTTATTCCTCTCCCCATTCACAAGCAGCATTTTTTATCACAATTAATAAAATTAATCACAATTTTTAAAAACAACATGATTTACTCTAAGACAACACATTTGGACAGATTTGTGTCATTACTGCGAGAAACAAAAATTACAAATGAAAAAAATTATTCTATCTTTCTCATATCTGTGATTTTATTCACTGCTGGGGGGCAAGCCATGATCCACAGCCAGCTCTCAAACAGCAAAACAAATTAGGTACAATCACATTTAAAATCTGAGGTTGCCTTCTGTGAAGTGGTTAAATATTGTGCTTTTAGAAAGCTTTTCAAATTCAGTGGAAATCAAGCCTGGACAGGTGGATCACATCTGAGGACTAGTCCAGTGTAGTAAATTGATAATACCCAGTGCAGAGTAGGAAAAGTCACTTACTTCAAGATTTAAGACAAAAACTGAGTTGGAAATATTACTTTTCTTTCAGTTAACGTAAATTTCTGTTGAGATATTTAAAGGCGTAGAGTGTTCTTTTTGTTTGGGAGTTATGATGATTTGTGTGTGTTTGTACACATGTGTGGTTTTATTGTTTTGTTCACTTTTTTAAGTGATACAATTCTTCTTGCATTAGGCAAATTTTTCACAAGTCTAATATCAACCCTGGTATCTTTTCTACAAAGAAAGATTTCAAACCAAGATTTAATCACATAATAGTGCTTTTGTCATGAAACTAAAGATATGTTTATTTGGGACAGAATTTGCTGCCCACATTCTATTTCCTACTATGCTCTACAGCCATTGGGCTTCAGCCCTCAAAATCAGAAACTCAGATTCCTAATTGCCAGTTAGGTGACATATGGGAACATGTTTCATATAGTAAACAAAAATCAAAATCAAAAGCTCAAAAAATTTGACAGAACTACTTTACTTATTAAGAGATGAGGAAAAACAAACTTCACGTGTTGGTCCAAGTGGCTGAGGATGTCTTCTTTAGGCAGAGGTAGCTCTACTCTCATGATGAATAACTCTCTTTTGGTCCTAGTCACAAGCAAGGAACAAACAACCTCGTGGCTCTCTGATGTAACATTTTCTACATGAACACTAATTCCTGTGTGGCTGGATCTTGTTGGTTTTTTTGCTTGTTTTCCCCTCGAATTAAATTGCTCCTATATAACAAGAACTGGCAAGAACTAGAAAAGACTGAAAAACCATCTCATCCAACTCCCACTGTGAGATAATGCAAACACAGCTAGATCCTCCATGAAAATTTTGGACATCTCTCATGTTCCTAGAAATCTCTGATTTCAAAGTCTATTCTACAACATTTTTAAGTCATCTATTCAGTGATTAACTACATACACAAGAACATGCAGGGGGATAAACCACATAATAACCACAGAGTATAATCAGGCAGCTGCCACCAAAATTTGCATACCTAAGATGCTGCTTATTTTCCTATTGTTCACCCAATCAAGCTACCTCCCTGGGGAGAACAGAAGAAAAAGTAGTACCCACTACCAAGCTTTTCACTTTTCCTGAGATGTTTCTTACATAACCCTTCATTTTTCTTTATGAGATTAAAAAGTCACTCCTTCATAATTTTCTTATAAGTCATATTTTCAAAGCACTTTATTACAGCTGTTTTCTTAAGACACAGTTCAATATATTTGTGTCCTTTAAAATAAAAAAATAAGAGAAAAAGAGAAAGCTAGTAACCCTAAGCTGTATACAGTAATGTGTCTCATCAGAGCTAAGCAGAAAATAATAGCTACTGCATTTTCTACATGTGGCATTTCCTATTCAAGCATCTCAAGCTGCTGTTCAATCACAGACCTCAGGGTGTTTTGTTGGTTTTTTTTCGGCTATGCTACTTCAGCATTTCATTCTCCTTTCAAAATTTGTTTAAAACATACCAACTTGTGCCCACCTTGCGTAAGTTCAACTTGGACTTGGATAGCCTTTGGATGATCTCTCTGCAAATTGTCAAAGTGATGGTTTTGCAGCCAACACTTCACATATGGGAACACCTTTACATTTTCCAGTGGAGGCACAGGATCCTACAAAGTGAATTTGAGCATACTGAACAAAATCATTATCTTGTTTTTGTTAGTTACCCTTATTTACTCCTTACAAGCAATTGGTGGATTCAGTGCATTTGTAGACCACAGCTTGAAAATCCTTTGTTGCCATCATTCTGAATTCATGTTAATTTTCACCATGCTAATGCAGCATTCCAGCTGACTTTTTTTTTTTTACAAATACTGTCTCTGTATTTTACTAACTAAGTCACTAATAAAAATACAGAGCACCAGAGAGAAAATACACTGCACCTATCTGAAATTCCCTTAGATGTTGGCGATCCTTTAACTACACTTAGAGACCTCTTCTCAACCACTTGTGTGTTCAGTTTGTATTGACTCCCCGTAATGCTCCTTAGCCATTTTCTAAGAATGATGTGTGAGATAGCATCAAGAATAGCACATGTAGTCATTGCATGAAAGAAGTTATGAAGTCAAGATATCTCATCCATCTACTAATCTTTTAATCTACGAGGCTAGCAACACTGCCAAGAAAGGAAATTAAAATTGTCTGACACTGTTTGTTCTTGATAAATCTATACTGGCAGTATACCAACTTTATTATCCCAGAGGTGCTTAAAAAGCAACAATTTAAAAATCATGCAAGGATTAAGGTTTCATGGAGCAGCTTACAACTCTCTTCCTCTTAAAGTTTTACTGACTGGTTTACAATTCCCTTCAGCTTTCCCATTACTTAAAAAAAATAAATTAGAAAGAAAGAAATAGGGAGTCCAGTTCCGTATTCATGCTTCTCCAGTCCTCTACAGAGTCTCCTTCTGCCCGCCCAAAGACTCCTTGAAGATTCACACTAATGGATCTGTGGCAAGAAGGATAATTTTGAATTTGGCTTATTAACTCTTAGATTCTATATGAGCTCAGAAGGTTAAAAGTCTGTGAAAAAAAAAAAAAACACCAAGATAATCAGAGTCTTGAGTAGCATATGAGATATCTGGAGAAGACAACAAAGGAGAACAATGAGGAACTGAACTTCATTTAAAGGGTTATTCTTAGTCATTTAAGTAGGAAAAAACCTCCAGTTTCTTGCCTGAAGGGAACTGATGGGTCAAATGTACTCCAAATAATAAAATAACATTAGGAGAACAAAAATATTCTAAGCTGCTAGCCTTACTGCTTACCTTAAGATGCATGTTGAAGTGCAATAAAACAGACTGTTTAAACAGATGTTTAACAATGCACTTCTGAACAACTCAGTAAACCCCTTTGGCCAGATCTGAGGAGTCAGGGGCCCACTTGGGTATCATCTTCAGCCATTCTGCTAGGAAAAAGCAGGAAGCCAGTGTCTCCATCATTCCGGTCTGAGGCACTCCTTATTGCTACAGCGGGAGGCTATTGTACTAATGGAAATCCCCTGTTAACTCTCAGTTTCAGTCAGGACTGTATCTTTCCTGCCAAGTTCTCCCAAAACGTGTCTAAAAAGGCCTGTAGTTAGGAAATTCTCCAAGAGACTGTGAGGCAGCTCACTCTGTCAGGGTCAGGAGACATAAAAGACATTCTGACAGCCTGCCAGGAAACAGAGAAAGCAGTAGGAATAGCAAAAAGGTGTTTGGTTGTTGGTTTTTTTTTTTTTTTTTTTTTGCCTTTTTTTTTTCCTACCTTTTGCCTTTTTTCTTAACTACCTTGAAGCAAATGGAAATGTCAGGTTAGCTAGAATGCAGAATGAACATTGGATTCGGCACATGAAAAAAAGATTAGTACTGTAATGTGCTATGATCTAACCAGATAAAGTAGTAGCCTGCCAGCATTGCCAGTAACTATCCTACCATAAGTGCACTAATTTAAATATTTGTTACACTAACCTATTTAGTCTTCAAGGCACATAAGGAAAACATCAAAAGGTGCCTCTTTATCTCTCCCCCCTCTAAAGAAGAAAAATCAAAGACAAGGAAGTTCTTAACAAGAAGGAAAACCAAGTCAGAAAGTCAGAAATATTTTCTCTGTTCATGTAATACACACAGTTTCTGGCATTTATGCATTCTGTTTCAATTCTCCAACAATGACAGTAAGGTTAACAAAGATGTTGAAGCTTCAAATCTATCTGAAGCTCAAAACACAGAACAGTAGAGTCATTTCCTTTATAATTACTCATCCAACAGTAAAATATTTATACTTCAAGTTTCATGTTCTTGAAATCTGCAGTTGTGCATTCCTACTTCACAACTCCAGCTTGTCGTGCTCAATGCACCTACAAGACTCAAGCAAGTACAAGGTCCAAAATCTCCTGGATGCCGTCAATACAGTGATATGTCTTCAGACACTAGAGTGCTGAAGCAGTTGAGACACTTGCCCAAAACCCAGTGGTTGAGAACACAGTCGAGTTCTGCATACTTAGAGAGAACCACAGCAACATACATAGATGAAAAAAGATTGTATCAGCACATCTGTCATCCCTCCACCTGACAAATGTCCATGTTTCATTGTTTAAGTTCTTGAAATGTCTTGAAATATCTTTTTGTTGGTTTTTTGTTTTAGATAGCAGTAACCATACCTTACTGTTCATGAAAAAAGCAGCTGAAATCAACCACAACTTTTCCATGACATCTCAGAAACACAAATGACAAAGAATGTTAATCTACAGCAAATATAAACGCAGGAATCCTTTCACTAGGATTCAGGTAAAGCTTCACTGAAAAGGACCAAGATTATAATACCTATATTAGCACTCAGAATACATTGTTTTGACTTGGAGAAAATATATTTTAGCAGAAAAATGATTTTCCACAGAATACAGCAGATGAATGAATTAGACTTGACAATCTCTTATTAGCAGAAGAGCAACAGGGGTACCAAGTTGCTGGTTCAGACTGATCCTCTGTTTGGAGCTTCTACTGCCTCATACAACTCTTAGCTATCCTGTACAGTACTAACAGTAAAAAGAGACAAGCTGTAACACACCTGCTTAAAGCATATCACGAGGAAAGAGAAGTCAAATACACAACAAAGAAGCTAGCTTTCCAATCAACCATTCAGTTGACAACAACGCATCCTGGAAAGATGGCACAATGACCCACAGCCCACTCCATGTTTTTCTTTTCTACAATACATAGCTCTTCATTAGGTATTTGTTTGTGTAGGGCTTAAATAAACACTTTGTTTAAATAGTCCTTCACTCTGGAAAGGTGATTACAGCTCTCAGTTTAGACAATTACAGTGGTCTACTCCTGACCAATACACTGCCTTAGCAATTCACAGACTTATAGGGGAAAACATTATAAAAGCAAAAAATTCCAGTGTTTTAACTAAACAAATGCAAAATGTATAAGCATGAACATTCAGTTTCACATTGTAGCAATGATCCCAGTGAATCCAGAAGTACTTCTCCTGTTGATATTCAAGAACATTGTTATTCCCCTTCCCTTTTTTAATGCTGAGATCATTTATTTCAAGATAAAAAACACACTTATTTGGGCTGACAGATGAACATTTTAGTAAGACTTTGCCAGTGTTTTCATACACGTGCAGTGCATTCATTAACCCAATTAACATATATATGCTGCAAACTCACGCCATTAGAAAACTTATTAATAGAAATACAAGCGTATTTCTGAAATACACACTTTCCCTTTTCAACCTGTTAATAAAGCTAGTCTCTTACATCATTATTTTTATTTAGGATTCAGATTTTCAGTACTGTTTGGCCATCAGAATACTTTAGAATAGCACTATAACTGGTTTTTACCTAAATCAAAAGGAAAACTATATACATACGTATGCAGTGGATATGTCACATCCTTACAAAAACAAACCAAAAGCCAATAGCTCCCCTTCAGAAAAATAACCTATACACCTTCAAAAAGAAAAAAAATAAATATAGTTTTGATGATTTCCTATACAGACTGGCACCATATGTTTCACTCATTTTTGTTGTTTTTTTTCTCTATTTGTGTTTTTCTTTCCTCTTGAAGGACTAGAGCAAGCTCTATTGTGCATGAATTCTGAAAGCTCAAGTCAGCCAGAAGTCACAAATCTCTCAGAATAGACACATCCATCTGTCATTTCACAGCAGGAGAACAATAGCAGCTTCAATATAGACACAACAGCTCACACAGTCCTCACACAGCCAGACAGAAAATCTGCCTTAGCAGATAGCTAGCTGCCTTTGAAACTTCAGACAGATGTTCCTGTGTAACACCAGGATCAATTTATCCTCTCATTTCTGCATTTTCAAATTCCTCATTTGTTCAGGGAAACCAAAACACAGTCAGTTTACTGCTTGCAATCTTTACAGAGCTTTGGGAAAAATCAGATTTCAAAGCACAAAGTACACTATTCTTTAATCTGAATTTTTTCTGCTATTGGGATCTATCTAAAAGTAGACGGTCTACAAAGATAGACAGAGACTGCATGTGTTTTGGCAAAAAAAAATATGTTAGAGCTATGCTTGGCAGCATCCAATGATCTTCTCCATAAATCTCCTTAAGAGATGCCATACCACGTCGCTTTTGCACTACTCAAAATTAAATTTCAACTTTTAAAAAATGATTTATTAGATGGCATATCTGTAAATGCCTCCCTTCCCCCCCCCCCCCCCTAAAAAAAAAAAAAAGGTCTGTAAACATCTTGATTTATTCATTAAATGGCCAAACAATTAGCTTTAATTCAGTTTGGAAAAAGTACCAATAATCTCATCCGGATGCCTGCAAAACTTTGTTTCAGGAAAACACATTTACTTTTTCTCTTGACAGTGAATCTCCTTGAGTTCAATTACAGCAAATTTGAAAAGCCATCTCATCTTCTTCACAGTTCACACACTTTCAGAAGTAAACAGGACAACAGGACAGTGTTCTGAACAACAGGACAGTGACCATATCATGAGCCTACTGTAAAGTTTCCCCCATTGAGAATATGCCTCTAAAACAAGCTTGACTGCTTAGTACCTAGGGAGACACTGTGAAAATGTATGCCTTGAAGTGACTTCAGAAGTCAATATTTGGATTTAGAATTTAAGTAAACCCAAAACTAAACAAAAAACACACACGAGATAATTCTACAGATTGGAGGCTGGCACATTACTGTTTCACAGGTAATAACCTTGCCTGCTTTTGTTCAAAATTGATATCATCTGCATTTCTTCTTTTCAAGGTCCACAAGAACAAAGAATGGTGAGGGTCCAAGAACATCGAAAAAATAAGGAAGCTGGGGAAAGGAGCAGGAAAGAGTAAGACAAAAATTATACACAAATTACTGATAGAAAGCATGCTTTGTAACCTTTGAATTTGTTTCAAAAATTTATACAACCCTCTCAATTATCACTGAGAAATTTCCAGGCACTGGATATAAAGTTCTGCTTATCAAAATCATCCCCCTTTCTGAAATTATAAAGCAAACTCATTTTCTTTTGTCATCCCTAAGATGTAGTTCAACCCCATCTAACTAGCCAGGACAATTAATTATGCATTCACTGTTAGTCTTTTAAAGTCTGCTGGCTGGGGACAGCATGTAGAACTTGAATAAAGATTATCCCTAAGCCAAGACAGAGTACAGCAGTGCAGGGGAAAAAAAAAGCCGAAACTCTTTCAGAGGGGCTTTGTTTTAATCTGGTTTTGGATGTCAAGAGTTGTTTGCTTTCTCATCTGTGCTGAAGACTGGAATTGCCTGAAGCCAGAGACAGCACAGACAGAAAAGGAGTCAGAATACAGCTGGGAAAGTCAAGAGGTAACAAACAGCAAATCCAGTTCCTCACGATAACCCACCAAACAAAAGTTAAGCCTGTCACGAAAGAAAATTAAAACAGAATGCCTACTTGTTACTTGTCTAAGTCTGTTGATACGGTTGGTCACTTTCCTTGTACTTTATGGCTTTTCATAACACGTTACAGGTACACTATATCATCCACTGAAAGGTGATTTCCTAAAACGTAGGTTATTTTAAGCATACTTCAATTTATCCCTCTTTCTGCATGGCAGATTATGTTCTACCTAGTAATAAATTCAAAGAAGTCAGTTTCTGCTGTTTAGACAGTAACTAAACAGAGTCTATGCAAACACACCCCTTTAAGAAAATGAAGTTTGGGGTAAGCATTAGTTTCCCTTTTTTCCCTTACACAAATGTCCATAGATGGAACGGCACCCAGGCCTTCAGGAAGCTAAAGAGAAAATCAGTCTTCAGGTGCAGACACACAGCACATGGCAACATCATCCTCCTCTTCTGTCTGTTCTTCTCCTGTTTCTCTGCCTCTCCTATGCTTTTTCACTAAGTAGATATACTGATAATATTTGCAATACACTGAAAAAGGTTAGTGCACAATGCTGAACTAGCATTTGAATAAGGATTTAGTTGTCAAGTAGTACAGACAACTGACCAGATTTCCTGGACAGAAAGTTCTTAAGGACACACTGTTGATATTAAAATGAAGAATTTTTCAGTTAATATAGGAGACTGAATGGGTAAAACAGCTATAAGGAATGGTTTGATTTATAAACATTTATTTTTCCTAGGAAAGTTCCCAAATTCAAATAAAATCTCACAGCAGTGGTGTACTAGATCTGTAGACACAGTGAGATAGTTTAATAGTTTTGGGAAAAATGAAGCCACAATTTATCTTCAGGGCTGAAGTGAAATCTCTGCCTAGAGGAAACATTTAATGGTGGGATCCTTGAAAAGAATACTTTCCTTGCATGTGTTAATATCATCAGTGTATCATCATACTTTTACCCAGAAGTCTCATAAAAAGTCATTAGTTTCACACATTTAATGCAGTATTTACCTGCTGGACTTTACATAAGTGAGTATACCACTTGCTGACATTCTTCTGGAGACTAGTTCATCGGCATGTCACATCATCCAAACACAGATTTTAAATCCACATGAACCCAAATGGAAGCCTGCTGTCCACCAGCAAACTCCCTCTGGCAATGTGCTTTGGTAAAGCTTCAGTGCTTTGTTTAAAAAAATAAATTAATACAAAAACAAGGGAAAAGAGTTCTCCAGTCTAAGAGGAACAGACAGTATTTGGGATATCCTTGTAGTTCTACTTTCTTTTGCATTACAGTGAAAAGATAGCAAAATTTCTAAAAGGTAAAACAAACTTTCCTGAAAACAACAAGGAAACAACAAGGAAAAAAACAACAAACAAAAAAACAACAAAACAAAGTTCCCACTGCAGCACCTCGCACAATTCATGTGGTTTCTAGGCCACAAACCCACCAGCAGCCCTCATAGTACACCATGTACCCAGCTGCTCTGCCTGCTGGTCTGCCATCCCTCACAGTGAGCACGGCCAGCTGGCAGAGACTGCAAGCTCCGGTTCACCTTGTATCAGGGGATTGTTCAGACAGAAGAGCCACAAGTACCAGCACATTCACCAGCTCATACCAGCTGTGCATGCAGGAAGGCACAACGTAACACCTCAGTGAACACCTCTATTCCACCCAGTAAATGGAGGAGACCTTCAAATGAAGTTGACTGGAAAGGTCCCTTCCTACAGATATTTTTCTACCAATAGCCACAGACAGATGTGGGCAAAGAAGAGAGATACCTGCAGTCACTGAACCAGTAGCTCAGTCACCGAATGCATCTCTGCAAGACGCCAAATATTCTGGTGAGCTTCTGGATGAGCTATGCTTTGCTTCTGTGCTATCACCCATCCCTTGCAGCTGATAACTGTCTATTGTTTTTTTAGGGTGTAGCCTTGGCCCTGGAAAGGCTCACCTTCACACAGTCATCGTCACATCAAGTTACTCCTCAGGGTACTGCACACGCAGCGGCTCCAGCACTGTGGCGCTCCTTTTTGCACAAAGCACTACTTAAGATTTCCAAGAACAGACCAGTGCATTTTCCCCTTTCCAAAACTAATATTACTGCTACAGTAATCCTGGAAAAAGTGATACCCAGGGGAGAATCAAACGGTAATGGCAGAAGTTGTGAAAACAAAATGGCTTCCTTCCATCTGCAAAGCATAACCGCTGGGGACGGCAAAGGGGGAATGCTTTGAAGAGAAATCTCTGCATTAAGAATTTATTTGGAAGTGTCAGACAGACAGTGTCCTGCTGTGCTTGTCCCCAATTATCTGGAAGAAGAAATAAGATGGGGAGCAGATTGCAAAGCTTTGATCTGAAGCGGAACAAGGATGGTTTCACGATTTCAGTTATGTCGTGGCTGCTAAGAGGCAGCCAAGTCTGAGATCTGTTCCTAAAGCTTCTCATACATCTTACAGTCTCCCATGTCCACTGACCTCCTTTGATCAGAGTGATGAGCAGTCCCTTTTGCACCCAAAAGGAAAGCATCTGGTAGAAGAGAGTGGCTTGCAAATAGCCACTATGCTGCAATTTCAGGAGCAGCCAAATCAGTTTTAAGGGTCCCTGCCATCCCAAAGCCTTCCTCCCTTTCTCAAAGCCTCCTCTTTCTCCTCCTCTCCCAAACCTGGCCACTCAGCCTAAGCTCTTCCCCTCCCTAATAACAGCACTTAAAATACTTTTCTAGTAAAACAATACACTTAAAAGCCTGGATAGCCTTTTTGCTCAGAGGTGGGAGAAGAAAAGAGGCAATATCATCTCCTTGTGAGCAGCATTGTCTCCATGTGGGTCTTGGGCATCAGGATATGAGGCTGATCGCAGAACTGTTCAATTCAAGTATCATTGGAAAAAGTTGCTTCATCTACGGGATTTTAAAACATTTCTAACTTGCCTTTATAGTTTTATATAATTTGACAGGAGTCAAGCACATGCACTGATTTTATTTTTTTTTTTTCGGATGACTCCTGATATTTCTGCTTCCTATCAAGACTGCAGTAGAGAACAAATACATGTTTTTTGGTAATGTTTCATGTTAAGGCTTTCTTCAGTCACAGCAGAACAGAAAAAGAAACTCCTTCAGCAGAAGACTTACCTAAAAATGTTATAAGGCTGCTCATTTGTTTTACTCAACTGAAAAATACAACAGTTGAGCATAAACAAAACTATGCACTCCTTCTTACTGAGTAACACAAACACAATTTTGTTTGTAGCACAGTATTTCATTAAAATAAAACAAATGCAAACTAAAGTGCAATCCTAGCATCACATGCCCTAAATACTTTTCCATAGACATATTCACAGTATGTCATGTGCTCACCAGCAAATGAATATATTACGTGTGTACATAAAATTATCCCATTTCAGAGACAAATGCATATTTCACAGTTTTGTTGGAAAACATGGCATTTTCACATAACACTATACTAATGGCTGCCACTTATCTTCTTTCATTTGAGAAAATATGTTTAAAGAATATGGTAATAACAGCTAGTGATTTACCATCCAATTTGTTTTGGAATACGCAAAGCTGCATCCCTCATTTCCACCGTGCAAGCACACAGAATCTCCTAGAATACTGCATGTATTTTAAATAGCAGTTTAGAATTAAAAGCTTAACTAAAGAACAAGAATTTAAATAGCCTAAAACTTATCTACCAGATAACTATTTCACTTAATCAGATCTGAACCCATATTAGATTACTTGAAATATGCCATAAGTGATAAAGTATTTCTGTAGTGAAAAGCAGTGTAAATTTTAAATCAGGAGGGGTAAGATTAAAAAACAACAACAACAGAGAAAAAAACAGAAACCATCCCATTTACCAGTGTCCTGAAGATTTGCAGATACTGTTCAATAGTAAAATGATCCCCTCAATATTACCTGCCTCGTACTATCTGAATACTCCTTAAAGGAGACTGTCAAAACAATGTTACGCTAAACTTAGTGCACAAGCTTCAGAACTGGAAAGGATATCTTCTTCATGTACATTCTCGCCTGATAAGAAAAATCAACAGCTGTCCATTCTGGAAAACAGACCTTTATCCTACTAGCACGATCACAAGTTAAACTATGACACTGGAGGAACCTCCGGTCCCAATCTAGATAAAGAAATTTTTCTTCAGATAAGGTCTCATTTGCATTCTTCTTTGCAAACAAAAGAACTGGCAAGCCCTTCTTTTGAGAGGGTGGAGATCTTATTAACAGCAACCAAAAAAAGATAACCAAAGAACCTTTTATAACAAACTTCCAAGTCTTAAGCAAAGCACCTACTTATCAGAAATTTACCATGTTGGTAATATAAATAATTCTTGTTGCAGATGAAACAATGACACAAAGATTCCAGTAATTCTAGGAGCAGTAAAAATGTATTAGGTCATACTGCAGAGAAAAACAGGCATACAACAAAACAGTAAAAGTAGGATCACATCATTCAGTCTAGCAGCACCATGAGAGCTTACCAACAAGCAGCTGACTGGCACTCTTAATCACTTCAAAAATAGGTTTGCCAAAATGTGCCTGCACTGAATCCCACTGGAACCTGAGGTGTGCTTTAGTTCACAGCATCACAGGCTGTTCTTCAGTTAAGTTTATTCAACATGATTGTGTCATATAAAAGGGGAAAAACAATCAAGAAAAGGCCATCCTATGCGTCTTTAGTAGCTCCACTGATTTGCCCCTACTCAACCACAGCAAGACCTACCTTCCTAGCAATGTTTCTCTTTTTCTTTTTTGAAGAAATTACCAGTCCTTTTCTCACAGAAGAGAAAATAATCCTTTTCCCCCATAAGATGCCACATAAATCTAATCTTTTTCTTTCTAGCTCTCCTTCATCATATCAATCTCATATTGCAGGTGTTGCAGAAAAGATCTGACTGGACTTGTAATTGTGCCTCACATGACTAGTACACTACTTGCACAATAAATACAGTGAAACTCAGTTCTCATTCAAGGCAGGACAAATCCAAACAGCTTCAAAGATGGTCCAGATTTTAAACATGTCCACAGTATACGAGCTCCATACTTGTGTTGGGAACATGATGGAACACAAGCTAGAAATGCGCACCTGCAGCCTGAGAGGCCAACAGTATCATGGGCTCCAACAAAAGGGTGGTGGCCAGAAGGAAGAATGAAGTGATTGTCCCCCTCTGCTCTGCCCATGTGAAGCCCTGTCAGTAGTGCCACATCCAGGCCTGGAGCACCCAGCACAAACAGACACTGAGCTGTTGAGTAGGTCCAGGAGAGGCCATTAAGATGATCAGAGTGCTGGAGCACCTCTCCTACAATGAAAGACTGAGGGAGTTGGGATTGTTCAGTCTGCAGAAGAGAAGAGGCTGCAGGGAGACATTATCATAGCCTTCTCTTTCTTTAAAGATAGTTACAAACAGGAGGCATTTTACACAGGTGTGTATATAATAGTGACAGGAGAAGGAGAAATGGCTTTAAACTAAAAGAAAGGGTGTGTAGATTAAATGTTACGGGCAAATTTTTTTGCTCAGAAGGTCACAAGGCCTCGGCACAGGTTGTTACGCATGCCCCATCCCTGGAAGTGTTCAAGACCAGGTTGGATAGGACTCAGTGCAGCCTGACACTCTAGATGGCAGCCCTGCCCATGGCAGGGGTAACTGAATGGTCTTTGAGGTCTCTTCCAACCCAAGCCACTCTATGATTCTGTGAACTCAGACAGTAAATGTTAGCCTGTTACAGCAAATGTAATCTTTAAACAATCAAGCTCTAACAACTCCCAATACACAAACCAGAGGATCAGATAAAAACTATTGCCTCTTAACTGGCAAAATATTTAATCAGTCTGAATAATCACTTAAAGAAATGTAGATCCCTTGATTCCATGTGTTTAAACATTAACATTTTCAGTTTGAAGAAAGTATAAGCTGGTTAGATATATACATGTACATATATACACACACTTAAGGCTACCTGCAGTCCATTTTCTTTGATATAGAAAAACACACAGTAGACACCAACAAATGGAAATATTTACATATGATGAAACTTTCTTAAGCCTACTTAATTATCAACTAAGAACCTGATGGTCTGAATGCTGTTTCTGATTTTATGATCCAAGCCAACTTTCTCAATTAAAGCCTTTACAACTTGTAGAACAACAAATAATACCTGAAAAATGTACCCAGTGAAACAGTTTAACTCAATTGCTGATAAACCTCCCCTCTCAAACAGCTAAGATCAGTCTTTTCTCATATTTCTTCAGGAGAGAATTATGAATTTTAGAGAACAAAGCTGACTTTTAAAAACCCATTTATGAAAATCCATTTGAAAATACTAACATATTAGCACATCCCAAGTAAATACTCTTAAGTAAGCACTAAAAGCATAAGACATTCTACAGAGTACAGAGATTTTAGCTCTAATCCTAGTATGTTTAAGAAAACCAAGATTACTTCCCTTTGATCTACGATAAAAACCAGTCAGGGATAGTGAGCAGTACATCTTCCACTGTCTGCCCTCTGTACGCTACTTTTACCGGAGCCAGTGATTTTCAGCTCCTTAGAAAATAACCAAGCCTTAAATACTCAGAAATGATCTACAGTGAGAAACAAAAGATACATCATATCACATACTTCCAGAACATATTAACAAATACAGCATAACTCTTTTTTCTTTTTTTAGTTTTCTGGTGTATTGTAAGTGAAATTTTCAGCCACAGCTGGTAATTATGAATGTCAAGTTAACATTAAATTGCTTCTATTGACACTTCATAGAATGAATCATAGAATGGCCTGGTTTGAAAAGGACTACAATGATCATCTAGTTTCAACCCTCCTGCTGTGTGCAGGGTCGCTAACCACTAGACTCTGGGATGTGCCCAGAGCCACATCCAGCCTGGCCTTGAATGCCTCCAGGGATGGGGCATCCACAACCTCCTTGGGCAACCTGTTCCAGTGTGTCACGACCCCCTGAGTGAAAAACTTCCTCCTTATCTCTAACCTGGATCTCCCCTGTCTTAGTTTAAAATCATTCCCCCTTCTTCTATCACTATCTACTCTCGTAAATAGACGTACCCCTCCTGTTTATAAGCTCTTTTCAAATATTAAATGAGGTCTCCCCTGAGCCTTCTCTTCTCCAAGCCCAGTTCCTTCAATCTTTCTTCATCAAAGTGCTCCAGCCCTCTGATAATCTAAGTGACAAAAATATCAAATACAAATCTAAGAAGACAATGTATCTGCCTGCACCACCAACACAGATACGTCAAGAATCAGTTCTTTATGGGACTTTAAAGTTTCTGTCACCAAGGTGAAGACAGGGCCACTCCACACCTGAGGAACTGCACCAGAACCCAACATCTGCCTCCACTACTAATAGCAGATAATAATCCATAATGTCACTTCAATCATGAGATGGAATGTTGTACTTTAAAATCCTTAAGGATCCTGGGGAACATATACATTAATATATATTAATAGAAATTAAACATGGGGTTAATACTTAGGTTGCTCCTCAAGTAATGCCTCCTATTTTATGACGCTGGCCCGTGACATCAAAGGTGGATATTGGTGCATTGATGGAAGAGGTTGAACCTCCCCTCAAACACTTTCTCCCACCTTGTACTCCTGACTATACAGCTCTTAGCTTAAGTAGATCAGCCTCAGGGTTCAGCCCCTACTCCCTCTCTCCCAGATAATTGTGTATCCTCATGTAATTCAGAGGCAGTTACTGGATGTGGGTTGCCCACCCCACTGGGAGACATGAATACAGGTCACCCATTTTCCATGCAAGCTCCCAGCTAGCTGCCAAGGTAGCTGACAGCACCATCTCTTCAACTGCAACAGCTGATGGACTGCAGAGCACACCTCCAGAGAGGATCTTACATGGATAGCAATGACCATTACCTCTGAGACAGGTGCCTCCACTCCAACAGGAGGGAACAGACACACAGTTTCTTCTGTGGTCTAACTGCAGACCACACCATTCCCTATGACATTTCTAATTTTTTCTGACTACAAACATTGCAGGCACTAGGCCCAGGTAACATGAATCTGGTGCCTAATTTTTCAGCTATACATGAGATACATACATGGAAATCCCTTGAAATTATATCCAGCATTTTCTTGACTAATTACATTGTTATATCAATTTCTGGCAGAATTTTAAAGCAAGCTACTCTGAAAACAAACTTATGAAAGAAAAATGAGTCTAGAGAGAGAAGGATTCAGTTTTCTTTTCCACATACAATTCATTTTAATTATCATCCTGAAAGCAGATCAGTTAATTGCCTGGAACAATTGATTAATCATTATTTTTCTTTTTAGGTAGAAGTCTTTACATACTCAGACTGAAAATCCTAGCATGAATTAAAACAGACCTCGTTTAGTATTTATTTTGCAACATAACTGTTTTCAAGTTATTGTTTCTGCAACATAATGGTAACTCAACATTGCTTAGGTACGTACTTTCATCGTTTTTCAACATCTGAAATCAGTTACACTAGCTAATAAAGTATTGTATTATGTTTTTCAAGCTAAGCATACAGATGTGTCTCTAGGCCTAAATAAATATGAAGGTTTTATTTCACAGAATAACAGGACTTTCTTCAAGGCACTACAGTAGAAATATGATTTGTTTTTATTTTTCTATACTTAAGGGGATGTCAAACAAAGCTAATTTGGCAGGGAGAAACAGCAAAGAAAAGAACCGTAACTTTTTTGTTTTGTTTTAAACATAGGTTGCTCCAAAAGTAATACCTCCTGCAGATTTGCATGGAAACTACAACAGACAGAAAGAGCATTATAATACTATTTGGTAAAGCACATACTCAGCTACAAAACGTTCATTTTTAACACAAGTCACACCTATTAGCTATACATTTTTGCCAGCAATGAACAAAAGTCTGCATGCTGCACTGGTAAAAATCTGTACCAGTGGAGATGACTATCCTCACTGTCACCACTGCTGAAATGCATCACTCAGCCACACTGTGCTCACATCCACTGTTTGGTCTCCATCAACATTCAGCAAGTGTCGATGAATGTCTGAGTGTCATTTTTTCCACATGGAGCAATTCAATGACATATCTTTGTTTCATATGCACTTCCATGCTAGACACCATTTTGTCAGACTGCCCCGCTGCTGCCATCTGTCACAGGGCAACAAAATTAGAATACAATCAAAACGCGTAATTGATTATATTTTATTTAATATATTTATACAAAATAAATTGTTATATATACATATATTTAATACATCTTATGTGTGTGTGTGTGTGTATATATATATACACACACACACACACACATTCTTTTGGTGAAACAAAAGTATACTCATGCTGAAAAGATTTGAATACCAAACAGAGAAGTCTGCAAATGAAAGCATGCCAAAACCAGGCCTGTAGTGGGCACACAACAAAATGACAATGACAAAAGATCTTGAAAAGTATCTTGCCTTCTGGACTGAAGTGACGTATTTCACCTGGGAAGAACACTTTTTTTTTTTTTTTTTAAGATCAAATGCACATGTTGGTACTTGAAATTGGAAATAAGACATGGCAGGCATAAATAAAGCAGTCTCCAGCTGCCACAGTTTGTTATAAGAAAGTAATATAACTAGAGAAATTATTTGGATTTACAGATGTTCCCCATTAAACGGAGGTCTTTTGGAATGTGCTATTTCATACAAGTGAAGTCTCCAAACCATGTTCAGGCTTGTGAGGGGAAGAAGTTCCAATCAGCCAGAGGTTGCTTCTGGGGTGAGCACTGGTGATCCAGCACTTCTTAAAACATTGGAACAGGCACCTGTATGTAGGTGATTGCACTGCAAAATGGAATACACAAAATTTCACCAGCATGGAAGGAACACCGAGAGACAGACAGGTTACCCTGGCTGACATGACATCAGTCCGAGATCTGCTCTTCAGGAGCCTGCATTTTGTCCAATGGACCCTGTGAAATAAACACAGCTACAGAGACACCTAATAATCTGAACAGCACATGAAACAGATTTCTACCTTTGGAGCCAGAAGGGCACCTATACACCTCTAAGGATCACATTAGTCTTTTCTGGGCATATTGTTCATGTTCAGCTCACTGTCCTGTGATCCTCCACTCAGAAGTGCCTCATTTCATAGCATCATAGAATGGCCTGGGTGAGAAGGGACCTCAGAGACCCCAACAGTTCCAACCCCCTGCCATGGGCAGGATTGCCACTCACCAGATTAAGCTGCCCAGAACCCCATCCAACCTGGCCTTGAATCCTTAGGGGGTAGGGCACCCACAGAATCTCTGGGCAGCCTGTACCAGTACCTCACCTGTTCTCTTATTTCTATCTCTGTAACTTTCTGTTATTTGGCTTCAGAATCAGCTTGCCAACCTACCCACATCATTACCCCTTTCTGTTATTTGTCACACCACATCATTCTTTTCCCTGTCATCAGTGATTTTTAAATGCACACGGAAAGCTCTTTCTATGCTGCAACTCAGATAGAATTAATTCAGAAATGTCTTGATGGCTCCCTTGCTCAGGAAGCAAGGCTGCCTGACCACAGGGTCCCTTCAGGCCTCATCAGCTCCAGTTCTGTGACTCTTCAAAGCTTGACAGGGGTAACACAATGCTTTGGTTCATGTCACCAATAAGATCAGTGAAGAGCCCATAGCTTATCTGGAAACCCAGCCGAACACTGACAACTTCATATTTACAGTTACACTAAACATCAGTCATTTAGCCATGTTAAAGCTCATTCTTTGACTTTGCCCTGTTCTACTCTGTGAACAAAAATGGTGTTAAAAGGTTAAATACTTGACCTACATTTATTACATCCTTATCTTTCACTTGAACTTGTTGCTTTGTGTAGAAGTATTACTAAGTTAATTCAAACAGACAAACTTTCCACAATCCCATACTAGTTGATACTAGCTCAACACACTCCTTTTAGCACCTATTAATTCAGTCCCATCATGGTCATCACAACATCCTGCCTTAAAGCTGACTTTCTTGGCACTTCCACGAAACTCACCCAGCACCTTTCCCTGGAGGAGACAGTGTGTGCTTTTCAAGTAGCACCCTGTTCTAAGAAGTTAACAGTGCTATGACAGTCTAAGCAGATGGTAAGATTGAAGTTACTGGCAGAGGGTCCAGTGACCATTTCTGGTGCTTCCTTACTCACCAACATCAATGTCCTCTTACCTCCATAGGCAGCAACAACCTCACTGTGGCTGGCAGCACAGTCCACCCAAACTATGTATCCAGCTGTCTTCTCAGCCTCTCCTCCCCAGCAGCCCATTAAAAAAAAAAAAAAAACCAACAAACAACAACACAGTTCCAGTCCCAGTCTGTGTTGTACAACATTAAGTCATCCCATGTAATCTAATAAAATAAAGACATAACACTGATGTCATCTTCTCATCTCTTAAACCACTCCAGAAGTAAACCAGAAATTGGAAGTATAGGGGGTCAGGATAGGGGTGCAAGTAGAATAAACACAGCAGGGAACTTGCTGTTCAGCTTTTCCAAGTTTTCTGCATGCACTTCTTTGTCCCAGAGGATTTTAAAGGATACTATTATGGATGATGTTACTGGACTGAAATCTGTTTTCTTATAAACCTGTGAAGAGAGCTACACTGTCTCTTCCAAATTCTGCACAACACTAATAAAAACCTCACTGTTTTTTCACTCTCATTTGCAGTTATACCATTTCTATTGAGTAATGCACCAACTGTAAAGTTTGCAGTGTTCCTGATACAGTAAACTCAATTTTATAGTCCTTAACCCAGGGATTAGGACAATCACACCTCTGCGGCACACTTAGTTTAAACAAGATTTGCAGCTGGTTCCCCTTTGTATAGATAGTGATCTAAAATATATATATAGTTCTGGTATAGTTCTGGTTCCTTTTTTTCCCCCCAACAGTTGGAGTGCAATTATGTACCCTGTACAGAGCACTTACATACACAATGCAATGATAAATTACCAACAGTCAGTGCCCAAAGATTTAAGCCACCTGTGAGGTGAAATATGACTAGATTAAGTTCTGAGAATATTGATTATTATCCAACTCCAAATACAAAAGATTAATGTAGGAAAAAAAACCAAACACTACCAAAAAACCCATGACCTTAAATCAGCTACATGGTGCATCTTACGTGGGCACATAGAATCTAGTGGATAGCACTGAGGAGCATTATGAGTTTTGTGTTATGATGGGCAAAGAGACACTCTGTAAATGTCTGAAAACTTTAAATCCGTTACAAAGCTGCATTCAACAGCTGGGAACCAGACTTCAAGATCCAGAGGCTCTCTGGCAATTTTGTGCTCTGAAATGATTTGCAAAAAAATAGTGTGTGGACACTCCTCTGAGTTCTATGGCAATTGAAAATAGGCATGGCATGGTTATTGCTGAAAAAGGGCTCCAACAATGTCTATGCCAGCAATGCTGGTTTGTTTTTTTAGAATGCATTCCAATTTACATTTTGGATTTCTGTACATGCAGAAGTGATTTATTCTCAAATATACAATCATAAGTACTTGTATAACATACAGTCTTGATGACCAGAAAATAAACATTCTATTAATTTCCTCTTACTGTGCACAATACTCACATAACCTTAAGCCAGATCTCCACCTGTCCTGCAACAATACCATTGCCAAATGGGTATTCTATTTCAGTGCTTTTAAGAAAAGTTATTTTCTCTCCATTCAGATCAAAAGCTCATATAAACTTAAAATACAAATATTCCCAAACTAAAGACTGTCCACAGCTTTTTCTAAATTTACTACAATTTTCATCATTTTCTGCTATAATTCGATGCTGATATTTTCCCATGCAGTTAGTAAGCAGTTACAGAAACGAATGGAAGATTGCCTCTCTTCAGAGGCTGGTCAGCTTCTGAGACAACTTCAGGAGGATTCCAAGATTTTGTTAACATGAACTCAATAGTGTAATGGCCTTAAAAAGAAATGCTCCATTTAATATTGATCTGTAAGCACTCCCTCCTGCAATTAAGGCAGCAGACATCTGAACACAACACAGCCTTCCACCTTCCCAGTGGGATGGGGGAGAGAATTGGGAGGGGAAAAAAGTGGAACTCAGAGATAAAAAACAACCAACAAAAAACAAGTGATGCCAGAAAAGCAGAAAACAATTGTGACAGCACAATTGCTTAGCACCCAATGACCAACACCCAGCCAGACCCTGAGCAGCACCTGCCCACCCCCGGCCAACTCCCCTGAGTTTTATAGTTTTTTTTCATATCACACCATATTTCACATCACACCAGAATATCCCTTTGGCCAGTTTAGGTCAGCTGCCCCAGTTCTGTCTACTCCCAGCTCCTTCTGCCCAACAGCCCCTCACTAGCAGGACAGCATGAGGAGCTGAGAAACTGAGATGTCCTTGGTTCTGTGCAGCACTGTGCTGAGCAACAACTAAAACACTGGTGTGTTATCAGTATTGTTTTTCTCCTAAAAGCTCTTAAAGCATAGCATCATACAACACCATGAAGAAAATCAACTCTGTCCCACCTGAAACCAGGACACTCCTGAACAGAAAGAGAAGTAGATAAAATGCTGAAGACATTATTTAACACATACATATTTCCTCCAGAATGGAACTGTTTCCCTCTACTTCAACAACTGAAAGCAACTGCAAGTTTATCACAGATCATTCATGGTTTAACTACTACTTAGACTTATCCTTTTTAAGAATTGGAATTTTTGTATTTTATATTCTAGCACATATATTTAATTAGATCGATACAAATGACTGAGATATTATTTTTCAATTCAGTTCTATTCACCAAATCTAGGCCAATATAGTCAGTTCCACCTCTCCCAAGCAAAATTAAACATTTCCCAAACCAAACTGTGCTAGTTTCAGCTCCTGAAGGGTTGAAAGGCAGGGCAGCTTTACAAAATTGGAAGATATTTAAAGCAACAACAAATGATTAACGTTAGCTTTTCCCTCAGCCATTCTGAGATTAAAAGCAAATGCAACACACACAGTGTGACTCTTCAAAGAAGTATGGGAACTACCATCACATGCTTGGAGGCCTTTACACTCTGATCATTTGATACCACACAATGAGCCCCCCGTATCGTTCCACTTCTCCAAAGAAGAGGATGTGCAAACTCAGAATTTTGTTCTTCTATAGAAGCCAAATAATAATAAAAACAACAATGCTGCAGTGCATGTCTACAAGAAATTTTAATGTAAGCACAACAATTTCTTGCTCACTGATACACTCAGAGGCTGGTGACGCACTAGAACGGGTTGCCCAAGGAAGTTGTGGATGCCCCATCCCTCGAGGCATTCAAGGCCAGGCTGAATGTGATTCTGGGCAGCCTGGTCTAGTGGTTGGTGGCCCAGTTGAAACTAGGTGATCATTGTCGTCCTTTTCAACCCAGGCCATTCTATGATTTTATGACTGCTTTCTTGAAGGCAGATCTGCATTCAGGATGAAAAAACCTTGACTCGTCATGAGTTTTCTCCTGAGAATAGCAGACTGCTGAGCTCAGGGCGCACAGACCGAACAGAAGGCCCCACAAAATGGAAGTCTGTGCGTACAGGATTTGTATGTACACAGTGCACACAAACAGCATATGGAAGCTACATCAGTATACATAGCACACAGCATTTACAGGGAAACATTTACTTCCCTGATAACGGGGATGAATCTTTACATAAATAACAGACTCTGAAGAACTGGTGCTGTAGAAACAGGAACCTTCCACCCAAAAAAAGCTCAAACTTCTGTCACTCTGCTCCTTTCAAACCAAAGGAAACTTCAATTTCAAATCCACGTTCACATCTTCATCTATATATAAAAGGTAAACAATGACAGAATTAGATCCTATTTTAGAATAAAATCCAATAAAGTATTTTACAAGTTTACAGGAAATGTTTCTAACAATCACATTCATAAAAATGCTACTGTTACAAGATGGAGGAGCAGAAAGGTGAGGGATGGTCTGTTCAGAAAGCAGTAGGTATAGAAAAAGAGAAAGAATATTCTTACTTCAGGAAGGTCCATGCAGTCTTTGAGGAGACAGATCACCAAACAAGATGCTCTCAGCTCCACTGCCAACCCTTAAATAAGGTCTGAGAAGGGGTAGAGCTAGATTCTGGCTCCACCCCTTCTGGTCACTCATGTGCACTGCATGAGCCTGAGTTCCCTTGGGTTGGCCCTGCCTTCCTACCACGTGCTCAATCATGTGCTCAATCACTGGTTCAAGACAAGACTTAGCATTTCTTTTGTCACAGAAAGTCATCCACCTGTGTGCATCTTGTGTGAGTTCTTACCTCATCACCAGGAGAAGGTTCAGGACACTTGGTGCAATCAATTGCATGAACCAAAGTCTCCTATCTTACTGGTTCCATCTCGGTGGATGCATCAGACACCTCTGGGGATTTCCCTGAAGGAATACAAGTGCACATCTCCATACTGACAGAGACTGAGAGCACTTTTCCCAGTTTTGAGCCTGCAAGCAAGGGGCAGTAGCCTGCCTGCATTAACTGCTCTAACAGCTCAAGTTCATTTAAAAACAAAACAAAAGCCAAAACTGTTCTCTTAGAAAAGAGATAGAGAACAGACAGTCTGGTCAGTCTAGGTCAATGTAAGACATTGAACAGAGTATCCAATTTAATTTTAACATATCTGACTAATGTAATCTTTGCTATTTGACAGGAAACAGTTTCAGAGAAAATTATTTCAATACACAGAGTAACACTGACACATAACCTATGTTTTCTTCATTTCAACCAAATATCATCTTGTTTCCTTGACCTCATTTCATCATTTAACAAAGCCATTAAAAGAAGTTTTGTTTTGCTCAAAAGTAATCCCACCAAGCTTTGATCAGTTTGATACCTTTTTCTTAATGTCTTTGATTTTATCATCATCTTTTCATAATAGGAACCTTAAAGAGCCTGCAATTCAAACAAATGAAAATGTATTCCAGAAAAGAGAGGTAAATTAGGAAACAGTGAAGAGATGTGTTTTCGTTTCTTTCTTTCCTAGTCCATAGGCTATTTTCACGTATAACAATTGGAACTGATTTTTTTTTTCACCATCTCAAACTCAGATCTCAAGTATTCTCAACATTTCTTAGCATTCTCACTCATTCTTTTATCAGTTTTTAGTGTTCTCAGTCCCACTTCCTTTTCATTTTAAACTGCATAGCAGCTAAATAACATTTTTCAAGATACATCTTGATGTAATGGTTTTCTCGCTGTTATTTTTAATTTGGGAAGCTGGATGCTGAGCAAGGGATGATACTACAATGTCTGTATCTGCTAGTATTTTCTTAACAGATTTCTGTCCTGCAAAATTATATATTAGTACTTGTATGGGAACTGCTGAATCAGAGCCTGAACCTCTGATTGATCACCTGAGGCAAGCAATGAGTCAGCCAGCAGCAATTCACCTGTGCTGCTGAAAGGGGTGGAGCCTGCTCCATCTCTCCTAGACCCATTTAAGAGCTGACTAGGAGGGGAAGGATCTCTTCTGGAGATCCTCTCCTCTGGAGTTTCATAATGAGTCTAGGATATGGGTAAGCATTCTATCTATTCTCTTTTGGTGTAACTGCTTAGCTAAACTCTCTGGTATATTTCATAATTATAACATCTGTACATTCATTGATTATACAGTACTGCACAAGAATCAACTCTGAATTTCAAAAAAAAAATTATGATTATTTAAGAAATCATCTCAATTATGGCCAAATAACCCTTTTGTTACGCACCTAATCAAACAAAACTAGGATTTTATCTCTGTACATTGGACTAGAAATGCATTCCTGAAGATAGCTATATAGTAAGTAATCAGATTTTCCCTAATATTAAATAGTACAAAAATTCAAACACTTTGCCACTTGCTTTTATATTTTTCAGACAGCATATGTATTTAAAACTTGTACAGCCTCCATGCTAAAATAGCTTTCCACCGTGTTCCAGAATAAACAAATGTATAGGTGGTGAATCTATCAGCTGAGCTAAGCAAGATCATCAGTACAAGTAAGTGAAGGGGAGGCAAAATAATCTCCCTCTAAAGGCAGAAACTCATTTAGCCATATAAAAACAAACATACAAACAAGAAGAAAAAACATATAATCATTAGGGAAAATTGTTTATCTTCTTCTTGTGAACTGATACAATAAAGAACAGATAGAGCCACAGTGTGGGCCACATCCAGGAAATCTGTGAGGTCTCCTGGACCACACACTCTGTACAGAAAGTCACACATCATAATCATGAAGCAACCAGTTCAGTCTTGGCAATGCTCTAAACACTGAAATATGGCTAAAACTGTTTCTGCCGAACTGTTTCTGCCCCCTCATGAACTGTTCTCCTGGCCGAACTGAACTCCATATATTCCAAGGGCAGTTCAGGATGTGAGAATAGCTATCAGCCTCTGCTCAGACCTTAACTCCCAAATAATTTCAGTGTAACAGGAGAAATAAATCTGAGTTTGCAATGTTTTCTATTGACTGCTTCATTTATTTTCTAAAAACTTCAACACGCGAGAGCGTACAGAACTGTGCTAAATCTCTGAGATGCAGTCAGCAACCACAGAAGTGGGTGCAGATCAACTCATTTCAGCCTAGAAATTAAGAAACAACTAAACATCTATGCAAAAATGAAGAGACAACCCAGTACTTCCCAGTTATGTTAAGTCAGAGGAGGAGATGAAGGTTTCCACTCAGTGATTGTTTTCCCTCTAACTGTTGACAGGTAGGGAACACTACTACAGTAAAGCAGCCCTTATAAATAATGATGCACACACTATCTTCAAAGCAAAGCAGATGAAATAGGAGCCATTCAAAACTTGGCTCTCAGCACAGCCATGTTGATGGAAGAGGGACCAACTGCTGAATCATCTACTCCACTCTAAGAGCATGCAAACTTCACAGAAAAAAAAAAAACCATCAAGCTTCTGTTGCACAGACAGGTTTAGGCTGTCTATAAATACCCATTTATAGCAAAATCTTGATCTTGAAATCTTCATCTCAGTCACGTGTATAAAAAAAAGTTAATAAAAATTAAGATTCTAGGCTTAAAATGTGGATTTGCCTCTACATACTAAGGACAATATTGAAGTGCAATTTACATTCCTCTCATTCTTCATAAATGAAGACTACTACAACATTCCTCAACTGTTAATGGAGTAACAGGATACGCATGTAATGATAAAAAAAAAATAAAATAATTGAAACTAAATTCAGAGCTACTGCTATATATAATTTGTCGGGTATCAAATAATTATCACTTACATGGGATCAAGCACTCCTTCATTAGCTTTGCAGATGACACCAAGTTTTGTGGTGCACCAGTAGCCAGAATGCTACCTCCTTCTCTGAATAAGGAGATACTAAATGGAGTACCGAGCTTCTGAAACTCTGCAGGAAACCGTGGGATATAAACATTATAAAACAAAACACTGCTTTTTAAAAAAGAAACTGGAAAAAAGCTTTATATTTTTTTAAGAATTTGACTGGGGAGAGGCACCTATTGGTCTATGCTGCACCACAAAAAGTAAGGATTAGATAACTTTTTCCCCTTAGATTGCAAACTGGTTAACCGTGTTACACAATGGGACCGTAATTGCCCATTCTTCATTATCAGACCAACATCTGCCTGAGATGAGTCATAATGTCTGAAGAATTCAGAGATACTGTGGAGTATACTATGTGTTTGCAAGACAGACAGGATCTTCTCAAATACGTACAAATATCTAAAGGACAGGAGTCATATGAATCAGTCTAGGCTCCTTTTGGTGGTGCCCAATGACAGAACAAGGGGCAATGGGCACAAACTGGAACGTAGGAAGTTTCATACAAACATGAGGAAAAACTTTACTTTGAGTGTGACAGAGCAATGAAATAAGCTGTCCAGAGAGATTTTTAAGTCTCCCTCCCCTGCAACCTACTGCAGAGTACCTGTTTTAGAAAGAGGTTGGACTAGATGATCTCCAGAGGTCCCTTCCAACCCCTAAGATTCTGTGAATCTGTAACAATGAATGACTTCTTCAGCCAGACAGACACAGGTTTGAACTTTCACACTACCATGTGCAGAATGTGTAGAAAAATACAAGTGAGCATTAACAGCACTGATTTTTATCTTTCTTTGTTCAGTCATTATGGTAAAGTAGATTGGAAAGGGACATGTTCATTTTCCCAGTTATCCAGCTAGCTTTTGAAATATCCTCAGTGCAAAACGTTTTTTTAAAGCAGTAAACTAATATATTCTGTGTAGCTGTAGGAGGAAACATAAATGGAAAATAAATCAATAAACATCAGATCAGTGCCTGCCTATGTAGATTATCCCTTAACAAGAACTCTGTGGCCATACATAAGGATTCAGAATGAAAAAAATTCAAAATTTTTTTTTTTCATGTTAGAACTTGTTGAGCAAGTTGTTGATATCTTTTAGACTCATATAATAAAGAACAAAATTCCCTGACAACCAATATCTTTCTATTAATATTATCGCCACAGTCTAAATTTTAACTGTGGTTAAATTATGATTGGAGAAGAGGATAGTAGTAATGACTTTTAGGAGTGCATTTAAATAATGATTTCCCTTTCAAACTTAACCTCTGAAAATAATTTTTAACAGTTTTCTCCCCCAGAATAACACCTGGTCACATAAGGACTTGGTGGAAGAATCATTACTGTAGATACTACATTAGAGGTCAATGATCAGTTAATAGATTGACTGATAGCTAGGATAGAAGGCCATTTATCTTTCCCCCCCCCCCCCCCCCCTTTCTTTCTCAGCATAACTCAATAGTGAAAGATTAAATGAAAAACAAACAAACAAACAAACAAACATCAAGAAGATTTCCTTTAGAGTATTTTCACAATCAAATCTAACACGAGCCCTTCAGGTGTATTCCCCAGTTCTCTGACAAAGAACTTTGTTTTACTGAAGAGCACTTCAGCTACAAGGTAGGCTTCAGGCATCTAAAGAGTAGCTTCACATTATCTGACATACTACTCAGAAGCATAATCAGTTAATGCCATGGCTAAGCCTTCACCTGTCCATGTAGAAGAGGTGTTTTAGTGGAACAGAAAAGCTGGACCACTTTCCAATCTAAACAGAAGATTTATCTTCCTCTATCAATTCAGGAACACACAGCTGTGATACTGCTGACTATGACTAACTCTGTTTGGCACAGCTTTAATAAACCTTCAGAGAGCAGAACTGTATTTGCTGTGTGCAAATATATAATCAGTTCAAATATTTACAGGTACTAGAAGATGACATTTGAAGATCAGAAGACTTCTGAGGTTTTCAACAGTTTATTCTTAAGGTAGTCATAAAATAGTCCTGAATTAGCGTTCACTCAACATGCAAAGATCAAAGGGACCACTATATACAAACACCCCAACAATAACAAAACAGCACTCACAGTTATTTACAACAAACTTCAATAGCCTCACCTACACAAACCCAAACGTTCTTCTCAGACCTCTGCACACTCCTGCCTTCCCCACCTCCAAAGCCACATACTTCAACCTAGCTCATAACAGATTGTGAAGTGAATGGAGCACTTGATAAAAACATACTTTAGGGGCAGATGTGAAAGCAGACTACAAATGCAATGAAGGGACATCCTACTACCTACTGTATGACCCTTGCCTCTGTAGCCTGTTCCCTACCTCAGTAGCATGAGATGATGGGGAACCTAGCTGCTGCTAACACAGAGTGCACAGAATGGGTTAATACTAGCTACAAATTAAAAAAAAAGCTCTATGGCAGCTCAATCACTGAGCAAGTTGTCCACATCCAGGTAAAGTCACTTTCCTCCACATCTCAGAACACATAGAAAAGGAGCATAAAATATTTTAAGAGTACAAAAACATAAGGAAAATTTAGATGGTCAGACATGAAGACATCTGCAGATACAATCTGGAGCAGAAAGCATTGGCAATTTAACTTTCATAGCCACTTTAGGCAAGTCAGCAATGCCCTGTTAAACGTAGCAACACGTGACAAAAAAGCCAAGAATGCATATGAAACATATGGCTCCATGTTCATTAATACCAAACTACCCATCTTGTACATCATCAGTGCGTACAATCGTCATGCAATAAAGACCCCAGAGCAGGTGCAAACACAATCATATCTCTGTGCAGTTCGCCAGAGCAAAGGACACTGCCTTTATGAAGACTTCACAACAGTGCAGGTGGACAAACAATACCTGACCTAGCATTATTGGTTGTAGGCAGACAAATAGTATCTGACACAGAAGATGCTAACATAAGCTTAGTAAAATTCAGGCTGAAAGGGTATGCTTATGGTAGAACTTTGCACCATGTGACTATGCATATTTGATCTGACTGTGAATGCCTTAAAGATATACCACTGAATCCACACTCCAAATTAATCCAGTACATCAGCGTCTGGAGAAAAGTAGGTATCCCAGCATCCTTCTTCCTGTACCTCTCTGTCTCATTCAGAGATAAAAGAACTTTCAACCTTTCCTCTAACTCTACAGGCAATCTCACATATTTTGTGGGCATGTCAGTATACAACTAAAAAAATAAAATTTCACATAACTGTTGGAGAAAATAAATCAGAAAAACTAGGATTACAGACATCGCTGCTTAGATTCCCCAAACAAGACAACATGTATTATCTCGTCTGGCATTTTAGTAAGGCAGAAATAAAACATAATTTGTAGTGAGCACCAACTGGCAGAAGAAAGACAAAAGTTCATGTAATGTCTGTGTTTTGTTAAAAAATGTACTTCTGTCTTAAATTATAAAGAAAACGAATAGGAGACTTTTAGTGTAAAAAATACAAGATTTGCAGATGCTACCCTGAGTTGCTAGCTCAGAGAAAAATGCGTCTCAAATTTATGCGAGTTAAAAAGACAAATCTAGAATTACGCCAGGTCAAATCTTCTACCCAGTACCCCTGTCTCCAAGAGCAGCCAAAAGCAGATGTCTGGGGAAGAGGATAAGAATAGTGTAAGCATTTAGTCATACTTTCCCCAAATAATCTCTAGTCTCAATTTGCCGTTCAGCGTCTTTCAAAGTCAGGGGTCATGCTTATGTATTTAATAATCCTCTGCAGACCTTTTCTTCCATTCATTTTTGTCCAGTCTCCCTTTGAATTGCTATAAATTTTCAGTATCCACCACACCACATCCTGTAGAGTTACACAATTTAATGACGTGTGAGTGAAACAATATTTCTCTTTTTTTGCTATTCTGAATCCAACACCTTCTAGTTTCATTGACATGCCCATTAGTTCTCATACTGGGAGAGACAACGACTTCTATCACTCCTGGCATCCCACGCATGATTTTATAAAACTATCACTGCATCCCCAGGTGTCTATTTTCCTCATCAACTTAATTGTTCTTTGAATGGAAAGTATTATACATTTGCAATTGTCTTTGTAAGACTTAACTGGGTGTTTCCCAGTTCTAATGAAACCTTCCTGAGATGGTGGTTCGTAAATGCATGTAAGCACTGAAGATGTAAGTACCCTCAGGATACAAATGGCAGACTTGTGCCCCATTCCTTTAAGAAAGAATCCCAATAACCTAGATTCCTAACATTCCACTTGATTTTTTAACTGTGACATAGTCATGGAAACATTTATTGTCCAAGATCTCATATCTAAGAGATAAGTCAGCCCAGAGCCTATCACTTTACAACCATGGTAGGTCTGGTCTCCCTGTCCCAACATTTCCATCAGTTTATCTTCAACGCTCAGTTGCATATACTGTTTTTTTGCTTAGTTTCTTGGTCTTAAGAATACTTTTGCAGGTGTTTGTTACCAGGAATTACACAGCAGCAAATGCACACTACAAGTTATTATTTGTTATGAATTGTGTATGAACAGCACCGGCAGTCAAACAAATCCATGTGCGTCTCTACAGGTAACCTTCCTCTCTTGCAATAAGAAGCCATTTACATCCACTGCTGTTTTTTTTTTTTGCTTTCTTGCCCATGCAAGAAGCTTTGCTTTTCCCCACCATAGCAAACTGTTTTCCTTAAGAGCTTTTCTGAATTCTTAGAAACATAAAAATCACCCCTATCTCCACTATCTGTATGCTTCCAGGTTTATAAGCCACTACTGCCTCTTGAAAAACTCATGTTCTCTCTGCCCCACTATCTCATGTTTCCATTAAGTCTATTCCTTGGTCACCCACATGTTGCAGACCACAGTCGGCAAACCACTGGCCTGTGGTCCCTCTCCTGGATTCCCTGTAAAGATGCCACACATTCACTATGTTCAGCCCTCCATTACCAGAATGTTTCAAATAAAACATCACTGCATATTTAGCAGTTACTTCATTTCTGAATCAGTTCTTCTGCACCTTCCAACAACAGTTCAAAACTGACCTTCTAACAAGTCTTCCATGACAAGGAAGTCCATTGCAAAAACCTCCATTCATTTCTCTTACTGCAAACAGAAAAGCAAAACATCAACTTAACCTTTCTATTATTATGGCCTTACCTTATTCCCTGATAACGTGTTGGTCATACAGACCCTCTGGAGAAATTCCCACTCCTCAACTTATTCCTCAGACTCTTTATTAAACTGCCTTCTTATAGTCATTAAGTTTTGCCAGAGTTTGTCACTTCTCTGTTCCTCTTTCAGACACAAATGTATTTTAAGAACTAAAGCCAATACTCTTGAGAATGTATTTTTCAATGAGCACTGATTATGCAGTGACCTACTACTCACATTACAAAAACAGCTAAGGATGTAGGGCATTCGTTTCTTATAAGAAGTATTATCTCCATCACCTGTAAGCTAACTGAAAGACTTGAGAAAGGAGGTTCTCTCTGAGCATTAACATCTGCACAAATTGCTTTTCCCAACCAACAGGATCATATGAGGTCCAGTGAATTTTTCATTCCCCAGATTCTTCAGTACATATGGCTAAAACACTTGCACTACTAGGAAAATATCTTTCAATGGAAGAAAAAAGAGAGAGAGAGACAGTTAGAAATGTCTTCCTTTCTTTAAGGTAAGGCTCCCCAAAAACATCTGTCCATACCCTATAGATGCTGAAAAAGTAACCTACTGTATTTGCAGAAGGTAGTAAGTTTGTTAGAGTCGAGAATTCAAAATGACAAACCTTAGGAATGACAAGAACATGTGCAAAATGCTACAGGCAGGCAGAAACAATAAGCAGTAAAGCAAAGACTGAAAAGGATGTCTAATAACCCTTGTGTTTGGACAAGGATCTGTTTGAACATGAAAAAGTCACAGTGCTGCAAGACAAGCACTGTATTAGCAAGTACGAAGAGAATCCTTTTCCATTTTGCTCAACAATATTAATAAATCCTCAAGGTTAATAGAGTCCTAATTTGAACAGAAAACTTCAAAATAGATGTGAGATGATGAAAGATAACTCAAGAAAAGTAATAAGAATAGCTGAAGTACAAGAAAAAAGCACCTCTGTGGTGAAATAACTGAGCTTGAAGAAACAGTAAGCTAGAGCAGGTAAGAAGTAAACCTAGTAAAACACACTCTAAGAAGACAAAAAACAACTGTTTTCTCTGTTCAGTAGAGATGCAGGATGGTGTGAAATTAGAATAAGAAATGTATGAATTTGATAACATGTAAAGAAAATTTCTCATAGCAAGTTGATATAAGGGAGACTCTAGGGTAACAAGTCACATAAGAGATCTAGGATCATAACTGGAGGCAGATGAATGGACTGGATGAATTCATAAGGTCTCTTCCCGTCCTGTTTTTTTAGGATCATTTCATATAATCACAGTACATCCCAAGCTGGAAGGGACCCACAAGGACTGAGTCCAAGCCCCGTCTCCACACAAGACTATCCAAAATTCGAACCATATGTCTGAGAGTGTCATCAAAATGCTCTGTGAATTCCAGCAGCTTAAGGCTGTGCCCACAGCCCTGTGCAGCCCATTCCATGCCCACTGCCCTCTGGTGCAGCCCCTGTCCCCAGCCCCCAGCTGCCCTCCCCTGGCACAGCTCCATGCCGTTCCCTCGGGCCCCGTCGCTGTCACACAGAGCAGAGCTCAGCGCTGCCCTCCGCTCCCTGTCAGGAGCTGCAGCCGCCATCAGGCCTCCCCTCAGCTCCTCTGCTCTGTGCTCAGCACACCCAGGGGCCACAGCCACTCCTCATAAATTCTGCCCGCTAAACTCTGTCTAGACGTTGTCTAATGGGTTTGTGTCCTTACATTGTGGCACCACAAACTGCACCCCGTACTCAAAGTGAGACTGCACCATGGCAGTGTAGAATGGGTTAATATCTTCCCTCATGTCATAGAAAACAGGTTTGAAGTAGCCTGTTCATACACAGAATATTATCTAGATCTCTCCCTGACCATATCCAGGAAGCTTTAGAAAGAAAGGAAGTCTAAGAGCAGCTAAGAGCTGCATGATCACACCAGAAGTGAGGACTCTTATTCTCTAACAGTCTCCTCAAATGCAGATTGGAAGCAGATGCATACGCTGCCCAGTATAGCGCGTGTAGACATGTGCAACAATCCTGAAAGAAATTGTCTTGTCTATTTACTGTGCAGCATGTACAGTGCATAACAGAAAAACTACATAAATTCTGCCAACACAGGCTGGTCAAACATCAGTGAATCAGAATATTCTTAAGGTGCTGTTTTAGTCTGAACTTTCGCTCTTTCACATCAACATGCGCCTTCTTGCGCTAAGCAAACTCAAGACAGGCTGGATATTTCTGTTGTCCAAATCTGCCTGCAATGAAAAGCAAACTCTAATTCAAGCTGTCAGGGTTGTCATGGAATGTGGTCTGGGTCACTTTGGCATAAAGATTGGCTGAAGGTAATTACACTGATTTTATGCAGCCATGATCACAACTAATGTCTGGATAAACAGGCACGCACAACACAAACCTCATGCATATTTCTGCAAACTGGCTACATCTACTCAATTATACAGCATCTCAACAGGGTAATCAGCTGGGCAGTCTGCGGAAAATCTTGCACTCCGGCTGTCACGTACTATGTCTATTAGTAGCTTAAAGAAAACCTAAAACAGAGAAAAATGAGAACTTAGTTAACTCTTGAAAGATAAACCATACCAGAATAGCACTGGCATGAGAAAAATCAATGCACAGATAAAGAAAGCAGGCAGGAGACAACATTGCCTGAAACTTTCTCTTAGACATAGAACTACATTGTCATTATCATGCTAAACTTGAACTACCAGTTGATGTTCAATTTGTAGGTTAAAATAATTTTTTTAAAGCATAGAAACAGATCCTCAAATATGACTGAATTTTAATGTTAACATACAACCTGTCCATACAGGATATATCAAAGGAATATGCATGTGCTAAAAGACCATAACAAGAGCACACAGCCATTAAAATAGAGCTTCTCTCAAAGTCGTTTGGCAACATATAAAACTGGTGCATCAGCACCAACACCAGTGAGGTGGTCCATTTTTGAGAAAGAAGGTTCAGTGCAAACTCTGGGGAAAAAAAAAAAAAAAAAAAAGCTGTTTACAATGACCCTGATGTACATTGCAATTCACTGACCTATGTAAACTTACTTGGCCTACAGATACTCTCTTGGCGAACACTGTTATAAAATCTGTAAACACAGATGGCGCCAAGGCACCCTATCTGCAACCTCAGCAGATCAAATACGTTTGAATTTATCCTCTGATATCACAGGTGATTCTTTCCAAACCTGTTTAAGGGATTATGACTGGAATCCAAACTAATGCTGCAGCAACCCAAATCCCAGCTATCCCGATAAGTCACACCACCTGAATGAAGCTCCTTGAGAATCTCCGTGGCTTTTAACAAACCATTGCAACACTTCAGTCCTGATGACGTTCAAGTTGTAATAGGAAAAATTAAGCTAGACAGACGGTTTGGCAAAATCTCTTCATTAGCCCTTCTGTAGCACTACAAGCTGTTTAGAGGTGAAAATGAAAAGCTCTGAAGATCAGCTTAATGTACAGTTTTTCCATGTGTTGTTCAGTTACGCCTTACAGTTGTCTCAGTCGGCTGCAACGCAACACGCTTTTTCCAAGGCAGCTTTTTTTCTCTTTCTACAGTATTTGTCTTTCTTAGTTTATCATTTAGTTTCCATGCTCTCACCAGGGAGACTAAGGTCTTTAAAAAAATAAATAAATCTAAGCAACAATATTTAAATCAACGTAAATAAGTACTGTTTCCAGGCAAAAAAAATTGCTGCAGCACTCTCATTGTGCAGGTATGTTTAAACAGCCTGCATTCTCCCTTGAAGAATCCACTGCCTAACTCGGCCACAGCGCCCCGGAATGTAAAAGTCAGTATGATTATGAGGACCAGGAGACAAGGAAAACTAGAGAAATTAATCTTTAATCTTTAGAGTGATCTAGTTATTTATTATGTTTTACATTTACTGGGTTCTAGTGATTGTGTCAACCACATAGCTGTCTCCAGTTATCTTCTACTGTGATTTATTGTGCTTGGTCACGGAAAAGGTAATTGCCCAATTACCATACAATTCCCCAGGTTCAGAATTTCAGATTTGTTCAGATAGATTGGTTATTTTTTTGGTCATTTACTTGACTTTTGTGGCAAATTTATATCTTAATTCTTCACTGTGGGGTTGTTTTCTCTGGAATTGACTTCCACAAGACTCCCTTCTAGAAAAATACATCTAGGAAAACTGATTATTCTATTCTCTGATTAACTGGTGTTAAAATGCTTATCTGTGATCTTTGTCTGACCTTCTAGAGTCTAAACAGAGTGACAAAAAATAAAAGGTAATTAAGAAAAAGATCTCAAACCAGCAGAAAAATATTTTCCAAAATACATCAGTTACATTCAACAGCATAATATGAAAATGACCAAAATTATTTGCTTTAATTGGAAGACTGTTTAAAAATAAAATACCAGAACTGCTCTTTGCACAGGTTTCATAGTGCATGACCACACCCCCCAGCCAGGTAAGAAGACAAGTAATAACAATTTTTTTCTTTGTTTTGCCAAAACCCTACATTCAGTTTAATTCCAGTTCATCTGTAGTTACCATGCTAATTGTGGAATAACATATCATTTTATCTCCACATTTGCAGAGAAGATCTTAGGCACTATGACCCAGGAGAATCCTATCAATTCTTGTGAAAACTGGAAAACCAGAAAGTGGAAAAGGGCCAATCAAAGCTTACCAAGCTTGTCAGCTATAATCACATCAGCAAGTGTCTTCAGCAAAAGGGCTCTGAGAGCAGGCAGTGCCTTCCAGTCACTCACCACCTCTGCCCCCTCTCCCACATGCATTATAACCATTGACAAACCAATGATAGGATCCTCAACAGAAGGAGAAACTGGAAACTGCTCTAGGTTAAGGCAGGCTGGGAAGGACAGGGACACAGAAAAGCTGCCTGCATTGCCAGCTGGCAGCTCAGCAGCTGAGCCTTGCTCCCTGCCCGCAGGCTGGGTGGAGAGGATGGGCAGCCCAGAAGAACAGTATGTGCTAGCACATAGCCCTCTAATGGAGCTGGTCTTACATGAAGGGTTTTCTTCCTCTTTCTCCAGTCCCTTGAATGAGTTGACTTGAAGGCAATGAGGAAGGGAATTTCACAGACTTGTTGTTTCTCCTATAGACAACTAGGTGGCTGTTGCATTTAGGGATGAACTGAGCAGCTGTGTCCCCAGTTGTGACCACCACTTCACTTCTACTGGAAGCCATCCTACTATCCTACATCCTACATCCTACACAGGTACAGCCTGTGTAACATAGGAGGAACTTCTGGAAATACAAAACTTGGAGAACAGTAGTTGTATTCTTCACATCACTCAGAACAATCACTCGTCCTCCTTTCCACTTCAAGATATATTTTTTTAAGTGTCTGCACTGCCACAGTACACAAAACAAAACTAGGCCCGTACCCTGGGGCAGCTACCAGACCCCATGCAGCTCAACCAGGCTCTGCTACAGCCTGGCTGCCTGCAGCACAGCACCCACAGTCCCTGCTGGCCAGAACATACACTACCACAAGCACTGTGCACAGCTGCAGGCTGCAGCACCACCACAGTCACAGCAATCCTGACCCAGACATAACAACACAGCACAGTCAGGAGCGAGCAAGCGAGGTGATGCACAGGCAAGCCCTCCAATTAAGTAGGAAGAAAAGGAATATGTTTCTGTACAGAAATCCAGCATGCAGCCCCAAAAAATTAAGTTCTTAAAAACAAACAACCCAATACTGTTACTTGCCTAACATGCAGGTACATCATCACCCCAGCATTTCCCTGAATGCTTAATAAAAAGCAGATGATTAACTACAAAAAGATAAAGTGGGTAATTTCTTAACCACTTATTAAAACCAACTATCACCCAGACAGAGAAAACTTGAGAAGAAAGCAATGATGTGAGTGTATGGCATGTGCTGCCATTATATACAATGGAAACGGAGTTACAGTGCTACAGAACTGTGCCTGAGATGAAACCTGCTCATCAGGGATGGATGGTCTGTCTGTACCCTGCTTTAATAAGAGGCAAAGAAGGAAAATACTCATTAAGATGCCACAGTTTAACTGGGATTACACTTTTGTAGGATATTTGATTCAGAAGAATATTGACTTGAGTGCCACCAATGCCTTCTAACAAACCACACTTTGTGCACAGCAGATATTCAGGCCCCCGTGAGGTTTCAATGACCAAAAAAACAAGAGGGCTCTCTGCAGGTGTGCACTCACATGGCCAGAACCCAGAACAGGACTGGGGCAGGGCTGGCATTTTCATTAAGGAATCTATAATTGCGCCTAGGGATGTTTTCCTAACAATGCCATACCTTTTAATTAACACACATAACGTTTCCTTCCAGATGAGGTCAGCCTGAGCTTTTTCTTCTTTCGTTACTTCTCACATCCCATCTCTCATTGGGACCGGCGCTCCCGCCGATGGCTGGCAGCACCTGGCCCTCCGGTACCGGTACCAGAGGTAGTGCACTTGGCACAGCGCTCGGCTGGTTGCCCTGGGACCTCACCAGCGCGCTCACGCCTTCCACATGATGGAATCACTCCAACAGACTTCTACCGACGCGCACGCCGTGCCCGGCTTTCCCCTTCCAAAAGGCTCCCAAGAAACAAAACCCTTCTCAGTCCCTTCAAAAGCAGAGGGTAGAAAGGTGCGGGGAAGCAAGAGCACGTTCGGAGGAGCGCTGAGCGGCCGCGACGAACCTCACCTTTCCCCGCGGCGAGGCTGGGGCTGCCATCGGCCGGCACCTCGTGCGAGAAGGGTACGAGAGCGGAGAAGCAGCGCGCTCCCCTTTGGCCGCCGCTCCCCCTCGCCACATCCCGCCCCGCACGGAGCCAGGGGACCCCGCGATCTCAGAGCCCTCCCGTCCCGGCCGAGGCGCCCCGAGTCCCTATGAAGAGCTTCCGCCGCCCCCTCGCGGGAATGGAGGGGACGGGGCGAGCAGGCGCCCTCTGGCCCCACTGCTCGGAGCGATGCGGGCACCGGCTGGCTTCCGCCACGTCCCGTCCCGTCCCATCCCGTCCCATGGCTGCCGCCCAGCCGGCGCTCGGGCAATGAATGGAGCGCTCCCAGCGCTCCGCTCTCTCTCTTCCTGCTGTTCCCTCCCTCCCTCTCTCTCGCATAACTTTTGCGCCGCCGCCTCACCTCCTGCGAGCAGTGCCCGCTCCCCGGCGCCTCCTGCGCGCTGTGGCTCGGCTCCGCTCCGCTCCCGCCGCCGCCTCCGGCCCGCGCCCCGCCGGGCTCACGCTGTCCTGCTCCCGCAACCACCATGCACCGAGGGAGGAGGAATGGGAACCCGGCGAGAGCCGACCCGGCCGCCTCCAGCCGGAGGGAGGGAGCGCGACGAGGGGAGGGACGCGGCGCCTCCGCCCTGCCCACGACAGCCGCCTCCCCGCCCCGGGCTGCGGGACGGGACTCGACGCGGGGCGGCGCTGCGGGCGGCCCGGGGTGCGGAGGGTCCGCGGGGCGCCTCGCGTCTGTCCCGGAGCGGCCGCCGAAGGGGAGCGCCGCTGGGAGCGGTCATCGGACGGCAGCGGACGCCGAAATCTTGAGGGAGTGAGACGGACTGGCGTTCGCCTCCACTGCGAGAGGAGTGGACCCCCATCAACCGCCCGCTGCTCTTCGCCGTAGTAAGAACAACTGTAACAAGAGCTGTAGGTTACAGTAGCTGTATGTTGCAACAGCTATACGGTACAATAGTTCTACAATAGCCGTAGGTTACAACAGCCGAGCAGTACAACAGCTGTACAGTACAGTAGCTGCTCTAATAGAAACAGCCATTATTCTCAAAACGGCCCTGCTCGACCTTGTCTTAGAGGACACATTACAAAGTGGGAATGCTGAACTCCTGCTTTCACACGTTCCTCCTTGTCTGGACCGTCTGAAGGGGAAAAGAAAAAAAAAAAAAAAAAAAAAGCAGTTAATTATTATACAATTTCCACTGCAAGAAAGCACCTCAAATTGTCTGCAAGGCATCTACCTTCATTTGTTTGTCTGTTTTCCTGGAATCCTTTCCCCCCCAGAACTAATTATTTCCCATCAGCCTCACTGTGAAATCTCCCATTCATATTCTACCATTTCCAAGGAAGCACTCAGTGGTACCAACTTTTCAAAAATTTCGTAATTTGCAAAGTGTTGTGACATGCCTGGTTCTGAGTACACTTGTGTCCAGGAGCAGTGATCCATGAGCATCTGCAGAGAGAATCTTCTCAGGCTGGGACATGTCCCCACAAACCCGTGCTGCTCCTGCCCTTGTGCCTGTATGCATACACTGATTGCTGTGAGCGTGTGACAGGTGTCCAAACTCATCCAGCTTCTCCCAAAAGAAAGCCTCACTTGCGAGAATGGAGCTGGCATTTGTAATAGATAGACCAGCCACTAAATGGGTAAATAAAATAAATCACTCTGGGTATCTCAGGGACACAAATGAGCTGCTGCACCAGTGTAAAACTTGATTTGTTGTGGCTCATGACTGTAAGAGAAGCAGGCTTTTTCTCTGCAGCTGTCAGAGCACTTCCAGGAGCACTGCGTTTATGGGAGCCAGGCTGGGGAGCTGAATTCCTCCTTCCTGCAGCGTGCCGACCTAGGCATGGCCCTGCCAGCAGCCGGGGTTCCCAGGGCTTCTGCAGGAGGAAAAAGCTGGGTCCCTGCTCCTCGGAACAGCAAAACCTACTGCATATTCTCACAAGTGTGTGGAGTTAAGAGGAAGGAACAAGCATGGATAAACAACAAGCTCATGCAGAAGAAACTTTAAAACATTTACAGGTAAGAAGATAGAGCATGTTTTTGTGCTTTCTCATGTTTATCTTCCAAACTTGTAGCCTTACACTACTTTTACCCCTTCTTTATGGGTGAGTCATTAACTGCAACACTCTAACATGCTTTTAATAAAACTTTATTTTTTGTTGTTCTTATTAAAGTCTCCGAAGATTCACTTTTAATAAAATAAGGGAGTCTTTGTAAAGCTGAACTCTCTGTGACCTCCAGTAGCTGCTTTAACATACAATAAGAGACAACTCAATAGGCCCGTCCAAAAATAAACATCTGTTTAAAGAATATTTTTACCCTAGAGACTTCAAGCAAACAGAGCAGTCACAACGTTACTTGATAATACAAAATGAATGTAATAGATGCATTAATTTGCAAAAGCTCCAAGACATTTTGCATTCCAGGGTCTGAGTGCACTTTGAGCTGCTCTTTTGAAGGGATGCCTCTACCACTTTCAGGCTGGAGCACTCTCCCAAAAAGATAGATGCCCCATGGCTTTCCAAAAGGACATGTTGGAACGATGAGAACCCATCCCTAACATGAACTGGGAAGATAAAAGCTGCACTGCAAATGTTCTTGTAGCAAAGATCAGGTCTCTTTCATTTCTGATCATTATTAACTCCTAAAAAGATAAAGTGCCTATTAATTTAATGCAGATTACCTATACAGTACTGAAATCATCATTCGGTCCCTGTTATATTCATTTATGAAGTTCCCTGGGTTTCCCTGCCATGTACAGATGGGATAAGGAGGGCTGTTGTGATGGTTGTGGCAGTGGGCCCAGTGCTGGCAGCAACCCATTTCTCCTTCTCTATTGCCTTTAGAATAAAATTGAGTGTTTGAAGAGGAGAGGGAGGAGAGACTCCACTGACCAGGCCTCACAGAAGGCAGAGTGCAGGCAGTTCTCTCTAGCCTGAATGGAGACAGCTTCCCTGTCAGGGGCTGCCAGAGCAGCCTACAAAGGCCCACCAAGCCTGAAACCTTACAACTCTGCAGCTGGAGTGATGGAGTCTGAAAGCACAAACACTAAAGCAAGCAGCACCTTGCAGCATTTTGGGGGGGGGGGGGGGGGGCGAGAAGGAAGGGAGGAGGGGAGGAAGAAGCAGAGGAAGTGTCCAAACATGCTATTTAACCTGAGTAGTAAAGAAGCTCTGCAATCACCTAGCACCCACATTGGATAAATAATTACTAACAAAATCATAGAATCACAGAACATCCTAGATTGGAAGGAACACACAAGGACCATTGAGTCTGGTTCCTATCTCCACACAAGACTACTTGAATTTCAAACCCTGTGTCTGAGAGTGGTGTCCAAATACTGCTTGATCTTTGGCAGCTTGGCGCCATGACCATGGCATTCCAGTACAAGTGGAGACACTCAATATTCAGAAAAAAGTAATTCATACAAAGGGCAGCCATGGTTCTGAACATTTTAATTTGTGTTGTCAGACAGTACAGCGCAAACTGCATGCTGTCTGGTCATCAGAACTGACAGCTACACTTAGATTTAACACACTGTCCTGGATGGAGAACCTTTTGCAGCCAGCAGGGCATTTGGCTGCGTAGCTGAGCAAGTCTGGGGTTCAGAAAAGCTGAACACACACAGTTAGCTTTCCTGGGGAGGTGAGGAGCAGCACTCCAACATCGCTGTGGGGCCATTCTATCACATTCATACATCCCACCGAGGTTTGGGGCTCAGACAGATCTCAGGGCAGCATTCTGTTTCAATTTGAAAATATTATTTATTGGAAGTGGTGTGAGGAACTTGTTAATTCCTCCTACTGAAGCACCAGGGTTTTAACGTTAACTATGAACAATGTTGTCTTTGATGTGCAGATCTAAACATTTCTATTTTGATTATCTGAAATGCAACAGCACAAACAAATTATTCATCTCCAGAACTTTGCACATATGCATTACACAAACAGGAAACGTAGATGTCAAACAAGCACACTCTGGATTAACTAATATATTGGATGGAAAGGATGATATAATGTTTTTTTCCTCTCACTCATAGATCTTCCCAAGTATTAACTTCACAGGCATGCATTTGTTTAGACAGTTTTCCTCCCTAAACACTGGTTTACTGACCATCCCAGATAGCAATACCTGACATCACTCCAACTGATCTATTTAAATTCTCCACAGACTATTAGAATGAGGGATTATTTCTCCCTGAAATTTCCTGAAGTTCACCTGAACAAATACAGCCTTGGATGAGGCCCAAAAACGTTTTCTGAAGGTTATAAGAATAGAATATATTCAGGACAGACAAAACAGGATAGCAGAAAGTACGACCAACGAGGCTGCTACATCCAAACAGCCAGGAAATAGCACATAGGTTGGAAAGCAGACGAACACTCTTTGGCTCAGAATGAAGCTCTAACTTAGCTCTGTGAACAGATCCTGGAAACTATTAAAAATTCTGGAGAAGATACAAAAATGTCTATATGGTGCCTACAGAAAGCTAAAAATGAACAAAGGGAATATCATGCCTACATACTGCAATTAGAAGTAGTTATACTAAATAGCAAATCAATCCTAACATTATAAGCTTCAGGTGTATGTATATTACAGATGTACCCTGGTTTTATTTACTTACCTGTTTCTTCTGTAGGTTTGGCTTGGTTTGGTTTATCTGTGGTGTTTGTTCATTTGCTTGTTTCCAGTTTCCTATAGCTGGAGTTCTAAAATTGTATCACTACAGGAGAGTGGAATTAATTGTAACTGAGTGTAATAAATTCTACTGAAATAAGTGATCTGAGTTTAGATCACATAACATAACAGCAAATAATTTTGTCAGAGGAACATAACAATCAATGCTTGGAAGAACAATGAACAGACTGAACTAGTCCTGGGAAATCTCATGTGGTGTGGTGAGAGCTGAAGAGACAAAAGCTGAAGAGATAAAAAGTTGAAGAGAAAAAAAATGGTGGGAAATACACAGAAGAAATGACCCAACTCTATAAGAGCTGAGAAATCAGAAGAAATACAGTGAGGGCATGGATGTTAATCTACTGTGGTTTGTTTATACTTTGCCCCCTGAAGAAAAGTAAGACGTAAAACATTCACTTGTTATCTTTCTCATGTAACACTTACTTTTGTTTACAGCCCCAGAAATCTTGTTTCCTGGAAGCACTTAGTTTTGACATCATTCTTCTAGAGTCAACTAGCATATGGTGTTACAGAAAATAATCTCATCGCTCTGCTCAGTAACTAGTGAGAGTAGAGCCAAAAAAACAACAACAAAAAAGGGTCACTTGAAGAATCTGAGACTGAGAAACCCGTCTGTTAAAACCTGTTTTACCATAGCTTGCAGGAATCTTGGTCAGGATCAGACTTACACTGTATTACAGAGTGAAATGATGGCCTGCTGGCCAGAAATATCTTTATTACATTCTAAGCAAATCAGACAAGGAAGCCAATGCCTAGATACAGACAAACAGAAGGACACTGAGAACTAAATAACTACTGATAACTAAATAACAACTACTGATCAGCATCTTTCGGCAAAACTGTTGTTTAAAAAATAATACTCGTGGAGGGGCTGACTGTATCATCACAGATTGTTTGTAATGCAATGGACATTTTGGTAGAAATGAGAAGAGCCTGTGGTTAAGCTGGAAAGGACATTCAAAATCAGCACCTTATGTTGAAGTTAATTAAAAAAGGGTGCGGATCCTGAGTGGGTAACAGCAGTATCATATGGAATCAATCTATCAAGTGACAGAGACATGGAATTTTTAGTTCACACATAAAATAAAACCAAGAATTTTAGCCATGGACAGATAGAAAATTATCTGAAAGATATTACAGAGAATCAGTGTGCAATATTTAGCCTATCTGCATGTGAGGACTGAGGAAAAGATCCATGTTGAGAAGCAGAAAGCATGGAGATATATGCAATGAGAGAGGAAATTAGAGGAAGGCTATGAAGGAAAGCCTGGAGCTGTCTTTAACTGTACTGATCTTGAGTTGATGGCTTACCTCAAACACATCCTGAGAGATTATGTGAGATTTTTGTCTCCACAAAGAAAGAAGTCTGGGGCAACTCAGTACACCCTCACATTAAGAAAGTTTATTTAACTGCACGGGCAGTAGTTTGATTCCAGGAACAAGCTAAAGGAAAGAAAGGCCAGAGCTGCTTAGAGATTCCCTGTGAGAGTGATTAGGATATCCTTACAGACATGCAGAGAATGCAAGGCACTGCTGTGCACTGATTAAAATAAAAACAAATTGAAGAACAACGTCAGTTAAAATTGAGTATCTTGAAGACTGAGACAGCCAAAAAAAAGGAAACATCAGAAGAAATGAACACCTTTGGTGGCTGAAAAGAGATATATTTGGCCCTGGTTGGATACTCTGGTCTCACATTCCAACTCTGAACGAAGCTCAGAGTTTTGGGGACAGTAACTGTTGAACTAATTTGGGACTCAGACAGTTTTTTACAAGCAAGAATCTACCACTGTTTCTTAAGGGAGCTTTAATTGATTGCAGATACGTTCACTGAAGGGATTCAGATTTATCCCTATGTCTAATCTGTATTTTTGAAACACATATTATTGCAAGAAGTATGAGCAAAACTGTCTAGCCAAATAAGTGCTGCCTGACACAACAGCAGTAACAGCTGCTTTATCTCCTCAGACATAATTTGGGGCTTTAGGTCAAAGAATATTTTTAAGAGCACTGTGAGGCACTAATTCATGGGAATTTAAATTATCAGTATTTTTCTACTGAACAAACTGCAGCATCCATTAGGCATAAATAATTTAAAAGGCTGAGTTTTAGATATGGCATTCATCTATTAAAATTCCCACATTAATACCCAGCAATGCTAATCTGTTTTTCTTCTAATGTCTTAAATTTGCTTTTCATGTCCTAAGAAACACTAAGAGAAAACATACAAAGTCAAATAGACTCAGTAATCTTGAGCAAGATACTATGCATACATTATTCGAAATTACCCTATCAACTCATATGTCCAGTTGAAAAAAGCAACTTCGATATGTTCTTCAACTACTAGATTATTTATCACAAATGAGGCATTTTCTAGGACTTTTTCCAAAATATCCAACAGTTCTACTGGCTGTGTTACAAATTATGAGAGGATACAGTCTAGTGCTATTTGTAATTACATATCTCAAAATTATTTTAATATTTTTCACTTATCACTGGTAACATCACTGGAAATAGGAAAATCTCAAAGATTATAACACTGCCAAGTTTTTCAAAGTAATTTACAATTTCAAGAAATTGCATAAGAATTGGATGGAAAAGTCATCCAAACTAGCTAAGAATATTCAACAAAAGAAGCTTCTTGCTGCACAACTCCAGCTTGAGAATAACTGAAACTTTTTTTTTTTTTTTTTTGAATAAAAATGGATTTCAGTGAGCAGCCCTGCCTACAGAAGGACTCAGCCATGAGTCCCCCGATGAACCTTTCTATGCTACATTCAACTGGAGTGTCAGTGAAACCCGGACCTGTGCAAACCCAGTTATAGAGACTGATTACTCTCACAAGAAGTTTGTGCTCCTTTCAAACTCATCTCCAGCCCCACATTCACAGACTAACAGTGCCTGGGACCTCAGGATTATACACACTGACCATAGCATTGCCAGAATGGAAAGGCAGAAAAAAGATGCTAATTGCTTTTTGTTGAATTCCCTTTCTTTGTTTTGTTTGTACTCTACCTCAATTTCCACACCTCGCAGTCTAATAACACTGTTCTCACAGAAGACATAGCTCTTTGAAAGAGTAGATAATGGCAGGACAAGGGGAAATGGTTTTAAGTTGAGGGAGGGAAGATTTAGGCTGGATGTCAGGGGGAAGTTCTTTACTATGAGAGTGGTGAGGTGATGGAACAGCTGCCCAGAGAGGTTGTGGATGCCCTGCCCCTAGAGGTATTCAAGGCCAGGTTGGCTGGGGCCCTGGGCAGCCTGGTCTAGTGTTAGATATGGAGTTGGTGGTCCTGCATGTGGCACTGGGGTTGGAGTTTCATGATCCTTGAGGTCCCTTCCAACGCTGGCCATTGTGTGCTCCTGTGATAATGATGTTTTCCAGCCTAGAAGTATGAATGTGTATTTCATCCTCAGCTTCTTTACTTGTCAATTATCTGTAACGCAGTACCTTACGCTGTTTTTGTAATCTTTTCCTTTGCTTGTCTCATATGGCTCTAGTTTTACTCTATTTCCTTTTCCTGCTCTAGACACAACTGTATCGAAATCCTTGTTTCATCCAAATATTAATAATACGAAATGATTACATCCGTCTCCTAAATGAAACTACATAGCAGGCTCTATCTGTTAGCTCCTTATTTATTCTGTCTTGAATCACACTTTCATCTTGATCTTTCTTCTTCTTTTTGTTTTTCCCTCAGAAAAATTTTCTTTATGTTTTGAATCTTACTGACAGTAAAGTTAAATTAGTAAGCACACATTCTAGGGCTTTTGCCAAGACTTTTTTGTTTTGGTTAAACCAGAACTCTGAAAATAAACAGAAAAAATATATATATGCAGAAAGGGCTGTTCTGTGTTTTAATTTGAGTTTCCCGAGAAGGAAAAAAAAAAAAAAAAGCATTTTTCCACATGCTCAGACTTAGGCTATAAATTGTTAGAAAATATTAAAAGGATTTTAAAAATGAACTTTCTGAGGATATACCATCCAAACCATATTCACTGAAATGAAGAGAATGTACTTCATTTTCCCAGAAAGCAGTTAGTATTGAATGTATAATTAAAAGAAAATAACATTGAGACAGTTTCAGTTCTTAAGCACCTGCAACATCAGGTATTAATTGAAAGTTAAACTGTTACAGGCTAGAGCAACTTTCTCGAGGGAAAGGATGGCAATACTATTAACTCATCCCTCTTACTGTATGGGCCTAGATCACGTTCATTTTCAAGGCCTCACTCAAGTAATAATCTGGCGTGCCACATTAAAGAGATTCATATGTCCTGTGCAGGCTGGGGGCAAATGACAGCATATCTCAGCACTTCATCATTTTGGGACGATATTTCAAAGTAGAGGATCAAGTCTACATGACTTGGGAGAAACTGATCTTGCTAGAAGAAACAATTTGTAAACTAATTAGGAGAATGCCTTTTAAACTTGCATCCTATTTTCGCTACGGTCTGTTTTTTGACTCCAGCACTGACTCCAGCCAGCAGGCTTTTCTTCTGTCAATCTTTGGTAATAGTCATGAGGATACAGAAATTTCATTGAAACTATGCAAACTATAGACTATTACCTATTAGCTCCCTTTGGATGTGGCCGTTCTGACTTTTAACAGAGATCATAAGAGAAGATGTACAAAGTGGTTTGCATATGATCATTCATAATGCAAAATCTTCTGAAACAAGCAGATTTCATTGGCCAGTGTAGCACAAAATGCTAGAGACAGTAGGCAAAACATTAGACCGTTTTGTAAATAGCACATACTGAATAAACTTGAGAAAGTGAACAACTATTTGCTTATAAAATATCAGAGAACTTACCAATTATATATTATTTTGAAGAAAACATTTAACCATAGAAGTTGCTCACAGAGCTCAAAGATGTCTAGGAAAAAAAGAATGTTGTCTCATCACAATTATAATTGTTTGGTACTTGAAATTAATGACAAAGTGATGGAATCCCTTGTGGATAATACTGTAAAGCAAAGCTAATGCAAAAAACTCCATATTTTAATATCAGACATTAAAGTGTTAATTGAGTTTCACATAGAGCATAGCACTACATGAAGCTCCTTTGAAAGTATTGTTCCTTTCCATTAAAAAATTCCATTACCATTAAGGAACACTGTAACTGTTTCCACTAAATAGTAACCTGTATTTGTTAGTGAGCCACAAAATGTTCATTAGTCTTTCATTTTTAAATTCCACCTAATTGAGGTTACTGTGTTTTAGCAATGAAGTGTTGTGCTGACCAGAACGCGGGCTATGACAAACTTCCAAAACAATTTTAATGACTAATAAAGCCCTGATGAAGTAACCTGATAATTAGGATTTATAACCTTTCCCTGTACAGAGAATTGCCTTTCTCCTGTTATTCACTGAAAGCTGAATCCATCACTTTGTTTGATATAGTATCTCTACATAAAATTTATAGAATGTGAAAATCAGCCCCAATATAAATAACTGAGACCTAAATAGCTAGACTAGCCTTTTCTGGTCTAGACACTGAGGATTCTGGACTACTGGCTGCTAAACTTTTCAAGAGATCCAGCCCTGTGCTAAAATACATACTTTGCACTACATTTGTCTTTCTTTTAACGAGACAACTGGCATTTTCATAACAATTTATTTCATCTTATCCATTACTTACCTTTCAGCACATATCTGTGTATGTTAGCATGGGAGATCTATTGGGAACTTTTGCTCAGGATTCTCATTACTATGTTATAAAATCACAACTTTTGCGTCTTTGTCTCTGAAATGTGTTGATCACTTCTTAGAAAAAGATTTCTTGAAATGATCTGGATAGTAAATAGTACTGCACCACGTCTCTACAAGGGGTTTAAATTTGTCTTATAGGCCATTAGTGCGAGTTTGTGTATGTTCAGTAGCAGTGAAGTTTTCTGATGAGTTAATGGAAATCTCTATGAAATAATCAAAGGATCACATTGCAATCTTATAGTCAGTTCTGACTGCTGGGCACATTTCAACAATACATAACCTCATTAAAGACATTCAATTAAAGATCTCTGGGCTCTCACCCTTACAAGCACGAAAGCAGCTTTCTACTTCTCAAAGATCCTCACGTGTGCTGCTAAGGGAGTGCTGGCTAGTCACACTTCCTCTTTAATTATTTTGTGTGCAATCAGAAAAGTTTAAATTGCATTGTTATATTTTTCATATCTTTAGGAATTAAATTAGCTTTTCAAGAAGTGATGGATGATCCACATTAAAACACAAATGAAAACTCTTAGCTGGAGATAACATTAATGAAATACTATGCTGATTAATGCTAGGGATTCATGCTTCCTTTGAACAGATAAGATGGAATCAAAGAAAGCAACTTGGGAACCCAGTATTTGCTTTTAGCTGCAGATGGCACTGATCTTGCAAGGACACAGCAATTGTTGAGAATAATGTGGAAAGAAGAAATAAGTGAAAATGTAAATACAACTGATTAAATGTAAATATTGCTAACAATGATAATTACAGGGCTTATAGGCTCAAGAGGAAATGGAAAGGAAGAAATTAATTACAGAGAAAAAAAGGCACATATTGAGTGGGTTGCAAAGCCATTAGAGCATGTTTTTCCTTCAGCACCAAAACACCCCTGAAGAGCTGCAGTGAGTGAAGAAAATTCTGATATGCAATACCACATTAGCCAAATTAATAGAAAGAGCAGATTCATCATATAATGATTTTACATAGCTATGAACTGCACTTTATGGCTTGGCATTGTAGCCAAATCCAATACTAAAACAGTACATCAGCTGTAGATCACAAAATATTATTCTGCAGAATAATAAATCTGTTAACTATCTCACTGAAATCTTTAAGATACACAATTTTATTATGTAAGCTAGTTTTAGCAAAACTGCAAATTTCAGTTAGTTCTGTTTTTCTTTTTATTACCTGGTTTGTGCAAAATCAGAGTAAATGAGAAAACTCTGGAGAGAGAAAAGTAATCACAGCAGGAAAAGGCATGCAGGGATGGTTGTACATGGAAGTGGCTGGCACTTCACTTTCTAGCATGCAAACTACTGTCAATTTGCAGTCATTGAATGGCAGGTAAGCAAAAGTCACACCTTAACTTCAAAACTAATTCAGTTTATGGTCTTTCCTGGGAGTCGTGTTTGGCTACAAATCATTGAGGTGGCACTGGGAGAGCTTCCTAAAAAATAGATAGAGTGAACAGGGGAAAAAAAAAACCAGAGCTCTTTGTTCTCAGAGAGGGGAGCATTGATCTTGGCAGGGAATTCACAGCATAGCAGTGACGCACTCAATAAGAATGGCCATTCTAAGCACTCCATGAAGGAAAGAGATGATAGCACAAGGTCGTTAAGAAATACTTCCATACAGCAGTTTCAGATCATGCACTACACAGAAAAAAAATAGGATTAAAGCCACCATTAATATACAGCCCCTGGCTTTGGAACAGCAAACAAAGAAAACCAGTCTCTCATGGCAAAGTGCACATGGTTTTGCAATGATGCAACACTGGCAAAATTAACAAAACTCTACACTACTTCTTTGGTACAGCACAAGCTTTTATTATGCTCTCTGCTTACTGTGTATATGCCAGTCTTGTGGATTAGTATTTTTGGAATAGTTGCTGTTTATAACAAATTAGATTTTTGTGGTTTTGACTATCTGATTTCAATTGAGACATCTGGCTCAGAGGCAAATAATGATCTTTCCAGAACTGATTGTAGGCCAAGCGGACTCCACTGAGCCCAGATACAGCATATGCAGTAAATCAAACAGGGATCCTATTTTTCTCGTCTTTCAAATTAACTAAAGGTCCATAAGGGACCTGACCTTCATTAGTTTTATTCCAACTAAAATAAATATAGCTCTCACTCTTTAAAAAAAAAAAAAAAAAAAAGCACAATTTATTTCTTGACAGTCTGTTCCTTCAGAGTACAGATCCAGTGAATAAATATTTTGCAACTCAAAGAACCAATAGGTTTTTTGAATGGCAGCTACCTTTCATATTTGTTATATCAACATATGCATAAATACAGAATGGTAGATAAAAATATTTCTCTGTTCTTGAGGAAACCTTGTTAAAATTAATCTAAAGTGGATGCTCAATTCCTCAATTCAAACCAAGGGCAATCGTGGATTAAGGCAGAGATCCAAAAACTGAATAAATATGTTTGTTTTTCACTTACAAAGTGAACATACCAGCAGTAATATCATTTACCCACTTGCTGCATCCTACCCTCCTCTCCACCATTCTCCCCCCCCCGCTTCCCCCCAAAAAATAATAATAAATAAAAGCTTTACAATGGAATTGCTCAGCTTCTAAAATCTGTAAAATAAAACCTAGCAAACATGTTGAAGTGTTCAGCTAGAACAGTTGTAAGCAATTCAATTAGTAAATCAAAGACTTGGGGTCACATGGCTGTACAGTAAGTGGTACCACACTCAGCATCCTTATATTGCTTTATTTTTATCTTAAATGTTCAGAGTAATCAAATGAAAGTTGTCTTTGTTACCCTATTAGTACATCCAGTAAAATTCAGCTTCATTGAATTTTATAGTTTTATATGTATATATATATATTTCTCTCCTCTATCAATTTAACTGTATAATTAGGATTTCCTGCTGGCACTTCCTTTTAGTTTTTCAGATAACATTCCTTCTTTGTTTAAATGCAGCATGCTTTACATATCTAATATCTTCCAGAACAGTAACAAAAAAAAAAACTTACAAAAAACGAAACACCAGCACCAGAGATGGTGAAGAATGTACAAATGAATGACCCTTAGACAAATAAGTCAATAGAGAAAGTTGATATAATCCACTCCCAACGCCAATAGCATGTTCTGCCAACTCAGCTGAAACTGACAGTATCATCACATTTGAGATAGGGGTGCAATTAAGGCTGGAAGATTCCCACAGCCCTGCCAGATTCCTCGAGGGGATTAGCACTTGTCTGACTGCAGAACACAACAAAGACATTGTTAAAATATCAGTGCCCCAATCAGGAGGCATTTGGAGACTTTGAAGTTTAAAAAAATAAAACAACACTGTGGGAAAAAGAAGTAGCTACAATAGCTAAGTGCAGTTCTGTTCACCTGATTTTGTTTGATGATCTGCAGTTCGACTAGTGGTATATTTTTAACAATTTCTCAGTAAAAAATTAAAATTTAGAAATTACTTTTTACCTCATCAAATACTTGATAGCTATAGATAGCTGTTTGAAAGTATCATAGAATCAAATAATCAAAGCATGTTTTAGGTTGGAATGGACATTAAAGCTCATCTAGTTCCAATCCCCTGCTGCTGGCTGCCCTCTGAGTAAAGAATTTCCCCTAAAATACATCAGCTTCATGTGCTTTCTCTACAAGAAAAAAACTAACAAAATATAAAGAACATTAACTATGAGTTTCAGACTCATAATTATAGACACAGAGACTGAGACTACACTTTCCTACACTACTGCCAGTTTCCCTACCTTCCAGCTGCTGATGTCAGAAGATAGTGCTGAAAGTCTAAGGAGGTGGATCTCTTAAGAACAGGGTGTAGTAAAAACATTCTCCACTAAATCTCTCTCTGCTCTGTAAGTAGTGAATAAATTCCAGCTGTAGAGCTTTCACTGTTAAGAATGACAATGAACGATACCCACATAATTTGCAATAAGCATAAACTCATTGTGCTGGAATTCATAGTTGTAGCCTCCTTATAGTGAACACAGAGAAATGTGCAGGCTTTTATTCTGCTAATATACATGAATAGTTTCTACGTGATGTTATGGTATAGATCTGAGCTAAATGTGTACACCAGAAGCATCAACAATAGGGATGTACTCCAGCTTAAGGTGAAAGGTGTCACCAAATCCTTGCTATGATTTCCTAAGAAAACTGAACTAGCAGCAGCAGTGGACCTCTCAGATACTAGTTTGAAGAAACATTTCAAAGTTCATCTCTCTTCAAAAGCATCTCTAACAGGTTAGCCACAAAAGTGACTGAGGATGCACAAAGGCAGCACACATAGGTAATGGGAAGCATACATATTGAAAGCAAAAGAACAACAGCCAGAGATTTCCTAACATCACACTCCTTGTTATATTTGTTCCTACCACAAACAGGTCTTACAGAAATTTACTCAGTTCCAACTGAGTCTGCAGCTCATATTACACTTGATAAATCTTTCACTGCAAATAATCTGATTTTTTTTCAGTTAGCAGTGATGTTTTCTGATGAAATCAGGGGGTATATTTTCACCAGGATGAATCTGAACAAATCCTATATGAGACCACACAGCCAAATGAACTGGATAACTTCCTTAGTCCAGAGTCCACAGACTTTGTAACAGCCTTTATGAAAAATAAATCCATCACTTACAACATCACAAAAAGACAAATAAGCAGCTAGGAAACCTGCAAGGGAATGTGTTTGTTCTGTACAGTAAATTAAAACCATGTTTAACAACCAGTGTAGCCAGTGGTCATGGGAAGTACGTTAGGACAGACATAATGTGCTCACAAAAAAAACTGTCAGTTTTTCAGATGTGTATCTGGCTTTAACTGTCATATCACTAACTGAGAAACAATGAGCTTGTCAGAAAGAAATTATAGCCTGACTATTGTTCAGTTATTCGGAGCATGAAAAGATCCAATTGTTACTACTACATAAATATGCAGAAGTATGCCACTACCACTTGCATGCAGGAGACCAGAAATTAAAAGTTGAGAAAAGGGACAAATATCTTGACATTTGCATAAGACTTCTTATTGGTAGCTCAGAGTAGCTCAGTTGGCTGCAGTAGTGCTGTATATCAGCCTTCTAACATGAAGATCTTGGCTCTTCTTTGATTCCCACTATTGTTCTGAAGTTTGGAACAACAGGGTTGCAATCAGAGAAACTCTCCAGCACGAATTCTCAGTGAAATATGCATAACTAGATAGTATGACAAGAGCAGGAACTGACAAGAAAAAGGCCAAGTTCTGAAGCTTTCAGTTTGTATATGCCAGCAGATCATGAAAGGTACCTGAGTATTTGCAAATTATTTGAAAATCTATTCTGCCATTATTTTTTTTGTTCTACTGCCTTTGAGAGAAAAGGAATTAAGAGTGTCAAATTACAAAGCGGAATTCTTACTGCTGACCAGAAAACATTGGATTTCCTTGTTCAGACCCTACAGGAAAGAACAGTAGCTGCTGTTATGGGTTTTTGAAACTTGATTTCTAAGTAGTAACGTAAAGCTAAATACAGGCCCACTTTAAAACTATAGAAATCTAACTGATTTACTAGACACTATGTCAATACAGGCTTTATTATAGGTCTACCGGAAGAAAATTGTATCTAAAACATATTTTTCCTTTGTAGGCTTCATAAGGAAAGGAAATGGAGATTAAAATATTTTCAAAGAGGAAATTGACACTGTAATACTTTCAAGACAGTAAATGGTTATTAATGATTGTTTCAAATACCAGCAGAATTGTTTTGAAACTAAAGTTCCATGAATAAATCTGTTTGCTGACTTCCTCTGAAGTTGTAACTAGCAAAAATTTATTTAAATGTAAACACACACACACAAAAATAACCCTAAAACAAAAACAAGGGTAGAATGTTTTTAATACATATTCATACAATAATTTCAGGTTATTAACTGAGAGAGTAAGTTTCTCTTGTTCCAGCATGGACATGGCATGGCAGATTAATGTTCAAAATAAGCCCATCACTCCAGATCAAGGAGACGTTTACCAGTGAACAAGACACAAAGAGTTTTCCTGAATTGAGAACATGATTCCAGTTTACAGTATGAACTGGAATCTTTAATTCAGCTCATTGAAAATAAACTATGGATAAAAACAGCACCTACGTATAAAAAGAGGCCATTACTTTATTTGGATGTGCAATCAAACAAACGTTATTAAATCTCATTAAGTGAACGTTTGGCTAGTGGCTGCTTTTGTGTAGTCAGCTTCTGCTATCAGCTACTGATGCTTAGAAATACGTTTCAACAGGAATGAGAAAGGCTGTTAAATAGTGTTAGTGTAGCAAGGTCTTATCATCAGAACTGCTTCTAAAGAAATGCTGATGCCCTGGGTAATTTCATCATTGTATTTAGAAACAGAGATCCAGAATGTGAAACTTAGAAGTACACCAAGCTTAGGAAAAGGAGAAGCAAAGCTTGTTTTGTTTAGATTTGCATTTTGGATCAGATTGATCCTTATTTTGAGTTTCAAGCTAAACATAAAATGCAAAATTCTCTGAATAGTACAAATATCCTCAATAACATGTGTAGGTTAATAAATAGACTTCCTTCCTAGCACTACATTCAGTCTTCATTGCCAAAAAGTCAAACAAGATGGATTCTTGCAATTTTACTCCTTTTTCTCCTTTACTATAAATAGAATTAAAATTCTTATTGAAAATCTTCAATTTGTAGGAAAATTCATTTTCTAGAAACAGAAAAATAATTAAAGATTACATTAAGACATGTATTTACTATACCATGGGCTTATTTTCTTTATTTTAAGGTAAACAGAGAAAAAGGCAGGGTTCTCAGAAGTTTTCCACATAAAGCAATGTCCTTTAGATCCTCATGCATTGTAAGCAGAAGTAACTACAGAAAATCCTGTTGTCCTTAGCAAGCTGTTGTAAGTAACTAAGCAGAATTTCAGAGAGATATTCAGATAAAAGCAGAAATGCAATTGTCCCACTCTATTCCCTCCTACATTTTCCAAAATCCAGTCACTGTACTTTGTAAGTCTTCTTTGAACTAGAAATGTGCCTATTTTTACAGAGCCAAAAGTTGTAGCATTTCACCTGTTTGCTTTTTATTTTTTTCCAAGGTGGAATTTATGGGAAAACTATCAGTAAATCCTTACTCAGGCTTCTTCACTGCATTAGGCTTAGAGCTTTATCTAGAGGCAGAATAATTAATGTTAAGGTATATGCTGCACTTGTCCATTTGTTTAATATATCACGATTATGCTCTCTTCATTGTAAAGGCCAAAACAGAACCAAAAGGCAGGTGAAATTCTTGGTTTCTATAGCACATCACTGCTGGGGTGGAAGTGTGTGACTACAGTAGACTAATAGTCACCTTGAGACTACTTAAGACAGTACGTTATCAGTTAAGCATGACTTAAAAATTGGAATAGTCAAAAGCAAAGCAAAGGGGACAGGAACTAGAGTGAAAATTCAGTGCATCAATAAAGGCAAGAGTGGCAAACATGGCAAGAGTGCTTGTGTTTCTCGGGATGGCAGTCACTATTTTCACAACCTTTTAAGAAGGTTTCCATTACCACTAGTACACAGGGAGAGTGAAAAAAATGGTGATCCTCCGGCAACTGTGCTTTCATGGATAAACCCACACTGGTGAGCAATTTCAAGGAACAGTTTGTAGTCACAGAATCACTGTAACTGGAATCCATAGAATGAAAAAAAGAAGAAAAAAAAAGGTATTTTCTGTACATCAAGCTAGGCAGAGTCAAGCTGAGACTGGAATGAAGTCCTGCTAGAAGTGAAGACAAGCTCTAACTTAATGCTCTCAATGTTCATTTTTACATCTTTCAGAGGCCTATTAAACTGATTTTGCTAGTGAAGCAGGATAAATGTAAGGCTAATGTAAAGTCTGAGATATCCCTGAACAAGTGAATAAAAATGGCAACTCCTATGTCATGTGAGTGCTGTGAGAATGCACACAATGAAGAAAGGATCCAGCACTGCCTGCCAGCTATCAAGTGATCACCACCAAGTGATGTTCCAAGCAGAAATGTAGATCCCATGAAATAATTTGGGTAGGCCACAGATGTCCTGGTTAAAGTTTTCTATTCATTCTGTAGGCTTTATGCCCCAAACTGCTCAACAGAGTTCTTTATTTTTATCACCATCTTCAGTGACAGAATCTGGCAGCACAGAACTGTGGCTTTGGTGTAGTACCTTGTTGTGGCTTTTGAAGACTCGTCCAAATAAGCATTGCATTCCTTAGATCCAAATCTAGTTATTCTGACCATACTTCTTCTAACTATAGTCCAGCAGGAAAAATATAGCTGCCTGTGTTGCTTCTGAGTTTAGCTAGAATTAGGGGATAAACATCCGGTAGCTGCTTTGATGATGGCAACTGATAGTCACTTTTTAGAAACTTGGCAGCAGATATATCGCCAGCCTTTCCAATCTCTTTCCACTCCACCCCAGAAAAATAACACTCTCAGGAGAGAACACTAACGCAACAAGAACTTAATGCATCATCCTCTGTGCCTCAGCTAACCATAGTATGTAATTATCACAAGGGCCGTCACTGAGCACATCCATGGTTGGATGGCTGACTCACTGCACTCGCCTTGTGCCAAGATGTTTTTACTACTCATTGTAGCAGTTCTGCCCTTTGTAACTGAGCTCATGTGCATGTCGTACAGCTCCAGAACAAACCTGAGAACACTGGAGTCAGACTACTCAAAGCAGCTTTGGTCCTCAGGTAATTTTCTACACTATATATTTAACCAGAATCTTCCCAGGTAATAACCAAATCTGAAACTTAAAGATCTGAAGCTTAAAAATCTCTCCCAACCTTAGAATTGGTGGTTGGTTTTTGTTTTTTTTTTTCTTCTTCTCTTAGGAAAAACACTACTTTCCTATTACAAAGCTCAGCTAATTTATAGCTGAGATACACAAAACCTAGGGGTGCAGTTAGGGTGGGGCTGCAATGGGCTGCCAAGGGAAGGGTTCTACTGTACTGTACTGTACTGTACTGTACTGTATTGTAGAAAGGATTCTCCAAGCTCATCTCATGGCTATAGGCAGGATTAGGGATACAGCTGTCATAGTTCCAAGAGCGTTAAGAGGATTTATTGATGCTGAGCATTCTCATCTGGGAACTTTCAGCCTCTAAGCTTAGAGCCAAGAGCCCCATTGCAGCTTAGCACTGGGCCTTCAGTCCTATCCTGAGCTGTCTTTAGGCCCTGTGTTATAGACTTGTTTCCAGACTTAAGTCCGTATTTCCTGAGCTGGATCTCCAGAGTGGATCCTGGAGATGGCCCCTGCTTGGTACTTTCAACAGACCCTGTTACTAGCCTAGCAAGGGACTGAGCCTTATCCTGAAGACTCAACAAGTCTAGCTGTGTGGGTAATGCCCCAGGGAGTTCTAGGATGAGAAGACAATGTCTAGGAATCCTGTTGAGGTGGGGGCTGCTGAGGGCAGCTGAAGGCTTGTCTCCTTCTCACAGTGCTTGCCTGAGAACCTTTTTCCCCTGGCCATGACCTGGGGTCTTGAGCTGAGGCTTAGCCCATGGCTGAAGTTAAGGTTAACCTTCAAGTCTGGACAGCAGCAAATCTTAGGGTTAGGAGCAAGTTAAAAATGTAGCTGCCCATTTACGTTGGGTGGAAGGGTGCTGGCAGATGGGCTAAAGTCCAAAAAGAATTATTTTTTGGCATCTTTGCTATCTCAACTACAACATGAGTCTTAGGTTAAGCATAACATGAAATTTTAGAGCTAGAGCTAGCATTAGTGTCATGGTTAGTAGAGAAATAAAGTCTGGGGTCCACTGAGGTTATGTCTGCAATAGTGATGTCAAAAGGACAGGCTTCAGAAAGAAGTGTCTCAGGGTTCCTTCACAAGATAAGAATGCTGATCGAAGGCTCAGCCTACCTCTCCCTCATGTCAGAGCTATGGTTAGTGCTATGAGACCTCAGGGCACAGCTGCCTGTACCCTGAAATGCCTGCAAGTGGGCTGCCAAATGGAAAAGAATTATCTCTTGCCAGCTACAGTCTGGAAACGGCTTGGTCTTCCTAGACTAACCACAACCCATGGATAGATTTTGGATCACCACATACTGCATGACATCATATATTTTTCTTTGTCAAGTTTTCATTATTCAGACTGTTTTTCCTATTTCTCATCCAGGTTTCCCAGGCTCTGGGATTTCAAGCATGACTACACACACAGAATACATGCTTTGGGTGCATGACTCTATAGCACATCCTGTATCAATAGTTCTGTCACTGTCATTCCCTCCACCAGGACTCATTAAGTCTGCAATAGGGTGGCACAGGTATAATAGGATTCTCCATGTAACCTCAAGCTCATTTATAATTTTCTAAAGAAAACATGCAAGAGCTTTGGAAATCCCTATTAGTGTTACTACTGTTAAACCACTGTGACAAAAGAGACAAACTTCCAGAGGCCAACAGGAACAGCCTTGGGATCTTCAAATCCATCCAGACCACAAGGGTTTAAATTCTGGGTTCTACTGTTCAGAGATTATAAAAAGGATTAAACATAAGTGTTTTACTCAAGACCCCAAATACTAACTTTAGAAAACTTTACAAATTATTTTTAGGCTGAATTTAAGGCTTAAGAACTGGCCCAGATTTTGCTTATAAAATCATTATTTCCTTCTTTGTGTGCATCCTTTTGCAGAATGTACTTCCTTCCTAAACATTACATTTCCAAAGCTTAAATGATTTTTACAATACACAAATGGACACTTTCAATTTCAAAATCCTCGGTGTTTGCTACATTAAGAATGAATTTTAAATTAGAAAGAATGCAATCAAATTTTCTTTAGAGTTCAAAATGCATTTTTGAACATCATATGAGTCTCCACAAAACATATAAAGGATTCTGTACTTCCCAGTTTGAAATAATTGTAGAGTACATGGCTCTTTTCTGATGTGAATCTGGATGTGTCAAACAGCTGTTTGTCTTTTTTACTGACTCAGTTCAGTTAAAATATTTTACACAGGACCACCCATGTAAAATAATTAGGAATTTAAATATACAATGAATTGTTGGAGAAAATAATGAATCCTTGGATGTCAAAATATATCATATCTTTGTGAGAAAAAAAGGGAAATAGAGAGTGAATTTAATACTTAAAGAAGACAGTAATAGGCCACAGTCTCCTCCTGCCAGACAAACTCCTAGCAGCAAGGTACTAAAATGCACATTGCAGGGCACAGATAAAAGAAAACATAATACAAAAGCTCTACTTACCTCTGAAGTTAATATTTGTTGTTGCTTTAGCCAAGGAGCTGACATAGATGGGAGACTCAAATATGCAAATTACTTGAGCTTTTGCAAGTTATCTCATGCTTCTTTCATTTCCATGAAAATGGGCTTCACAGTAATAAAAACAGAATCTGTTTTAAAAACATTGTTGACCGAAGTTTCCACTCTTCTGGGTAAGCCAGCACTGAAAATCATGCAATGTAATTGCAGGATGCTGAATGACATACAAGGACGCAGGGCAGAAGTTCTACTCTCCCTCCACCCCCAAGTCCGGTCCCTTTTATTGTGACAGCCACATCATGTAATTGCTTTACAGACTAAAAGGTTATATGTGGATACTGACTGAGAATCTTTCCAGTCTTATGTATCCATGAGTGCAGATGCAGTGCTAAATGCATTAAAAAACCCAATCAACTCTTTCAAAAGTGTCAGCAATATAAAAGCATTGGATCTACTTGTCTTGCCTTATAAACAAGGGAATGGTTGTCAATTTCTCCATCTGAAATTTGGTAGAAAGAATAAATTAACCACATGTTTTGAATGAATAAGGAATAGAGGACTAAATTGATAGAACCTCTAATTTGGATGATTCATTTCAAAAAGTCATTTGAAGGCCAAGCTGCATCAATAATGCATAAAGTAAAGAAGCAGTAACTTGCAAAGTTGCTGTATTGATGTTCCCCATATTCCCATATTCCTAATCTCATATTCCATATTTTATTAAATATATATTACAGAAAATTAGATAAAGAAAGTTAGAATTGCAGTAATAACATCTAAGTTATAAACAGGGGTAAATAATGGAATTGGGGTAAAATAAATATATCCTTACAGTGAGGAAAGGGAAGTGCAATAAAATATTTTTAAGGCTGTAAGATGGAAGATTTGTCAAGCCGCTATGACTTAGGTTTTGTTGGTAATGTTTTCCATTCCTTGCTGTGGACAGCAAATAAGAATTTGAGTCTCAGTTATCACAAACAATCTTCAAAAGCTCAAAAATTCAATGCTGCTGTGTGTGAAGCATTTAAATGGGCTTTAGAAAACGGGAGGAGATATGGTCACATGCCAGTTTGGAGATCACATCTTCATAAAATAATTATTTTTTAATATATTTTACAGATACTGATTAATATGAAAGTTGGTAAAAGTGGTATATAAGAGATTCTGCATATGTATTTTACAAAGTGCAAATTAAATTACCTGAAAGTAGGCTATAAACAAACAGAAATGCTTCCTCAGCATGTAGTTAAGCTGTAGAAATGTGGAAGAGGACTGTATGAATACCAACAGTTTACAAGGATTTTAGGAAAAGCTGAATAACCTCATAAAAAGTAAAATATCATTGAAGGCGACTAAATGCAAGAAAGTTAAATCTCTGAGGCTGTGAGTCATACTTTAAACTCAGAGACAATTTGGAGAACTGAACACATGTGTTTGCCCTGTTTATACTCTCCTGTAACCATTTGCTGTCAGCCAAGGATAGGTGAATGGAAACGGACACTGAACCTTGTTTTGACACAGGGTTCCACAAACTATCCAGTAAAATCTCAGGGAATACAGTTTCCCCAGCGTAGAATAATTATTTTCTCCTTAACTAGTCTTCCTCTTTCCCCAGCTTCAAGGTTGAAGAGAAACAAAGACAGATACTGAGACATTGGAGTGTGTCCAAACAAGGGCAGCAAAGCTGTGAAGGATCTGGAGTACAAGTCTTATGGGGAGCAATTGTAATTGTCTGGAGAGGAAGAAGATCAGGGAAGACCTTATTGCTCTCTACAAAACTCTTAGAAAGGAGGCTGTGGCAAGTTGGCAGTCAGCCTCTTCTCCCAGGCAGTGACAGGACAGAGGTAATGGTCTCAAGTTGCATCAGGAGAGGTTCAAGTTGGATACTAAGAAAAAATTCTTCTCAGAAAGAGTGGTGAGACATTGGAATATGCTTCCAAGGCAGGTGGTGGAATCACCACCCCTGGAAGTCATCAAGGAATGTGGAGATGTGACACTCAGGACATGGCTTAGTAGGCATGGTGGCGATGGGCTGATGGTTGGACTAGGTGATCTTAGAGGTCTTTTCCAACCATCTACGATTCTACACAAAATAGAAAAAATACTGACATAAATGAATAAAAGTGACAAGGACATAAGACTGGGGAAAAAAAGCTGTACTGATAAACAGCCTTTTGGAGAGCTTTGGCTTCATTTCTGCTTTTAGGTGCAAAAGGAGCAAAAGATTTAAGACTGTTTATTTTCACATACATCGAGTTTTCCTAAATTTTACCTTTTCACTGGCTTATCTTCTTATTTAAAAAATGTGCGAATTCTGTTAATTCTCATCCTTTGTGAATATGTTTGCCAATAATTAGCACGCTTCCTGAGGGAAAATGGCAAAAATGTCTGCAAAACTTACTGGACTTTGTCCTAGACCCTGAAAATAGGCCATTAGATCCTTACTTTTTTGATAGGGTGACAGCTGAAGTTTTGCAGCTTGAGAACTTGGCTAGGGACAGTGAGAAGCAATACCAGAATTCTGGCCAGACTCCAGAGACTTGATACATTAAGAGAGCTGGTAGGTTGATTTCGCATCAATTTGATGAGTAACTGAGAAATGTTAGTTGGTCTGGTTTCTTCATAGCTCAGAGTCCACTTCAAGATGAAAACAGTGTTTTCTACAATAATAAAGAAGTAAAATTTGAGTAGGGTTACTCATCACAATGGCAGGAAGTAAGAGTGAGGCTTTTTAAATTGTAGAATGATTGAATAATGCATGCAGAAAGGCCCTTTGGAAATTATCTGTTTTTTCCCCACAGAAGTAAGCCCAACTTCAAGTTAGACTCAACTCATCAGAGTTCGATAACATTGTCCATGGTCTCCTTCAACCCAAGTTTGAACATATCTGAGGATGGGGATACCAATGCCTCATAGCTCCAATCTGATTACCTTCTCAGTGTTGGTTTGTTTTTTGTTTTTTGTTTTTTTTTTCTTGTATTGAAGTAGATCTCTCTGTTGGTTTTTTATCTTTGTACATCTCTGATGGAAGTTTCCATATCCTTCATCTTCTCTATGCCCTCATATTAGGCAGTTAAAGATAGAAGTCTCCCCTTTCTTTCTTCTTCAGTCTAAGGTAACCCACTTCTTTAATCCCTCCTTATTTGTTCTCCTCCAAATGATCATATTCCTGGCCCTGTAGTATGGCACTATATTCCATGCACAGGGAAACCCAAAACACCCTGCTGAGCAGAGAAGAATAAACACTTCTCTTCACGTGCTGGATACATTCATGCCCACATAGACAAACAAGTGATTGGTATTCTTGACCAAGAATGTGGCAACTCCTCTTCAGTTTATTGTCCAGTAGAACATCCAGGTTCTTTTTCACGAAAATGCTTTCCGTCTACTCAGAGCCAAGAAAACCTGCATGGGGTTACTCCACCTCAAGTGCTATACTTTCTAACTTTTTTGGTTCAGCTTTTCCTTCAGCCTGTCAAGGCCTTTCTGCCTGCCAGCTCTGCCCTCTAGCTGAACACTTCTCTCTACCCCCGTTTGACATGTTAACAATGGACAGGAATTCATGATTTTGCTGTACTATAAAAGAGGTTGAGGGTTTTTTTCTTACTCTCAGAATTCTTTCTTTTGTCTTTTCTAGATAGAGGTGTAAGTTAAAGGCAAAGATTGTAATGTCAACTGATGCATTTATTAATTTATTTTTAATGGGTAATGTAACAGCTTTCAATAGAATTTGTCTCCTGAGTAAACATGAAACAAAAACATCTGTTTATTCCACAGGAGAATTCTGAAAATTTCTGCTGCCATGACTCACTGCAGCTTTTTAACAAAAGTAATCCCTTCCAGAGAAGGAGGCAACATTTTACTTTCTACTTTAAGGGCATAATGTTAAAAAAGAATACTCGAACAACAGATTTATAATTTTATCAATATTTTACAAACAATAACTGGGAAGGAGAAAGTGGAAAGGATTGAAGTAAGATTCCATATTTTAAAAGTTCTCTTAAAGAATGAGCAGAGAATGAGTTCACAATTAGCAACAGTGCAACAAGGTAAGACAGATGTGACTAGGATTCTGAAGTCCATAAATCAAACACTACTGCAGGTATGTTTTACAGGATACAGTGCTGTGCACTATGCCCAAGGACCCCAGACCCCAGTTGCTGCTGGATCACACTGGGGATCCTCATCAGGATAGAACACAGGCACTGAACGTTTATAATAGTACTGAAGACGTGAAAGCAGCTTTTTCACCACATGAGGATGTTTTTCAGACAACTCATGTTTCTCTTCAGGATCATGTACAATATCAAACAACCAAAGTCTCTTCGTTGGTGGATCATATGACTGAATCTGTGACTCAGTGAACAAAGATGGTGGAGGGAACCAATGACCGCAGCCTACAGAAACAGGAACAGAGCGTTAATTCTCAGATATGGAACAGCAGTGGAGAGGCAGAGTTATACTGTAAACGAGGAAATCTCCAGGTCCCCCTGATAAATCACTGGCTAGTGACTGTAGCTGCATTGCTAACCAGCACCAGAATCTCTCTATTCCAAATATACATCAGTTATATTTGTATAAAAAAATCCCCGCACCATTGAGATTCAAAAACTTGCATGTCGCTGAATTTCAAATCAAAGAATTTCATGGACTTTCTTCTTGATGGTTTTTCCAGTGCTGAAAGGTCAACTGCGTAAAACTTAATTGCAAAATGAAAGAATATGAGATTGGATTTTAGAATGCCCCTTCTAGATTTGTACATTTGACCAAAGTCCTGAAAAGCTAGCAGAATAAGTAAAAGAAATGGTAATATATTAAACAGAATAAAACTGTTTGGGATGGGGGGAGATACAACATTATGTACAAGAATGAGTTACTTGTTACCTGGGTATCCAGTTAGTAACTTCCATTTTCCATGACGGATTGCTGCATGTATGGAGATATTGAAAAGTGTACTATCCAACGGAAAAGAATTGATCTGTGGTAAAGATGTCCTGTTGTCAATGCCAAAACCTTAATGAAATAGTAAATCAAGTTATGTACATAGCATATAAATGAAGTCATGTTTAGAATTCTGATGGAAAGTAAAGCAGTATCATTCATTTACTTCTCAACACTGCACACAGAATTCGTCATTCATTTACTTCTACACACTGCATACAGAATCTGTCATCTCTACATTCAAAGATCCACGCTAAAATTCACTGGAGATATTTAATTCTTGGAACTTAAACTGCAGCCCAGAAAGTGATTTGATTTCTATGGAGAAAGTAACTTCAGAGTCCAGACAACAGGACTCATCTCATATACAGTTATCATATGTTTATCTCATATGAATGCTCAGTCTAAGAATTGTAGATGCTAAATTTGTTCATAGGACTTAGAAGACTCCAGGATAAGTGCTATTACTGCTAATTCTGTTGGATCACTCCAGAAAGCAAGGTCTCAACCTGTATCCACACACAGAATCACAGAATCAGAGAATGGCCAGGGTTGGAAGGAACCTCAAGGATCATGGATCTCCAACCCCCCTGCTACATGCAGGGCCACCAACCTCCCCATTTAATGCTAGACCAGGCTGCCCAGGGCCCCATCCAATCTGGCCTTGAACACCTGCAGGGACGGGGCATCCACAACCTCTCTGGGCAGCCTGTTCCAGCACCTCACCACTCTCTCTGTAAAGAATTTCCCCCTGACATCCAACCTAAATCTCCCCTCCCTCAACTTAAAACCATTTCCCCTCGTCCTGCAGTTATCTACCCTTTCAAAGAGTTGATTCGCCTCCCCTCTGTAGGCTCCGTTTAGGTACTGAAAGGCTGCAATGAGGTCACCCTGCAGCCTTCTTTTCTCCAGGCTGAACAAGCCCAGCTCCCTCAGCCTGTCTTCATAGGGGACGTGCTCCAGTCCCCTGAAGAGAGTCCCACACAAGAGAGTGGACTCTGTGGAATGACTGGCTACATTCAGACAGATCTACATCTGTCAACTTCTACGGCAGAACACTGAGAGTCTGTGAAGCATGTTTTCATGGAGTCTTTGGTAGAAAAATTAGTTCATTATGTGACTCCATAATCCAGAACTGCAGCAAATTTTATTCTGAAATTTTATCTGTGTACTGATTCCCTCTCAAGAGGCATTTTTTTATTTGTTTGTTTGTTTGTTTGTTTATGAAATTTCCCTCTCAAGAGAATATTTATATGTTCTTTATATCTAGCTCAGAACAAAAAATTAACCTGTAAGGATAAGGAGACAAGTTCCATACTGAAACAAGGAGAGATTCAGACACTCCAGGAGGACCCAAACCTTCAGCTATCTTGCATATCAACTTTCACAAGAAAGCCATGCTTACAAAAAAATCTAAGAGTTTTACAACAATTCTACCAGCTGATACCTGCTTACCAAAGGACTATTATAGAATCACAGAATCACAGAATGGCCAGGGTTGGAAGGGACCTCCAGGATCATGAAACTCCAACCCCCCTGCCACATGGAGGATCACCAACCTCCTCATTTAATTGATTCCCCTCCTCTCTGTAGGCTCCCTAAAGAGCTCCCTATAGAGCAAGACTTAAGTGGAATAGAAACAAGACATGAGGAGAGGACAGAAACGATTTTGGATTTTTAGCATTTTTCAAGAGATACTTTCAACCAATTTTGGGAATTTGAAGGACTCAACAGATTTCTGTCTCTGTAACAAAAAGAGCAATTCATGAGAGGTATAATTATCACGTGCCATCCAATCATAAGTAATACTAGAGGATTCTAAAAAGAGGGAATTCAGTACATCACAGTGGGGCAAATATATATCAGACAGAATGCAGAAACCGAACACTTGAAAAGGAAATGATTGGATATAATTTCTCTGTTTTTATTTTTGTGAAGGTCCTGCTATGTTTTATTTTACTATTGGGCATCATACCGTTAATTAGTTTTCTCTTAATAAACATTTCTTGTAAATACCCAATTTCTCTGTTTACATCAGATTTGTATAGTGTTCCTGGATAAATAAAGCTACAAAACATGCTTAGAATTTGCATGCACAGATTAAGGAGGGCTGAGCTTAGCTTACATCATGTAACACTGAAGTTGATGGAAACAAAAAAGCACCGATGCCCCCTCTCAAAAAAATACTATATAAACAATAGAAAAATTTGTAAAAATCCTAACGAATCTCTTCTGGAACATAAATCTGATGCAGTCATGTGATGCCCCTATCAGATAACAACAGCCTGACGATTTATATTGGCTACTTTTCCACATCATTACACCACATATTATTCTGTCATACTGTTTGCTAATGGGAAAACTCATCTTCGCCTTTCATTTATTTAAAGAGTGCAACGAAGGACATCTAGCAAATCAAAAAACACAGCCATGTTTTTTAAACATTATATCTCAAAAGTACATGGTCTAACAGAAAGATTATTAAAGTCTACATTTTTCATCTAAAGGTTTAGCATGGAGAATACGCTTGTGACTGTTACAGTGCGTGAAGCCACAGCACTGCACAATATAAATGATTTAAAATAGTTCAAATAAACAGTATGAAAGATTGCATTTTAAATACACCTTGCAAAACTATAGGTGACAAAACCAAACTAATCCTGAACTAAGAAATGCTTTTACCACAGCTCAGAGTTGAATTTGTTTGATGTAGTATTATCTCTGAGCAAAATTTATTGATGAGGAAAAGATAAATGTATTCACGTTGAGCTATTATGAATAGAACCCTGTCAGTCGCATTGACACTCCCATTTTTAAATGCTTATCTTGTGCCAAAGAGATGTGCAGTCTATTATTCAACTAAGCAAATTACTTCATAGGCAATAACAGTCAACTTCTGTCAGATATACTGGCAACAGAAAACAGACTGGTGATTGTGAATGAGCTCTACACAGAATATTTATAAAACTGCCAGTTTATTACATTATATAAGCACCAGATAGAGTGCTTAGAAAACATTGCTTGATATGAGTTGTGTTTCCACCACATAATTTTCACCTTAAGCAAGAACATTCCTCCCCCTGCATTTGCCTGAATTTCTCATCCCAGCTGTTAGGCTTCCAGCTCTGCCCTCATTCTCCAGCTTCTGCAATTGCAGCTGAAATGCAAAATCAGGCAATCTTTTGCTGCAATATAGATTTTACAGACATTCCTTTTCTAGGTCAATAGATTAAATAAGTCACATTCTTTTTGATTCCTTTGAAAGATAAAACATTTGTTCCTTAAGCATCTAAGAAGCTACTCTCTGCACTTGCTCTAGATTGGTTTTGATGTCTCATTTCTTTTTCTTTTCTTCTTTCTTTTAGCATGGTTAACTTGGCAGTAGCTATAGGCCCATGGACAAATTCAGCATACAGAGGGCAGATGCTTCTTATGGATCTGAGTCTACCCTTACATGCCCATATACTTCTTTCACAGGCTTATATATCTAAAACGTGATGTTTTTCCTGTGCAGAGGCTAAACATTTTATTTTTTGCCATTTACTCACCACTGTATCAATAGCTAATGGAATACTAAAGCTTAGCTTTCACTTCAAACAAATCCTACATCTTTCACTATCATTTTTCTTATTTACAAGCTTAAGGCTCTCTTTCCTGAAATCCAATTTGTGACCCTTACCACCTGCTATATTTAAGTGCACTGATGGAAAATGATAATAACTTTTATTATTCAGAAATGCAGCAATATTTTGTTTATTTTTAAACATTTAATACTACAACAAATTGATCTAAGTGTTATATTGTTCTGTTTGAAGTCATAGGTAACCAAAAAAAGCATTCAAAACTCACATAGCATTTATATCTCTGAAGAAAAAAAACCAAGTACTTCAGAAAATGTTGCCCTTGGACAAATGACTTTGGAGTTTGTGTCGTATTTCAAAACCATACTTAGTCTCAACAGCCTGAAAACTGATTTCAAGTCAGATTCTAAAATGAATTGAGGTGGCCAATCCCCACTGTCCACAAAAGCGGTTCATGACCTAAAATCATGGTTCTGTGCCAGATTAAACCTATGATGGAATAACTATATGAGTAACTAAAAAAAATAGGGCTTTCATCCCCAAAGAGAAACACCACAGAAACATCACACAAGGTAGTAATCACAGATTGAGTAAGGAAGGAATACTAGTCTCTCATAACTTAGGGCACCAAATAAATGATGAGGCAGCTTATTCAAAATAAACAATAGAATATATTTCCTCATCACAAACACAACTCAAGATTGGAACTCCTTTCCAAGGGATGTTGTGGATGCCAAAAATTACTTGTATTGAGGGATAAAAAAATGTTCAAAAACTGCAAGAAAAGTCTATCAAGGACTATTAAAGACCAAAACAAAATGTAAAAATCAGGAGCTCCATTAGCTTGCTGCAGGTTGTCAGGATATACAGTAGAAATATATTTATGTATTTGCACTCATACACTCTTTCCTACACAACTGCTACTGATGGAAATAGAATTGAAATAGAAGCAAGACAAGTTTTTTTGTGTTTTTTTTGTTTGTTTGTTTGTTTTTTTGCTTCATTAGCTACAAGATTATGTTCAGTTCAGGGCAAACAAAGTACTTTGTTTACAAAAGGAAGGGTTACATCCAAGTAGTTTTATGCAACCCTTTTTGTTACATTAATCACTATGTGTACTTGACAGCAGGGGTTGAAAAGTTTGTTAAGTATATACGATTCAGATCCATGTTTAACTGTAGTTTTAGAAACACATGTACACCACAAGTCATTTCTAGCATACCCTCTAGTTAACTTTTCAATTCTTCTGCTATTACTGTACACCAAAATAACTTTGACCAGTTGATGCCTGTGATGCCATTTGGCATTTAAAAAAGAAGGACTGATTCAGTTTAACTAAGTTTTACAACTTCTAGTGTCTTATCAGAAGCTCTCTACAGAGCTTATAAATTTGTATATTTTCTATGTCTCATGATGCTCCTGATAGGTTTAATTGATATCACTGATATTTCATTAAACACTTAATATTCAGTCAAGAGTAGCCACTAAAAAAAAAAAAAAAAGTTATTAAAAGTTAAAAAAAAAAAAAACATTTGCCCAATGTAAGCAATGTCAAGAAAGCAACAATAAGAAAATGCAACATAGTACCTGACAGCTAGGTTGGAAAATTCAGGCCAGTCAGCAACTTTGCACTAAATGCACTACATTTCAATCTTTCTATTTCTACTTTACAATGAAGATATTTCAGATACTCAATTGACATAATCTATGAAAAAATAAATAAATTCACACTAGTCAACACCGGTACCACATAAATTTGCAAGAAAAAAACAGTGAAGTCTGAACTTTCTACTTCTTTAATTTTGTCTACTATGTGTATTAGTTGAAAACATTTCACTACATTTAATAAATGTATAGAAGAGTATATTAATTTAGAATGTCCTCTACAATTATTAGTCATAAAAAGGAAGATTGTAAATTTTCATCTGAAATTTTAAAAAGTGGATATATATACGGAATTATATTCTATACATATATAAAGGTATGATACTTGTAGAAATTCAATAAGCATTCCCATAGCTCTTCTTTTTCCCTCTGACAATGACATTAACTCAACTGGTAGAAATCTAAAATGCAGAAATAGAAATAGCACATATAAAAATAGAATATTCTGTCTTCAATCTGTGATTAAGATGATGAAAATTACCCATGTGGAGAATAAGAAGTTCTCCTGGTTGGTAAAAGACCAAAGAGCAGAGAATTCTAACATACCATTTAGCAAGAGACCAACCATAAAATGTGGAGGTCTAAATAATATTCTATGAAACATGCTGCATTTCTATACACTGTGGTCTATGATAGTAGAATGTAAGGAGGAAATACAGGGTATTGGATACAGACAAATAAATGTTAACATTTTAACTACTTGGGAAACAGAACTCTGCCGAAAGATGTAATCTAAACAACCTACACGAGTGCCAGACCACAGAGTCCATGTCCCTAAAATTTTTCAATATATTACACAGAAAGAGACGCTTTCATCTATACGCAGCTACATACAATCAGGGCCCTTTAGGGATAATAGAAGCAAAAGAAACTCATATATTCAATTCTTCATCAGTAAAGCAAAAACTAAAGCAGTTACCTATGTTGTGCCAAGGAATTGAAAAACAGAGAAATAACAGCATTCTATCAAATTTCTGTATACAGTATGAAATTCAACCATATGTAGAGAATATATGATCATAGAAAAACCATCAACATTTCTTGTCACACAAGTGTTTGTGTGCATTACACTACATGAATATCTATATAGCTGAGAGTTTGCATTTACAGAAACCCTCACAGTTTACAATGTATAAGGCCTCCAGGTATTCTGTTAGTAACTAAAAAATTTTCTCTGCAGCTCTCAAAACTTATTTTCTGGCTATGCAACTCTTTCTATCACTTATTTGCTTATTCCATTTCAAGACTTAAAGTTATTAACACAGATTAAGTGATACATGTGTGAAATAACAATCCTAAATTCACATAAAATATTCTAAAGAACTCCAAGGACAAGATCCTTCCATCCCCTGCATGTGCAAAATAAGGTTTTTTCCATACTGTGTGATGCTGAGCCAAATGCAGTCACGTTAATCAAATCCCTAATTGACACAGGATATACCAAGGTAACATACAGGCTGAATAGTTTTGTCTGTCAGTATATTCAATGCAACTATGGTCTGGACCTGGACCCAACCTCTTCAACAACTGACTAGATGTCATCTACAACATCAAATGGCAATACTACACAGCACACAATAAGAACAGTAACACCCACAATAAGAAAAACTCAAACATGCTGAAACACTGGATGAGTTACAAAATTATTTGCCTGGTAATACTTTCCTGTTTCCAGTAACATCCATGTTCCAACTAGACTAGACTATATTCTCTTAACAATCTTGTCTACATCCTCAAATGCAATTACTTTTTTTTTTTTTTTTTCAGTCACCAAAATCTTCAGGGAATATTTCCATGGTTTTGTATCACTTCCCTTAATTGCATCTCAGCTTGTTGCTATCAGAATGGCGACAGCACCTCTCCAACCTTTTGGTCTTCTGTTGTTGTATGACAAAAGAAAATAAGAAATTTCATTTTGTTTGTAGGTACTAAACAGGTAACATCTATAATTAGGACAGCACCGCAGGAGAGTCTTGTGTGTCTCTTGCAGGAGGATTACACACTCTGGATGGTACTGCTCATGACTGCAGACACAGAATTGAACACAGGATCCCAGTTTGAAAGGGACCCACAAAGATCACAGAGTCACAGAATTACAGGGGTTGGAAGGGACCTCTGGGGATCATCAAGTCCAACACTGCTGCTAAAGCAGGTTTCTTAGAGTCATATCAGACAAATTTCTGCCAACACAACCTGGAGAGATACATACTGACCTGTAAGTGTGACACATACAGTAAGATTCTACTAGTTATGCCTTTAGAGCAAGGATCACACACATAACAAAGCCTCATCATACAGCCATAAGAGGAGAAACTACTGTACTGAAGAAACTAGTACCTTCAATATTGCCCTTTCTCAGCTGTTGGGAACAGCAGTACTTCTGCATATGACTAAAATAGATACTGCATTTAAAACAGTACAATCCTGTCCACACAGTTTGTGAAGTGACTTAAGTCAGTCACTCCAGGAAAATGAGATTTCAGAAGGTACTGATATCTTGCAACATCAAATTTCAACTTTTTTTTTTTTTTTCCTTTTTAGTATTATGTTAAGATTATACTCTAAGAGTGACTATACTCTAAGAGTGACTAAAAAACAGTTTCTTTATTTGGCAAAAATGTTTCTGTTAGAGAGAAGTGAACACGTCTGTGCATTATTGAGTAGAAATATGCTTAACAGTTTTACAAAATACTGGGAAAAAAACACAGAGGCTATTACCACTAGAATTTAAAACCAACAAACAGTAACTCATATTATTTTCACAGTAAGGCAATGCATATGCCTTCTTGCCTTTTGTGATCTGATTAGTAGCCTGTAAAAACCACAGAGGAGATCCCCAGACAGAAGTCTGAGACTCACAGACCAAAAACCACTTATATGAGAAACTCAAACAGAAAGAGGATATTTTCCAGTGTGTTCACAGCTATGTTTAAAATCAACATACTGTTTTAATGATGCAATAAATCTGTATTGTATTCAATAGCCCCTATATATTACTATGTAAACAGCAATAGTACCATTCTCTGCTCTCTCCATCAAAATAAATTCAAAGTTTTGCATCTCACACCTTCTTTTCTAATGTAAACCATTTGAATCTTTTATCAGGATTTGAAACATTTACTTACATAATGCCCTTTAAACAGAGAACACTTCAGCCAAAACAACAGAATGTCAGTCTCCAGTTAGCAGGCACCCAAACAATTGACTATTTATAGGAGTGTGCCATCAGTAAGGGAAATAAAAAGTGGAGAAATGAACTGTAACTTCACTGCAGTACAACTCAGGAAGCCACATTATAATTCTTCTTTGTGGTCAGAACTGCTTCCCATGATCACATCTTAGGACTTTTACTGGATAATATTTTTCTAACTGTCCAATAGTTTTCTCCCTACAGGAGAAAATTCTCAGGTCACACTGAAAGCTCCACGCAAGTACAGGCTCTATACATTATCTTTATCCACTACAGCAATTAGAAAGCGATGTCCATTTAACGAGGAACTAGTTTATTTTTTCAGTAAACTGGAAATAAAGAAAAGACTCGGGTCCATTTAATATATAATTTTAATAAAGAGAATCTGGACTCAAAAGGTTAAATTCACATGGGGATGCACCTGACAGAATGAGAGATTGTCTCTCACGTCTCTCACTTCCAAAAAATCTGGTCCAACATTGGGGTTTTAGGGACCCAAGTTCCTGCCCCAAATATTCCTGGTTGATAAAAAAAGGTTTTGAACTGTGGTCTTCCTCTCAGCGTGAACTGCTCCCCAATAGACTGCATGAAATTTCAAGATGTGAAAGAGAAAATATGTAGAAGTTTCATACATCATACAATTCCTGCAAATACTTAGTTTGGCAAAAGAGAAAGTAAGCATTTAAGGCGGTAATGGGGTATTCAGATGGGTTTGGGTAATTTCGATTTCACTCATAACAAATTAATTTATGCAAATTTAGTGCATACATCATGTGAATCAGATTCTTAACTTTTTACTGTCTCCTAAATTTTAACTTAACGATCAACATGTTTTTCTAGCACTTACAGATGCAAAATATTCTCTGACAATAGCATGGTTTTGATTTGCAGGCAATTTGGTTTGCTGCTTAAACAAATGATTCTACAGATCAATCCAATGCAGAAACAGAAACTCTGCCTTACATCGTAAAAACAGAATGGTAACTGGAAATAAAATCAAGATCTCCTTAGTATTTCCCAAAAAGGAAGTAGCTAGATCTAGGAAAAACAGACAGAAGGTGACAAGAAGTCTTCTTATGGGAGCATAAGAACATCATCAGAATGTAGTGAAGGTCTTTTCGGCAACTGGAAAGCTGTACTCTTCACACTGTACAGCTGCACACATAACAGATGAAGTACAAATCCATAGACTGGTTCAAAAACATAAGCTGGCATTGGATTTCTATTCTATTTGAATTCATTTTATACTTTTGGATTAAGCACCAACTTGCTTTACATTAATTTTTTTCTGCTCCTAAATTTCAAGCGATAATACACCAAATGTGAGTCAAGCTTTTATCTAATTATCTAATATACACACAAGACCATGGTTATGGTACTGAGAGAAGCAAGAGTACTACATATTTCATTTCTATCAATGAATAGTAAATTAATTCCCTTCCAACTAACTGAAAAACCTGTTTCTAATGTAGTAATATAATTTCAATACTTCTTTAAACTAATCAGATGAACTAACCACTCACTTGCAAGAAAAGAGTAATTAAGTTTTCAAATAAAACATTATTGAGAAATTTAAAAAGTTAAATAAAAAAGACATAGTTAATATTTTCCCAATTGACAGACACGTTTAGAACTTATGTATTCTTATACGTATATATACTATATATATATAGTTAACAGTATGCAAATGCACAGGTGTTCTCTATGTATTTATAAAAGGAATCAGAGAGAAAGAGAGTATTTTTCTCCTCTTCTCATGTTACAGAAGCATGAAAGTTTTGCATAAAAATAGATAAGGATTATCTAGGCAAAATCTGTTTTAAATACAATGCATTTTACCATTCTGCAGATGTGCAACAAGGTCTGGAAGAAACAGTACAAGAATATCAGAGCCTTATATTAAGCAACAGCAGTTGATGAAGGACATGCATGTCCCTCTATAGTACACAGAATTTAAAAAAATATTTGAATTACAGGAACAATTCTGATTTGTTTGGGTACGAAGAAATCTGCAGCAATTTCAACTCCTACTTGTCCCTAAACAGGAAACTTTGTGATGTGTTTCTCACAGATGCATTAGGAACTTTCTAGGTTGCAATATGTTGAAAATTTAAAGCAGTTTAAGCATTTTATTAAAAATACCTGATGAAAACTTTATGACAAAAATTACTTCTTGCTAGGCTCGATTCTGTGAAGTTGCTTAGTTTTCACAGTAAGATGCAAGCAAAAGCAAACAGAAGGCAGAATTTTAAGAAATCCTCTCACTTCCTCTGGCAAAACGCATATTGCTGTCTTGAGATGAACAGAACACATGTTGCTCCTACTACTGATTCAGCCCTGGAATGCAGTGCACACTGCACTGGTCAAATGGGATACGATCAACCCTGGCTATAAGTGCGGATCTCACCAGTTTGATTCTCTGCAAAGGTCTTAGTTGATCTCTTTAGTGAATTTTAGTGGTGAAAATATCTTCCACAAAATGCAGGGAACTTTTAAAGCCTCTTGGTGAGAATTCAGCTTTTGAGAAGAATGTTTTTAGACTAATTCTTAAAATACTGCAAATTTTGGGACCTAAGTGAGCAATAAGAGTTAATGCCATAAATGTTTAACCTATTCTTTCATAGGATATATGATTTTAAGAAACCTAACTATTTATTTTCTCTGACTTTACTGAACATAAAACTCTTCTCTCTATTACAGGAATTTTCTGAAGACAGGAAGAAATAAGAAGGAGAAAATGGAGGAAACAGAAAAAAAACGTTATGGATACTTACTGTGATATCACAGTCATCACCATCCACAATAAAGCCTGAATTAAAATCTTACTACATGTCTCAGAAAATATATATATATGTTAAAGTCCTGATCAACACTTGCTCTATTATACTTTTAATTTTTTATGCCAATGTACATTCAGTCTTTTTGAGAAAAAAATCTACAGGGAAATTTGAAAACCAAAAAAATAACTATGGCAAAAATTAAATGCAGAAGTACCAGTCAGCCTTTATTGAAGAAGAAGCATTATGAGCCCAAGCAAATTATATAGACTGTTTTAATGAGAGTATGTATAGGAGCACCTTGTTTGTGATCAGACTGCTTTTGCATATGCACTGTTTTTGTATATTAACAAGGTCAGTAGGTCACTATGCATAACTCCTGCTGTCTTATGAAGCACTTAAAAAAAAATCTCAGAAGAATCAAAGCTTATAAATAATACTACTTACTTAAGTAGTACTTTCCCTCTTCATGAAAAGAAACAGACACCATCAATATGTGAGCAGAGCAAAATCTTCATGGTCATTTCCAAGTCTACTACAATGTTACGGACATGTTTGTAGGCAAGATGCCTTAATTAACAGCCTACTTGGGAGAGTCCATGAGAAAGATGAGAATGTGTAAAAAGGGATAACAAGTCTGCTATGGTCATCTTGACATTCAGATGGGCCTGTGGGCTAACAAGGCCTTTGCAACATATACTTTTTTTGAACTGTGATGTATGGATCAATTATTTCACCTCAATAAGGAAACTGCAAATGTCAAGAGCTCCTCCAACCTACACAGTGACAATGAATTACTAAAAAAATAATGGCCTTTGCTACTTCACTAAGGAAAGACATTTAGTGACCTTTTGCTGTTTTATAACAATAATGAGTTTCCTACAAAACTCTTTCTGTTACACTATTAACATAAAAACATTTGAGGAATAGCCAAGGCCTCAGACACTGTAAACCCGTAATGTCATGCTGACGAGGCATACATTTGTGCCACAGACAAACTCACACAGTGGTTCACCTGCTCTAATCCACTTAGTTGAATTTGTGAAAAAAGTTTCAAATTAACCTGTTATCCCTTCTGATTTCAGTTTTCTCATGGCAATTTTTTTTTTTTAATTTATTTAATTATAATAAAAGATTTATATGAGAATACCAAGCTCAGACTCTTTAGCTGTAAGCTCTATACCCTTCTAAAATTAATTTCAACAATAGTAAGCATATTAAAATATTCTTGGTTCTTGTTTCAAAGTACTCTTCACCTCCATTTTTACAACAGATTAAGATTGTATCTTAAAAAACATACAACGCAAACAACTGAGTAAAATTCAGAATTAGTAACAGTAGTAAAAAATATGACCAAGAAAATCAATAGTGTGAAGCACTTATCAACATTATTACATCCTTATACAATTAGAGAATCAAAACATGAAGGTTATTCTAAATAAAAGCAAACTGATTAATACAGCCTGCAAGATAAAACATCAAAAAATGAGAGTGAAATAAAGTGCTTGACTTTTACTTTTCCCAGAAACAAAATGAAAAAATAAATTATTTTTAAAAAAATCTGTATCTTTTTTTTTCCCCCAGGAAACAGTTTGAAACTCATGGAATAGTATTTATGAAGTATGGTAAGAAATCAAATATCTTGTTGAGATGGCCTTCTCTGTAAAACACACAAACCCCATATGTGTTACTATAGGATAGCATTTCTAATAACAAAGAAAACTGAACAGTCCGTAATCTGATATTAATATCACATGTACAATTAAAATTTCAGATTTCTAGCTCAGAAACATGTAACATATATGTCAAAAGCAACAAAAATATAAAAAATTAATGTTATGTTCAAGTAGGGATTGGACATAATGAAGCATAAAGAAGCAGCAGTAACAAATTCCTGAATCCCAGCCGAGATATTGGCATTTCTACCAATTCTGAATTCTAAAAGTGATCACCTGCATCTCAAAGGAAACATGGAATAAATACTTAAGAGACTCACCAAAAGTGCAATAGCCATATACTTAGCGTAGAATACTATAATGATGGTTTACATTCAGATGAAGAAATGCTAAGAGCCAAGGCAATGTACAACTGAAGGCCAAACTTCCCAAGCTACACCTCCAAAAGAGCTTCACCACAGAAACTGCTTGTAAACAGCAGACAAAGAGAAAACACTACTCATATCTGATCTGAACAGCAGTGAGTTGGCTGGAACTATGGCCCCCTATCAGCAAGTGGGGTTGAGTTCTACCCGAAACTGTCAGATCAGCATGAAAGCACCAAGTGAAGTTGTTGAACACCATGCACAGTTTCAGGGTTACACGTTGGCAACTCCTGCTTTATGCAAACACATGGAGTCATTTGAATGTATGATTTACTTGTAATGAAAAGATGACAGATTCCAGATGGTCAGCATATGGACTGTTTAATTTTGCAGTGAGAAGGAAATTCAGAAAAGTTGTGCATCTTTTCCCCATTCTGGATCACTTTCCCATTCCAGCTGTCACAATGTAAGCCCAGTCATCCTAAGATACATGTTGCTTCTTCATCTCCTGTTTCTCCAAGAATGATTTCTGGGTCTTAGCCTAGTAGAGATTTGGAAGTACATTTCTCCAACTCAAAGCCAAAGAGCATTTTCATCCATACATAGCATACCTACACCTGTTGTACACTTCTGTTGCTGAATAACTCCATTACCAGAAATTGTTTTTCTTTTCCCTTATTTTCATAGTTCTAAGGAATCTAGATCATCAGTAATAAAATTGGAGAAGAAATCATTTCTGACCAGTCTTAGGAATCATCTTTCACCGGTACACTATAAGTAATAAATTGGGCCTGAAGAAGCCTGGAATTTCTTAATAAAGATTAATCATTTTGGTATATGTACAGATATAATATATAACGCTGTAGCCATTATAATGCGATTTTGATGCCGATGAATGATACATCAGTCCCAGAAACAAAATGGTTTCTCTATTGTAATATATCATATGTTCATTCTGCACAGAGTAGATTTAGCTCTTTATAAATAACCATTTATTTTGGCAATTAATAGTACAATGTATGAGGTAATGCCTTTCTTCAAATGTCAAGGAGAGCAATGTAAAGTTTTATTTGCATTGAGAAATTGAATCAAAGCTTAGAGAAAAGTCACAGAATGTTTTTACAAGTTTTCTGTCTTGGATGTTTGCCTCTATGAATAGATATCTTCAAAATAAATTGTCTACAATTAGTAGCCTACAGTTTTATTATGCCTTTGATGTTCTACTTTATGGTTAGGTCTGGAATTTGAAAGGAAGGTAAAAGTTTTTTCAGCCTAAAACAGCCCCACCCAACAATATATTTCTTTTGAATACACCACTGTGACTTAAAGATTTAAACTATTTTTTGAAGAGAAATTGATTCTACATATGTAGTCTACAAGATTTTGTAAAATCCACTGAATTCATTAATAAGTTAGCAAGTCAGATTAAAAAATAATACAGTATGTACTGACAGACTCTTATTAAAAGCTCTGAAATAAAGAGTGCATTTTCTTTCACCATGTCATTTAGTTCTCATTCTCAAAATAAAACTGCTTTCTGTGGGATATAAGGTTTCAATACTGCTTCAAGACAGACCTACTAGCAACAACGGTGTGGTCAGGAATATGTTTGGTTTAGCAGTTAGAGGAATTTAGATTTAAATCCAGTTGGTTTTTAATTCAGCTGAATCACCAGAACTTGATGAAATGCCATAAGACCATCTAAAAGGAAGCAGATATTTCACAATGGAAGAGCTGACGTCATCCTTACAGCTGCCAAATCATCAACTTGACTTTTTTTAAGGAAAAAAAAAAAAGACAACGTTACAAAAATGTGGTAAAACAATTTTGTTTCTGACTTCCAACAAATGCAAATCAGATTTTGATTTATGCAACTTTTCAGTTACTTACATATTTTATTTGAGATTTCTTAACCTATTTATTAGAAAATGATACTGTTTGAACATAATTTTAGCTTTCTGGTTTTAATTTTCTTAATTTCCTACCAAAATCGTAACAGAAAATGTGACTGTTTCAGACAGAAACCTGGAAGACTGTAAGTCTTTCATACCAATGTCCTGCCTTTATGGAATTGCAAACTCTCTAGTAAATTACTATGTGATTGAGGCATGTTTTTTTTTTTGTTTTTTTTTTTTTAAATAAAATGAACTGCATGATGAAGGAGAAACAAAAATGATGGTTTTTAGCAAGGAGTGAAAAGACCAACTGCTCCAAACAGACAAGGTCCATCTCCATCAGCAGAGCTCAGCAGACTGGTTTAGCACAGCAAAGCCCAACAAAAGGGTGCAGCCCACACAGTTTTCCCTGAGGCCCTGGCACCAGGAACAGCCAGCTGGCACTAGGAGGACTGGCTCTACCTCCTCACTTTCAATTGCACAGCTCTCCTCACCCCACCTTCCTCTGGCACCCATCAGGACCTTCAATGAGCCAGCTGGTTCAACCCAAGTGAAGAGGAAAACATTTCCCACTCAAGGTATGCAGGTTGAATCAGTCAGTAGAGGCACTTGACTAGTACTAGAACAGATGCAAAACAAGCATCACCACCACGTGGCTGTGAATGCGAAAGAGCTCAAGTGAAGGATTTCTCCAACAGAAACCTGCTGGATCACTTTTTCCCCATATTATGAAATAGAAACCTCAAGGTTGATAGTTCTGAAGCTAAACAAGAACCAGACTCATCTTTCCCAGTTAGTTTTTTTTCTCTCTTTTCCTATGTGCCAAAATGAGCATTAGGTTAACTATCCAAAATATATCCCAAGGAAAAAAAAAAAAAAGCAAATAAAGTTTGAATCAATATCTGATATTCTTTATAGCCTGTCTATATGAGTAATATTGGTAACTCAAAAGAGAGGGTGACTTGATCTAGTTGAGTTGATCTAGTGTCCATGCTCTGTGCCCATTCCCTGTCTGTCACTAACCACACAGCCCCATCTGCTCCAAGTCATACAGCTACTGCATACATTCATTCAGATGGCTGCTTTAGTGGAAATCTGCTCCTTTTCCACCGCACCCATGCCTCAGGTTGAAGGCTGATCTAGCAGAAGACTCACCCTGCTGCCATGTGATTTCCAGATTCCCCTTGAGGGAAGAAGAAAGAAAAGGAGAAAAAGACAGGCTGGTCATTTTGTCAGTATATCACCACCATACAGGTCTCACCACAAAGTCCTCAAAAACCTCATACCCTATCAATACTACTTTCAATCCTAGTTTTTCACTCTGTTAAAACATCACTATTTTTGTGACCTGTAAACCAAATCAGTCCAGAGAGAACTGATTATTTTTAACCTGACCATTCCACTGGGCTGCCACAGGTAAGACATAGCCTGAGAGAAAATGTGCAGTCAAGAATAGGAACTCCTTTTTAACACTGATAAAGACAAATGAGAAATTACAGCTTAAAACATGGCAGTATGTTTTAGACCACTCCGAAGTTCTACATTTGAATTAAGAAAGTCTTGAATTAAGAAGGTAACAACTTGAAACATACAATAACATAAGGCCTGCCAGCATTGCTTGGTAAAATGAAACTCCGGATGAAATAGTTCACAGTGTTTTGCTTCTTATATTGCTTAGTATTAATAGGAGTGAAGTACAGTACTTTGATACAATACCATAGGGCTATCATATTTGCCACTAGATACAAGTTCCAGAACACAGACAAGTAGCTGCTGCTCAGGAGATTCACCAACCGTTCACTGTTGCAGTAGCAACAGCTGATGCCCAGATGCTAGGTAATAACAGTGCCCAGCCTAAGAACTTAAGAAGCTGTACGATCTTACCCAAGTGTTAAACTCGCAGGTCAAAGTTAGTTCTAACAGACCACAGCAGCAAAGACTTAGTTACCTCTGTAATCAAATTAGTATACTCAGCCTTAAATTTAATATTCTGTTGAAAACCCTGTTGTAACTATTAATACTAATTTGTCTTCTACACAAGTTCTTCCCTGAAAAAAAAGTCTGTCATTAAAAATCTGAACAGAGCAAAATTCAGTTTTCCTATTTCTGTCAAAAAATCTGTGAATTACATGGGACATCCCCCAATTCACTCAACTAAAAATATATACCATCAGTTTATTTATAGATGAAGATAGATGCTCTCATTAAACAAAATATATAGACTGTATGCACACACTGTAAGCAAAAACACTCAAGAATTCAACGAATACACAATGAGCACCCGTAGAACAATAACTTAATTCCCTGTGTGTGCATAACTACAGTGATCAGAACTCTCTTGATTATTTTCCATCTCCTGTAAGTTTTCTTTGATTATGTCTAATAGTATCTTGAATTTAGCTTCCTACTTGCTCTTCTAAAGTACCCTCCAAGCCCAAAGGTTTAGCTAAACTTAATATTCCAGTCATTTTTTTCTACTCTAATTACTAAAATAAATGAATGTTAGCATGTTAAATACTTCTTTTAATGCAAGAACCAGGATAATGATTTAGGTGAAGTGATATTTGAAGTGGACTTGAGCAAGGGCAAAGACTACTGTCATAATAAGAACGAAGAAAAACAAACATGCATATATTTTAGCACTGCAGGAGAAAGAATACTTCAATCACCAAAAAGTTAGGACAAGAAAACACTAAACAGTTAAGGAAATAACAAGACTTAAGAATGATGCGCGTTTTATCACCTCAATGATAAGAAGACTATCCATGGGCATTTTAAAATGTTTTTTTAAAGAGTCATATTGCCAAAGCTATGAAAGAGCTGCACGTTCCAATCTTCATATCTCCTTAATTTACCCCTAATATAAACGCCATACACATTATTATAGATCTTGATTCTAAACTTGTCATTCAAATATAAATAAAAACTGAAGAAGAAGAAATTGGCTGAGTTAATTACATATTGTTGCTTCTAGTAACACAGATTTGTAAACAGAATTTTTAAACCTTGTACACCACAGCAAAATTTCACTATAGTAGTGAAAAATAAAACCACAAATACTGTGATACATTGTACAAAACACAGAACTATTTCAACTTCCAGCTAAGAAACTGACTACATTCTAGCAGTTCAAGTACAAGGAATGATTCTTGTCCCCAGCAGTAGACTACTAATTTATTTAGTTTCTGTTGCAATAGAAATGGTATGTTAATAAAAAGAATTGTGATTTGAAAAAGTACTGTTTTATGTATGTTCTATCATGTATAATAGGGAAATATCTTGTCAAACCTATCAGTAACACAATTACTTACAAGCAAATCTTTTAGGGGTGGGATTATAAAATCAGAATTAGGAAGAATGTAATATATTCAAATTTAGAGGTCACTGCCTGTTCTTGACCAAAAGCTTTATTAAGAGAGAAAGTGAAGTCGGAACAAAGCAGCTTGCTCAGAAAAGACAGGGAAAATGTACACCAGGCATATCCAATCTGCAGCTCGCCCCCTGCCCACGCTATAGAGATGAAGAACACACAGCCATGCTTTCCATTTTAATAAAAGAGTTTGAGAATGGTTTTAAAGACCAAAAAAACCCCACAAAAACATTAACTTATGTTTGCAAAACTGCTTTCAGTTGATATAAATACATTATCTGCAAATTTTCAAATGGAATGTTTAGAACTACAATTAGATATTCAACTCAAAAATCTGATCTTCTCTTTACCAAACTTTCATAAGACTTCTCTTACCAGAGAAAAAGATCCTTTGCTTCACAATCACACCTTATTCATAGCATCATTTTTTGGCAGTACTCACATTTGTGAACAATTGTCAAAAAATGAAGTACAGGAAGAGTAAAATTTAATCAACAATCTCTGATGAACACCTTGATAGCTGAATAAGAATTGTAACTGCTGCCATCGAACCAAAGTGATACACTTGTTTCACAAAAACAAGGCCAAATATCCCACTGGTCTTATGTTTATTGTTGCTGTCTTTTTTAATATTTTAAGAAAAATACTAAAAATTAAATTCTTATGTTACTTATATTTTAATAGCACTGTATACTTTATGAGAGCTGCTCTGAAATTACTTCCTCCTATGTTAATATGTTGGCCCATGACGTCACAGGCAGATGTTGTTGGTATGGCAGTAGAGGTTGAACCTTCCCACCAATATTCCATTATGTTTTGTTGCTGTGTGACAGATGGCAGCAGAGGGGCAGTCTGACAAAAAGAAGTCTAGCATGGAAGCACATATGAAGCAAAGGTTTGTACTGAATTCCTCCATGCACAAAAATGGCATTCACTGACATTCATCAATGCTTGCTGAATGTTTATGGAGACTCAACAGTGGATGTGAGCAAAACTGGATCATGAGCACTGGTGCAGATTTTTACGTTGCAGCATGCAGGCTTCTGTTCATCACTGACAAAAATGCATAGCTAATAGTGGTAACTACACTGAAATATAGTGTTTTGCAGGTAAGAATTTGCTCTATCAAACAGCTTTATTGTGCTCTTCATATACGTTCCATTTTCCATGGAAATAAAGAGGAGGCATTACTTTCAGATCAACTCGTATATATGCAGGCTAAGACAATTCCTCTTTACTCAGTGAGGCCCAGGCAAGTCAAAAGATTGGACACCCACACATACAGGGTGCATAAGGACTTGCAGGTGAAGATTTGCATTTTGTTTCTCATTACTCCACTTTTTAAATGGCATATAAAAATATTATGGATTTACAGCTACATACTCACCTCCCTCTATTCATTATAGTTGAAAATCACATCTCATTCAGAATAAAGTACAATTTACTAAACTTCTGCACAGCTGCCTTGTTCCCTGCACAAATTTCACGCAACAAATGCATACATAAAGTAAAGGTATGCCTGATGTTGTGTACAGTAAAGAATCATCAGAGTATGGCTTCATGGAAACAATCTGTGGGAGTATTTCCTGAGCTTAGGCTTTCTGAAAACTTCCTCTTCTCATTCCCTTTATATTTAAACCAGGAAGCTGGCTATTTAAACACCTCAGCTGTGCTCAATAACAGCAGCTCCCACATGGAAATGATGGTCTCTGAAGTATACCTCAAAACACATCATGGCATAGCATTTTACAGGAATGCTACAACTGACTGAGGATTCTTTGAAGGGAAATTGGAGTAGCTATGCCTTAATTTCATCAGTACGTAGGAATTATCTACAGGCAGTATTGTATAGCCAACATTAAATGTGCACAATGTTTCTCCATCTCAGAAAAGCATCACAGAACCAGATGTGCATTGCAGGCCACCATGCCACTTTCCTTCCTGTTAACACAGCAAAACTTGTATCTCTTATGCAAGTAACAGATCACGGTTCCCACTGGACTACTATTCCTATACCTGGATTTATTTCTTCACTTAATGAAATACAGAAATGCTATAAAAACCCTAGGAAGGATCTGTTCCAATGTTCTGTTTGAAAAAATATCTGCTTGAAAAGTCTGTAGTCCTTAGTAAACCAATAGTGTTAAATCATAAAACAGACAGTGTCCAAAGAGCTATAGAACTGGCAAAGTTAAGTTCCAATTTATGTGACTATAGCATTAAATATTCAACTCGTGATTCTGGAACAAAAGCAATCACAAAACTTGGAACTTCTAAGCTTCTTACAAACTCGAGTTTTCCATTTTCAAGGTCAACGATACGATCACATCAAATGTGATCGACACATCAAGATATGTCTGGCTGAGCATTTCAATGGGAACTACCTGCCAGTCTGGAGCACTGAAGACAGGATTTGGTGGTTTGTTTTGGCTGTCTGCATTGCTGTGCACCTCAGGCACATGGCTGCTCCTGAACAACTCCATGTCACAAAGTACTGCATTCATTACTCAGCACTGTTTCAGAGCTCTGCAAAATGGGAAGTTTGCATTGGTCATGGTTCAGTAAGGATTTACCTAGGGTCTGATGTTTCTGTATTTTAAAACTAAATGCTTTATTGAGAAGCAAATGGCATACTACATTATATTGTTTCACCTAGAAGCAAATACTTTAATTAAGGAAAACAAGGAGTATTGCAAAGATCATCTGTATGTTTTATGAGTCTATACCAGTGGCATACTCACATGGGTAATCATCCACAAACATTGGATCTATGTTATGAAGCAGTTCCACTCTGGGAGAAGGTCTTCCTTCACTAGAAGAGAAAGAAAATATTAACTTCCACCTACAGCTCATTAGGATTCTGCATATTTTATTTCAGTTCTCTTCATCGTACTAATACAGAATTAATTCATATTGTTAAAACTAATCTGAATGTTCTCTTCCAGCCCAGTAACACCAGCTTTTGCCCCATCTACCTTCCTTGACTTCATTGACATGTACTGGCATTACTGACAAGATTAAAAAGCATAGAACTAGCCTTACCAAAGAAGGATTTTCACTATTACCAACTTTAAAATCAAATTTAGCAGCATAAGCTGCTAACCGAGACTTGGTCTGTTCCCTGTGTACCTGAACAGGAATCATCACTCTAGAGTGCTGAAAGCATTTTGGTCGTCAGCTTCAAAAAACACCAGAGGCATTGGCAAAGCCTTAAAAAAATTCAACCTCTTTCTTTTGTAGAGAGATCACAAAGATTATTTAGGTTCTCTGAACCTTCCCCTGCAATAAAATAAATAAATAAATAATATGTCTTTCTCCAGCTCTTAGCTCCATAGCATGAAACCCTAAGTTATTAAGAAACTCTCTGAATTAAAGAAAACCCAATCCTGAAAGAAACTCAATAAATGAAATTCACTCCTTATAAAGGGCAACATGGGTAGGAACTAATAACTATAAAGAACCTTGTCTACATCATTAAAAAGCATTATCGTATTTCCTGACTGAGAAAATAAACAAGTTTTTAGAAACTTCCAAATAACTGAAACTGTTCTCCTTTATTGTAAATCTCAACAGTCAGTGTAGGGCACTAAAGCTCTTGACATTAAAAATAAAAATTGAGGTAATAAACTTAGTGGAAATCTTGTAGAAACAAAAAAATGGCTGTTACTTTAACATATATTTCTGTGAGAAGTAGTTTATAATTGAATAATACTTACACAATTTAAACCTTTCAATATCAAGTAATTATAATTAATATTGTTCCATTTCACTTCTAAAATCATTTCTGGATGCTACACATTTTGACTAAAAAAAAAATTAACAAGGAGGACCAGATGAAAGACTAAAGTTATTCAGATAATACAACCTGGTAATTAATACAGAGGAAGTACAATAATTAACCCATAGGCTAATTGTTGGTCATACTACTGAGTGACCTGGAAGTCATTACTAAGTGTCTGTCCATACGTAACAGAATTTGATCTTAGATTTAAACGAACTGTATTGCCTCTGAATGCTTCATTTACAGCTGTTGTCAAATGTGCCTTTTCCCAGAAGTTATTAATGCTACTATGAAGCAATTAGTGCAAGTTAAATTAAGATGTGGATTTAGAGATTGTAAGTGATTTTATAGAAGCTGCTTGGGAGATATTGTCATTTTCATATGTGAATCTTCAGTATTCTTTCAAAAATGGAGGTTTATAACCACTATAACAGGACATCAGGAAGGAAGAAACAACATCCTTGTAAAAATAATACAGAACTCAAACTCACAGCAGACTTCCCTTTCCCTTTGGCTAAACTCATCTCTTTCCAATTTGCAGAGGTCTGCAGCTGACCTTAGTCCCTCCAGATGCCCTGCATTAGAAATATACAGAGCTAAATAAGAAAGATGTAAGATTTTCTATGATATCTTACGTTTGTAATTTAGCAGGTTTCATTGTAACCACATCTTCAAATTCTCTTATTTCAGAATACTTATTTTTAGAGTATAGTCTAATACTTTGCTTCCTCACCCTAAAAATAAGGAAGATTTCCCTCTGTTATTCTGCCATGTCAATTTATACTGAGAATTTAATTAGCCAGTTAAAAGTTTATTTTTTCCAAAAGTAAAAAAATAGTCTAAAAACATCTGGATTGAAACACATTCAAGCTTCAGAGTTAGAGAAGAATTAGCAAATTTATGCTAAGAATATCAGTCTATTTTCTCCTTTTTAAAACCATATAGAGGATGTATTGCTCTCTAATGAATTTTAACAAATATCAACATGTGATCATTCACTTTAATTGCTGTAAGATAGGCAGAAGGTGTCCTTGGGAGGAAATCAAGATTTGTCAGAGTAAATATGTTTATCTTTTATGAAAACATCCTGACTATCACTCAGCAAAAGTATTTGCATTATCTTGCACTCCTCTGGGTCATATCTGTGTACACTTTTCTTAAATAATTTTATTCCACATATTTTGGAAATAAACATTACTCTCAGCTTTCAATTGCTATATTTGTAAGCAGCTGTTTATACCACAAATAGCTGCGAATTAACTTTTTCCAAACTCTTCCTCATGTTAATGTCACTATTTAATACAAAATAATTTAAGTTGATCTTGCTTCCTATTTCACCCAATCAAATCTGATCTATCTAACATCACAAAAATAGAAAACTGCAACATGCCAGGCAAAAGTATCAGAATAAAATCTGAAAAACTAAAAACATCTGGATTGAAAGAAGCTTTGGAGAAACAGTAGTTATTATAGCCACATTTCATTCTGAATCTCTTAGTGTCTATCTAGTAATGCTTCATGTATTTTACTACAATCAGCACTACAGTTCTCCTTTTTTTTTTCTTTGTTAATGTAAAACAAAATCCTTCTGAGTGTAGACATACTAGATATTCAGTATTGAAAAACAAAATATATCAAAACAGTGCATCAACCAGAACAGACTTCTACATCACTATTTTGCCGTAACATCTCTATTTCAATAAATTAGAAAGCATATGGAAAACAGATGTTTCTTAGAAATGCAAGTGTCTTTTGAGAAACATGCTGAACAGTTCAGATTCCTTGATTAGTTGTATTTTAGCAATGTTTTCCATTAAATGTTTTTTTTATCCTCAATTACTATTTTTGTAAAATAGTAAGCGATATTTCTACTGGATTTTAGATATAATTTCTAGCATGTACATGGTACATTACGTTTTAAAGGTTCCAGCTACAGTGCAGTATTACTTAACACTGTTAAGTACATTACTTGTTAAGGTACAAGATAAGTGGAATCTGCCATGATTTATGCAGAATGTCTATGGCCTGTGTTAATGACACCCAGTTTAGAAGGTGAACAAGATCCCAACATGCAGGTCACTTTGACAGGATGTACTTATCTGGAGATAAAGAACAGTGAAGATTTCTGGTGCCTCAACAGAGGCAGAACAGGAAAAACAGCACCAGTAAGGGTACAAAAAGGCATAACAAAAAACTGTGCATGGTCACCAGTCTAAGAAGAACACAGATGTGTCCCTTGACCTCTGCAGCACAACTGCTGTGGCTGAGCAGAAGTGTTGCAGGGCACAGCATCAGAACTGAATTGCCTCAGTACACCTGCCCTGGTGCCTGGATGCGGGGCAGACTTCTTGAGATATTCACCTTTCAGCAACTGTATGTCAGACTGTGACTGTGTGGGTGAAACCTATTTTTCTTCCTTTTCTGTTTAAATAAAATTACATTTTACTGCCATTAGATATCCCATTGGTACTGCTGCAATGCTATTTACTACAGTAGATGAAATTAGAAAGAGCAAACAAGGTTTGAGCTCAAAGGCTCTGTCAAACAGGGTAGCGTAAAAATTTTAGTTTAAGAAAATAAGTTCAAACAAGGAGAACAAAAATACTGTATTTCTATAGTTTCATGCATTGTATGAAGGGAACTATAACTTGGAACTAAACTATAACTTGGTAAAAAGCAATGCGACTACAAGAAGCATGTGCTTATCAACTTCAGTTTTTCATGTCCCATTTGTTCCCAACCATTAACTTTTCTTCTGGTTCTTCAATCAAAATTCAGCAGAGGAAGTGCAAAATGAACAGCTGTGGACACATGTGGTTTTCGGCTCTATTTACCACAAGAATTTAATATTAATCAATGTCATATTAATACAATTCCTAATTTAGACTACTGATCATCCTAAAATAATTTGTGTTAGAATTTCAGAATTTATATTTATTTGCTATATTTTCATATCATTATCTACATAAACATGCCATATATTGTTGAATAATTGTTTTCATAATTGTATTTACTCATAAATATCATATTAAGAAAAGGTCCTTTAAGAAACTATCAATTATCTGTAAACAAAGATCAAACAGCTTTGGGAATGGATCCAATACTGTTGTGACTTCTGAGATTATCTGTGTTGTTTCATGCAACCCCTTGAAAGGATGCTAAATCAATATTCCAAATTTTAAAACTTTTCCCCTTTCATTGCACATACATTAAGTAGTAGACTTAGGTAGAAAGTTCAACAAAAGAATCCTCAAAGAAAAAAAAAACCTCACAGAAGCATATGCAGCTACTTGTATTGTATTAAGCAAGAAAAAATACAGATGTAAAATGGTGATAGGTTATTAATTTTCCATTTTTCAAATGAGGCAGAATCTTAGCAAATTTCACTCATTAAGAGCTACCTCATCCTAGAAAAGCAACAAATTTGAACTTTCCATCAGCTGTCATCAAAAGGGCATTATTCCTTCATTGTTTACCACCCAATTGTCAAGCGACCTTTTGAGTTATGATCATGAAATTTAATATACTTGTTTCCCCTGATTATATGGGAATATCATGTGAAACTGACATTTATGCTGCAAGTCAGACAAACAGCAGCCTGACAATTCACAAAAAGAATCGTTTTTTCTCCCCTATGGACAAAGGCCCTCCATCTGGCACAAGTGCAAACATATCAGGTCAACTATTCCTTGGCAGTGCTAGTGAACATAGCATCCAGTAAGGGACACGATTAAAGTGATGAGGGAATGCACAGTTGTACCTCTTATTCCTCACATAATTTTAATGCTGAAGTAAACTGATCTAAGAAGATCAGTCCATAACAGAGAATGCTTGTTTAAAAGGGAATCCAGAGTAGATAGGAATTCTGCTGCTGTTGGAAGAAAGGTCAGCCCATGATTTAGCAGTACTCCAGGATCTTCCTGATGCTGTTTTAATGTCAGCAGGCGAAACATTTAGCTGTGTCTGGCTCAACAGAAGTTTCAATTTCTTCCAGGAATTTAATGGCCCCCTGCCATCAAGTATATATGCTTATCTTCTTCCACTTGGAAGAGCTATGCAGTGTACCTGTGCACAGGACCTGTGCACAGGACCACAAGGTCTCTGAAAAATCCATTTGGGATACAACACTAAAACAGAGTCTACAACAGTGGAGATGACCTGCTGTTTCACAGCTATTATGGTGGCATAATCAGCCCAAAAAGATGGAAATCAGAAGGCACCGAATCTGAAATACACAGTGGGTGTCATAGGACAGTCCAGGCAGGACTGACAATGTGCTCCATGATCTTCAAAGTGCTATGGGGCCTGCCATTACTGTGTTGCAAGAGAAAGGCTGTCTTTTTCTCTGACATGACTCAGGAAGTTTTAGCTTAGTCAGCATAGCGGACTAGTGGTCAGCATTGATGGTCTGTCCAGATTTCTGGAAATTCAGAAGGATCATTCTTTTCCTATCCCAAAAGCCAGTGCACATCACCTTGCCTGCTGAAGGCCAAGACTTGGAACTTTTTCCTTGATGGTGAATTCACATGTCACCATTCCATGAACTGCTGTTTTCACTCTAGCTAGTTGTGGTGACAGCATGTCTTGTCACCACAACATGCAAACCAGGAAAAATGTCACCTTCATCCTCATATTGGTTCACAATTATGACAAACTTGCATATGATGTTCCTTCTGTTCCTGCAAGTGCATTTGTAAGACCTATCTGGTGCCAATTTTGAGATATTCCAATGTTTCCACCACCACTTCCAATGCATCGAAGCCAGTATTCATCTCCATATACAGCTCGCTGATTGCAATCTGCTGATTCATATGGATGAGCTGATTGAGACACTTCATTTTGTGGTGTGACAGCTGTGAACAGCTGTCCAGAACATGGTTTGTCTTTCGTCTCAGTGTTACCACTGCTGAAACACACCACCCACCACCCCACTGCTTTCACATCCACTGTCTAAATGTCAGTGGGTGCCATTTTTTCTTCATGAATTAATTCAGTGACACACCTTTGATTCATACATACTTTCATGTCAGATGCCATTTTGCCAGGATGTTACTCAGCTGCCATCTGTTACGCAGCAGCAAAATGCAAACGTCAGGAAAGTTCAACCTCTACTGCCTTAATACCAGTATCTGCCCCTGATTTCACGGGCCAACATCATAAAATAGGAGGCATTAGTTTCAGAGCAGCCCTCATATGCAGTATTATATATACTGCATTTCTGTATATACACACACAAAACAAGTGATGCACAATGCAATTGCTCACCACTCACTGACTAATGCCAGTCACACAGAAGTAGCCATTCCCATGGCACACCCCACCTAGTTTTATTGGTGAGAAGAAAACCACAGGGCATGGAATATTCCTCTAACCAGACTGGGTCATCTATCCTGGCTGTACTTCCTCCCTTTTTGTGCATCCCCAGATTCTTTGCTGACAAGGTACCAAACGAAGCTGAGAAGTCCTCAGATCCATGTAAGCACTCCTCTGACTTCAGGCCAGCCCATGCTCTCCCAGGATTCCTGTGTTTACACTATATTCTCAGATACATGATGTGTGGTGGGGACCCTCCCTTAGAACATGCAGCCCAGCACAGGCAGTTGGGGTGCCAAGAGTTGTTCTTCAGTACCAACCACTTCTGAAGCATCTCAAACCCCTTCATATGCTGCCAACTGCTTTTCCAGTTGGAATGTAGCAGATCCTCTGCATCCCTGACTCCAAAACCCTAGGGCATCAACCTCAAGTCTCCTATGGTGTTTTCTGCCATAGGCTCCAGGTGAGACCATTCTCCCCAGCTGCAGTGTAAAGCACATTTTCTATATTTTAACCTGTCCAGACTGGCCAAAGGGCTACTGCATGAACTCTCTCGTTTAATTTGTTCAAAGGCTTGTTGTTGCTCAGGAGCTCATGTGGAAGTTTTCTTCCAGGTCACTTGATAGAGAGGGTTTATAATCAGACTGTAATCCAGAATATGCATTTTCCAGAAATCCACAATGCCTAAGAAAGCTTGTGTTTCCTATTTGCTAGTTGGTGGAGCCATAGCAGCTATTATATTGATCACATCCACGGGGATCTGACAATTCCCATTTTAGTCCTAAGGACCAGATCTCCTGTGCAGGTTCCTTGACCTTACTTTGCTTTTTAGCAAAACTGGCTTTCAGAAGGGCTGAGAGCATAGTCTCTCAAAAGCTTCCTCTGCTGTGTTGTCCCACACAATGATGTTATCAATGTACTACAAGTATTCAGAGCTTCCCCCTTTTCCAGTGCAGTCTGGATCAGCCCATGGAAAGTGGCAGGTTCCAAGAGCACTTTCCAAGTGAAAGCAAACTGTGGTGTAGCTGACCCTCTGCTGCCAAAACAACTGAGAAAAACACACTGGTGATATCAACTGTGGCGTATTACTTTGGTGTCTTTGATTCCAGTTTGTACTGAAATTCTAGCATGCTAGAGTGAATGTCTAGCATGTCTGGAACAGCAGCACTCAACAGTAGTGTAACTTCATTCAGGCCAAGATAGTCCACTGTTAACCTCCACTCTCCATTGGACTTCCACACTGGCTGTATGAGACTGCTGCTATATACTCTTACTGGAGCAGCCATTTACCTAAAGACCTGCCTTTAACATACCCATGCCTCTAGGATCAAAGTACATTTTCCATCCCATTTCCTCACATCCTCTCCATAGTCATGCAAGTAAGAACACAGGGGGGGATATGGTGTGTTCCCACTATGTCCCCTCTTAAGCAGAAGAGCACTTACTTCTAATAGTTGAGATGTTGGTCTATATGGGTGGGGGAGAAAACTCTTTTTCCTTCTTTAAGCTGCTGAACCAGTTTCCCCATAGCAGAGGTTCAGGCCCATAAAGAAGAGACTTTCTTCATATTAATGGAGTTGGCCAGCAAATTTATCCACCATTTTTCCCTCTCAATCTTTCCAACTCAGTGCTGCCAGAGAGTTAGCACACACTTCTGTAACATGGATCATATGCCCTTCACTTCATTTGGATCTTTGGATAACTGATCATAGCCCAGGTCAAGATAAATTGTCTTGAACATGGCTAATTCCCACAAGTACTAGATGCATCTTCTCCATGGTGATTCACCTGTGGAGATTACATACATCTTCCTTGAAGAGATACTTTTCCTTCACACACAGCAGGGGTTGCCTCCAGAAGGTGAGGGTTTGCCCCCCCTTTTCCAATTGCTTTGTCAACGCACCTTTCTCTAAAGACGGATCCCAGATGCTTGACTCCTCTGCTGTGGTTGATTTTCTGGTTCAAAAGCAAGGCCTGACATAAGGCTGGATCAAATTCAGAGGCATTTTCTTCCTCTTAAGGGTGCTGAATAGTGTTGACTACTGCTTGATAGGCACAGGAGATAATCCAGCATAGTGAAGAGAACTCTAATCTCTGGCATTATCAGAATCAGGGCATACCTTTTTAAAATGTATCAGTTTTTTAGAGTTTCACACATGTTCAGGGATGATACCTGAAACTATGAGAGACAATTGTGGCAGATACCTGACTATATCTCCCACACACTCTGCCACCCCTAACAACCCTGCCTCAGTCCAGATCTTTGGTTGATATTTTTAGGTAATAATTTAAACTTAGACAAAACTAGAGACATAGCAATCGGATCTTCCTAGCTAGAATATATAGAGAATATTCAGAATTAAAAAAATATTTTAAGTCATTCTGCAGTGAAGAGTGTACTTGTTAACAGTTTCCATGGTTAGATTCCTGAAATGCAAGAATGATGGCAGTTCTGAGTACAAACACCAGATTAAGTTCATGGTCCATGTAATTTGAGCATATGCAATATACAAATCGGCAAAACCATAAATAAACTTAAGCCAGACCCAGGGACAATAAACAGTAAGAAAAGAATTAAGAAAAACAACTTTGAAAGCAAAAAAGGAAACATTATGAATGAATAAATCAACACCGTGACTAGCAACTATCAATCTAATATAATGGTTATAAAAAATTCATGTGTTATCTCAACCTTTTGAGCCCCACATTGGGTGCCAAAAGGACTTTTGTGGTTTAACCCAGCAGACAACTCAGCCATTCAATCACCCCCACCCTTCTTTAATGGGAAAGGGAGAGAATATGAAAAAGGTAAAGCTTGTGGGTTGAGATAAATACAGTTTACTAGGAAAGAAAAAGAAGGGAAAGAAACATAATAATTCAGATAAAAATGTACATGCAAGTGATGCACAGCGCAATTGCTTACCAGTTCCTAACTGATGCTCAGCTAGTCACCAAGAAGTGGCAGCACCCAAGGCCAACTCCATCATTTTTACTACTCAGTTTATAGAATGAAATAGCCTTTTGGTTAGTTTAAGTCAGTTTCCTGGTCCCCTCCCAGATCCTTATGTGTCTCCAACCTCCTCTCTGGCAGGGCAGTGTGAGAAGTTGAGAATTTCCTGATGTAGTCTAATCATCTGTTACACAACAACTCAAACACTGGTGTGTTATCAACAGTGTTCTTTTCCTAAACTCAAAACACATCATCATACTAATCACTGAGAAGAAAATAATTCATTTTTCAGCCAAAACCAGGACAGGACTCTAGAGTTCATTTCAGTAGAATAGAACAGAACATTATAATACAAGAATAGCTTTGAAAGATGAAGGACTAACTGAATCTAAGTTTTAGCTGAAAATACCACAAGGGACATCACCAGAGTTCCTTTTGATAGTTTGTTCCAATGATTATTCACCTTTATCAGTTAATGCCTTTTCCATTTATTCTTTTACATTCAACTTATTCTGCTGAGCCCAGTGCACCAGTAACAAGCACATATTCAGATGTACCATTTTTATTATGATTCTCTTGAGGAAAAATCTATGGGATTTAACTCATTTTTCTTTTAATGCACAGAAGACTCCATTATCTGAAGTGATGGGGTCTGGGATGTCCCATTTAATACACACAGCATGAGAAGTACACAGAATCAGTCAGAGACCAGTAAAATGTATTAAGTATTCATGGTCTCAGTGCCAATCCAGCTGGAGCTAAGTTGCCTTCTCTACAGTCACCTAAGCACTGCACTTGCTTAAATCAGGTTCAACATCACAAACTCAGGAACTAACTCAGGTGTATCATTGCATCCAACCTCACAGGCTTTCTGAGACACTGGACAGTGTAATAGAGACTCATCCAAATTCATGTTCTATTAGTTTAATGTATGGTTAGATTTCCCACATGTCCAATTCCAGAAGCATACTGCAAAGATGCCCAGCTTGGCTCTGTAGAGGTAGGGCTGGGTCCATGTAATTTACTAACTTGTACTCCACACTGCACAAAACCAGTTCTGGAGGATAGAAAGTTCTTGAAAAAGTATACTATGTTTGTGCAGCATTGCGCATGCACTGATAAATTCAGCACACTTAAGTTAACACATTACAAAGGCCTCACATCTGAGGAAAGGATTAACCTGCAACTTTGATAATTTTCTCATGAGCAAGCACCTGTACCTTCCTTTCAACTAGGGAAACAAGTAACATTTTTTATTCAATTCAGCTCTGTTCTCAAGGTTGGATAAATTCTTCCCATACTAGAATTCTGACTCAGTGATTTGACATGCAGGTTACCTGATGGTTTTCCAAACATCAAAGCCATCCAAAGGCTTTGTGCCATTGGTATGTCCTCCAGCAAGATGCACCAGCGTTGGCAGCCAGTCAGAGATATGGATAAGTTCATGACTTTCTACACCTTTTTGCTTCAGTAAAGGACTTGCAACAAAGCCTACTCCTCTAACTCCTCCTTCCCAGAGAGTCCATTTTCTTCCTCTAAGCGGCCAGTTATTTCCACCTGCCATAGTCTGTCCTCCATTATCTGAAAAAAAGTAATTAAACAGAATCAATTCTAAGAAAGGAACAGAACAATCTTCCCTACAATCCATCCATTTGAACAATATATATATATATATATTTTCAATCTAGGCATGACATGGAAGTTCATAGAATGTACTGAATATATTCAGAGCATATTAAAAACTGAATTAATTCTTGCAGAAGTCTGAGAAATTACTACAATATAAAGTTCTTACTGGGCAAAAACAATACCATATTACAAGGTGATCATTTAGAAAGTAATGTTTAAAAACATCCTCTGACATTAGACAGCTAAAGTTTCTGGGATTGAGGACCTAATTTTAATTCCAACTACATTCATGACAACAGGAAGAGCTGCTATCAAAACCATCACTAGTATTCAGATTACACTATCATTCCATTTTCCAAAGGGGTTATATTTTAAATAGAAAACTGTTATTCCAGGACACCATACTCCCCATTCACAAATATTTTCATCAGTTTTTTGTAAGCTGCCAAAGTGGCTGATTTGTTACATCAAACAAAACGAATGGCTTCTCAGACAAAAGCAGAAAGCTTGAATTGAAACTACTTGAAGTAAATGAACAACTTGGAAATATGCTGAATCAATTTTGGTTGGTAAGACCATGCAAGATGGTTACAGAAAAAGCTTTTGATTACAGTAACATAAAAATACCTGAATTTCTATGAACATGAAATCAAAGATAGCTCATGCAACTTTTTAAACAGTCTTCTACATTAAGAAAAAAGACCTGAATTTCTAAAATTGTTGGATTAATGATTTGAGGTGACTGTAGTTACTATTGTATATTTTTTCTTGTTTATACCTGTTTTAATGATTTCAGAACAGTAACTGATGTCAATCTTTATAAGCATGATTTTTCTGTATTTTAGTATGCTTAAAATTACTTTCAAAGCAGTCATTGAACTAATCTTCATTAAAAATTCTCAAGTTTCTGTTTTAAGTAATTCCCAATTACAATGCTGAAATTTGAGGTAAGAAACAGGAAATTAATGTTCAGTTCACTACAGAAGGACTGTACTGTAACTGCCAAATGATCTCCCTTCAGTTTCACTAATTAAGGAGCAGTGTAAAACACAACTATGAATATTTTTCTACTGAAAGACCCTTTTTGTTCTACTCAGGAATAATCTAGTGTAGGATTTTCAAAGGTGGAAGCCTTAACTAAACACTTGAAAAAAACATGATCTGAAAAGTACAAACTGTTCTGTGGACCAATTAGCTTCCAGGAAGTCTGCATGAGTTAAAAAAAATAATCACAGAATCACAGAATCACAGAATTGCCAGGGTTGGAGGTGACCTCAAGGATCATGAAGCTCCAACCCCCTGCCATATCCAGGGCCACCAACCATTTTCAGTACAAAAATACAGGCAATCAAATACTATTTCTCATACAAAGATCTTGAGTACGGAGACCTAAGAATTCAAACAGTTGTCTGAGAAAAAATAAAAAGACATTGGTTCTACAGTTCCTCCTGAATACAGTGTGAATGCAGGAATTTCTGTCAGGAATACTTATGGGACAGAGTTCTCAGTAGCTTTTAACCTTTGGAGAATTACAGTGTAGATTAGATGTCTTTTACTGTTAGAAATTAGTTAAGATTTGATTTTACAATTTGTCCTATGTTTTTTCTTCAAATGACAAACTACTTACTTTCCGTATCAGTTTAACACTACTATTCAAGACTCCAGAAACTAACATATCAGCAAACAGCAAGGAATTAGAGAAGTAGAATGACCTTTAGAAGAATGAAGTGTATGTTTCCTGGATTACAGCCAGATCTTTACTATAGTTATTTTTTTTCTGAGACTTCACTATCTGTAGTTTAGTTAATACACTCAACACTGTTCCAGATTCATTATGCAATAAACTCCCTGAGACAAGGCTTCTATCCAACATAAATCTACAAGCAAGGACCTGTGTGCAATGCCGTATGTAGTATATGATTAAAAGAAATGGAAGGAGGGGAACAATATTTTCTTGTTTTGCTAACTTATCTGATATGTAAATGAAAAAAACCAACATATGGAACAAGTTTCATCCCACTCATTTTCAGATTGCTAATTTACAATTTCCTTCTCCCTAAGGAATTTATATTCAAGGATTGCTTTCTGTTTCAGTTCTTTACTGAATAAAGTTTTGAAGTATGGAAAATCACGGTTTCTGTTCTGATTCTTGAAATTTTCATTCTAGTGAATTGGAACGGAGTTGATGCCAGAATAAAATGGCAGTTTATACTTTTTTTGAAGGTTATACTCATGTATTTGTGAATGACTTGAAGTATTATCTGGGACTTCAAATATCAATAATAAATTAATGAGGAGGAAGTTTCATAACATTAAAAAATCACAATGGTGCCTATCTTGCTGAAATATTAAGGAATAAACAAGAACTCACTGTCTGAATGAGAGGCAGACTTGGGAGAAAGAAAGGCATGGAAAACCACTAGAGAACTGTAACTGATTTCTTGGAAGGTCTACTGTATGTATAGACAACAGGACATAAAGCAGACAGCTGCTGTGTACGCATGCACCTTTGTCCTAAGATAATACCTGTGGATGTTATCTCATAGTTCTTAAGTGAAAAATAGCCACTCTGTCTCAGGAATTCCTTCAGCTACATCTGCTGAAGACTTGAAAATTTTCACAAAATTTTCAGTGAGAGGGCACCAGTGGTGAGTTCTAACACCATTTCCAATTACATGCTGCCAGATACTGCTATAGTGAGAGGATACATATTCAGAGGGATCCTTTGTCTACGGGAATACAGCCATTCTCAAATTCTCCCAAACAAGCTAAGTCTTCATGCTATTTCTCGCTAAAACTTCATGTTATTTTAGCAAAGTATTTTGAATGCACTCCATAGTACATTTGGAAAATTCCAGAAGCTTAAAACACACACTTAACATCCACTTAGGTAAGAGATAAATAGGATCATAGTTGCTTCATGTTCTATGCCAACTTCATACCCAATTCTGAATCCACTTCAAAACAATACTCCCTCAATGATTTATCACCCATTTGTGCAACTGTTTCTCTGACTCATCCTAATACATTATCTCAGTAGACAGTCTCCAGAGCAAAGCTTTTATAATCAAGGTACCTACAGCTAGAGGCTCTGATTTATAACACTTCTTACAAAAACTTGAGCCTTGCTACTTCAGCTGAAAGCAGAAGCCCCACCCCTCAAGCATGATACTTCAGCGGTCTCTGTGCTGAAGACAAACATCAAGTACGATTTTCATTAAAAAAAATGGAAGAATAGTCTGGAAAAAGAAGTAAGCATATTTTTCCTACCAGTAAGAATAATTTTTGCAATTACTTCTGTAAAATTTAGACTTCAATAATACCCACAACATATCATGCGCTTTAGAAAAATTATAAAACCAACCAGCTCTTGTTCATAAAGAAAGGATGAAAGTGAAGAGAGTAAGTCTGTAATTAGAAATGATGGTACTTGGCATAAATATAACCTAGGTAATTTATTCAGCATTGTCTGTTTTCTCAAATGGAAGAATTATGCATCTGTAATAAGCTTTGCTGTTGCCTCGGTTTGCTCTGATAGATGTTTAGCTATGTCTGTCTTCTCTCAGCATGCTTATCAAACCCATCATTTTGTGCTATTTTAAGACAGGAGCACCTGAAATGTTCTTTATCGTTCTGACAGGATTTTCTTCTATAAGATGATATTTGAGGCATATGTAAGGTAAATAGCAAAATAAGGACTGAATAAACAGAAGTATTATCCCAGTAACTTTAAAAGTTTGGTTTGAGCAAAGTGCACACTTGAATTAACTTCATTTTTGTTGACTATAAAGAAATCAGTATAACATAGCAATAAAAAAAAACAATTACAGGCTTGCACTGACTTGGGAAGAGGTGTTATTCTTGCTATGTAAGAAAGTAAAAATTCTAATAAGAAAATTAAACATATCAACAGTTCTAAGTACTGAGGAGAGATCCTATAACTGTTAGATTTGAGGGAAGTGAGTATTGATAGGTAGAGTTGTCTTTGAAGGGCAGTAGATGTTTCTGAGAATCAGAAATTGGACAAAAATCTCTGGATATAAAAGTTAGATTCATCTCTGATATTATCATCCCCTGCCTATTCATGTCTTCTGAGAGTAGCATAATTGTGTTGTAATTTTGTGTTGGCCTTCAGAAACCAAAATATAAGAATCCTCTTCTAAAAGAACTGCCACACTGAGCAACTTCAGTGGAACTGATGCTAACAAAATTAGTAGATCTAAAATCCCTAAACCAATACAGCTTTCAGACTGTAAACAGCAGCGCGCTTTATGTCATGTTTTCCATATGAATGTATTTGTGGGAAACACATCCTTGATAAAATCCTGGATGAAATATTCTTTCCTTTAACAATACACAATACCCTATGTCCTCTGACGACTTTTAACGTACTGGAGAAATTTTGCCATACATTTTGATGATAACTTCTGCCGGTAAACAAAAAAACGTATATGTATATATAATTCTCCTAACTCTAGCAACTATTCGAGTATGCCTTCAAGAGCAAAATCATTTCACGTTAGACAGTTTTTACATTCTTTCAGTCTTGGTTCTGTTTACATTCAATCACTTTCTCTCCCCTTTTAAAGTCAGTACAACGTTGTCCACACTGAAACACTTCAAGGTCTAAACTGAAACAACAGAAATAGCATTTTCCTACCACAACATTCTGGATGAAATTCAAATAATATAAACTATATTCCAAAAAATATTCATATAACAGGATGTTTGTCTTTCAAAATATTGTGGGTTTTGGTAAAGGTAATAATTTTTTTTTAATAAAAACCTTTCAACATAAGCACAACAAACCTTGTGCGTCTTTTCTATACCTTTAAAAATGAAGGACAATGTTTTTTCCCTCACAAACATCTGGTTCTTTAATTAATATTCACTATCATATAAATGAGAAAGAATTTTGTTTGCTATATCTGCTGATCTGTAAACTGTCAAAGATGTTTTACAGGAGTTCTTAAAGGAATCAATAAACAAAAGTAAACAGATATGCCATTCTGTGTCTCCCTAACTCTTCTCTGAGGAGTTGCCAGCTGCCTAACAGTCTGATGAGTGCACTGTATCTATGCAGTGGCGTGGGACACATGCAAGTAGTAAACAGTTTAATGAATACAGCTTCTTTGAAGAACAGTTTGATAATAAAGAACAGGAATGAAGCAATTCTGAGAGCAACAAGTAATGAAGCATGTATAAATTCCAACTTGACAAACTTCAGTTTGACAAACTTTTTAACTGAATGACATTGCAACAGAAGCAGCAGCCTACTTCATATAATAAAGACAAACCACATAGGCAACAGATAGTAAAAACTACAGGAAAATCTTCCTGGCAATTCCACTGCAGCAATCTACTTTTTTCTCTAAAAGCTAGAAGGCTAGATCTTGTTTCTACTATAGCAAAGTAACTTACTCTTTTTTCTTTTTTTTTTTTTTTTTTTTTTTTTAATTAGAGCACCCTTTTCTGTCTCATGATTGTATTCTTCTTATGACCACAACAAAGTTAAGCCTCACCTCACAGTCCCCTTGACATGCCTGGCAAACTGCTCTAGATGAGCTCATTGCAGAAGGTTTCCTGAGAATTCCCCACAGATCCATCCAGGACTGTATTAGATGCTGTTATTAAGCAGTTTTAATTCCAGTATTTCTTTTCAAGATTTTCTGTTTTCTTACTCCAGGTAAGGAGCTACTCACAAGCCTCCTTACAGAAAGCATCTTTAATTTCTATACCTTCTAAACCTTTCATTCTCATAAAACGATAAAATCAGAGGCATTAAATTTGTAATATATATTATACAACCTTGCAATGGCAGAACTATAATGCTAAGTTTGTGTGTTAGTAACCCTAATTATTATAATAAGTTTAACAACTGTTTTTGGCATTTATGAAATAAAAAATGCTTCAAAAATGTGGAACAAAAAAAAAATTACAGCATATAATGAAGTATTTCCTTTAAGAAAAATAACAGTCTTCACAGACTCCTCTCCTCTCCTTTCCCATCCCTCTCTCCCCACCCCCCCAAAAAAACAACCCAAGCCAAACAAATAAACAATAACAACAAACAACAACCCGCTTTCAGTGCAACAGTTCACTATTCTCGACATTTAGATATCTCAGTGGAACAAAGTCTGCATAATTAAATTTTAGCTATAAGCAACAAAAGAATAAAACAGTTTATATCTGAAAGCATCAACAAGCATCATATTTCATCGTAAGAATGTTAAATTTAAATACACAAATCCACTTAGACACCTACATTCGTTTTCTAAAGTAGCCATCCAAAAGTTTAACAGATCTGTATGTGTATATATTCATATATAAACAAAGCAAGAAATAACCAACTAACATTTAAATGAAGCATTCCATAAGGAGTTGATAAAAAAGTAAAAAAAATCAAGTGATGTGTGCGAAGAAATTTTTTGACTATGAAGCCACTTCATTATCCTATTCAGAACCCAGCAAAGGAAAAACATTTTAAGTATTATATATAAAAGTGCAAAGCAAGAGAAAATTTAAGCACTGAGGATACAATAAATGCAAATAGTTATCATGTATCTATTCACCTCCAACTGTTTATCATGTACAGATGCCACTACAGTCCGTAAAGAGCAGATTCAGACTAACAATCCTGACTCTGTGCAAAAGATACCTTATTTCCTGAAAAAAGTTACAAAATATTTGCCAAAAACTCTTGCTGTACCAACAATACTTTTCAAAGTCAGTATTTCCATGCTGCAGCTTTTTTTCTATTTTTCACCTGTGCTTAACCTCCTATATTTTTCAACTCCTGAATTTTTCTGAAGCTGTAAGAGAAAACTCCATGCTCCAAAATTTCTCCTCATGGGCCCCTGCAGTAAGCTGATCTAGCACACATCTGTCTGACACATAAACCATGCTAAGCTCTGTTTGAAAGGGTTGTCTAAAGCCATGCAGTATTTTAAAAGCGAGAACAGACATGACAAAAAAACAAAAACAAAAACAAAACAAAACCCTAAACAATAATTGTTTAATTTAAAATGCAGATCTGGACACTTCAAAATACTTAATCAAATTGAAGCATCATCGAAATAATGGGAAAAAGGATTATTTCAAGCTCCTTATACTCCTGCAGCTAAATGCTACTGTATATACTCTAGCATGAAACATTCACAAAATGTTTGAAGTGCAAATATGGTCAATAATTAAGGTACTTATTCCAATTTCTTGCTTTTGAGTAACTGATTAAACACTTTGTCAAGATGAGAGGAGAAGCAAAGCTACTTCTTTGCTAAAGGGAACAACGGAGTCCCTTCCGTATGCTCCCTCTTTTCACGTAAAATCAGGGTTATACATTTAATTTAGAAGACTGTTAAAATTCTCATTTCATTTTAAAGTACACTCCCTTCTTCTCTACCAGCAGAAGAGGTAGGTGTGGTAGACAGGCACTCCTCCATAAGCAGAGGAGTGGATAGGACTGATAAATGACTGTGAATATGGTAGGAAGCACCAAACTTCAAGCGTAAAGCTTGTAAGAGCCAGAAACTGTCCAATAGTTGGCAGTGTCTAGGTGTTTTCATTCAGTAAAAGCATTTGGAATTTTATTTTGAATATATTTTGGGTTGCTTCCTCTGCTTCTGGAAGCAGTGTGAATTCACTTAGAACAAGTGTAGTGCTGTTACAAAAATTAAAAAAAAAAAAAAAAAAAAAAAAAAAAGGATCTAATTAGGACACTTTTATAGCAACTTTTTGAGGAAAAAAGCAGGAAGTCAGGCAACTGTTCCTGTACTTACAGTCTATATAAGCACCAATCAGCCAAAACTAACGTATCTGTATTTCCAAACATATGGAAAATGCCTGACCTGAGGCCTGCTATTTTGTGCTCAAGTTGCAGCTGTAAGGTAAGAGAACAGGAACAAATTCTAACATGTGAGAACATGATCCAGCCTAAAACTAGCTTTGTATCTATCGCTGATCAGTTCTATACAACACATTTCCCTGAATTCAGATGCAGCTAAAGTTCTAAGATGTGCGTGGACTGCAGAGAAGGCTACAAACATTAGAGAATCATTGGTTCAGGAAGAATATTTTGACCTAACACTTTTTTTTTTTTCCTTTAAACTATAACTTCCAGGCTTGTGAAGCTGCCAAACTTTAGAATTACATGCAAACAGGAGAGACAAATGATCCAATTTACATGCATTAAAGCCTCATGCTTATGTCTAGAATCTGCATCTTCCATCATAATATCCTGTGCCGCCTTTTCCTCTGTGTTTATTTGAGGAGGACTGTTAGGATTGCACTTTGTCACTTACCTTACCCAAAATAAACAGAGCAATCTGGAGCTAATTTAAGTGGTTTAGCATATCAGGATACAGCTGGGAAAGATTTTAAGAGAAAGGCTCCAGATGAACAATAGCAGTGTGCAGCCGAGCAGCAGCGAGCACAGGAAGGCTGTGCAGACAGGCTGGCAGACAGCTGTCAGCCATTCCAATAACAATTCCTGCAGTCAGTGTTAACTAGTCAGCATTGAAACTCTCCAGCCAGCTCAGGAACAGCCACAAACAAAACAGAGAATTAAAAAGTTCACTTGAAATGACAGAAGTGTCAGGGCCACAATTTAGTGTCATGAGCATTTCAGTTGTTCTTTGCTCATCTAGCAACAGCACAACTCCTGTATGTCTATGATTTTTATAGCTCATCTGCAGGGCCCCAGATGTCTTTTTTTTTTTTCCCCCAGTTAATATTAAGTGGGCATATGCACTGCCTTAACAATATGAGTTGATTCAGGCAATTGGACGAATTTATACATCTGTTTTTCACATCACTTTTCCTTGAGAGGAGTGACTTGAGCTCTTACCCACTTGGGGCCCTATCTATACCCCGGAAATCCTGGCACAGTTCATAATCAGAAAGAAGCACACATCTAGTGGCATAAAACATTAAAACGAAACAGAACTCTTTCATTATTACTAGCAATACTGGACATTCAAAAAAGAGTTGCAAGTACCTTAACAAATGTATCTTTCCTAAGCCAATTCTCAAAAAAAGCATATAAACCACAAAAATTGAAATTCCACCTGACAATTCTCCCAGCCAAATAAATGAAAAAAAGTAGAAAGAAAAATCTTTGTAATACTAGTCCTAAACTTCAAGGTGGTTAATTACTTTGCAGTCTGCTGTAATCATTCTGTCTACCGTAGTCTATTTCATTTTCCTCAAGATGACAATGAAATGAAACAGATAAGTTTATTAAGTATACACTGACAAGATGGAAAATGCATCAGTCTTGCACCGATACATTCACCACTGTCCAAGTCTATGACCGCCCTAAAGCTAACTCAGCTTTTCCAAATGGAATCAAGTTTATAGAGGAGAAAGGGATTATATGATAAGATAATATGGCAGCAAAGAAACGCAGATAATGAAGAGAAAATGAAGTCTAAATTAAAAGTGTTCTGTCCCTTCAATGATCTAAGTAGCATTTTAAATCAGTTTCCATAAATTTAAGATTTTCAGCACTGCATGTCTTTAGGATGGGGAAACAGCAGAGAACAGTCTTGCTGAATTAATATTTCAACATCATTTTTTACTTGATATTTACTCTTTTAACTTCTGATCAGACAGCTGGAGCACCTGCCCTACAAACACAGGTTGACAGAGTTGGGCTTGTTCAGTCTGGAGAAGGGAAGGCTGCAAGGGGATCTCATTTCAGCCTTCCAGTATTTAAAATGAGATTATAAACAGGAGGAGAATCAACTTTTTACAAGAGTAGACAGTGACAGAACAAGGGGGAATGGTTTTAAGCTCAAGGAGGGAAGGTTTAGATTATATGTCAGGGGGAAATTCTTTACAGAGGGAGTGGTGAGGTGCTGGAACAGGTTGACTGGAGAGGCTGTGATGCTCTGTCCTTAGATGTGTTCAAGACCAGGTTGGACGGGGCCCTGGGAAATTTGATCCTGTACCAGATCTGGAGGTTGCTGGCCCTGCCTGTGGCACATGGAGTCAGAACTTAACGATACTTGGTTGACTGCAACCCGAGCCATTCTACGATTCTATGCTGACATGAAAAATGCCTGAGTAATATATTGCCAAATCTAAGAAAGAAGACATTAAGCTGGCTATAACTGAACACATTTCCTTGAAATAATAATAATAAAAATACTAGGTTGTTTTCCAGAAGTACAGGTAATGTTCTTCTTCTTAATGTTGCCTCAATAATGCAACTTTCAAAGGGGCAATAAGAAGAAGTCCTTAAATTTGTTGTTTAACAGAGATTATTTTATTCAAAATTTATGACTTCCTTTCCCAATCGCATGCCAAAATAATCCCTTTTCTAATTGATCTCATTATCTTAATCACTGCAGTATACCTTCGAGACACCATGGCAGTTCAGTAAGGTCACCAGCAATTTCCTCTTGGAAAGATTCAACCTTTCTCCAACATCATCATCCTTATCCTTGAACTTTCTGACACTTTTGATCATGTTTCCTGAATCCTGAAGTCATGAAATCTCTCCTCTTGCAACGCTCTGCCATTTCTGACCATTTCTCAAATACATATTCTCAGCAATTTCAAGAGGTAGCTGTCCATACTCACATAGAAAAAACTTAGACTTCAAGGTAACACTCAAGTTGCATATCTTGCTCTTAGTAGGCATTGTAGTTGATGTTTTCATGCCTGTATGTAATTAATGATCATTCCTTAGAAATTTTACCCTAGAAAATTTATCCTTTTCAGGTCAACTAGTTTCCAGTTCCATTGCTGATAGTGGTTAAGAAGAAAAATTCATGAAGCACTGACAAGTTCCTTGGCTCAATTTCACCATAAACAGAGCTTTAGCCTTGGACTGCCCAGTGTGTCCCGGTACAGGCATACTTAAAAGAGGATGATAGCACCCTGTGATTTGAGCTCACCAAGCACCACACTTAAAATTGAAGATCTGTCTTCCTTGTAAACACTTCTGCTGTTCTGATCTACCACTACCCAACCCATATATGTGAGCTGAGAACTCCTGTCTTTTCTTTACCTTCAATTTGACAAGGACAAGTTAGTAATTCTTCAAAAATCCAACTTGAAGTCTTTCTCAGCATTATAGAATAACTGACCCACTAAATTACTGAAGGTCTTCAGGTCCTTGTTCAGCAAGGAGCCCCCTTCTCATTTGCCGTTAGTTGCAGTAAGATGTCCTCTTTTGGTTCTGACCAAATTAATTTAAAGAGTTAAGCTCTCAGATTGTGCAAGAGCCAAAAGTCTTTCAACAAACGCTGGTACAACTGCATGTGAGCTTATTCTCAACCTAATTCTGTCAAAATTATCTTGATTAATAAACCAAACTCATTATAACTACTAAGAATGTTCAAACTACTCAAGGTCACTTGAAGAGAATCACAGGAAGCCACACATAGCCCCTGTATGCAGCTGAGCAACCTCAGGGGCAATCACCTGTGAAGAGAAGTACAGAGGGCAGAAAAACACCTGTGGGCAGAAAAAAACATTGATAGAAAAAAGCCCCTGACTTCACAGTTCCACACATCAGCATCAGTGTCCACACAGACATTTTTGAGACAAGCATTTTCTTTTTTTCTTCTCTTCATTGTGTTTTTCTTTCTGTTGTCTCTATCCTGTAACTGCAGCTGTTGACTAGCAGTAGTTAACACCACCTAGTCAATGTGAATCTCTTGTGGTCAGCAATCTGTAATTATTAAGCTCTCTTAAACATAGGTTTGCTTTTTCAGTCAACCAGAAGCACTAGTATAAAACCTGAAGGCAGATTTACACAGCATAACATGAAGTAATTTCAAGAAGAAAGATATGATTTTGTGTATTTGAAACCTCAGCTTTCCACATACAACTTTCAGAGAACAATAACGGAAGCAACTTTTTTTTCTTTTTTTTCTTCATGTGAACAGTAATAAAAGAATGCAATTGTAAGAATTTGGATGTGACAGAAAAGCATCATTCTTAAGATCCACTGATAACAAATGCTTATTTGATTTCAAAATGATTTCAATGGTGTTGTAGCGCAAACAAAAGCAGACTGAATAATTATTAGAACTACCATAAAATTTTGCAGATGTCAATATATTTCAACTCGTTCACTGCCAATTTATTAAAATATTCCCTTGCAACTTATTAGAAGCAGTGCAGTAATCTGATACTTGCAGTACTCTGTGTATGATCAGTAATAATCTTTTGCATAGCTTAAATATGTAGATTGCATCTAATATAAGAGGTTTATAAGGAAAAGCACATACTGCAGTTGCTTCATTATTACTTTTGCTTGAAGCCATTTGCTGTAAAACAAGTGAAATTGCTGCTCCTGCTTCTTCTCAACTAAGTTCAAGCAACTCTAGAATGTTAATGAGAATTCAGGGTCAGTTCACTTCTGTGTACACAAAGCACTGGCTATATATATTAACATGAGAAAATGCAATTAGAGGTCACATCTCAAAACAAGCACAGGCAACATTTTACATGGCTGCAGTGCTGAAAGTTCATATAGTAAGTGTGGGAGTTTCTTCCTGCTTAAAGAGGGATTTCAAGATGAAGAAATACTATAATACTACTAAGAGACATATTCCAGTCATATGAGACATATGAAGACGCCCAAAGATGCATAAAGTTGCAAATAGTATGAAGAACATTAGTAGGAATGTATATCAAAAGCAGAACAAAGATTAAGATTGAGCTGAAAAAAAAATGAGATACAAAGAAAAGTCCTCATGAAAGAAGGGAAAAATGAGCTTATTACTTCAAACTTTAGTGTGAAGAGCTAAGAACATACAACAGACATGGCAGTAAGCAGTCTCCAAGCCAGTTTTACATCAGATGTTTACCCTGTCTGTTACATGTATCCATGGCCAAATCTTAAAACCCAGGACTAATGTACAGAGGTACTTCAAAACTCTCTCTGAGTTCAACTTTATTAGCAATGAAGAAGGACAGATACTTTCCATGTGCTAGCCTTCACTATCACAGATTTTATTTCCCAACATTAAACATGACCCTTATGTTTCCAACTCTGTTTCATTAAAAGCAAGCAAGCAAGCAAGCAAACAAACAAACAGAAAAAAAACATTCTCTTCTGCATGCACACTAGATGAACAACAGTATGATCTATCCACATAACTTCTTGCGATAATCTGTTTTCATCTGTCTAAATCCTATAGATTGCCAGGAGATGCCAGGAGCACTGTTTTTCATTCAGCAATTGTTTAATTGATCTACTTTTGCTTACCTTTCTTCCATGAAAATAGACACTATAAGATTTCCTTAGTGTTTTATAGGGTTTTTTTCTGTATAACCTTTGAGTCCACTTAGGCTTCATCTCTATCCTACAGTTGGGAGGGTTAATGTTCTGCTTTTGACACTCATCTTTCATCATTTCACAGTCACAAAAATTTTGTTTCCTTATACCAGATTATTTCATCATGGTCCAAATTGACCTCCTCATCTGTGCTACAACATCCTCTCTGCACCTGTTCTCTGCACAGCTGCTATATTCACTGCCATCCTGTCAATAATCCAGATGAGTATCAAGAGTGATGTCTTTAGTCTCTGCTGCTTCTGCTTGAGCATCCAGGTATCTTCTAAGGCTGGCTTTCACCAGCATTTTGAAGAGGTGATAGAAAGAGTGAGTCAGTGAGTGGGGAGTGTGTTTCTTACCTTATTTTTTCTCTTATTTTATCATCCTTAGGAACTCCTACTATTACTTAGTTTCTTTTATTGTTCTTCACTTCAGGGTGTATTCACTAGATCACATTATCATAAATATATCCATGGTCTCTTTTCCAGCTCATAAAATTAAAGCTCATCTTTCCTTCTGCACATTAATGTTTTTTTGCTATCTATATCCAATTTTTTTCATTAGTTTTAAGACAGAGGACTTAAAAGCAACAGCTTTTCTTCCACAGCCTACTGTGCACTTTACCTATGCAATGATTCTTGTTCTTGCTCCCAGCCTGCAAAAGCCACAGTCTTAAATTATGAAAATTACTTATTCTAGGCAATCAAAGACACAAAACAGAATAGAGATTTGCACACTTTAAATTTTTTTATCCTATCTTGCTAGATAAACACAATAATTTATTTCACAGTACATATTTTTTTGCAGGACAGAAGTCATAGCTTTACTGTATTACCAGAATCAAACTTTCTCTTCCACCCAATTGAGTAATCAATCTGAAATGTCATTCAGATGAAACCACGTAGTCCAGAAAAAAAAATTTCCAGCAGCAACAAGTGCTTCAAAGAAAAGTGCAAATTCTCGCACTCACCAAGGGGAGATTCTTTACAAAGTCCCCTAAAAAAGCAATTTGTATTTCATGGCACCAAAAGCTTAATTCCTTCTAAACATCTATTAGAGAAATGGATGATGAAGAAAATTGAAAGGAAAGGGCACAGAACTACAACACTAAACTTTTTATCCATTTTTGAAGTCAATTCTAGCTGATATGATATCTGATTACAGAACAGGAGTGATTTGAAAAAACTACTATATTTCCTACATAAGTCCTACTACTACATAAGTCCTTTATTTTTTTTTAACTTGAAATCTGTAAAATGTACAAATTCCCAGGCATTCAACCTCTCTATATTCAAATGTTCTAAGTAAATTCTGCTGGTTATACTTACTTATGGATTAAAGCAGAGAGAAAAAAATCTTACTGCTTTAACACATGCTAAAGTAAAATCTTCCCCAGATATAGATCTATTATGTTAAATACACAGAAATAACATTGAATCATAGAATCCCTAGAGATGGAAGGGACCTTTAAAGGTCATCTAGACCAAATCCCCTACAATGAACAGGGACAAAATAGAATGATGGAAAGTGAAAAAAAATATAAAAGACAGTTGCACTGACCTTTCATATGGAACCTCTATTTTTTTTTTTCTGTAGTTTAGCTTTCACACATTTATTTGAAGTGTACTTTAATTCTGAAACATTCAAAAGCAGATGTACTAGCCAAGCCATAGCATGCTTGTGAACATGAAGGTGTGGAAAAAAAAAAAGAAAATGCAAACAAAGAACACAGATTCAGAACAACTCAGCATGGATTTGAGCTTTTTTTTTTTTTTTTTTTTTTTTCCTGGTAATACTAGGGCCATCTTATAACATCTGCAGCTTCTTCCAAATGTTTAACGCAGACTAGACAATACTGTATGCTGCTTCAGTAAATCAGTGATCAATTTTCCTTTAGTTCCTATATTGGTGCACAAAAGCAAGAGCTTGCTGCAGTCCAACATAATAAAATAGGTGGCACTACTTTCAGAGCAGTCCCCATAAATAGAAGGCATTACATTTGGAGTGACCTACATAGGTAAGAGACTAGTTGATTTGAAAAAGGCATACATTTGGTTATATTTTAATATTTCATATCTTTAATAGTATCTGATGATTTAATAGTACCTGATGTATTTGTAAATTCATAGCCATACTATAAAACAGCTTAGAGGACAAGGAATACTTAAGGTTATGAAAAGTCATGAGAAAAAATGAAAAGGCTTATTCACCCAATTTTTTGCCAAGATACAGTCCCTACACAAAGTGAAAGACACTTCACCATTTGCTTACCCAAAACAGGCAGAACAATCAGAGACTGCCATATTCACCAGATCTTACAGACTGCACTCCTTCCATCTCTCAAGTTTCTAATGCATTTCCACTGTGCAAAAAGTAAGCACGAGGAAAGCTTGAAAAGGAATACAAACTGGCACATTTTGAAGGCCTTTTTTCCTTTTCTTCTTGTGCTTCTGCCTTAGGAGACTTTAAAATGAATCATAAACAGCAAGAACAGACTTGTCTTCTAATCCTGCATCTCAAAAATCTAATGTGATCCTACCATTTTGCTGCCATCAGGAAGCACAATCATCTTAACAGAGCATGAACTACATGACAAAGTGGACTGGGGACACATCATTAACTATCCAAAACAACTACCACATAGGATTACTGAAGTTGTTGCTTTGCCATCTCTTTTGTTTAATTCTATATCTTTTGCAATATTGAATTGTTGTTTTTTCTATCTGACATTATTGTATTCTAAAAGTCAAATGCAACTCAACCTTGAATACAAGAGACTATTCAGGCTCTTTTAATCCACAACAATTAGATATTAATGAAAGCAACCAGTATATAAAAAAATGGCAGGAATAATATGGCATATCTAATTCATCCACAGTTTGGTTCTGTAAGCATTTGTTATAACCTCTATATCGAGTGCTTCTCTGTAGGACTGGGGCTTTATGTGCAGTCATGCTCTTATACCTAATCACTACCATATGGAGGCCAGTGTAAGGGTCCATCCACAATGAAGCAGAACTGGAAAGTCTATTAAAAGTTAACTGTGAAGTTATTTTATACCTAGCTTATAAACTTTAAAAAGCCAGGCTAACAATGGTAATCTCAATACCACTGAAAACAGAGTGTGTCATTGGAGTGCTTCGCACTACACACAATGTTTCTACAAAGCAACTTTCTGAAGTTTGCAAATATTTTAAAAATAAGTAAAATGAGTAACATACAGTGTGCACACAAGTTTAGACAAAGATAAACAAAACACAGACACTAAGATAAAAGCAAAGGATGGAAAAAAGTCAACTTCCCCATAACTTTCTTGCTTCTGTCCATTTGTGTACAGAATTACTGTACACAAATTTTGGACACAAATTCCATCAGCCACCAGTATCAAGAATATAAGCAGACACTTTGTTGTTGTTGGGTTTTGGTCTGTTGTTTTTTTTTCCTTTTTTTTTTCTTCCCAGTTCTGAGGGTGAATTCTGTATAGGCAAAGGGGAATTAAATAGCATTTACTAGTGCCAGACACTTGTCTAGAGCAAGCACTAGACAGCTTCAATGCATAGCTCTGTGAATGCATATTATTTTTGACCTCCCACATTCTTACTGAAAGTCCAGGTCACAGAACAGGACTTCAGAGCCTTCCCTTTATATGACTGAAGCTCATGATTGTGACTCAGAGTTAAACAGAGAGGCCTGTCAATAGCAGTGGTAAAAGATCACATTTGGAGAGAATTTCTCCCCTCTGATCTTCACAGCATGAATGCTGCTTACTCTGTACATGTTCCAAGTATGGAACTCCCATTGAGGTTTTGTTTAAAAAAAGAGAGAGAGAGCGAGAGAGAGAGAGACAGTACAGCATACAGAGCAGAGTTCTACACTGTGGATAAGCTACTCACAGCATGAATTAGAGAATAACTTTGCCCTTAATTTGAACTCAAGTTCTTTCCTATTTCTCCATATTGCATTTGAAAGATCCATTTGTTGCTTCATTTTTGAGTTGTGCTAAAAGTGTGACAAAATGTAAGCACACTCCTCTGATGGCTAGCAGGAAACATGCATTTTCAGTGAAACAAACGACTTTCATTTAGTTAAGATTTGCGGACGAAAAGACACCCATTGTATACTTCACTATGATGCTGTACACGCTCAATGGAAAGAGCAGCCTTGAAGGTTCAACACAAGCAGGAGAAAAGCTACTTAAAGTCTTCAAACAACTGATCCACTATGATATCTTTCTTTTAGTATTTAATACAGATTTTTGAGTGTGTATCACAGAAGAACTACTGAAAGCCTTTCATTTAGAGGCACAGAGGAAACAGAAAACCACACCTTCTCCTAAAAAATTCTACTCATGTAATTTTCATCAAGATTTAAGTGCACCCATAGGGCTTTCATTTTCCATCAAGAGAACATAATACTCCTCCTGCATCGGAGCACCATGTTTTTACAGAGTAGTGTTCAGATAAATCAACACTTTTTTTTTTTCAGCTTAACAGAATTGTCTGTTTATTCTCCTGACTGTTCTAACACAGGAAAAAAAAAAAAAAATTGATCTCATGGAAAAAATGAATTTTATACAAAGATTCCAACAGTTAAAACACGGCCTTCCAACAGCTGCATATACAATGTCCTTTTTCATTCTGTTCTCTTTTTTTTAATCCTCTCTACTCCCTAGTACAGTTTTAGCAATAGGAATAATACTAGTGGAGACAGTTTCGGGTAATCATTTTACTGTAAGCAGCTTCAGTAACTAAACGGGTCTCAGTTACAGACCCTGCTCTGTCAGGTCAATACTAGCATACCATAATTAAACACAAGAGAAATACAAAGGGAAATTTTAACCTAAAACCAATGTGAATAATTGAAAAACTTCTCATATGTCTGCAGTAAGCAATTTAAATAGGACATAATTAAGAAAAAAATGGACTTCTCCCACTGACAGAGCACTGAATGAGATCATCAAACTGAGTGCAGAAGATTTTGATATATATAACGAATATATAACGAAATATAACGAAAGTATAACGAATTTTTTAACACTATAATGGAGAGTAAACCAGCATAGTTGTATAGGAATTATACTCTAACACAAATTTTAACAGTGGTGTGAAATTATTAAATGCCATTAATGTGTAAAATTAGCTGTTTTCAGCATTCATCACTACCCTCAGCCTGAGGAAAAAAAAAATTGCTAGGATAACTACTAGCATGGTTAAGTTAAAACTTTAAACAAAAATGGACAGCTATCAACACCGATAATCAACAATTCCTGAGTTTATTTACAAGTGAACTTCACTTTAGGTACTGGCATTTCCTTAAATCAGGAAGAAAAATACCAGATTCTGGCTACGCAGAAGTTTTAAACACAGCCTAATAAGAAGTGAGTATTTCTGCCATGAGGTTACCCTCTGTTCAGGAATTCAATTTCAGAATGCTAAGTTTTGCATGAGAAAAAATAGGGAGGGGTGATGGGACTTAATGTTATAAGAAATCAAGGACAAATAAATATTTCCTACAAAACATTTCAGGTTTTCACAGGATTTTAGAATAGGATAAAAAGAAAGACACTATATTTCTTGAGTATCAATATTTTCTCAGCTTTCATTTTGAAATTAATTTCCTTCATAAGATAACATTTCTGCTTTTCATAACATAATTACAAGGTAGTTTAGATGTTTCATTACAACTATCTGCATCTTGTGGCATTAATTTAGATGTTATCCATACTTTATTGGGGAAAATTGGAAGAAAAAAAAAAATAGAAAGCCAGTACTGGAATATGAAACACCAAATATATGCTAGCAATGTGTGCTTGCAGCCTAGAAGGCCAATCATATCCTGGGTTACATCGAGAGAAGTGTGACCAGCAGGTCAAGGAAGGTGATTCTGCCCATCTAGTCTGCTCTCGTGAGATCCCACCTGGAGTACTGCATCCAGTTCTGGGGCTCCCAACACAAGAAGGACATGGAGCTGTTGTTGGTCCAGAGAAGGGCCACAAAGATGACCAGCAGGATGAAGCACCTCCACTACGGGGTAAGGATGAAAGAGCTGGGGCTCTTCATCCTGGAGAAGAAAAGGCTCTGAGGTGACCTTATAGTGGCCTTCCAGTACCTGAAGGGAGTCTACATGAAAGTTGGGGAGGGACTTTTTATATGGACATGTAGTGAGAGGACGAGGGCAAATGGTTTTAAACTGGAAGAGGGTAGATTTAGACTAGATATTAGGAAGAAATTCTTTACTGTGAGGGTGGTTGCCCAGACAGGTTAACTATGACCCCTCCCTGGAGGTGCTAAAGGCCAGGCTGGATGGAGCTTTGAGCAATCTGATCTAGAGGGAGGTGTCCCTGCCTACAACGGGGGGGGGTTAGAACTAGATGACCTTAAAGTTCCCTTCCAACCCAAATCATTCTTCACCTTCCATTATTTCTCACTCACCAGCAATACCTGCAGTTAGCACAAGTGCAGTGGTATGATGCACCTTTTGCTTGTAGAATAACAAACTTAAACAGTCAAGACAAAAATAGAAATTTCAAATACACAAACTCAGATGTTTTCATTGAAGGTGCTTGCAACTTAGATGCCTATGTAAATAATGCATATGCTCTGGCACTTTCTTTGATAACAGTACACTGAACTTCTCAGAGTTTCCTGACAGGACTGATTAAACCTGTTACTCAATAAACCTGCTATAACTGAGGAGGTATATTAAAAATTCTGTCTGATAGCACACCTAACAATACAGTCAGATAATAACTTTTCCAATCAGCTGTCTTCCAGCTGCTTTAGACAAAACTAAAAGTCTCCCTGAAGTTCCTTACCTACAAAAGAGAATAGATGGAAGTTCACTCAAGACCAAAGACATAAGGAAGATATAAAAAAGATTTTAAAAGTCCAGTAAAAGTCAGATTCCTGTTTTGTAACAAAGAAGAAGGAAAATGCACAACATTTTATCAGACAAAAGCCAAAATATGCTTAAAATAAAATAAAATGAAATTATATGCTTAAGATGAAATAAAGCAAAAAAGAGTAACAAGAATTCTTTAATACAGAAAGATAATATAAATTTCTAGGGAAAAATACATGAGTGTGTAAGAGAGGCTGTATAAACATTAGTAAGTACTTCCAAGAGAATTTGTGCTTCTATTAATCATAATTCTAAAATGATACAAAAGAAAACATATTCTGGAATGAAAACAGTCATCACTGTCACATCCTTCATCATTAAGAGGATTTATGTAGTTTTCTTCTAGCAGTGTAAGCCCTGGATTGAAGAGGAATACTCTACATATTTTACTGTTCAAAGCCCTCAAATGGCAACAAAGAGACACTACAGTGCTAATCCACTTTTAAGAACTGTCAGGCTGGAAGAGAGGGTGTTATGTGGTGTTGCTTCAAAATAGTTTAGAATACTAGAAAACTGAAAGTTAAATAAGACAGTGGATATCACCTCTAATACAGAACTGAATACAGAAGTCTCATTTGTGCTTTCTAATGTTGGCAAGTGTCCACTCAAATAACCTGCTGCATTTTGCAAGAACTTTAAACACATGCCATAGACAGCAAATCTCCACTTCTTACCTCAAATATAGGTCTACATTTGAAGCAAAACTTGGGCTTCTAAAACAGTGTTAATAGTACTGAGCTAAATTTATACAACTAGAATGCTTATTATGACCTTTGGGTATTTTAAATCAAGGTCCTCTTCAAGAAAGCAGTAGTTACACTCTCTTTGGTTTTCTAAAAAGAAAAATAAACTGTATGTTGTTTTTTTGTGTTTCAAATGGATAAATGACATGGACACTCAAGACATTGCTGCATTCATTTTCATCTCTTTTGCTTAAATAAATAAGGACTTTATTTTCACCACTGATTTTATCAGTGGAAAGTGTTTGCATCTGCAATACAAAATGTGCAAAGCAAATTCCATTTTACATTGAAGCAGTCAAAAAGTTGTTTGTCTCTGCTATTTGATACATAAATGTAATACCACTTACTATCCTTTTTTTCCCTCATTTAACAGCCAAAATTGCTCGTGTATCTGTAGAAAAAGACCTGCAGTGTTGATGTACATGATATATTGAGAGGTGGTGAGACTTTACTGATCATCAGATGACTTCATTCTTGGCCCAATACATCCATCAGGCCTTTTATTTCCTCTAAAGAGAAACCGGAGTTCTATACAATTTGCAAAGCCCTTGTAAAATGTGCAGTAGTTCCATTTGCCAGCTGGCATGTTTTCAAGTGAATCTTGATTGAGCCACTACATTATACAAATAGGAAAAAACACTGAGGATTTTAACAAAAGGAAATCCACTATGAGAGCAAAGATCATATCACGTTTTAGATTATTTGAGTGTTCACTAAAAAGAGATCTTTTGTTTTGTTTGATAGTGAACAGTGAAAGAATCGACAGGAAGACACGTTTGTTTCAATGCTAAGTGGTGTAGCAAACAGCAGCAAATGATCACTGCAGTTTCTACACTGTGTGAATTTCAAAATAGTGAGGCACAAACACCAAAATGTCAATTTTGGCTGTAACTAAAGAAAGGAACAGTAAATAGTAAAGTAAAATCTACTGCAAAAGTAGAGGCTTCACTTCTTTCTCCTCTATTGTTTTCTGAAACTACACTTACTGAACTACATGGGCTTTTAAGAAAACTAGTGGTGTCTTTATGGTCCTGTATCTTTAACTACTATGCTGACAAGAAATGCAACCACAGCCCAATAAAATTATGAATACTATTTATCATTCCCTAGACTCCTCCTTCTAGTCTTCGTTTAAATTTCTAAATTAACCTCACTGATTCTTAACTTCACAACATAGAAGGAATTATCTTGAAGATAACTCCTAGTCATACATGAAAATGTGCCTCTTTAGTCATATGGAACAAGGCCTGTGGGTTCAGTGCTCTTATCTGGTCCTACAGAGCTGAAGAAAATGTTTAAGTACGCTAGAATAAAACTAGGTAGGAAAAAAAGGGTGAAGAGAAATCTAAACACAGCATTAAATAAGCAACAGAAGGCAGAGAGTAAAACATGTAAGACATGTGAGGGAAGGTATACTTTCATTACAAGGAAAGTACCAAACAACTCTAGAAAGATCTAAAGCCCAAACATACAAGAGCACTGATTTTACAACAAAAACAAAACAAAACAAACCCATAAATCCTGTCAAGCCACACTGCAGACCAAACTTGCATGCTCATTAATTTAGGTAATGCCATTTAGGTGTATGCTTATATTATAACTATCAGTGAACACTAATGTAATAGCGAACTAGAACTTGCAAAGAGATCTCGCATAGCACAGCTCTCTGCATAAGACACCCAGCTGCAGACCCTCTTAGGTTTCTTTTCAACCACTCTCTAATGACCATTTTAAAAGACACCAGCTGCAAAAGCGATAGACAGAATATGAAAAAGTTGAATAGATTTTTCACTTTTTAAAAAGCAGTTAATGGTTTCAACATTTGATTTTTTGAAAACTGAGTCTTTAATGTATGCAACATTTTATGCCTATAAGGAACAGTTGTGTGAACTAAAGAGAGAACACTGGAAAAAATGCATCACTGCCCTGTGACCTCCTTGATCTAGGCCCAATTTCCTTGCATTTGAATCATTAAATTCCTCTCCTGGCAGTTTAAAACTTCACTGATGTCAAGACAAGTCCCATTAGATAAGAGATACTAGATTCTCCTGTCTGAGTTCCTCTGAAAAGCACATGTAACTTATTGTAAAATAACTACTGTTAAAAGCAGGGTATACTGTGATTATTTGGAAAAAAAGCATCTTATAAACAAAAAATAATTTTGTCCCTTTAATTCCAAAATACTCTGGACTTCCAGCTGAGATGTTGTTAGTTTTATTCCACAATGTACTGAAAAAACATTGCTGAAAAAATTCTACCAGGACCCCATGAACAAAGACTGGATTTTTTCCACATGGAATAAGTATTGGTATCATTTTCCATATGGCTTTGCTTACTTTCAGTTCTAAATATGAAAACACTGTAAACGGAAACAGGCACAGAAAAGTTATCAAATCCTGTTAGAGACAAAACCTGGACACATATGCAACATCACAAGGGAAAAAGGCTTGGACTTAAGTTGAAATTCCAAAGCAGCTGATAAACTCAAAATAAATCATTGCATTTTTATCAAAATTTGAGTTCCGCTTTTCAGGTTTGCTTTTTGGGGGCTGTTGGTTGATTGTTTTGATTTTGGCTTTTTTTTTCCTCAGCATGTCCATATAAAATGCACTTCGACAGCCCTGATGTGTCAAGCATGGGCAAATGACTGATTTTTAACAGGCAGCTTCCCACTGCCAACCAAACAAGAACATCTATTTCCCTGAAATACAGCCAAGCAGCTGTATTTCAGAAAGGTTCCATTTCATTTCTAGTTTGGAAACAAAGAAAATTGCTGTATAATCTATTATTTGCATTTGCCTAAATTAACAGACCTTTGCTTCTCAGGTGCAACATGCCAGTGAAATATTTTAATCTAGAAATGTGCAAAAATCATGTTACATGAAAGTAAGAGAAAAAATGAGTTCTGGTTTCAAAGTGCTTGCCAACTGACAGTTTTTGCCTTCTGCAACCTATAACAATTTATAGATTGACCAGAAAGCCACCTACTGCACAGGACATATGAATTTGTTAGATTACTCACAGTAAGGATTCAGTTCTGATAGATACTCAGTGACCTCAGTGGCAAGTAAAATGCCTCCAATTTTACTGCACTACTCTGTATTTATAACACTGTTTTTACTCCAATAGGAGCATCCTCCATTTCTACTGATAATTGTTGAGAACTGTTTTAGTCATATATAAAAAAGCCATAAGGGAAAGGAGAGCTTTCCTTCCAGTTTGAGTTTTCTCCTTCATCCATCTTCTGTAATTACAAATTACATTGAGGATCAACACAAAGGCCAGATGTCCCTGCACTCAGCTAGTTAGACATTGTATCAAAGATATTACTGAAAGTATATAATCAAATGAACTTACCAGTAGAGAAAACAAGAACAGTGTCATTCCAAAGACCATATTTTTTCAGAGCATCAGTAAGATTTCCTACAGCTTCATCCAAAAGAGACACCATTCCTGCGTAATGGCGCCTCTTTTCATCTTTAATGGAGGAATATGGTTTCATGTACTCTTCAGAAACCTCAAGAGGCTCATGGACAGACTGAAAAGCAAGGTAAAGAAAGAGGGGCTGGGGTGGAAGGGAAGGAATGTAAATTAGTTTAACACAAAGCACTACATGCAAGAAAAATGCTTTAATTCGTAAACACGCACTAGACTTCTAATTTTAGTGTTTGGTAAAATCACAGAGAACACTATTCTTGGAGCTACTGAAATAACCCTGAAAGACAATATAGCCTTTAGTTAAAGCCAGCACAGGTTCACAAGAGGATGGTCTTGCTTAAGTGATTTAATTTCCTTTCATGACAAGGCTATCAATCTTTTTGACCAGTGGAAGTCAGTAGACCTGGTCATTCTGGAGTTCAGCAAAGCTTTCAATACTGTTTCTCACAGTACCCTTCTGGATAAAATGTCCACCATGCAGCCAGCCAAAAACACAATATGATGGATGAACAACTGGCTGATGGGTCACACTCAAGGACTGCAGTAAATGAGGTTACATCAGCCTAGCAGCCAGTCACTAAGGGGATACTGCAGAGTTTCATTTTGAGGCCAGTTCTCTTCACTGTTTTTATAAATGATCTGAATGCAGGATTTGAATTCATACTAAGTAAATTAAGAGGACCTTTGGTAAAAGACCTATCCAAAGGTGTGAGAAAACATCAACTGACCTTCTCTTCATAACACAGTTATGAGTTTTTTCTCTGAAAATTCTTCCACTAAGCTTTCTACTCTTTTTTTAGGAGAGCAATATGCTAGAACATTTTAATAAATTTATTAAATAAATTTAATAAATACTGCTCCTATTATTAGAAATAAAATGGAGAAGGGCAGTAGGCTAGGGTTGTGCAAACCAAATTCATTTGTACAGGGAGAAAAGATGAGTTTTATCAGTGCTACTTCTCACATTTAGCTGTTCTCTGTGTAACCTTCTAAGAAGCCTAGATAGAACCTCTGCATTAATATATATATATATATTTTAATATTCTTTAGTGCGAGTAAGAACTGCTGACTGTACCTTCTCAGTGTTATGATTGGCTATAAGGTCTATAGCTCTTTCTGTAAATAAATTCGTGGAATACATGTTTTTAAAACCAGTAGCGACTTCTTCTCCATCACGGAAGTCCAGGGCACAGCGTGTTACATTCTTTGGTTTGATGAACACACAGTGATCATGAGAATAATAATCCTCACTCCCCAGAAGATAACCTAGAAAGGATGACAAGTAAAGAGGCCCATATAACATCACAGAAGCAGATACATGGGAAAGAGAGCCGAATAAAAATGTCAAAACTTTAGAGCTTTAGGGATGAGAAACTCATCCAACTTTTAATAATCTGCAGTGACAGCCCATGATAGGACTAAATAGCTCAACACTGAACACACAGACTTTTTATCACTTCTACAGACAGTAATTTCACTGCACAGAAAATCGTCTGAAGGCAGTTCAGTGACATTTATATTCAAATTTTTGATAAAAGTTATAAACCAATACACTGTTAGTGAAGTAAGTCACTTATCCCAGTAACACTATAAATTTATATCATAGTACAAAATTGTATGCTTTTTCATGTAAGACTTTTCTCTCTATTACAAAGTTTGGACTACTTTATCTTAGTACTTGTTTTTTGTGGTTTTGTTTTTTTTTTTTGTTTGTTTGTTTCCCTTTTCGGTTGTTATTTGGTGATTTTTTTTCTTATACTTATTTAAAAACACCCAAAAATGAAGTGTTTCTTCAGCTATGAAGACATTTTTGATCCACTGCTGCCCCCAATTGGTGAAAAGAAGATATTACAATTTGAAGATAACCAAAAGACAAAAAAATCTAGAGGTGTAGATTTGCTCCCACCAAGAACTGTACTATTAAGCACGGAGTGCCTTACTCTTTATAGACCAGGAAAAAAAACTCTTTAAAATCATTCAGATCTCATAATTATTGCTTCTACAATTAGATTTCAGATGTATATTTCAATACCCTAGAAAAGAAAAAAAAAAAAAAAAAGCAAAATCTGCAAAATTATATTCTGAAGTTCTGCAAAACCAAACTAAAGCTGAGGATAAAACTTCAGAATGGAAGAACTCTACTTGAATCTTATTCAGCAGCTTCAAGTATTACTAGTCATGCAAAAAGGATAAGTGTAGAATGAAGAAAGAGATATTAAAGTACACTTTATTCATTCACTTGTGAAGCCATAGTCTCAAACTCTCTTAAGAGTCAAGAGACAAAACTGTTCTAAACTAAAGGAACTGTTCTTCCCACCATTTTCAACTTGAATCATCAGTATCTACAAGGGAATATAGCACAATCAGGCTCTTAATCTGGATACCTAGCATTAGAAGAGCGTGGACTTCAGAAAGCATAGATGAAGTTTATCTTAATTTTCCAACTGTAAAACTGGGCAGTGGCAATTAATAGTGACAAAGTTATTTTCAAGATGATGTGTTTTGAATTTTTCCATTCAATGAAAGTTTTTAAAATCCATCCTAGTGGATGTTAACAACTTCATATTCAGTATCAGGTGACATGGGATGCATTAGTGACAGCCTCATCCAAATAACACCAAGAATATTTGTGCAAAGCTATGAAACATCTAATTAATACTTGGAAAATAAACTTTTTAAGAGGAAAAATATGTAGTGCATAGTTACAAACTGCTCTGTAGCATAAACATAGTTGGACAATCCAATGATGGCTTTTTGTTTGTTTTTTTAAATCTAGGTGACTGATTTCCTATCTTTTAAATTCCTGTAACATTTTGGATGTTGTTTCATAAAGATTCTTGCACTACATGCCTTTCCAGAGGAAGTGGAAAATCAGTGATATTCTATTCACAAAGCATGAAGACAGTATTGTGTGGTGCCTACTTCTCTCCCTTTTAAATGTATCAGCTTACTGTAAATTTAATATTATTTTCAGAACAAAATATGTCTATTGTTTGATCTAACCCAAAATGTTCACTTTAGAGATACTTCTAGAAAATGAAACCAGTCACTACACCTTAAGTCTTTTAACTATCATGGAACACACTTAAATGCAGTTCTTTAAAAATAAACACTTTCTTTAGAGGGACTCAATAATTATGGCATTTTCGTCAATAAATTGGTGAGGCTTGGACATACATTTAATACACCAATGCATTTTAAACAGTTACACTTTGCAAATAAGCTTACACAAACATTCATTTACTTATGCACTAACAGTAAATCTGTCCTTAGAAGAATCAAACACTCTTCTATCATTTTTAACACCATATTTACTGCACAGATTAAATCTACCCATTACCAAAGTAAGTATCAAATCCTCTGCGGGTTGGAAGGCATTCCTTCCTGTACATCCCTAAATGCCACTTCCCCACCATGTGAGTAACATATCCTGCATCTTTAAGCAGCTCTGGGAGGAGTTTCTCATCAAGCGGTAGACAGCTGGGCTGGCACGGCCAAATTATTTGGTGTTGTAAACCCGTGTGGATCTAGCAAGAAAAGGAAAGAAGAAAGATTTTTACAATTTAACGACACGTGTCTGTAGGCTATATATCAGGCCCAAAATAATAAATACTATACAGCAAGCTGGCTAGCATCAGTTTTTATGGCCTGTTTTCAGTGATGTAGCACTGAGGAAGTTCAGGAACCCAAAGATGGAGGATATGGAGGAAGACAATGGAATAGCATTGTTGGTGTTAAGAAGAGGATCTTTTCAAGCAGAAATCAAGTACAAAAGTGCAATTAAAAAAAAAAAAAGAGCCTTTTGGGCTTCCACTGGAAAACCTACCAATTAACAACTACCAAACTACCACTACTACCTTTCTGTTAGACCTCTAACTACTCCATCTATGTTTTTAAACTTAACAAGTGGTGAATTGTGTATCTCCACAAAAGTGTGACCAGTAATGATAGTCTGATTAGTACATCATGTTCAATACAAGAAACTTTTTCCATGACTACATACCATAAGCTGAACTTTGTTAATTCCCTTATTTTTGACAACATAGACAGTGGGATCAAGTTTACCCTCAGCCAGTTTGCTGATGACATCAAACTGAGTGTTACAGGTGATATGAGGAAAGGATACCATGCAGACTGACCTGGACAGGCTTGAACAGTGGTCTCATGAGAACCTAATGAGGTTCAACAATGCCAAGTACAAGGTGTTGCACTTGGGTTGAGGCAATCCTAGATATGTGTACAGACTTAGAGAAAAACTCATTGGGAGCAGCTGTGCAGAGAAGGACTTGGGGGTTCTGGTGCACAAAAAGCTGGAGATGACCCAGCAGAGTGCACTTGCAGCCCAGATAATACCCAATAATACCGGGTCCAATAATACCCAGGGCTGCATTGAAAGAGGGTTGGCCAGTAGAGAAAGGTGATTTCCTACTCTGCTCTCATCAGGCCCCATCTGAAATAAATGGGTCCAGATCTCAAGCCCCTAACAGCTGTGGCTGTCCCATCCCTGGAGTTGTTCAAGGCCAGGCTGGTGGGGCACCGGGCAGCCTGACCTAGTGGGTTTCCTCTCTGTCCACAGGAAGTGGGTTGGAACCAGGTGGGCTGGTTCCAAGCTATTCTGTGATTTCCCACCAAAAAGAAATACAGAACAAAACATAAAAAAACTTAAACCTAGGATAGAAAATACACTGTGCATGCTTCTTTCTGGCTCAGACTCTGTGACAACACCATACCCAACTGTAACACCGTGAATTCTTAATATTTTTGTGATTGGTTAAGAGAGGACTTGCAGCAAACTGGTAACTAGTGAAAAGAACTGTAACAATCTTGTGAAGGCTCACAAAAAAGCGTGCACTGTAACACCCTTCTGAAAGGTTGCATAACAAACACGTGTGCAAGCTGTGGAGAAATCAAGAGTTATCTGCCTTGGTTAAGGAGGTCTTGGGTTCCCCCCCTCCAACCACGACCATGATCATCATGCAGAAGGAGAAGCACAGCTGGTACAGCATGCACATGGCACATGATACCAGACACCTTCTGCCTGCCTACAGCTCCTGGCCCAATTGGAAGGGGCCATCATATGGCATAAGAAGCACTGCCAACCCGAAAGCCAGTGGCAAATGCCCCACCACATCCTCCACCACTCCAGAAGAAGAAGAAGGAGGACAGACTCACAGGACATCACGGGATCTGCAGTGGTGGCTTGCTTTTCTTTCCTCTCCTCTTTTTTTTCCTCTCTCTCCTTTTCTTATCTTTTTTCTCTCTTGCTTGCCTGCCTTTTAATAAATAAAGGCACACTCTTGTTCAATCCACACACTGTTCTGAGTGTTAATTTGGATGGGTTGGGATCAACATAATGAACCATAAGCCTCTTTGGCTTGCAACACACACATACAAGTTTAAATATCTTATTTACAAAATATTTCTAGTAATCTGCCGCTGTCAAAGCACAAAATCAAGATTGAACTCCAAGTATTTCCAGTTTCAACTTTAAGATCAGAAACAGTGATTTCCTATTGACACTGACCCACATTTAAATAAGCATATTAACTATAAAATGGGTGCTAGAAATGGTCAGTATGATGAAAATGGGAAATTTACACCGAAAAATATAAAGAGTTGGTTAAAAAAAAAAAAAAAAGTAGAATGTATTAAATCTTCTTATGCCTTATTACTCACTTTTGATGTTTGGAACTAAAGCAAATGTTGCTTGCAAAGGGTAAGTCCCATCTAGTGCAGTTGCTCTGAGACAATAAGAGACAACATCCAGAACGACAAAGAGACATTTATTTTCATTCTGAGTGGTTTCCTCAGGTAAATCACTATGATTAATATACACATACAGGACTTCTTTAGAGAGGGAAGATGTTCTGGAAATGCATTTAACCCTCTATCATTTCCTCCATTTTGACCTTCCAAAATTATTCTTCTTCCTGTTTTTGCCAAAGTTGCAATAAAAAATAAGAGGGGAAAAAAAAAAAAAAGTACAGTAGAGCATGAAGTCCAACTCTTACACTTGTGCAACAGAAAAAATAAAAGTAGATCATGATCATAATACAAAGAGGTGAGACAGTCAGGTTAAGGCTAAGTCAAAGGACACACAAATGTATGTGCCGAGGGTATCACATAAAGGAGGATGTGTAGGTAAGAATGCATTTAAACATTATGTTAGAAAAATAAATCACACACACAATCACAGAATTGCAGGGGTTGGAAGTGACCTCTGCAGATCATTGAGTCTGACCTGCTGCTAAAGCTGCTAAAGCAGGTTCCCTAGGGGAGGTGGCACAGGAAAGCATCCAAGTGTGTTCTGATTATCTCCAGAGGAGACTCATAACCAATCTGCACAGCTGGTTCCAGTGCTCTTGCCCTCACAGTAAAGGAGTTCATCTCACATTCGCATGGAACTTCCTGTGTTCCAGTTCGCGCCCCTCGTCTGTGGGCATCATGAAAAAGACCCCATCCTCCTGACTGCCAGACTTTAGATATTTATAAGCACTGACAAAATCCCTACTCAGACTGCCTTCTGCAGTGCAGTCCCACATCTCTCAGCCTTCCTTCATCCGGGAGATGCCCCAGGCCCTCATCATCACTGCGGCACTCCGCTGGCCTGTCTAAAAGTTCCCATCCCGTCTCCACCCGGTGAGACCAGAGCTGGGCACAGACCTCACGAACGAAGCACATCACGCCCGGATCTCGAGCCACACGCCCACCCAGTTCTGAAGGTCGTAACAAGAGAGGTCTGCGACGGGGACCTTTCCCACCACGCGCTGCCACTGCCTTTTAACCACTTAAAGCAGAGAGCGACCTCGGCTTTTCCGAAGCACGGCACCTCGCGCCAAACTCCGTTTAGTTTTACCCTAACAACCAAGAAGCGAAACGGTGACGGGTTTGTTTTCACCAAGCGGCACGGAGCAGCCCCGCTCCCGGGCGGGCAGGCTGCAGGCGTCGCAAGCAGCAGAGCGCCGGCCGCCCCCGCCGCCGCCTACCTGGTAGCGGCCGCTGAGGAGCTGGCTGCGGGACGGCGTGCACAGCGGCTGCGTGTAGTAGCGCTCCAGCCGCACGCCGCCCGCCCCCAGCGCGTCCAGCCGCGGCGTCCGGATGGCCGAGCCGTGCCAGCCCACGTCGCCCCAGCCCAGGTCGTCGGCCAGCACCAGCACCAGGTGCGGGGGGGACCGCGCCGCCGCCGGCCGCGGCAGGCACCACAGCAGGCACCACAGCGCGCAGAACCGCTCCATCCCCGCCCGGCAAGCAGGAACTGAGCCCCGGCGAGCCGCCTCGTTCGTACCCGGGCCCGCCTCGGGGATGGGCCGCGGCCGGGGGGCGGGAGCGCCCGCTGTGGGGAGTGCTGCGCGGGATGGCGGCCGGGGGGTTGCGTCGCTTCTTCCTGCACACGCCGGCCGCGGCAGGCGACGGGGTTGTCCCGCACAAAAGTTGGGCCCCGCCACCCCGTGCGGCAGCCCTTGGCGGTGACGGCGCCTTGCCGGGGGAGGCGGCTGGCTGTGCGCGGTGGCAAACGCCAGAAGGACGAAGTGCGCGGCCTGCCCGCCGCCCTGGTCTGATGCCGCTCGCGTCCCTTCCCCTGCCCGTTCCTGCTCCTAAGCCGTCAGCGGCACCGGGTTTTGCACTTGGTTTGGCTCATGTGGCCGAGAGGCCTGGTTCTGTCTCTGCTTCTGAAATCTCCCTTGTGACAGTTACACTGTAGGAAGGAAGTGAAGCAACCCAGAAGCAGAACTAACAGCTGTGTCAGCAGAGCTGTTTCTTCAAACCATTCTATCTTCTAAGGCAATATTGTAAACCTACATGAAAATCTTGCTGTAACACAGACTGGGAAAGAACAGAAGGAGCTGTCAGCTGAATTGTGCATCCACTGTCCACAAAAATATTTCTGTATTGAGTTAAAAAGCAAACAACTATACGTTTCACATTGACCTAGAATGGTACATATATACATTCCCAAAATTATGCAGCCATTTGGTTTTTATCAGTTTAAACAAGGCCAATACCGAGTACACCAAGACCCTGCCCACTTTCTTTATTGTTCATAAATCTCTTTAGAAAGCAGTTCCTGCTCCTCTGAATGAAGACTAGTGGATAAGCCTGTGTAGTTAGCAGACATTATAGAAATCCCAAAGGATTCCCTGCTAGCTTGAAAACAACTGCACTGACAAGCGATGACGTGTTTTTCTACAATGATCAATAATAAATTTATATATATTCCAGAGAGAAGTTCATTTAACCTTCATTTTTTAATTCTTAAACATACACAGTATCATCTGAGTGATTCCCGGGATCTGTTTTTCAGACCATCAGTAGTTCTGATACCCATCTAGACAAATGGTACTTTTTTCCCAGCTTCCAGGTATTTCTCCAGACGTTCTGATGGAAGAAGTGGAATGTGTCACAGAGGTATTCCAAAGAAAATGATAGAAGGAGAGACTGGAAGTGCACTCAGTAAACAAGAAATGAAAGTCCATAATGAAAGAAAGCAGAAAAGCAGGTAAGGACAGCACTAGTATGAAGATTATATATATGACAGGAATGCAAAGTGGCCAGGAAATCCAAGCAAGAAGAATCTGATATGAAGAAATAGAAAGAAAGCAGAATATGAGAGAGAAGAAATGTATTAAGAAAAAAAATGATTTTGCTGTTAATTTTTTCTCTCATAAAAGACAGTGACAAATAAATGAATATAATTATGGTAAGTTGACGTTGGTTCTGTTATACCTAGATCTGTAAGTTCCATTTCTTTACAGTTATTATTGCTGTCTTTGTATAATTTTATTCTGCATATCATACCATGTTTATTTTTTCCCTGGGTGAATTTCTAATACTGAACTCTAATGTGTGGAAGGTTCTGGAAGAGGGCTGTTCCTGTACGCTTTTGTTCACCTCAGCTTTAGGACTAGGGTGAAAATTAAGGAAATTGCACAATTAAGATAACCAAATTTTTTCTTACTGTTGGAAAGAGGCTTATCAGCTCTGAGTCAAAATATGACACTGATACTGGAACAAGAAGCAGTAAGACTTTCCTAGAGTAACTTTTATCTGAAGTAAATTCCAGGATTCCTGACAGAGCTGATATGTGACTATGAGTTATATTCCATTTGTTCAGATTTTAGTCATACTGTTTCTAAGTCTGGAATGCTCTAACTTGCCTTATTTTTAGTCCAGATCTATCAGCAGTCACATTTGTCTCAAAGAAATTGAGTTTTTTGCTAATTCATACGTCTCCATTCTAGTTAAAATCCCATTCAAATGTTATCACATTCTTGTGGAAATTATTCTTGATCATTCAAAATAACTTTGAAAATCTACACGGTGTTTGTGAAACAGAGATGCTGAATACAAAGTTTGCATTAAGATTCATAAACCTATTTATCTCATATGTTTTCAGAGCTAAAATGGTGTTCAAGCTGAATTCATCTGCCCTTGTAGAGAGGTGTCAAGATTTTTTTCTGTTATTAGGCTAAATGAGGATGATATGTAAACTGGTTGCCTGATCTGCCAGAGTTGAAGTATTTTAAACTACCAAAACACACACAGCAGGTACTGCACAGTCACAGTCTGAATGTTGCTTTTTTTTTTTTTTTTTCCTGTTTTTCTTGGTGCTAAGCTTATTACTATCTTGAGAACTAGGACCATGTGAACTTAATGAAGTTCAACAAAACAAAGTGCAAGATGTGTACAGACTGAGAGAACTCACTGAGCGCAGCCCTGCTGAGAAGGACTTGAAGGTCCTGACTCATAAGAAACTTAACACGAGTCCCTTGCAGGGGGAAGGCTGGTTGTTCTGCTGCAAGAGTGCCCTTGCAGCCTGGAAGGCTGGATTGCATCAAAACAGGGTGGCCAGCAGGGATAGAGAGGGGATTGTCCCTCTCTCCTCTGCCCTTGTGAGACCCCACCTTTATTACTGCATCCAAGCCTGGGTCCCCAGCATAAGAATCAGTGTCACAGAATTGTAGGGGTTGGACCTCTAGAGATCATTGAATGCAACCCCCAAGAAAGATGTGGCGCTGTTGGAGGGGATCCAGAGGAAGGCCACAAAGGTGATTGAAGAGCTACAGCACCTCTCCTTTGAAGGAAGGCTGCAGGAGCTGGCCTTGTTCAAACCGGAGGAGGTTTTAGGGAGACTTCATTGCAGCCTTCCAGTAGTTAAAGGAAGCTTGTAAGCAGAAGAGAAACAGACCTTTTACATCGAGATTTAGATTAGATATTAGGAGGAAATTTTCTACTCACAAGTTGGTGAGACACTGGCACAAGCTGCCCAGAGAAGCTGTGGATGGATCCATGGAGGCGTTTAAAGCCAAGGTTGGATGTGGCCCTGGGCCCTGATCTAATGGCAGTCCCTCCCATGGTAGGGGATTGGAACTGAATCTTCCAACACAAGCCATTCTATGATTGTTACTATTTTAGGAATTTGGATTCCCAAACAGAAAATACAATTTATATCAGAGAGTATTCTCTTGCATCAAAGAAAAAATCCTGGAAATGACCTGTGTTCAGTCCCCTTAGTTTAATCATTTTTTTTTTTCCCTGCGAGCCTACATCTTTGGAGATGGGTGAGCATTCTTTCCTTGTTTGTCCCTTTGGCCATTTCACTCTTGTATCACCTTTCTACCATGCTAATCTTTCCGACTGTAACAGAGCAGTAATAAAGCAGGTAGGCAAACTGGAAAGCCCTGCCAGAGATACAGTACTTATAACACTTAGACATGTTTGCTTAAAACTACTTGAGATATCTCTACTGCAGATTACACTGTAAAATAGAAAGCACAGTCATTCTTTAGATAGAAAGGAGTGCAGCAGTCTCTCAGATACACTTTTTGTCTTATTTGTGGCTAGTGATGATCACGGTTTTACAAGATAATCTTATTCTTACAAGTCAGTGACAGTAAAGAGACTTAATTTTGTTTTGCCTTGTCTCATATACAGCATTCCACAATTTTTGTCTTCCCTATATCTTGAAACTAAATTAAATTTAACTGGACAAGACTCAAGCTTGGTGAGACCCAAGAACAACAGCTGTTCCTGAGCAGCCCACATCAGTATTTGGTTTTCCTCTCTAGATATTATATTCTCATAGTTTAAGTATTGTCTTGCTTGGGAGTCAAGATTTGAAACTGAAAATTAGTGTAAGTAATTTACATGACAGTTAATCTAAATTAAAGCACCTTCTTGAATGCCTTACTGAATAAAGGTGAAAGTTTTCAGCAGTCCAATGTTATGATTATCTATAAAATGAGACCAATATAGTCCATATGAGAAGTTAGTTGCTGGGAGCTTACATCTGGAAATGTGCTATAAGTCCATGAGAGGCACAGTTTCTGAGCTCAATTTGGAATTGAAGGAACTGTATCTGTGATTCACCATCTTTTGCTCAGGTTGCAGAAAGTCTGCACCTTCTGCCGTCGGACTGATGTGGTTGACCTGTTAATGAACAGCACATTTTTTCTTCCAAACTGGAAAGAGTTACAGACCTGATTTTTAACTTCCAGTTAGAAATGTGGATGGAATAAGTGAAACAGCATGCTGTATAACAAACCTACTTAGGCAAATACATGTGACAGCCTGCCTCAGAATTACTGTTATTGTACAATCCCAGACATCAAGTCTAGTGAATTCGCATATTCACTGTTTGCATATTAAAATTCAAAACTATGTTCCTAAGAATTGCTCTCTCTTCCTCCACATTTTAAATAAAACTATCACGTTGTGTTGTATTTTAGGTTTCTTAAATTTTCACGGAAACACTGTGGCTAAATGCCTCTTTAAAAACAACATCGCCTTAACAAAAAGTAACACCTCTGATTTGTTCAGCAAAGCAGAGTCACTTACAAAAGCAAAATAGAAGATTATTTCAGAATGGATTTTCCACCTAAGACAGTACTACATGCAAACTCCCAAATCTTTTCTTTTGATCTTCTTTGTAAAAGAGATTTGGAACAACACAACGTGTGGAATAAATCTTTTAATAAGTGTAAATGTTCACTACTCAAATTGTGTTTCTCCTGATATATTTCCTTCTTTGAGAAAGATTTAGATAAAGCACTTGGGGAAAAAATCATGCTGAGTATTATTTACAGTCATGTGAACTTCAAAAATGTTTGTCTATAGCCTACAGGTGAGTGCTGGAAATCATATGACGTTTTAATTCAAAAGAACTGGTGAGAATATTATGGAATTCAGAAATGTGTTTTAATAATTCAGTGTATTTCCACTGTTTACATTATCCCAATCCTACTTACTTGGCTTATCAAATATAAGAACCTCATCTCCTGTGGATTACAATTTTTTCATCATCAATATTTCTGTTTAACAATGTTTTAACCACTGCTCAGTCTACAATTAACAGGAAAAGGAGGAATAGAAGATCTTCAGTGGCACGCCAAAACAAAACTGCCAAGCAACTCACAGGTCTGTGCCCTGGGAGACTCCTGCAGGTTGAGATGCTGCCTCCCAACTAGGCTGCAACTCTAACCCCCACCTCCTTTTAACAAGAGACGTTGCACTGATCTGTTGCTTTCCCTCCGGCTTTGCAGCTGCCGTAAAAGTTGCCTGGGCGGACAAGTGTGTGCATTTATAGCGGGCAATTCCAAGAGGAATGTCCATCCTAATGAAATCCAGCTAGGTGAGAGATGGGCAGGCTCGTTGTGACAGTTATTTGGGGATTGTGGCAGAGAGAAAGAGGCAGAGAGAGCAGCCCGCAGCTGTAGTGGACCTGGATCAGACGGTGGGGTGACCGCTCGCATCTCCAGCTCAAAGCAGAGACATAGAAGCAGAAATGGCAATGTGGAGTGGTTTTATTTCTTCGTCACCTGTCTCTCATCAATAATTCACCTGAAGGTTTTTGTTTTTTTTTCATATTTAGACCAGTGAATGCTTCAGACAGTATTTTAATTTCCTTTCAGAGACTGAGCAATAACATGTACACGTTATCTACCAGCTCATCTGTATGAAATAATGATGAACGTTTCCTGTAACTATTGCATTAAGAAGAAGATTTTGATCATTTCTGCCAGTGATACATTGAGGGGAAAAAAAAAAGCAATTCAGTTTGCCTTTAATACTGTCTTTATTACTTTGTAATGATTCATGGGATAGATTTCCATTCTTTAGAGAGCATTTCTGTGCAGAACAGTGATATTATTTTATTGATAAGTTTGTTAAGCCATAACCACTTATAAGGATAAGCTACTTTACCCCAAGGACAGAGAAAGGAGGTACTATGAGTCTCCAGCTGAAGGAAGAATTTGCTATTAGTCAGTGTTAAGAGCAACTACTTCCTCTACCTGAATTCAGATCTGCCAGCCAGCATCTGAGCAAGCTGAATCAAACCCAGCCAATTTCTGCTCTCAACTGTTACTGACAGAGTGAACACATACTGGTCCATCACCTGTGCTCAGAACAATGCATACAAGGAAGCAAGGGGGCAATGGCATCAAATTTCCCAGTGAAGAATGGCAATGAGGTTCTTATGTTCAGTAATTGAGTAACCTGAGTAGTTTAATTCTCTTAATTGCATGCATATAAAAAGAACTGCACAATATACTGGACAATTTCCTGTGTTCTCATCTGTGTTTATATTTTGGGACTTTGACCCTTTCTCTGAAGGCGTGTTCTTGTTGGCTCAGTCAACACCAGTGGCTCTTGTATAATAGTTGCTGAATAATTTTTTCCTAGAAGTTCAACTTCCAACTTCTGTCCAACTTTGCTGAGCTCAATGGGAACATATGCAAAAGCCAGACTCTGCTTGGCACTGTAGCTGAAACTTCCAGATGTGGTGTTGCCAATAACCTGGGGGAAAAAAAAAAACCAATCCTTAATACATATATTCAAAATCCATTGAGTTTGTTGATTGGTTTTTTGTTTGTTTGTTTTTTACAGACACTAATTTTCAATTGTATGCTTCATATGCAAAGTAAATTTCAAGTGCATTGTGCTGTTCATAACATTCTCTGTGAATGGCATCGCCTTAAGCTGGTAAATTTTTGCTCCTTAAAAAAGAGTTTATTCCTGTTGCATTCAGTTCAGTTTTTACCAGGAACAAACACTACACACATGCAGATACACAATTTATATATATATAATAGATACACAATGATTTAATTGCTAATAAGTGTTTCAGTATATAATCTGAGCTGAAGTGTGAATGCCTAAGCTTCACTGTTGTTTATTTTTCTTTTAAGCAAGTGACAGAAATTATCTTAGAACAATGATTAACTTGCAGAATGACTTAGTGGTTAATTCAATGAATGGATAACTATACTCAGTCTTTTCTATTCCTGTTTTTGTGACAGTATTCCACACATACACAATGCTGCTTCCTACCTGAAGGTTAGAAAATGGTGTCATGGCTTAAAATTCTTCTGTGCCAGTAGAACAAAGATATTATATTCACACTTGAAACATGAAGTTAGGTACTGTTTGTGAATTAACTTTTGTTTCTTGTAACATGATCTATAGTTATTACCTTGCCATTATGCCACACACTTTCATTTCCCTCAGGATCAACATCATCTGTTTCCAGGGTGAGATATACTAGTCGTCGTTTGAGTCCCTCTTCTTTAATCTGCTTCAGTGTTTTCTTTCCTGTAAAGTCTGCTGGCTGAGAAAATAGAAGATAATATGATATTCAGGTTACTCAGGTTCTACAAGGAGTGATAAAAACATTTATATTTGTCTTATTGGTTTTCCTAGCATTTAAGTATTCTGTATGAAATACAGATTAGATCAATTTTTTGACAGATATTATATCTTGTATCTTGATGTTTTTATATTGGTACATTTCATCTTGGTAATTTTATTCAGCATATTAATTTTACTAGATCCCAGTCTTTCAGCGTCTGTAATTCCAACATATGCATAGGAATGCATGTAGCAAGATGGATGTTACAGGACCGTCTGCCCACTTAAAGCTGTGAGTCAGATAGTTAAGTTTCATTTCAGTTTCAATTTAAAAAAATGGGAATACCAAACTCTAAAGTCCTGGCTTCCCTCTGTGGACACACATCCTTTTGATAGCATCAGCAACCACTACTGTTACCTGTTACAATTCCATTTTGATGCCTGTGTGCTAGGATGCAAATCTGGCAGTTTACTCTGTATTCTTGTTTTAACTTACATACGAGGGAAAAACTCATATCTACCATTTTAAGAGATAATAAAGCATGTTAGCTACAGAATAATGCTGCCATTTGGAGTTCCCTTTTTCAGCTTGCCTAGTAAAATAAATGCAGATGTTCACCTTTTTAGAAGCAGACTGCATAAATGCATGCAAGTACTGAGGGAGCCATCTGTAAATCTCTGAATAATAAAGGATATATAAGATAGCGTATACTGTAGCAGCTATGTTGAACTGGCTGAGATAGCTTGATTCCACAGCCAGGATCCGTGATAACAGCTTATTTTGCCTACCATTAGCTGTAACCCTGACTTTTCTCATAATACTATTTAAGTCTTTGTAAATCAGACAACTTCCTTGCTTGATTAGCTGGGAGTTAATTGGAAAAACAAGCCATAGAAAGAGTTGTTACAGACTTTGTACTGCTGGACAGAATGTCTCAAGTGTCAAGAGAGCATTTTTCAACACTGCTGATAGCCTGGCTGAAATGTGTCTACACCAGTGCACACAGCATGGGAAACAAGCAGGAGGAGTTGGAAGCCACAGCCTAATTAGAAAACTATGACCTAATTGCAATCACATAAAGATGGTGGGATGATTCACATCCCACAGTGCGCCGAGGGCTGGAAACTTTTCAGAAGAGATAGGCAGGGAAGAAGGGACAGGGAAACTACCCTCTATGTAAAGAGGAGGATAGAGTGCAATGAGCTGCCTCTGAGAAACAGCCATGATCAGTTTGAGAGCTTGTGGGTGAAAATTAGGGACTGGACTAAGAAAGGACATCTGATGTCAGGATCTACTACAGGCCACCTGACCGGGGGGAGCATATTGAAGTTGCTTGCTTCAACTACAAGTATTGCACTCATAGGCTCTCATCTTGATGGGGGATTTTAAACTATTTGGATGTCTTTGAAGGCAGCATGATAAGCTCTGTTGAGGATAACATCCTGGTCCAGGTACTGGACAGATCAGCCAAGGGGTGAAGCATTGCTGGACCAGGTGCTCACCAACACAGAGGAGCTTATTAAAGAGATTAATATTGGAAGTACTCTGGGCTGCATGCCCTGGTAGAGTTCGTGATTTGAGGGAGACAAACCTGGCAGAAAGTAAAGTCAGGATCCTGAGCTCCAGGAGAACAAACCTCAGGCTTTTAAGGAATTACTAGATGAGGTCCCCTTGGAAGCCATCTTAGGGACAAAGGACTGGCGCAGAGCTGGTGCTCTTGAAGGATGCCCTTCTGAGACAATGAGTGTCTCTGTTCCTGAGTATAGCAAAACACGCAGAGGAGGCAGGAAGCCATCAGGGCTGAGCAAGGTCCTGGAGTTCAAACCGGGGGATTAGAAGGACATATGCAAGCAGCAGAAGCAGGAATGGGTGGCCTGGGAAGGATATGAGGATGCTGTCTGGACATGCAGAGATAGGATCAGAAAAGTCAAGGCATAGATATAACTGCACTTGATGAGGAATGTGAAAAATAATAAGGGATTCTACAGGTACACTAAACAAGCAAAAGAGAGTGTACTCCCTCTGATAAATGAGAAAGGAAAACTAGCTTCAACAAAAAAGGATGAAAGCTGAAGCACACAACAAGTTCTTTGTCTCAGTCTTCACTGGCAGTCAGGGTTCTTGTGCCTCTCACATCCTGAACCTCTAACCCCTGAATCTCTAGATGAATGCTGGGGGAGCATCCTTCTATTATAAGAGAAGAGCAAGTCCAAGACTGCCTCACAAAATGAAATGTATATTCATTCAACTAATTTGCCAAATGCACATCATCCTGCCCTGTGGATATAATAATAATAATAATAGCAGTTAGAAGTTCACCTAGCTTTTTAGGTTTTGCTGAGATGAGTAGCAGTGAAAGCTATTTTAAGACATATGGTCCTAGATCACTGTGACAACTCTTGTGCATCTGAAGCAGAATTTCTAGTCATTTGATGAGTGCTAAAGAGAAAAGGAATTAAATAATGTTGAAAATGTCAATATACTATTTCTGGTACTGTTCTTTAATTTCTGTAAAGAATTACAGCACATAGACCCTAGCATTATTTGAAACACACTTGTATATGTACTTGAGTGCTCTGCTTATAGAGCGGTATTCAAAATGCCAAGTTCTAAAGTTCTGCTCCTTGTGAGTCAGCAATGAATCATTATTTTGCAGTAATACTAGCCAGGATTACAAGCAAAATGTATTGTACTCAGAATGCATTACTGCACAGTTACAATGTGTTCCTATTTCTGAACGTCTTATTCAAGTTCACATATGTCTATTTGTAGGCTTAGAAGAAACTACTGAAGCACTGATGACTTTTGAAAGATTGGATTGTGCAAGCAATGGTGAAAAACAGTGGATGTCAAGAACTGGCTAAGTTAGATCAGTTAGGCTGAAAATCAGTGTGGAGCAACTGGGGATAAAGGCAGATGTAATACATAAGCATCATGAACACTCCACTTTGAAGTGCAGCATGAAATACTGTCCAGATCAGACAAAGGACTGGGAGGACTGATTTTAGAACTCTCAGGATGCTGCTAGAAAAGTATAAAGCAATGACTTCAAATCAGACAATAGCTAGCAAATGAGTGGCTCCTTGTCACACTTCACAGAATTGCTTTTGTGTTACACAAGAATATTTATAGAAGGAATCACCTACAACTAGAAACACAAATAAGATAGTATACCTGAGCACATCACAAAGACAAAACACTTTGCACGAGACAGATATCTGGGAAGCAGACATTCTACAAGTAAGCTTAACACTGAATCAACTTCTTCCCCATCCCAACAGGCCAATGTAGTATATGGTATTTAGTCTCAAGGAATGTAACTGTGGAACTAAACACAAGAACTCAAATAAAATGGCATGTGCCCTAGGCCTCCAACTGCCAACCAAGAAGTTAGGTCTACACTCAGTCTTGTCTCATATTTACCAACACAGTATGGATGTTTCTGATTAAGACATCTTAACTTGACACTATGGATGTCTTTGAATTCCTATATGTAGGTCTCTTAGCAAATTCTAAGTTGTAACAGGCAGTACTCTCTCTAAACTAGTTTCCAGCAGTATTCTTTTACCATGCCCGCTCCCTTCATTCAGTCACTCTCAATTTTTCCAGAAAAAGGCAATTGTAGCCTGTGACTTTGGGAAAGCATTATCACACCGTGCTGACATAGCTAGTGCTGTACAGCAGAGTTGTTTTGTTTTTGTTTTTGTTTTTATTAATGGAGTATTCAGATACATGTGAGTGCATAAATAAGAACTGAAAGCCCTTAAAATATGTATCATTTTCACTGGTGTATGTGTGTCTGTTTGTGTATTGTTTTTTTAAATTCAAGATTTCCAGTTAACTGTTACCTCTGTAAGGTTCTTTTTTTACAAATGGGTGAACAGTTCCATAAAAGTGAATGCATCAATCATAATGAGAACCTTGATTAAGACCTGGTAGCATATAAATACCACTCTAATGGGTCACTTCACGATTAGCTGCATAGATGGCTGTTAATTCCTGTTAATCTACTAATTACTGTAGCCTTAAGGTTGACAGCAAAAAAACCCTTGACTTCCATGGAAACAATTACGGAAAAATCCAAGCAGTTTGCAGGTTTTATAATCTAGATATTTCTGGATTGTTCTTTGCCTGTTCTTTATGAATAAAAAATTAAATTCTTGCCGAATTAATTTCAACTGCACCACACCTTCAGCCACCTGGAATATATCATTATATTTTGTATGTTAACTGGAGATGGATTTGGCGGCTTTTATACAATGGACTAGCTGTTTGCTGATCTATATTCCTTAATGGTTATTATTATTTTTTTTATTATTAGAATTCTGGCCCAGAAAAATAACCTAAAGGTAACCTAGAATTCAAACTCTGCAAAATACACACACATATACACATATATGCACACATACACGCAACATTCAAGAATTAATATATGTATCACAGAATCACAGAATTGCAGGGATTGGAAGAGACCTCCTGAGATCTTCGAGTCCACCCCCTGCTAAAGCAGGTTCCCTAGGGTAGGCTGCACAGGAAAGTTCAGGTGGATTTGAAGTATCTCCAAAGAAGGAGACTCCACAACCTGGGCAGCCGGTTCCAGTGCTCTATCACCCTCACAGGTAGAGGAGTTTGTCCTCATGTTCATATGGAATTTCCTGTGGTCCATTTGGTGCCCATTGTCCCTTGTCCTGCCACCGGGCAATGTTGAAAATAGCCTGGCTCCATCCACTTGACCCACACTTAAAATATTTATAAGCATTAATACAATGGAAAGTGATTAATTCAAATTAATACTGTCTATTCTTGGTAAGTTCTTCCTGGAGAAAATCAGTAAGTTGACTTTCTATTTCTTTTAGATCATTGCATTAAATATAATATCAAATATAATGCCAAGTGAAATCCATTCAACTACCACAACTTTTTAACAGGACATTCTGCAAAAGAAAAAAAAAAAGGGAAAAAAAAGAAATATTAAATAATTCCAAACTCAAACAAATGTCAAATTTGTTTGACATTGAACAAGTTTGTATTTGTTCCTATTGTCTCTTCACTTAAAAAAAAAACCAAAACAACGACATGAAATGGAGTAACAATACAATGCTTCATTACTTAATGATTCTCATTAAACAAAGCCTAAAATACAGAAGAGTTTCCATTATCTTAGTATGTGGTCCCAAAACATAAGCTGGGGCAGAAGTAATATTTTTCAAGTAAGTAAAAAGACAGGATAAGGACAACAATATTTAGCTTCACATTCTTTAGTTTGAGTGCATTGCAAAAAAGAAAAGTTTCGCTCTTTATATACTGTTTGTGAAGGAAAATTATATCCCAATGACAAATCAGTTACCATTTTCAAATAGCATACAGCTTAAGGGAGGCCATAGGTTATCTAATCTATTAATGTATCATACATTTTCCCTTGCAATTCTCCCCATCAGGCTTTCATCTTGTGTCAGTTACTGTGTGTTTCTTAGTACAAAATAAGACCACTTAAAAACAAATAATGTTTAAAAAAAAACATTAGCCAATGAGGTTATTTTAGGCACCGTGACATACCCTGAAAAGTTTTACTCAGTGTATTTCAAACGTTCTTGGTTTTCATTCTAAGGCTTACGGATCCTAATTCTGATTCTTCAATAAGTTGCTTAAGGAAAGCAAGTACAAATTGTGTACAAAACTGAATTTTCTTTTTTAAATTGTGCACAGTTGTGCTTAGTGGCACAAAGTCTGGGTTTCCTGGAAGAAAACTGTCATATCCCTTCAAGAATAACAGGCAGCAAAGATATGCAAATCTCTTTTAATAATCAAATGTAATTTGTTTGAAATCGTACTTATGAATATGGGTGTACAGCTGAATTATGTACACAAAGGCACCCAACTGAGTCAGGCAGCAGCAACAGATGCTGCAATCTGCTATAACCATGGCACTACAATACAGTTGGAGACAGCATGAATGCAATATTTTGCAAATAATTATTTTTACTTGAATGCTCTTGAATAAATTCAGGCTTATGCTCCAAATGGTATCAGAGAGTGATAGCTGAAGATCATTTTCCTCCACAGGTAGCAAATATTTGATTAATTTATTTTCCAGAAGCAAACCAAAGCTGCAGTTTATACTGCATGAAATAATTTTCTAAAGCACATATGGCCTGTCACTATGTTGGTACCTGCATCGCTTCGCCTTTCATTCAGTCTCCCTAAACCCTTCTTGCATTCAAACAATCAGCTCTAAGAAACTGATATAAAATAAACTGCTGATGAATTATTTTTGCTCAAAATTCCTAGCTTGGTGGGTGCCTATAGTTTAATATGACTCAGTGAACATAGTGGGAGCAACCCAAGCATGCATTTTATACAGAGAACAAAATCTCTGCAGATTATTTTCATACCCTGTGTAAATTGATGGGATAAACCTTTTGTTTTTATGACCCCTCTGGACATCAGATGAAACAACTGCAGTGTACGATTCCACTCCTAAGTTTCCACACCTGTCTCCTTTTCTTCCTTAAAGAGGAGGTGACACAAAAGAGAACCTTATTCTGGATCATGGAGTGGGGTCAGTAATTACTACTATGTTCATTCCTCTCTGAACAGGTGGGATGCAAGTCAGTGAAAGGGAATATTGGACAGACCTTGACAAAAGAAGGAAATTACAGAAACTCTTGCAGGTTCACCAACATCAGAATTGGAGCTGTGCTTCCAGCACACCTGGCAAGCAATCGCCATTCTATCCATGAAGCCTGACCTACATAGTTTATACTGCATTTTAGGAGCAAGAAAATAACAATTTATAACTTGCTATGGTCCTGCAAACACAGAACCACTTTAAAATCAGTGACTAAGTAAAACAAAAATTCAATTAAGAAAACATATAGAAAGGGCTAAAAGTGGTTGTTTTACTGGTGATCAGTTTTCAGTCCTTGTTCCATCTGTCTGAAACCTTTGTCTCCTGCAGATGAAAGATTTTTATTTCATATCACTTAACAATGCTATGGGCCACATAGTTTAAGTGTGGAGTCACCAAGCATTACCAGACCAGAAAAAGTGCATTTTATACACATCATGATACAAATGACAACATACACTGCAATGCTGCAGAGAATGAGAGCCAGCATGTATATCCTCCTTTCTGCCACTTCCCCATGCTTGTCACTTAGCCTCACAGGTCTTTGTAGCCATAGCTTCTGAGGGCCACGGCAGAACTAATGACATGGCTAGTACTTCCTTTTGGAGAGATGGTCTCTGTGGTTGGACCCGTTTTTGGTGTTCCCTACCAAAACTGCATATGTAAAATGATTTTTAAAAAATTAAATAAATAAATAGAAAATTCCAAAAATAATATTTTGTTCTGTGCTTTAATAAATCAAGACATACCACTTTAAGCCATGATTTAGAGTGTTGAGGCCCTGGCAGAGGCTGCCCACAGAAGCTGTGGATGCCTCATCCCTGCAGGTGCTCAAGGCCAGGTTGGATGGGGCCCTGGGCAGCCTGAGCTGGTGGGTGGCAGCCCTGCATATAGCGGAGGGTTAAGTGATCTTTAAGGTTCCTTTCAACACAAGATATTCTATGACGCTATGATATGGTAACACAAAGAGTTGGCCTGATACAACTGAGGGATAGTTCTAGAAGAGTGGAAAGGAAGGAGACACACAGCTGGGGAGATCATGGATGTGTAATACTGAACTTGCTACAAAAGGAAAAAATATGTCCATTACGTGAAATGGCAACAGCCACCATAGAGTTCCAATGCAAAGTAAGAAGTGGTAGGACTTGCATTTTAAGATGTATTGTTTGTCATTTAAATGCAATGTTGGTGGAGATAAGACAGAAACAGTGAGAAGCTGATAGGGAAGGAAAAAGGAAATAAATCAGGTTAAAAAAAACCTGCAGGTATCATAGGCCTAAGAAAAAGCAAAGGGGTAGAAAGTGTGGACAATGTATTAATCTGGGAAGGAAAAAAAAAAAAAAAAAAACAAAATTCTGAATAGAGAAATTGCCTCAGTAAATAAACAGGACTGCAACAAAGAAACACTGTCTCTAGTAGGTATTTCCTATTAGAGGAAAAAATGCTAAACATTGGCTAATCTTCTAGATCCAAGCCTGGATGAGTGTATTGGAATAGAATCCCCACGTGTTTCCATCATCACCCCAAAACTGCAGTGAGCTGATGTTGCACAAACTGCCCAGCAGATGGCAGTCTTGCATATATATCACAGCAAGTGCCAACAGTTAAATAAGGGATTTTGTAGCATAACAAAAACGATAGTTTGGATACGAAGCAAAAACAGATGCAATTTTTTCTTCCTTAAAGACATCCTGTGAATTTCCTGACACAAAGTTGATTAGGACCCTACTGAATAGTTTGTAATAGAGTGTAATAGAAAACAACTTGAGTATAGTAACTAACAAAGAATATTCAGTAAAAACAGTTGAATATAGAGACTATAGATATGTTAAAAATCTCACTCCTGGGACAGGAAGATTTTCTTGTGAATTTATAAAAATGATGTGCACACTAAATTAGAAATTCTATTATCATTATTTTCCAGTTTGATTTAATCACAGCCCATCCTGCTCATCTCCACAAGGAACAAACACCATCAGCAAAATAACAACAAAGTTGTTATAGAATCACCCAGGTTGGAAAAGATCCTAAAGATCATTGTGTCCAACCACAACCTAACCATACTACCCTAACTCTAACAACCCTCTGCTAAATCATGTCCCTGAGCACCACATCCAAACAGTTTTTAAACACATCCAGGGATGGTCACTCAACCACCTCCCTGGGGAGCCTATTCCAGTGTTTAACAACCCTTTCTGTAAAGAAGTTTTTTCCTGATATCCAACCAAGACTTACCCTGGTACAACTCAAGGCCATTTCCCCTCATCCTGTCACCTGTCACCAGTGAGAAGAGACCAGCCCCACTCTCGCTGCACTCACCTTTTAGATACTGGAAGAGAGCAATAAGGTTTCCCTTCAGCCTCCTTTTCCCCAGACTGAACAGCCCCAGTTCCTTCAGTCTCTCCTCATAAGGCACATTCTCCAAGTCCTTCACAAGCCTTGTTGCCCTTCTTTGGACCTGCTCCAGCACCTCAATGTCCTTTCTGTCCTGAGGTGCCCAAAACTCAACACAGTACTCGAGGTGAGGCCTCACCAGTGCTGAGTACAGGGGCAGGATGACTTCCCTAGTCCTGCTCACCACACCATGCCTGATACAAGCCAGGATGCTATTGGCCTTCTTGGCCACCTGGGCACAATGCTGGCTCATATTCAGCCATCTGTCCATCAGTACACCGGTCCCTTTCCATCAGGCAGCTTTCCAGCCACTCTTCCCCAGACCCATAGGGTTGCTTGGAGTTGTTGTGACCAAATGCAGGACCTGACACTTGGCCCTATAGAAACTCATGCAGTTTGCCTTGGCCCATTGATCCAGTATATCCAGGTACCTCAGTAGTGACTTTCTCCCCTCTCTCAGATCAACACTCCCTCCCAGCTTGGTGTTGTCTGCAAATTTTCAGAGGGTGCACTGAATCCCCTTATCAAGATCATTAATAAAGATGTTAGATAGAAGCGCCCCTGGGGCTCAGTATTGAGCCCCGGGGTACACCACTCGTGACCAGTCACCAACTGGATTTAACTCCACTGACCACAACTCCTTGGGCCTGGCCATCCAGCCAGTGTTTCACACAGCATAGTGCATGCCCATGCAAACTGTGGGCAGCCAGCTTCTCCACGAGAATGTAGTGGGGGACAGTGTCAAAGACCTTACTGAAGTCCACGTAGACCACATCAACTGTCTTACCTTCATCCACTAAGCGGGTCCCCTTGTCACAGAATAAAATCAGATTTGTCAGACAGGACCTACCATTCGTAAACCCATGATGACTGGGCCTGATCCCCTGGTTGACCTTTAATTGGTCCATGATGGCTCCCGAAATTATCCTTTCCATAACCTTCCCAGGCACTGAGGTGAGACTGATAGGTCTGTAGCTACCAGGATCATCTTTCCATCCCTTTTTGAAGATAGGCGTCACATTTGCCAGTCTCCAATCCACTAGGACATCCCTGGTTATTCAGGACTGCTGAAGAATGATGGAGAGTGGCTTGGCAACCACATCCACCAACTCCCTCAGCACTCTAGGGTGCAATCCATCCAGCCCCATGGACTTGTGAGCATCTAGCTTTTGAAGCAGCTCCAAAAGTATCTCATCATAGATCATGCAGGGCTTATTCTGTTCCCCATCCCTTTCTACAGTGCAGGGAGGTGTGTTCCCAGGGAGTAACAAGTCTTACTATTAAAGACTGAGACAAAGAAGGCATTAAGTACTGCAGCATTATCCCGATCCTTTGTCACCAAGTTGCCCTCAGCATCTCCAACAAGGGATGGAGATTCTCCCTAGCCCTCCTCTTGCTGTTGATATATTTATAAACATATTTATTGTTTTCCTTTACCTTAGTGGCCAAGTTCAATTCTAGCTGGGCTTTGGCTTTTCTAATTTTCTCCTTGCAGAGCTTCACTACATACTTGTAATCATCATAAGTAGTTCAAGAAGAATTAAAAAGAAGCCTGACAAAAACATCTAGAACAATACTACCTCCTCAGCTTTTGATAAAATGAATTTTCCCATTGAAATCATGAGGAAACAGGTTTACTGTTGTGCTACAATAGATTGTGAAAAAATACCAATTTAAGCTTTTCAGAATTTTTCATGTTACTTATTACAAATAAAATGAATGGTCTCTACATATCTGAAGATGATGCATACACTAGGCTTTGTAAACACAATGAAATATCAAGATTTTATTGGGAATTTGCATCTCTTTATATTTAACCATTATATAACCATAGATTTTTGAATGTGCTCTTATGGAAAATAAAATAATTTTGATTGTATTACCTTCACTGGCATTTGGTTCTTCATTCACTCTAATGTGCTTATAAGCTGTTAATATTTCCATGACTACAATTCACTTATACTGAAGTGAGCTATTTTAGCTATTTGTTGTGCAGTAAGAAGCTCTATCCAATAATCAGCTTTGTTTTAATCTACACAGAAATAAGCACTTTCTGCTATTGGGGGTGCACAGTTAAGGGTGCACAGTTACAATTCCCACCAGAAATTTCCTGCAGATCAAGATGTCAAACAAGAATCTGTTAATCTGTTACTTATGGCCTTCTTTTTTTTTCACAGAGGAAAAAAAAAAGTTTATTTGGCAATAGGAACAGCTGATAGCCATGATAAAAGAATATTTTTCTTGTATTCAGTCTTAGTCCTGAAGTCTACACCATGCCAAATGGATATCAAAGCCAGAGACAGGAAATTGTAACTAAAAATGGGATTCACCATCCTAAGCTGCCAAAAAGAAGAGTAAATACTCTCACATGGCGCTTCATGCTACACTGTTTAGACTGCTTCCAATATCTGAGTTAATTCAGGTACCTCTGCAGTGTCAACATGCAGTCACAACTGCCCTCTTCTCTAAGTCAATAAATAAACATTGATTATTTCCTTCTTCACATTTGTTCGACCAAACTCATGAATGTTTTCAGGGTGACATCCTGCATCTGTGACAGAGGTTCTCTTTACACCTTCTTATCTACAGTATGAGTAACCAGGCAGAAAAGTGTGCAGAACAGTAAAAACCTAAGTGTTTCCTGCATACTAGTGCCTTTGCATATTCTTCATGGGCATCTTGTCAAGCAACAGCTTCCCCGGCTTATGGCAGCTTTCTTCCCATACTCAAAAAAAAAAATAAAGCAAGCAAGCAACCAAACCACCAGAAACAGATGTATGGATTGGAAATGGAAAGACAAACTAGAAAAAACAATAATGTTTCACTTGTATTCTTCTCCAATTCAGCTAGTGTTCTTCTCACGATTGGAAAAACATTGACAGCTAAGTAAAACATTATCTTAATGCACCAGATTTCCTTTGCACATCATTTTCTCTAACCAGGGATACACAACCTAATGGAGATAGCTGTAGCTTTGCTAGATGTAGGGACTCAATTGACATCTCTGGGAGCACCTTGCTTTCCAGTGGATAAGTTCCATAACTGGGCAGGAATAACTCTGGAATTTGTATTTTGTGATACAGCAGACACTGATGTTAGACTGGGACAAGAAGGGATGCTTTATTATTCCTGAATTAAAGCAATTTTTCTTTAACACATATGGACAAGTATTTTCTTGGATTCATTCCTCTTACTGCTAGTACACTTGTCTCATGTAGGTAAAAAGCATAATTTTATGTTTAACCTGAATACTGTACACTCAGCTCATTTTCTAATACCTGTTTTATTTTACAGATAATGACATTTTTTCTTTTCAAATATTGGAAACTTTGCATATAGTGGAACATTTGGAAAGTAATAGGACATACCTTGTTTAGCTTTACAAAATATTCTAGTCCAGCTTCCAAGGGATTAGTGTCACAGTTCATCTGTTAAAAAGAAAAAAATAAAAGCCATCTCTATATAGTGGTCTGTAGCAGGTTTTGCCTTTAATAAATAAATAGATAGATAGATAGATAGATAGATAGATAGATAGATAGATAGATAGATAGATAAATATTATATGCATCTTTCTATTTATTCCTGGTTCAACGTCATCCACACTGCTTATGTGAAACATCCATCTGAATATACTGTAAGCTTCCTAATACATGACTTCAAGCAGAATATCATATTATTCTTAACATAAAGTGTGGATACCTAAATCATATATTTACATTTCAATGTGCAAAGTAAATACACATTTCAATCAGAAATGAGACTTTTTTTCAAAGCAGAATGGAAACTGTAGAAGCTTGAATAACTGGGTTATAAAAATAAACTGTAACACACCAGAATGCCTCAGCTAGAGGCAAAAATAAAATACAAGGCCAGGTTTTCTTACTGCCTTCCTACTGAGTGAAGAGGTAGGATAATGGTTTGTTGGGCAGCATTACAAGCAAGAATGAAACTAATTATCAGTGAACAAAGCAAAAGTATTCCCAAATGCCCAGGATTTTATCTTCCTTGTTTCTTTCCTTTCCAAACGAATTAGGAAACAAAATCAGGTAAGCAGAATTTTACTGTTTTTTCCCCAATTCCCTAGCTCTCCTCTCCTGAGTATTTCTTTACTGTGGGTAAGTAAATTCACTAGAAAGAAACTAATGGGAAATGAGTAAGTTCCAAATACATGATAAAGAATAACTGGCCTCTCATGACATAATTACTACAGAAATAAAATATTTTCAGAACCCATCTGCCAAATCTTTGATTTGAAAAGACTAAACTCAGCAAAACCATTATAATTTTGTTATACACAAGAGGCAAAAGTATCAGTGAATCAACACAAGTGTCTTTTTGCCAGCAGCGCAATGGAGTACAGTAGTTATTTTTTCATTTAGAAAAGACGCTGTTCAGAATTACAGAACTTTCAGCTCAAAATAGATTTATTTTCACGCTAAACTTAGAAAATGGAACAAAAAACAATTATTATCTTTGTTAATTCAGACTAAAAACTGTGTAGTCATAGTGAAATAAAGAAACAGAAAGAATAATAAAAAAGTTTTACTTCCTGACCTCTGCCCCCCAGGCTCGGAAACCCTTTTCTAGCCTTAAAGCATTCAGAGCATATGTTCCAAAGTTGTCAATTCCCTCTTTTTGGCCAGCATCCATGATTGCATTGTAAAGAGCTACAGAGTCTTCTTTTCTATGATACAGTTCCCATCCCAATTCACCTGTTTGACAAACAAGATTAGCATTTCCATCAACTCAACACTGAAACAATCCTGGTAAATGCACTCTGTTCATTGGTAAAAAGTGAGAAGCAACACTGTGTTAATTCATGTTATAGGGTCAATTCTGCTATCATACAGAAAGTCAAATTTCCTGCAAGAACCACAAGAGGATTCATGCCCTAGATCTTAAGCAGCAGTAATATTATTCTAATTTAAACTGTTAAATGATATCTAAGTGGGGGAAAAAAGGACCAAAAACTTGGCAAGGAAAGATCAGGTAACGAAGTCACACTTAGGGATGAAGCTTAAGACATTATAAGCAGATGATGAAAAGGCAAGTGAACAGCACGTGTAACAGTGTAAATAAGCAAAAAGTGAACATGTTATTTCATACTTTGTACACTAGAAAGAGAAAATTAATTTCAGTGACTTCAGCTGCTTCAGAACGCTCTGAATTCATTCTATTGTAATAGAAATTAACATAAAAAAGAAATTAAAATAACTCAGAAAAGCAAATATTCCAAATTTCAGTGTTATACTTTAAAAGCACTTGGCAAAAAAATATACGGTAATCCAAAACCAATTCCTGACGTTGGCTTTGCAGCAAATACCACAGAGGTTATCAGAACTGCCCTTTTGTTCTGTAAAATAAATATTTACACCACAGGGTATTCTAGAGAAGAGGATCTTGGAAAATTTGGAACCGCCCGTGACCAGATCATCTGAAAAATCAATGCACTGGGTTTCCTCACACATAAAAAAAAGGGTGGTGAACCTACTTAAGAACACATAGTGAGATTTATTATTCAATATACTTTTGATTATACTAATTTTATTATTTTTTGCCTCTTAAAGAGTCTTTCTTCTGTATCACTCACCTGTGTATGATATTCTTATGGCAGTAACAGCAATATCGGAGAGTTTCAAATGTCTAGACTGGAGAAATTTAAATGATTCATCACTCAGATCCTCAGATGTCAATTTCTGGAGGACCTGTCGTGCATATGGACCTGCTACACCAAGTACTCCCATCTCATCTGTCATGTTTTCTATTTCAACTTTGTATCCACCTCTCACTACCTCCTCTTCTATCCATCTGCATGAAAAGCACAACAATGATATTTACTTCATGTATCAAAATATAATTGTTCCATATCAAGATTAAAAATGAACAGTTTTCTTCTTACTGCTCAATTTCTGGTGAGAAAACTGATAAAAGAACACAAGTGTCTGAGGTACAGTGCAGAAAGTGAGAGAATGTAGATAGATTGAATGCTGTCCCACAGAATATTTCACAGAATCCCAAAATGACTGAGGTTGATAAAGAACTCTGGGTCTATCTGCTGCAACCCCTACCCAAGCAGAGTCACCCAGAGCAGGGTGCCCAGAACCATAATGAGGTGGCTCCTGAAGATCTCCAAGGAGAAAATTCTACAGGCAACCTGTCCTACTGTTCTGTCACCAACATAGTAAAGTAACTGTTGTTCCCTGATGTTCAAACAGAATCTCCCATGTTCCAGTATGCATCCACTGTCCCTTGTCCTGACACAGCACCGCTAAAAATATTCTGGCTCTGTCCTCTTTGCATCTTCTCTTAAGGTATTTATATACACAGTGCTAAGTTTCCCTTTAAGCCTTCTCATACCCAGGCTGAACAGTCCCATCTCACTCAGCATTCCCACCTAGGAGAGAAACTTCAAGTTCCTCCATCAACTTAATGGCCCTTTATTGGATTCTGTCCAATATAACTATATCTCTCTTCTACTGGAGAGCCCAGAACTAGTCATGCTATTCCATATGGCCCTACTAGTGCTGAAGGGAAGGACTACTTCCTTCAACCAGCCAGTGATACTACTGCCCAGGCTATGCTAGCTTTCTTAGCTACAAGGCTCATGTTCAACCTGGTGCCCACCTGGATCCTGAGATCCTTTTCTGCCAAGCTGCTTTCTTCCTAGGTGGCCTCCAGCATCTTGTTGAAATTCATGAGATTCCTCTCAGCCCATTTGCTTGAAAGACTGTTGAGATCTCTCTAGTTGACACCACAGTATTCCGGCAAATCAGTTACTCCTACCAGTTTTGCATCGTCTGCAAACCTGCTGAGGGTGCACTCTGGCCTATCATTCAGATCACTAATGAAGAAGATGTTTTATATGGGACTAGACCCAGCATTAACCCCTGGGACACACTGCTAGTTACGTGCCTCCAGATAGACTGCACCATTGAACAGTGGGCTCTGGTCTCAGCCATTCCGGCTGTTTTCAGTCTACCTCGCTGTCTGTCCATGTAGCTCATACATCAACACCTTGTCTACAAGAGGAACAGCTTGTCTACAGCTGTTGTAGGTGACAGTGTCAAAGTCCACACTGAAGATGAGGTGGACAAGACCTACTGCTCTACTCTCACCTGCCAAGCTAATCATTTCATCATAGGAACATATCAGTTTGATCAAGCATGACTTCTTGGCAAATCCATGCTGACTGATAAGAGAAAGAAGTGATATCCTAAGACTGAACACAGACCTGTCTTTGGATTCAGAAGGTGTTAATAAAATGTCAGCATACAAAAGGAATAAGCATCACACGAAATGAACATCAGGAACCTCAACATAAATTTCTGTGCTAACATAAATGTACAAATGTTATTGTTGCTTTCTGAATGCAGTGTCAAGTACTGGCAGCAATTTTAGCTTGCAGTCTTGCTCTATTTAAAAACTAAAGCTGTGTAAATCTTTCAGGAAGTTCACAAAGTAAATGAAAGGGGTATATTTAAAATCTTATAAATTATTGTTTTGTTAAACAGTGTTTAAAGATCTCAGGCCCAAGGGAGTACCAAAAAGCATTGCAGAAATTTTTTAAAAGTAAATACATTAGGCCTGTCCTTTTTTTACAAGCATGGGGCTGTTATGAAAGTGCATTATGCATCATGTGTAAGGGTTGTAAATTTCAGCTTTCATCTCACTGATTCACTTTGAAGAATTGATTTGTCAGAAATTACAGGTAAGAAAAAATCTTTTTCGTATTATGTGTGTACAGCCACTAATAACACTATAAACATGTATCTTATTGAAAAAAAGTCCAATGCATCTTATTGAAAAAAAGTGAAATAGAGTCAACCTACAACTGCTTCTCCTTTCTTTCACTTCACTTTGTGGCCCGAGAGCCCAAAGCAGAAGACATTATCACAGTATCAGAAAGAATACTACTCATCTCTACTAGCCAGGTCAGTGCCTCTGGGGTCGTGCATGTTAAAAGTCAGTTCTCTTTTTACGTAAGAGAAAACACTGGAAAGGAACAACCATGCTGTGTTCTATCGTACAGTGCCAAATACAAATATGTTCAATAACAAAACAAGAACTACTTAGATTATATTACATAACTGTCAGTAAATTATCCACCTTTTACACCAACATTAAACCCTGCTTGTATTTCAGGATTCAGTTAAACCAAGTTTCTAAGAAACCAAGATCAATGAATAAGTAGAATTATCTTGAAACTAGTGAAATGGTTGTTGAATAATCATTAAGAATTTGGCACTTATTAAAAAGATTTCTACATTAATGTAACTGTATGGCATTATGTACTTACAATATCAAAAATAAGTTTACCTTAGATCATGAAGTTCTGATCCTGAGCCTGTTACAAGCATAAATTCACCTGGATACAGTTGAGACACTGTTAGCTCAGCATAAACTTTTCCTCTGGGTGTCAACATGTGACTTATATTTGTGGAACCAACCTACAGGGTACAATTTCTAGTTAGTAAGGATGCAAAGTAAAACCTCTGAATTCTTAATCTTTATTAAATATGTGGAAATACGTATTTATTTAATGACTTTTTATGCTTGTTCTGCTATGACTTAGCAGGAAAGAATCAGCCAAGCTTAACACTTACAGGCGAAATTCTGCATTTTTTTTCATAGAAATCAGATAAATAAAGATCTTTGCAAATATTTTCTGGTTGTGTATTATACGTTACCAAGAATGCATTTAAATGCAAACAGATCCAATGAATTTCAGTTTCTTTGCTGATCATCAGAATCAAAAAAAAACAACCCTTGTACAGAATATTGATGTAAATTTTCTTTTTCAATCATATGAAGACATTTGTGAAACCCAAAAGGATGACATATCCTTTGTCTCTTAATTTAAAGAAAAAAAACATTGAGTTTGCTTATGTTTTTGTGCCCTGATGTATTCACCTTTTTCATTATCTATCCGGTTCCCTATTATGAATCTACATCACTGTTCATCTGGATCAGATTCTGTATATAAATGTTTTCCCTAAAGGCAAAATTTCAACAGGTATATAGCTATGACCACGTATGTGTGTTCATACAGATACCATCTATACAAACAAAAATTTAAATGTGCTAGAGCCATTGCTCTTGTCTGATTCCAGGGAAAGAATTTTCACTCTCTTATTTCGTTCTGCTTTCGTAAGAACCTTATCAATCACCCAGAAAGTGCCTAGATTCCAGTCTTCTGAACAAAAAAAGTAAAAATATTGCAGATACTGGCATTCTTTTTCAACATCATACTACATAAGTATAGTCACCAGCAGATTACAGGTATGCAGTTGCATTTTCAAAGTCTGATGATCTTAGTCACATTCAATCTAGTTTTGGTACAAGTGGTACAAGTCTCTGGTAACTTCACTGCATTACTTCATGACACAAACAAGCATGAATGATACCAGATAGCTTAAATAATCAACTCTTGTGAAAGCTAGATTTTTAAGTGTACTCATACGCTGTTTGCTTTGTTTTGCTCTTTCTTTTTCCCTTCAGCAACTCCTCTAAAGTCTTTAGAAACTATTCACTTTTGTCTTCATAATTTCCCATTTAATGTTGCTTTAACTTCAAAACATAAATACATTCAGCAAGTGTTAGCAACGCCAGCTGATGATAGTCACATCACCTCTACACAAAGCTGGAGAGAAAACATTTAATCTATTTAATACAGTAAAATATATGACTATATGGCAGTTTAGGATCTTTTTCTCTCTCAAATTTATGGGACATCTTTCTTGTGTACAGGCTTCATGTCCAGCTGGCTCTGAGCTCTGAGAAGGCTTCTACCTTCGTGACTATAGTTTCAGTGTACTTAATGCTTTCCCCATGTCTCCTTCCTGCTGTCTACAATAGATAAAATCATAATCTATAGCACCAACAACAACAACAAAAAAAAGTCAAATTGCATCCTGGAATAACAGCTGTAGCACTTCAGAAAAGAACAGGATGTACCTTTTGACCCAAATCACTGAGTCACAGAGTTGTTGACATAAGAAGGGATCTCATATACCACTGACTGGTGCTGTATCTCTGCAGTTAGACACTAGATGAGAATAGCTAACAAAGGAGGAAGATAAAAGGGACTGAAGGAGTACTACCATGAACTGAAGACCAGTAATAAGAAACCTGAGTTAGTTTGCCAGTGTGCATTTTTTGTATTCTGAGAATCTGTGAACAGATTCAGAATTGTGGAGGAAGAACAGGTAGGAGTTCAAAAGCTGAGCATCTTGAAAATTTGCAACCCTGCCTGCTCTAGGCAGCCAGATATAAAACACAGTCACTGTGAGGTGTGTGGAAAAAAGCATGAGATACATTTGAAAGCAAAACAAAACGTTCACTTGGAGATTGAGAAAAAATGCAGAACCCAGCAATGGTCTGGCAAGAACACATCCCATTGCTATCCTCTGCTACCTGAAGCTGCATCTTATGCAAACAGCTTCCAAGTTATTCAACTATTATTGTAAATGAAGACCAGGTCTTCTTTAGATCAGGATTTGAAACACAGAACTTCCTGTCTGAACTAAGAAAATACTTTTTCTAATGTGAGGGTGACAAAGCACTGGAATGGACTGCCCAGAAAGGTTTTGGAGTCTCCATCCTTAGAGATATTCAAAACCCATCTGGACACAGTCCTGGGCAAGTCAGCTCTAGGCGACCTCCTTTAGTAGATGTTTGGACAAGATGACAAGAATGAGGTCTCATAACATCAACAACTCTGCCACTCAATAACTTGTGTCAAAAGGTACATCTTAAAGCTACTATCGCACAAACTCCACTGTTCCTGCTCCTGACACCGGAATTTCTTCAAAGGATGTGCTTGATATCTGAAAGATATTATGACAATTTATGCCACATTTTCCATTTCTGAAATGCATCTTGTTTGTCTAAATCTTACATGAAAACGATTATCACCATCCCATTTACCTTTGGAACAACATTTGCAAACAGATGATCCAGCAGCTTAACAGAATCAGTGCCTTTCACTTTAAACTTGCCAAATGGTGACAGGTCAATCACACCAACTTTTTCCATAACCTGTTTATACTCACGGCCCACTGGGTCAAACCAATTTGTGCGCCGAAAACTGGGTCTGAAACAGAGCACTTATACACTTAACACAGAATCTAGCCATTTTGTATTCTTCGCAGCAAAATGTAGTTAGTTTTCAGTTTCTTCAGTTCAATAAGAGATAAACATTCCTAATTGTAGGTAGCTTATCCAATATTCTGCTTGGTCTAACATAGCTTAATTATTAAATCCTTTAACAACAGAGAAAGATATGTGTTCATATTTTATTAACCACTCTGTAGAATAAACTTGGAACTGATCAACCGTTGGAAGAAAGTATTAGTCTGTCATGCGTAAATTTACAGGAAAAAAAAAGAAGATAAACCTAATAGACATCTTTTAGTTGAAACAAGTGATAAATATACACTTGCCTTTTAGACAGTTTATCAGACAAAAACAAAAACAAACAAAATCTTTAATTTACTTGTATCCAGTCTCATCTCCAGCTTTGTAGAACCAATGAGGTTGTTCCCATCCTGCATGAAAGCCCATTGAACATTTTGTTTTCAGCAAATCATACAGCCCACTAGTCCTCTCTGTTGGTCTCCCAGCAAATCTTTCTTCTTTAGGGTAAATAACTAGGGAAGAAAGAAAAAAACTCTACGTCACAGGACAGAATATATAAAAATGTGTATGTAAACAAATCTAGAGGCAGGCTTTGTTGGAATTAATCTTCATAATATAAGTACAATTAAAAATATTTTCTTACTAATGTTATTAAAACCATAAGATTCTCTTGCTTTGGCTGCTGTGTATTCTGTAGTGGTCCACTTCCCGTAGCGATTAGGATCTAATTCTATCAGGTCAAACGGAGGTTCCCCTTCAAGGATCCAGTCACTCAGGTACTTCCCTATGCCACCAGCATGTATAATTCCATACCTTTAAAAAAACACAAAGAGCCCTGCAGTGTCAAAACTTTTTTTTTTTTTCTGGTTGATACTGGCACATATTACTAATATATCCCCTCATTCTTCCTCTTTGTTGTTTGTTCTATTTTGTCTTGTTTTCCAAGATTACATTCTTTCCGGACAGATAGTTCTACTCCACCATCAGTAGCAAAACTCCACTGATGCATGGCAATTGTGGTGCTTAAGACCATAGAAAACTATTTCTTTATCTGAAGTTCAGAATTTAATAATCTCTTCAAGGAATATTAACATTCAACACTAAATAAAGTTCTCAATTAAATGATACCCATTAAATACATTTTCTAGTCATAAAATACATCTTTTACAATCAAATTTGATTAAACCAGACTCAGAATTGAAAACCAGACTAGCACATTCTAACAGCTATGGTGAATATTTACATTACAGAGACAAGAACAGCAGCAAAAGTTAAGAGATAATATTACTGAGACAGTCTTAAATAAATTGAAATAATAGCAATACCTACTACATTGCTCCACAGAAAATCAGAATTTTGGGAAACTGGGGATAAAACTAGGAGACTTCTTTAAGTGGTGCCAGAACTGAGAGCTGTCTTTTCTTACTCGATCTGTCCTTTCCATACTCCAGTACTACAAAGACAAATGGTTCCAGAAAATTTCTGCTACACAAATACACATGTAGGAATTTTCTTCTACCAGTGTGTAGCAAAAGCTGTTCCTGCTTCTATCTAGTAAGTGTGTGAAACATCAGGACATAGAGTTATTTTGTTAGAAACTTTCCCATGTCTCAGAAAGTACCCAACTATCCTTCTGTATAGACAGCCAATGAAAACAAATTCTTAAGTTATTTATGGAGTGCTCCAATGAGTAGAACAGAAAAAATCTTGAAGAAATAGTAAACCTGTGCAAAACCAAGAAAAAATTAGCATGCAGCAATTCATAGAGTCACACTGAATACTGAAGCTAAAATAAACCTGAACTGCCATAAATTTTGCATTCTGAATTCTATGTCCTGTATTAAAAAGATAAAGATGTTCTGAAAAAAAATAATATTGATCCTATTGCATATGCGTAAGAAGACTTAGTCCTATCACTTAGTCCTGGCACTTTCTAGCTGTAGAATTACTGACCTCATAGTCTCCATGAGATTACTTTGACAGAGTGCTATTGTTGTTATAGGGAAGTGTTTTGTTTGTTTGTTTGTTTGTTTTAATAAAACAAATATCAAGCAGTCGAGTACATGAACATACTCCTTTGGCATGTTCATCAGAAATCTTCAGATTCACAGCACAAGTTCATATCAGACAGCCGATATGGTAAGGATGACAGCTTGTAAACAGCCACTCTTTAAGTAATGCTGAATAGCTAGCCAATTCTGCTGTTGATTTAGTTAGGTAGCTGCTAGGTATTCATGGGTTTCAGTTTTGTAAACATAGCTCCAGAAGAAATTACAGCCATCTCAAGTTTCCCTGCACCATTCAGCGCAGCCAGAAGCAGGGGAAATGCAGCACAGAGCACACTATGGATGGCAACAACTGAAATGCAGTGAAACTTTTTTATCTTCAGCTAATGACTGCTGAGATAATGGCACAAAACTTCCATGTGCAAGACAGTCCAGGTAGCAGCCCTGCAATGTGGAGTTGCTATGACAAGTACAGATCTGCACCTGGGCTGACTGGTTTCTGTATTCTGCAGAGCTTTCCATCATTGAGCACATATAGCTCACTATCTACAGTGCTCTCAGCAGAGTTTACATCATCAGTGATGTTAAATTATCCAGGGTGTCCAAACCCCTCTTCAACTCAGATAAGGAGAGCTGACTGTATTAATAAATCTTTGTTCCGCTATAGTTTGCAGTGATGGCACGGTATATCTGTAAAGAATGGTACAGCTTAGGAGTTCCAGTCTTCATATGGAGAGTTAGAGAAACCTGCCTTACACAACATGCCATTCAGTTTTCTTCCAGTTCCTGCCAATGATACTCCGGTCCATGCAGTCTTCGCCATCTGTGTCCTATTCCACAAGCGTCATACTTGCTTGTGATCCCTTCTCTCTGATTTTTGAAGTTTTTCATTCCAATCACTTTTCCTAGGAAATCCAAGTCCCTGAATACAATAGTCCCTTTTCTAGTTACTTCATCCCAGCTTCATCCATTTTTCTACTGAATATTTCTTTTTCTGCAGGAAAACTCCTACTCAGTCTCTGGCTGTACAATAGAACTGGACAGAATTTGAGAAGATCAACTGAGTCTCTGTTAAGTGTTCATTAGCCATAACTTTTATAAAGGCTAGTGAATGGTCCTCATCTATAGACTTTTTGAAGAATGGGACAAAGATACATCTTCTAGGAGAAAGGTCACTGCTGCCAAAAGGAATGTGAAGTTCATTCTCAGCAAATAGGAACATTGGAGCTCTCTGAAAGAAAGACTTCCACCAAAAAAGCTTAACATGGCAAAACAACATCCCTCACAATAAACTCATTCTTTTGAGTAGTTATACTACCTTGACACCAACTTCCCTGAATAGAATGCTAGCCTCTTGTTAAAAATTTCAAAGCTATAAATAACTGAAACCAGTTGGGAAGCATTGAGCAACCTTAATAATAAACAGTGCTATATGCCCTGCTAACTATACTTATTAACCTCTTTGCACATTAAAATACCTAGCATGCTGCTAATTTTAGATAATAAAAATCCTCTAAACTAACAGCACTAAGTCCTCTGTCACAATGTCCATTCCAGCTGACTGTGAGATAAGGATTTGCTAATGCACACGAAAGATTACAACACTGGCAGAAACACCACTGTGACCCAGAAGTGCAGAACGAGTCAAAAGTCCCTGAAAAGCAGACAAAGTAATCCACTGACAGCATTATAATTGCAACCTGTGTCTGTATGTTTAGAGATTAATCAGATTCCTGAAATAAGTTTTTTTAAGAAATTTAAGCATACAAACCGGTCTCCAGTTATTCCTGTATGGAACTATGATTCTGCTCCCATTGATGCCAGCGAAGGAAAACAGGCTCCAAAGTCTGGCAGCATAGTAATGAACTTAAATAGTCTTTCTAGTGAACTAGAACTAGGCAAACCACTTTTGTAACTGTAAGTTCTGCAAATGTTACTGAAAGATAACAGTTTTGTTGGTTCTTTTTTTTAATCCAAGCAGCAAAGGTGAACACCTTTCACAATGAATCATTGCAAAATTACCAAACTCTTTTATTTTGAGGGCCTCAGAAAGCAAGTCAGTGATACTGCTTTATCTTATGATCTAAGGGTTTGTTTGGTTTGGACAGAAAGAACACTAGAAAAAGTTTAGCTGGATTTTGAACAGCAAATTAGGCAATTGGAAAAGCAATGTAAACAGAACGTGTTCAATAACATGCACCTGGAATTGAATTCAGTTCTTTCTATCAATCTTAAGAACAACAGGCAAACTAAGACAATTAAAAATAAGCCAGTTAAGAGTTTTGCCACTGAATTCAGTGCAGCCAGACTATATTAAATGCAAATCACACTCAAAGAAAATGTCATAATGGGCAGAAGAGAAGAAACACCAGTAAAACACCCATTTTTGTTGTCACGTTAGCCTCATCACAATATCCTCAACTTTAGTGATACCATCTTCAGTATTTATGAATTTATGAACACAACATAATATAAAGTGATGCATAAAATGAACTGGAGAATTCAGCATTTTCATGGCTTTAACTTGCTGAGCAGACAGTACCAAGTACTACTCACTTCCTGTTGCTTCATGAAATATCACAGGTATTGGATAGATTCAGAATAAAAGGAGGAAACAAACTGAAAAAAATGCTAGAGTTATAAGATGAAGGAGAGAAGGTTAAGTTCTTAATATGTGGATAGAGGTTATTAAGACTATTTCCAATCATATTTCGCATGGGTACAAAAAAAAAAAAAAAAAAAAAAAGAAATTTTGCAAAGCTTAAGCTAGCTATTATTTTAATAATAAGACAGGGAAAATTTGTCACAACAAATTTACTCACCCAAACCCAATAGCTACCCAGTAATTTCTGACACCTTGATGTGGTCCCACCATAGGAAGAATGTCTGGAGAATAAGTGATAGGACCTGAAACTGTGTTTATGATGTTTGCTTGTTTCAGAACTGGAACCATTTCCATAGCAGCCTCAATGTATTCCATTATTCTGTCTAAATCAGACTCAAAAAGTTCTTTTCCAAAACCTGAAGAAATAATATAAACTTTTTAATTACATTGAAAATACTTAATCTTTAATTATAGTTATGCAATCTAGATATATAAAATTCACACAGAATTTATCAGGGTGAATAGTGTGAATTTAGCACACTACATGAGAAAAATGATATGTATAAGCCCCTAGTTAATTGCAGGATCAAGTTTACTGTCAGTGCAGCTACACTGTCTTTTATGCATATTTGTTTAACCCTAAGGTCATGAAAATTCAACAAAGAAGTGGAAAAGAAGTGGAGGAAGTCTGAAAACTTCCTTCTCTGTTAAGATCAATTTATTTTTCTCATTATGGCAACAAACTGAGGAGAGAAAAAAAGATACTGCTTGGGTCAGCTTATGACTTCCATGGCATTTACTGAATTATATATTTCAGTTTTTAGTCTTTGTAGAAGGACTCTGTAGAAGGACTTGTCACTACTGAAGGCAATAAGCTTGGGAAGCTGTGACAGTGTCATACAATGCCCAACAATTTTAACTGCTCTTCTTTAGAAAACACCTTCTGTGGGTTTTTGTTTTAAACATCAATACACTGACTTAAGATAAATTTCTGTGAAGAAGTTAACCTGGAGCGTAAATGTAACACGGTTATTTTTTTATAATGATCAGCAGTACAGCACGTTTGTGATACTTTTGTACAAAAATTCAATACAAATCTATAGCTCTCTTCCACTTATATCTGAAAGCAGTATTTTCATTAAGACATTCCTTTGCTTCATCTCTGCTCCTATTTGAAAACCACATTACTACTGAGAGAACAGTCAGAAATTCAAAGCCCCTGTCAGTATGCTGGACAGGAGTGAAACTTAAAAAAAAAAACAACTCTGATCAGATGCAAAAGAGCGTATAAAACAGATTTAGTAAAAAGATTTAATCACAACAAATAGACACCTATTCAGAGACTAGGCAAGAATATGTTGCAGTTGTGTATTTTTAATGTCAAATTTTTATTTCTATTTTCTTTTTATATTAGAGGTCACGGCTATTCTTTGAAAAAAAAAGTTTATGCTCTTCAATTAATCATGTATTGCAAATATTTTCTGTTTTCCAACACATTTGGCATTTTGACATGGTGGGAATAATACAGACTAAAACATATGCTACTGAGTATCAAATCTAAAGATTTAATATTTTCAGTTACCTGCTGGGACTCCATTTGTTACCCAAGAGTCCTGCAGCTTCATCTTCTCCTGACTTTCATATGGACCAAATAAAAGACCGTCTCTTTCTTGCCTTAGATAATATGATCCTTCTAAGTCACGAATCACAGGCAATTCTGTTTTTAGGGCTTTCACTTCAGGGACAGTTGATGTCACAACATACTGATGATGGACAGGTATGACAGGGTGCTGCAGGCCAATCATTTTGCCTATTTCACGGGCCCAAAATCCTACAGAAGACAACAAATACAAACATTCAAACACTTTCCATACAATTAATGGAAAATAACAATAAAACATTGTCTGCTTTCTGGAATGTGAAGAATCTTTTTCCACGCTTTCTCTTTTAAAATTATTTCTTGTATTATCCAGCATTACTTTCAGTCCATAATTTGACATTCTTGTTTCTAGTTTCACCACCAAACATTACTTGAGTATATAGCTATTCAAAAACATCACTGAAAAAATAAGTTTCCAAAACTTCAGAAGACAATTCAGTTATCAGTTCCACAACTCATGGTTTGTTTCAGAGTAGGTCTGCAATGCACAGAAGTCAAAAACAGAAGCAGAAAAATTAGCTCATATCATAGCTGTTGTCCTAGCCTCTTACTCTCAAACAAAACAGCTAGAATGCTTTTCCAAGAGAGTAGTGAAGTCTTAACACAGCAAGGCAGTTCTTTCATCTAGCTAATTTTTCCCTCTTCTTTTATATGTACCATGCAAATTCTATTAATTATGCCTTCCAGGTAATAGTCAATTCACTATGATTTTCTCATTGGCAACTGTTGAGTGTGCTCTCTTGTAGCTGTCTAATTAAATATTCAGATATAAACCATGACCAGAAAAAGCAAGTAACAATTTCCCAGTCCTTTAGCCTGCTCAAGGTCCTTCATGTAAACTCCTACAGATAAATTAAAGGCCTAAATCTTCTCTGCTAATGTCCTTCTTGACCAGTTGTTTCTACCTTGCAAGACACATTCACTTAATACGTACTGACGATGTACCAGCGTCTTCTTAGTTCGAGCTCTGAAGCGTGACTCATGTCTGCTGTGAGGTTGTTATGTATAGATGAGAGAACAAAGCAGATACAAAAGACTGAGATGGCACCTGTTCTTACAAGCTTGGAATGTCCTTCAACATCACTCTCCTGACTCTTTGGATGAAAGAATGGAGATCTCAGAAATGGGAATGAAAGCAGAGAATCCGACAAAAAGGAATTTCAGAGGAGTCTGTGGCAACAGTGTTAGGGTTGTGAGAAGGTAGAATGGAAGAAGAGGCTGAGGCAACAGGGCCTTTCAAATAAAAGGTAGTGGGCTGCACGTACCCCCTAAAAGGAGGCTGTGCAGACTAGTTCCTGTATAATTGGTCAGCTCCAATTCAAAGAAAAGCTGTCAGCAAGACCTGCTATCTAACAGAGCTTTCCTTTCTCCTAGGAATACACTCATGATGATCAGCTTTTCTTTCTTTTTGCAGCTTTTTGTAGCTTATTTTTCTTCTGCATCAGACTTTTCCATTCTACATTTTCCAAGAATTGGTCAAATTTTATCTCCTAGGGCCCTGTGAGCACTAACATGTCTCAGTGATCTCGCCTGTGACATTCACCTACATCCCTGCCCAGGGGTCCTGTAGCCCCACTTCTGCTCCGCTCAGTACCAGTCTGAGCTGGTTTGATTGGAGGTGTGCCTGTTTACAGCTCTGTCACAACCATGCCTGTGCCTGGCCATGGACCTCATTGATCCAGACCCTGATCTGTGGACTACTTTCCAGCTTGGCCTCAACCCAGTCTCATCACCATGGGCCTGCTTGTTGATAACTGAGCAGTCTCTGACCCTGGTTACTATTGACTTCCTGTCTTGTCTGTGGCCTGGGATTGTCACTGTGGATATGCCTGTGCATCTTCCACACAAGTCTGTCTGGAAATCTGGACAATGGGCAGATGACAAGTGCCAGTCTGTGGCCTGCCCCACTCTCTCCCTTGCACTGTTTGGGACAAGGCCCTTTCTGGCAAAATCCCTGCCCTACTGGCCTTAATTCCATGCTTCCACAGAGAGCAACCATCCCATGCTGCTGGCTAACACTAGCTTGGGCATACATCCTCTCATCTCTGGCAAGGCCTAAAGCTAGAGCAATTAGAAAAGCGGAGTTGGCTGTGTTGGCTTGGAGCCATTCATTCATGCCAAGAGGGCTGTTAATCTCCTTTTTAATATTCCAAGCCAGCCACAGGGTCTAACAGCCAGAGTTTTTAAAAATACAGTTTCCAAGAGAAAGGTTTTCTGTGGTAACTCACTTGAAAGTTGCTAACGGCCAGTTGAAGAGAGGGACAATGAAATCCAAGATGATGACCAACAAATTCAAACAATTAAAAGCCCCTGTTCAGTAAATAGTAAAAAAAAAAAAACAACAACAAACCAGTATCTCCAGTTCTGCATTTATCTTATATGTAAGACATTTGCTTCTGAACTGCATCCTCATTACTTGGGGAGACTCTTAGACAGAATAGTTGTTAAGCTGGTCAAATTAGTTCAGGTAAGGTTGTGCCACAATTATACATAGATTCAAAACATCTTTTTAAGGCTTTTTAAGGCTTCTGAAACCCGATTTATGTTTCTTTATGCAGAGAACAACCAAAAAACCCTAATGAAGCTGAATTTCCAGCACATCTTCAAGGGTTCCTCTGTTATTACATGACAAATACAAATGTGATTCTAAGCCCAGGCTAAGGGGACCTAAAGCTGACTAATAAAATCATTAGAAATAATAAAAAAAGGAATGTATTCACTCATTTACTAGGCAGTCTGCACACTGCCCCTTTCTATCAAGTCCAGGCCATTGACTAGTCAACTACAAACACTGTTCACACGGGAATTACAGTAATGTAACAGTGCTGTAGACTCACAGAATCCTTAGGGTTGATTTATTTAAATCATATAAAAGAGAACTCTTCCGCCTAAATCAGCCAAAGGTCTGGTCTTTAATACTTCTGTTGCTGTTTCCAGATATCTAGTAAAGGTCATACAACCAATACCCAATAATTAGCAGGAATACTAATTGCATGCTTTGATTTCATAGAGTATTTTGTGACTTTTTCTATATTAAATCCTGGTGCAGGAAAAGCATGTACCAATAATTTAGGAATTTCTCAAATTTGAAAGTAAGGCTCTCATTTTCACAGTTCTGATATAGGAACACTGTAGATGTGTTAACATGACCACACACATATATATATGTATATATATAAATATATGATATAATGAAAAGACACATCAAGATCTGTAGGGACTTATTTTGATTTGGGCATTTTCAGGCCACCTCCAAAGAAAACAATTTTAAAGTAAGTTCAGTTAATGATCCATTTAAGAGTAAAGAAAGAGAAATAGCACACCTAGCATCACATGCTCTTTTCTTGCCAAAGAAAACATGCTCTTTTCTTGTTTAGATTTAAAAGAGATATTTGCAAAATAAATAATACTTCCAGACATGATATTCAAAGAAATTCAATATGCTGCTTACTTTGTAAAATAGAATTAGTGTGAAAAATATAGAAAGCAAACATATTCAAAATCCTCAGAGAAAGTAAAAACCGTACTTTTAGATCTTTGAAACTTAACTTTGTTGCTTTCAAAATTATTAAGGGTTTTTTGGTTTTTTTTTAACTACAAAAACATTGTTTCCAGAAATATATGGCAAGCAATTGATTTTAAACTGCCAATGAATTTAAAACAAGTACTTTAGGCGTGCTCAAAATAAAATCTTACATATTGTACTTCTAAAAAAAAATTCATACTTAAGCTAAATGCTTATTTAATTGTTCAAAACTACAACAGCTGGCATTTACAATATGAAATATATCATACTTTCTTTGTTTAAACTTTTTGAACCATGCGCAAAAGCCATTATAAACACAAAAATGACAACGGAGAGAATATGTTCTCTAAAACAAAATTATAATTGGAAGCAGATGTCAAGTTCTATCACAGATAGAAGAGATAAATGAAGGCATAAATTACATCTCAAGGACATTTATAAAGATTAAATTCTAGAGATTGCAAACATCTGATGCAGAACTATTTACTGGTGATATTACTGAGCCTATGTGTTCAACTATGAAATCTATCTCTTGTATTTAAAAAAATAGAAAATCCTCCATCACTACATATGTATAAATGGTAGTATACAGACTGTGCACAGACCTGAACATTTGTGTTTATATATGCATATGTACACTGCAGAAACAAACTGTATCAGCTATTTTTTTAGATTTTAATCAATTTTCTTTTATAAATAGGCTGAAAATCACTCCAACAAGCTCAATACCAGTTACATTATTTATTAGACATCTACTCTGTTCCAAAATGGAAATCTCACATAAGGAACAACTAAAGATTGGTTTAAACTACTTTGTTCCAATTCCAATTCCATGGCAGTTGCTGGTTGGGGATAAGGGAGCAAGAGAGTGTGGAGGGCCATTCTAGTGGAATGAGATAAGGCTGAGCAGAAAAATAAATGTTAGCTGGAGGAAAATTTATAAAAGATACGGATTATACAGTATTGTTCACATCCTTAGCCAGAATGTTAAGCCATACGTGCTTCCAGTGTTCATTCTGGCTGAACAGTTCGCAGTATATTTTTGGTTTAATAAGTTATTAAGTCAGAAGACTATGAAAAACTTGTAAGGGCTCATTTTGATTTTAACAGACTTTGAGAAGCAGTTATTAGAGAATTCTGCCTACTGTCAACTCGATGTATAAGCCAAAGTACACTACAAAAATGTAAAGGAAATTACTGTCTGTGATACTTCATCCATATGATGCAGAGCCAATATTTTGGAATTATAAATATCTACAAGTTTGGGGCCTACATAAGAAGTCTGACTGTCAAAAGAGCTCTTCATTCCATAATCTTGGAATGTTTATAGACAAATGCATCCATCCTGTCTAAGAAATGACACAAAGATCCTAGTAAGAGAAGTTATGGTTTTTTGTAACTGAATGCTGTCATGAAACAGTTCATGACTCAAATAAACTAAGAATCCAAAGGCAATCTATATACTGATGCCTTTTATCTTCTAGGTGCTTGTCTTTGCAGACTACATAAAATTGCTTTAATTTGATTTCCCTGTCTGTGTGGTTACCTGCTTTCTGATAAGTATACTGAACTCCTCTAGACCTCTTCAAAATGTCATTATGGCATACTACATTGACACCATGACAGTCCATGTGCAGCAACTCAAGGTAAGCTATTTCAGCAAGACTAACAGCAACCACAGATGAGCAACTATGTATGTGAAGTATACACGATGAGAAAGCACACTTTTCAATGGGTTTCTCAGTCTTTACTGGAATGAGGTTAGGTTAGATATTAGGAGGAAGTTTTTCACACAGAGGGTGATGACGCACTGGAACAGGTTGCCCAGAGAGGATGTGGATGCCCCATCCCTGGAGGCATTCAAGGCCAGGCTGGCTGTGGCTCTGGGCAGCCTGGTCTGGTGGTTGGCGACCCTGCACATAGTAGGGGGGTTGAAACTAGATGATCACTGTTGTCAGTTTCAACCCAAGCCATTCTACGATTCTGTGATCTAACACAGGGCTCTCTGCATTCCTTACATGAAAAGGTAACCTAGTACATACCATTTTTCACTCTCTCAAGTTACTCCTTCCCTATCCAACCAATTCATGTTTTCAAGTACTAGCCATAGTTATTGTACCCACCAACAAGAAGAGTATCTGTCTTATTCAACTCATTTAGAAAAACAAAAACAAAACCTGTTCCTTTTAAGCAGAAATGTCAGTTTGGCCTCTTTAACAAAATGAAGAATAAAAATAGCATATTTATATATATATATATAGCATATATATAGCATATAAGATCCTTGCAGTTGAGAAATTTTTATTACGTGTAAAAATGTATTGTTAAGCAAAGTGTACATTTAAAATACTAAGCAAAGGACAACAAAAATCTTCTCTTTCAATGATATGTGGATAGAGCTAAATCTTAGAGAAAGATAATACTGAAGTGGGCAGTTATCTTATTTGGTACAAATTTTCAGTCTCTTTGAAAAAGAACCATGAAGATATTTCTACTTCATTTGTATATCCCATCTCCCTAAGTAGCTGTCATAAGATTTTCAAAGACAACATTCACAGACTGTCTCTTCTACACAACTTACTGCACAGTAGAAAGGGTCTCTGCTGCTTCTGAAACCTAAGAAGACAGCCTAACTAGTAAGTTCTGGAGACAAACCAGAAAGAAATATTATTAATGCCTAGTCAAGGGCAACTAACTGAAGAGTTAAATTTTCACAATAATGTAAATACACAGAGTATATTTTACCACAAACCAAATGAATACTCAAAACCATATCTTACTCATTTCTGTAAATCATACAATTCAGTACAGAACCTCAATGTTACCTGGTTTGTAAATCCAAAGAGAATGAAAATGATTATGTTAAATCCTACCTGCAGTATTGACGATTCTCTTCGCTTGAATTATCCCAAGTGGAGTTTCAACCTCCCATGTCCCATCTGATCGAGAGTTTAGGTTAGTCACTTGGACTGGGTAATTTAATTGGGCACCGTATTTTCTGGCTCCCGCAGCCAAAGCCATTGTCAGAGAATAGGGATCTATGTGACCATCTCCAGGGTTATACAGGCCTGCTAAAACCTAAGTGAAGGAAAAATCACACAAAATGAAAGGATATAAAAATCAAAATCAACTAATTTTGTTTCAAAAATGCTTTATTTTATAAATGTGATCTACTTCTTTGATTTCTTGAGTAAAACTTACGGAGACAAATCAAAATAAATTTAAAAAACATAGAATATTAAAAGGCTGACTTAGCAGTGGCCCTAAAGAAGTAAAATTCCTCAGTTCTCCCATATAATTAAAGGCTCCAATGCTTTAGAATTATAGCATACAGTATTCACTAAAGCCCGAGTGATTTACTTCATCCATTTTTTCACTGAAAAACAAGAGTTTCTCATACCATTTGTATGAATAGGCTCTAGAATTAAATATCTGGTTGTTATTTAAATGCAGTAGAAGTTATTTTTCTTAAAATTAGGTTCTTTACCTTATCCATGTTCAATAAGGGGAATAGCTCTTGCACTTTCTCAGGTGTAATCAGGTACTGCTCTGTTGGATGCCAACCAGCTCGAGTCATTTGGTATTTGAATTCATCCACCCTAGTAGGGGTTGACGCAATTCTGATGCTGCCAGGCTGGTGAAACCCCACAGCCTAAATGAAAAAGTAGAAGTGAAGTACTGTAAGAACCTTTACTTAACTCGATAAATGGAAAGTCCACAGAAATTTTGTCATTAACATGACAAAAAAGACTTGTGTAAGTCAAGCAATCTTGAAGGAACAGGATCTAAAGTAAACTCTTTGAGATTTTTTTTTTAATGTTATCAAATTAGCTTCCCAAATAAATACATAATATCGTTAAAAAAGTTCTAAAAAGCTTCTGTTAAGATTTGATTAATATTTGAATTTATAGATTCACTTTCAAAACGATCAGATACATCTGAAAATAATATGTAATAGTTTACAATAAAAGTTATCACCTACATAGTTTTCTACTGAGATACAGCAGAATAAACCTAGCTCACCAAGCACTTTTATTAACACAATGAATAATCTCTCTCCCTTTTGTCTTTCCAATAATGTAGACATCCTTATACATTTAGACACCAAATGCTCACTTTTTGGTATATATATTATGTACTTCGTCTTTTCTCTGTTACTTCACAGGGTGTTAATATGGCTTTTAGTTGAACTTCCAATGACTACTTGCTGTGTTATCTTAGATAGCTATAGAAAGTGGCAATAGAAAGAAGAAAAAAGCTTTTTATGACAATTAACAAGTTAGTAGACTGGTACTATGAGTATCATGCAGTTTCTGCTGAAGCAAGCATGAGTGTAGTAAATGAATGGCTGAATGATGCCAGATAAGGAATACAACACCCTCCATTCCTTAAGTCGCTAAATAAAAACATGGCTCTTAAAGGGATAGGAAGAATTGCAGCAATCTTCTCAAGTACTATCTATCATATCATATGAAATTAAAAGTGGACATGTTTAAAGCAGGAATGTATCATAATCAATCCATTCATTCCAGATCCTTGATGCTATTTTAGTTCCTACATGAAGCTAAAGTTGCAGACACTCTATCTGCTGAACTTCTGAGATGTTTGATGAAAACCATCTTCTTAAACTTTAGAAAGATCTTGGAAACAATCTAAAATATTTACTGATTAAGCATCAGACTTTAGCACTGACATGCAGGCAGAAGAACATATTTAAATACAAGGTAAGACTTGTGATAGTCTTGAACAATTATATGCAATCTGTCCATTCCAAACTCTTTTGTAAGACTATTAATAAGATTTATATTTATTTGAATTAATATTTAAAAAGTCAGTTACCTGTCCAGTCTCTTCTTCCAGCTTTTCATAGAGTTTGATGCTGTAAGCATGGATCTTCTTCAAGTTTATTCCAGGGTGAAAATAAGTAGTTAAGCCAGCCTCAAGAAAGAAATAGGAACAACAACATAGTGATACGATTAGAAATGCAATGTTTTCTTTCCCTCCTTTCAACTGTCATTCAAAAAGGAACTGTCAAGATACTGTAAAGAAAAGCAACACATGGATAGAGACAAGTGCCATGAAAATAAAACCAAAATTCTTTCCCTACTTAAGGCATTCTTCTCTGCACACTTGTTTTTCCACCTGCCCTTTCTCATCAAATTTGGCAGCTCCTGATACTCTTGCAGTTGTCCTCTCCTATGGTTTCCTTTCTTCCTTAAATTATAGAGTTGTTTCAAATCGTTTGGAAGTGACACACAACCCACATCAACTTCAGTCTCTGCAGTTGCTGTGTTTCAGAAGTAATATAAGATATTGGTATTTGTATTTTGCACACTGTTTCTCTAGGTTTGACTTCAGAAAGCTGAGGAGCCCTATTGGGCACATGCAAACACGTAAGCAAGAAGTTACTACAGCCTTTTCTGCATTTAAGGAAACTATTTTCTTGCCTCCTCTAGAGCCAGCTGTATCACTCTAATGACATTCATAACTGCACGTATTGAGCGACTAAGAAAAGCAGAGTTTAGGTCTTACAGTAGTTAGGCACATGTCTTTGTATCTCAAGCATCTGAGTGAAATCCTTCTTCCAAGTGAAAAATCACATTACATTTTCAAGTAACTACATTGTTTTAAATATGTTCATAGCATATCCCCCTTTGCTGACTAAAATAGATCTTATTCATAGATAATGATTGCTTTACATATTAATTCAAATTATATAAAGGATTCATTTACTTATATGGATATATTAAAGTACAGTACAGGGTTTTTTAAACCAGTTAAAGGAGACCGACACCAGAGTACACCTTTGAGTTCATAGCCATTTTGAGGTAAAAACAGGAGGGAATCCAAAGGTAAAAATTAACACAGCAGAGTTTTAGGCTAACCACTGTAAAAAGTTTTTCCAACTGCCCTGCATGTGGATTTTATCTTTCCGATATGCTATATACAGCACTATTTTGTACCAAATAAGTGAAATTACATATTTTTTAGTTGTGAGTGCATTTTATTCATAAATTTGGCTGCAGCTCCCTAAGCATGTATGATATTGTTTGTTATCCAAACAATCTGAATTTAAAAATGATCATGCAAATCTGTAGGAGCAAAAAATATCCACCAAGGGCCACATTAAATGCAAAACAAGGAGGTCCTTAAGATAGGTAAATACTCTACAAAAATGTTGCTTGTCTTTTCTTGTTAGGATATTGCACCATCTATATCATAATGGACACAGAGACAGGTACTTGAGTGCTTTTAATCTCACTTGATTCACATGGTTTTATGAAGTTGTGAAGACATTATATAATTTCCTCAGTTAACTAAAACCCAGGGCTGCTTCCTTGGAAAATCTGTAGTTTAAACTTTCTTGCTTCATAAAAAATAAGCCCTAATGATCTTTTTTCTGCATATAGAGAATAAAGCAATAAATTAGGCACTGAAGTGTTTACATTTCTTCAGCCATTCACAATAATCAATGGGTAATTCATTCATTTGTACCTGGAAGTTGTGCCATCTCATATTATTTTTACTGTCTTCTATTATTTATAAAAACGTTTTCTGTTTGATCTTTTGTTCTTTTTCTGAATTTAGCAATACCTTTTCCAAAGCTGAGGAAATTCCATGTTAGCGGCCACTATTAGTAAAGTAATTTAAACCAGTGAACCACAGATTACTTACAAATTAGCTATAAAACTATGCCAAATGCATTTAATTTCAAGAATCCATGACATTTTTAAGCGGAGAAAAGAATTCTAAACACGTGGCTTCTCGTGAAAAATGTTTCTGATTTCATGTAATGAAATGTAATGAGGAGGCAAATATAACTTGACTGGACTACAATAAAATTAAGATAATATAATTACATAATAATTTATGCTGAATAAGACCTCAGGAATTCTGTAACCTTATGCTTTATGCAGGGTCAGCTGCGAGATCAAATCAGTTTCCCCAGTTTTCTCCAGTCTGGGAAATATCTCTAAGAACAGAAACTGCCATTTTTAATACTTTGCATTTGTACTTGATAAATTTCATGAAGTTTTTGTCATTCCATCCCTCCAATCTATCCTCAACAAGTCCCTGAAAAGGCACTGCCCTTTATTGTATTGATTGGTTCCCACAGTTTGGTGTTAACTGCAAACTTGACAAGCATGCACTTTTGTTATTTGCTCCAAATCACTGATAAACAAGACGGGTCCAAGGACAGACCCGTGTGGCAACTCAGTTGTTACCAACTTTTGGGTATAGCATGATCCATTAACCACTACTCTCTGAGGTCAAGCATCCAGTCTTTTATCCACCTAGTTGTCCTTGCCATACAGTCCATCAGATTTTAAACTGAACACATAAGTATTATGGGAGTCATAATAGTCTTGCTGAAGTTCATGAAAATGACATCAGCTACTCTCCTCTTGTCCCCAGTTTCAGTCATTCTGTCATTGAAGGTACTGGATTTGGTCAGGTATGCTTTATGCTCAACAAATCCATGCTGACTGTTCCCAATTATGTTCTTTATGGGCCCAGACATACATCTGAAACTTGCTTCACAATTTCCTAAGAACCAAAGTAAGGCTAGTTGCTGGCCTTTAGCACCCCAGTAATCTCTCTGGTTTCTTAGAAAGTTGGACACTTTTGGCCTTTTCCAGGTGTTGTGTACTTCCTTTAACACCACAGTCTTTCAAAAATGATGTAACAGCAATCTTGCAATGCCATCAATACATCCTTGGATTCAGACCATGTGAGCCAATGTATATTCATCAATCAAGTTCTAGTGATGCCTAACTCGATACTTACTCACTGCTGGTAGTTCCTCTACTCCCCAGCCTCTGTTTGTAATCAGAGAAGCACAAGAAACTTTGCCAGTGGAAACTGGTATTGGAGGCATTGAATACTTCAGACTTACCAGTGTGCATTGTGGCTGAATCACCCACCTCATAAAGCAGGAGTCCCACATTTCCCTTCTTCAGCATTTTACTACTAACGTAACAGTGGAAGATGTTGTTGGCTTTAATGTTCCTTGCCAGTCTCAACTGTAGTTACATATCCTTTGCATGCCAATACAGTTTTTTAAAATTACCTCTTTGTAGCCTATTTCTGCTTCCACTTCCCATGAACTGCACTGAAATTGTCACGATTTCCCTGTTTAGCTTAGCTGGCCTCCCAGAATGCCACCCTGAATTTCACAGTGTACCATTCTCTTATTTGAAGATTTGCTTTAGGATTTACTCTATTTTTGTGAGATAGATTTTGTTCTTGTAGGTGAACATGAGCAATGAAAGTAATTTTCTTTAGAACTGGCATTATGCTATAAAAATACAGAGATTTGAAACCATGTTTATAGATTAGACTTTACATTTGGATGTATTCTTTTCATTTTATTCGAGTCTGTTCAGCATTCTGAAGTGAAACAGAATTAACACTGTTACCACCTACTATATCCGCTCTTGCAAGTTTGACCAAATCTTAACACGTTTTTATATGTCTTGTGCTGTGATTTATTAACTATCAGCAGCAAAATCAATTGAATGTTGCAAGAATCGGTATTCCATAACAAAATGATACATTCCACATTTTCTTAGAAAACATATTCTCAAAAAATGACTACACAAGAACTACTTGTTGAGATGGGTAAAATGTTGAATGAGTAACATACGCATAGTTCAGTTCTTAGAACTTCAGTAGTAAGTTTGCCAACAGTCTGATCTGCACTATACTACAACTTCAAGAACTCTTCGAGTTCGTGAAGCCTTAGTCCTAACATACTTTACATTCATATAATAATCATTACTTTGTTGTGGTTAGGTAGGAATAAAGAAGAGCAGCACATGCCCCATTATTTTTATCTACTCATTACTTCTCATCATTCTCTCCATTTTGTTTTCATTTCAATGTAATTAAAGTCAGAGAAATTTATCTCAGACCTGAGACATGGAATAGTTTTGGCAGTAACACTGAAGGAGTATGATCTATATGAAACATGATCCTGAGCTCTGGCAGGACTTGTTGGCCTATGAAAATGAGAAAATCTGGTACATTTTAGCAATATCTGAACTAGGCTTTCTCAGGTTTTGAGGCTGCAGACGAGATGCTATGTGCCATTTAACATGCTACTTACATGTATAATTTTCATTTAAACCTAGTATTGTAACACTTTGAGGAGGTCACTGGTAAATATACAGTACCTACTGCAATGAAGAACTGACAATCACAATTATCTCTTTGATCTTGTGAAACAACTTTTTCATCTTCAGATACAGCACTGTAACGCTGAATTCAATGAAGAGCAATACTAGACTATGTATTTTACTTCATAGCTATCCATTTATGACCTCTCTCCTACTAGGTGTCTTACTGTGTTAATCACTGCAACCTGCTGCATCAGGGACTACAAAGCAGCCCTCTTCTTGGCTGTGGTACCCTCCATATCTTTACAACAGAGCTCTTCACGCAGTGCTCCATCATTACATTCACTGAGACGTGAGAGCAAAAATACTGAAGGATTGGTTTACATAATTACAAACAACAATCTAGGGGGCGAGTATAACAAAAAAACACTTAGAAACAAATTCCCCCTTCACCGTTTTGGTTTCTTATTCATTGAGGGCATTTTTATTATTTTTTTTACACACACATGATTCTGTATATGCACTGGATAAATAGATTTCAGTCTGCGACTCTCACATGCTTAAAAATATTTATTCAAACATTTCACAATCATCATTCCATTTCAAGATGCATGATCTGACACTATAGACCACGTTGTTCTGTTCTCTTTACTGCCATCAGCTATGCTATGATTGTCTAAAAGAAAGTTAATCACTGGATTTTGTTTTCCTAAATCCACAAAGTGTGTTTTGTTCTGTTTGTAGAAAACTAAGTAAAACAAAACATAAATACACTTAAACGTCTCAGGCAGTGTTTTTTCTAAATATCATTTTTTACTATTATTGTCTTGTAAGGCTCCAAACACACAAAGCACCCGTACTATAATGAAGTATTTCAAACTTCAGACCTGCTCCTCTGGGAAAATCATGAGAATACAAATCAAACATGATCTGTTTGAGTCATCCCCCACTCAGGTATTAGTTATAAATATTGCATAAATGTTCTTCTGTATATTAACAGAGTAAATCCAGAGACAGCGAACTGTTGCTTTTATATCCACTTTTATTACTACACACGGGAATAGCTTTCTCCTAACCTCATCTGAGTGTAGATTGAAATGAATGTAAAAAGCATCTATTATTGTGGCAAACTTTATTTTATTTTATTACACTATCTACTCCAGACATTGACATACAAAATACGTAGTTACAAACACGCACGCTGTATAGCACTGTAAGAGGAGGTGTCCTCACCTGCATTACACATATGTTTTTTAGTTCTTTTCCTAAGAGTAGAGGCCTTAGGAAATCATGGTTTACAGTTGTTACTTTTGCCCCTCCATGATTCTGTGCAACATCAGAGGTGGCAGGAAAGAAAGCTGTTGTCTCTAAAAAGAATCAGTTTCTGGGACAGTGATTTTCCTGAAAACTAGACACTGCTGCTGCTTCTCTATCACTTTTCTTTCAGGATACCACATATATTAAAAATGATTAAGCATAAAATAATGCCAAATTTCACACTCCTGGTTTATGCATCACTTCCAGTAATAAACTGTGCAGTATAAGCTAAATTACTTATGAAGTAAAAATTTGAGTTTTAAAAATCCAACTTAAACTAAAGTTTAAAGTCTAAATCCAGTTAATTACCAAAAATGTGTAATAGTACTAACAGTTACCTTTCAGCAGTTCCAAAATACAGTCAGTATTTGCCCAAATTTTCACAAATGAGGAAAGTATACTGTGGATAGCTAAATCAATTTTCAAAACTCACACAGGAAGTCTATACAGAGCTAAAACTGTAACAAACTGTTGTTAATCTCAGAGATTAACAAAATATTCCTTACTGCGTGCCAAGTAGATCCCGCAGTGAGCTCAGATTTTTCCAGTAGAACGACATCCTTTAAGCCAGCCTTAGCCAAGTGATAGGCTAGACTAACACCAACACAGCCGCCTCCAATGATCACTGTGTCTGCTCTATCTTTCCCCAAGGAAGGAGATCGGTGTTCTTTCCTAGGGGAAACAAAACAGTTACAAAAAGACAGTTGAACATTTGTCCACTTTCACTGCTTACAGCTCCAAAAATAACACAATTTGATCTTTGCTTGGTTGTCTAAGTGCCCTAGAACTTAACCTACTCACGTTTATCTTCTTTTTAAACGCTCTTAAAAAGTATTAACACATATATAGTACTAATAAATCCACAAAGCAAATGTAGCTCCAATATTTGTTATTTGTCCCATTTACTCTTATCTCTGGTTCTCGTTTCTTAATGACAACCTGCAACATAAAAAGCAACATAAAAATCTGGCTTCCCAAAGATGCTATGGTGTATGCAACACAGTCTTCTGAAAATTGTGATCAGCATGGTTGTGGTCAGTGGGCAGAGTCTAGTTTGAGGCCTGTAGCTAGTGGTGTTCCCCAGGGGTTTGTACTGGGTCACTTTTACTCGACATCTTCATTAGTGTCCTGAATGAACAGACAGTATGCACCCACAGCAAGTTTGCTGATGATAGAAAGCTGGGCAAAGTGGCTGACACACCAGAAGGCCATGCTGCCACTCAGTGAGAAAGGTTGGAGAGTTGGGTAGAGAGGAATTTTATGAGGTTCAACGTGGTAAGTGTATTTTTCTAAAAATGGGGAGGAATAACTGCACACATCAGAACAGATAAGGGGATGACCTGCTGGAAAGAAGCTCTGCAGAGAAGGGCCTGGGTGTCCTTGTAGGCAGCAGGTTGGCAATGAGCCAGCAGAGTACCCTAGCGGCCAAGAAGTACAACGGTACCCTGAGATGCATTAAAAAGAGCATGAGCAGGAGGTTGCGGGAGGTGATTCCTCCCCCTCTACCCTGCCCTTGTGAAGCCGTATTTACAATACAGTGTACAGCTCAGCGCTCCCCAGTTCAAGAAAGACCAGAAACTACTGGATACAGTCCAGCAGAGTGCAACAATGATGATGAGGGACCTGGAGCATCCCCCTTCTGAAGAAAGGCTGAGAGACCTGGGACTGTTCAGCCTGAAGAAGACTGAGAGGGGATCTGATTAATGTTTATAAATATCTGAAGGGTGGGTGTCAAGAGGATGGGACCAGGCTTCTCTAGGTGTTGCTGGGTGGTAGAACAAGGGGCAGTGGGCACAAAGCTGGAGCACAGGAAGTACCTGTGCTCCAGCTTTGTACCATACAAACATGAAGAAAAACTTAAACACTTCAGTGGTGCCAGAGAACTAGAACAGGCTGCCCACAGAGGTTGTGGAGTCTCCTCCTGTGGAGGTACTCAAAACCCACCAGGATGCTTTCCTGTGAAACCTACTTTAGGGAATTAGTCTTTTGAGGAGTAGCTGAGGGAAGCGGGATTACTTACTCTGGAGAAGAGCAGGCTCAGGGGAGACCTTATCACTCTCTACAAGTACCTGATAGGAGGTTGTGATGAGGTAGAAGTCAGCCTCTTCTCTCATGTAACTAAAGGGAATGGCCTCAAGTTGCACCAGGGAGATGCAGGTTGGACATTAGGAAATACTTCTCAGAAAGAGTGGTCAGGTATTAGAACAAGCTGCCCAGGGCAGTGGTGGAGTCCCCAACCCTAGAAGTGTTCAAGAAATGTTTATATATTGTACTGAGGGACATGATTTAATGGCAACTATTGCTGATAGGTGAATAGTTGAACTGGATGACCTTGGAGGTCTTTTCCAATCCTGGTGATTCTGTGATTGTATGAACCTGCTGTAGCAGCAGGTTGGACTAGATGATCTTCAGAAGTCCCTTCCACCCCTACAGTTCTCTGATTCTGTGAAAGTGCCTACTTAGGAAAGCTCTTTAATGTGTAAGCATCAGTGCATCAGTGTTCATGAACAATGAAACTTAGTTTTTATTTCCATGTTCTGCATATTTTGACATGTTTTACTCTACTGAAGTTAGAGCATTATGAAAATAGTGCTTTTTCTCAATTGTCTGCATACAGCCACTAAGCTGCACCATGGTTTCAGTCACTTTAAGCCAGCAAAAACTAGAACTGATACCAAAGGTGGCCCCATCCTTCTCCACCTTGAGCGATCCTCCCCTCTGCTCTCTTTTCCACAGATTTTGAAGCAGAAAACAGATCAGGAAATTTATCCAAATTAGAACCAGCCGTTTTTTGGATGAGTGAGACAAGGTCAGACCTCCTTGTGCAGGAGATGTTCCAGATAGCTGTGAAACCACAGCATCTGTTGTTCAAGGACAGTTAATCAATACTCAATTTTATCTCCACACTTTTACACAGCTTTTTGCTTGTTACTTTTGCCAATTTCTCTGACACAAGGCTATCTAATGTGTTAACTGAACTTTCACCCCACCTGCACTCAGAAATCCAAGCTGCCAGTTGTGCGCATTATGAACAGTCTTACAAAATTATATCATAGATATAAATGCGGGGATAAACAGCCATGCTCACCACAGGGCAGCAAAAGAAAGCAGAGGGAAGCAGCGGACACCACGAGTTCACTGTGTTTGACCTATACACACTTACATGTGTTCTTTTTTGAGGTTACAGATTAATTTTCTTCCAAGTTATCATTAAGCTGTTTAATGGCCCGATGTGAAAAGCAGCAGCTCCTACACTGAATACTGTACTGAGGTACACATTAATCAGCGTTGAACTTCTTTTGCAGTTTGAATTTAAGGCTTCATACTTTGGCCCTCCATTTTTTTCAAGCCAGGTCAGAATCCACCAAGTCCATCCCCTGCAAACTCCACTTGATGCGACAAAATGTCACTGTGTGCGTGCCCACCTCACCCAGAACACACCGGGGAGCAGCTCGGCACGCCGACCACTCCACGGGCAGGTCCGCTCTCCAGCAGGCGAGGTTCCCCAGCCGCACATCCCGCCCCACGGAGGGGCCCGACGGCCCCGCGCAGCGCCCGCCACGTGGGTTCGCCTTCCCGGGGCGGCTCCCGTACCCGTCCAGGTAAAGTCACCCCGGAGGGACCGCCGTTGTCGGGGCAGGCGCCTCCCACAGCTCCCGCGCGTCACCATAGCCAGCCAGCCAGCCCCGCTCCCGCAGCCCCTCGCAGCCCCCCGGCACACGGCCCGCACTCACCCGCCCCGGGCGCCCGCGGCGCCGCCGAGGGCCCGCGAGGCAGCGGAGGGGCCGGGACAGCCGCGGCGGCGCGGGAGCGGCAGCCGCCGCAGGGCAGCCCGCAGCATCGCGCTCATCCCGCACGGCTCAGGGATGCGGAGCGCCGGCGTCGCGCCTCTCCCGGCGGCGGGCGGACTCCTGCCCCGCCGCGAACTGCCCTCTCGGGGAGGCCGCCGGCCCGCCCCTTGGCTGGAACAGCCGCACGGCTCGGCCCGGGCGCGCCGCCGGCCGCCCACCCCCGGGCCTCGGCCGGGACGGGAGGGGCCGAGGGGGCGCGGAGCCGCCTCGGGCCGGGCGGAGCGCGGGGGTGCCAGCAGGGTCAGGAGGTCAGGGGCCGGGGAGGCGAGCCCGGCCGGGGGTGTCACCCGCAGCGCTGCCCCCGCGGACCGCCTCCCGCCAGAGCTATAAAAGCGCTGTCTGAAGACCGGGACTGCCTCCCGCTCCGTGCCTAGCCGTCGGGTCGCAGCAGAGCAGCCGGCGTCCCCGGGCGAGGAAGATGCTGCCGATCGCGAAGACCCTGAAACAGGGCAAAAGGGTAACTCTCCCCACCCCTCCCCGGCCCGGCTCCCGGCACCGCATCTGGAGAGCGGCGCAGGCTGAGCGCTGGGGGCCTCGCCGCTGCTGCACGGCGGGGCTCTGCTCGGGGCCGTGCTGCCGCGCTGCCCCGCCGCGCTCTCCGGGCGCCCTTCCGCCCGCAGCGCTCCGTACGCCGCGGGAGGAACCCGCTGCTCCTACGGGTGGGGCGCGGGCCGGGGGCTGCAGTTAAAGGCAGGTGGAAAGGGTGCCTGCTGAGCGCCGAGCTTGTCTAAGAGATCGGGCGTAGTGTTGTGGGATAGTCGGGCGTATGAAACTGAAGTTGGTGCTGCCCCAGCCCCTAGAATTTTGATTTTCTCGGAATGCACGCATTGCAGCCACCAAATCCATTTAGTTTTACAGTATTTGATAAAAAATATTAAACAAGATTTGCAATGCACTGGAATTATAGATACTGTAAGCACAAACCTTCATTAGGTGGGATTTCTGTTTCCAGCCAACTCTATTTAAAAGCCCCAAACTGTTCTTCCCTTGATTGATAGGGCTGAATACCAGCAGTGTAACACGAGTACCACCCCCAGTGTATGCATGCCCTTTGCACTCTCATTCAGCTGAAGAAATTAGTCAGTATGAAGTTATTCTGGCATCAGCCATTCTGCCTGTTAAGACAAACCTTCTAGCAATGTGTGAATCAAATTCTGACATATAGAAGTGCTGCTACCTGTCACTGTTTGGCAGGGGCATGGAGCAACACGTTCTTCCTTCTTGGTGGGTCTGTGCTTTTAACAGTAGGACAGCTCTTAGAGCAGTTCTCATTCATTTTCGTGTCTATGGCTCTTTCACATAAACCGGTTGTGAATGAAGGAATCAGGGTAAGATCTGAGTTTTCAGATGCTTTCTTTCTCTTCACCAATGGAAAGGTAGGGCATAGGTAGAACAAGCAGACCGTCTGCTGACATGGTTTAGTTAAACTCCTAAGCAAGATGGGAATATCTTCATACAATCATTTGGTGAGTAGACAGACCATTCTGGTGAATGCACTTAGTGATGCAATGTCATTCGTGGTGGTAAAAGTGAAAAGATGACTTGAAAGCCTTAGGCTTTACAAATCTTTTTCCTTGTTACTTTATACCAGACCTCTCTACTACTGGATCACCACATAGTTTAGTTTTGATCTATATTAGGCACAAACACACAGCTGTAGTTAGCTGTACAGGAGAAAATGAGGACAAAATGCTGGTTGAACCAATGGTATTTCAGTGAGGACAAGTAACAATGGTGCATGGGGTAATATCAATCTGTAATAATCTGCAAAAAAGTGATTTCCATTTTGAGCTAACGTGAGCTGACAATACAGCTGGTAATACTGTTTTAACTTACATTGCTTCTGTGTGACAAAAGTGAAGATTATTCTAAAGTGCTGTTTTAAAAAGTCATAACTGAGGGGAAACTGCTGTTAAGTCCAAGAAATGACTTGATAAAAGAAAAAAGTCAGTGTTGTAGTTGCATTTAAATATAATATCTTTATATGATGTCAACATGTATCTGTTCCCTCATCTTCAATCAATCAGCAGCGCCTGAAATTGCTTTTACCTCCAGGGTTTTTCCCTCTGTGCTTCTATTCCCTGCACGTTAAACTTCTGAAGCAGGCTTTGTTCAACCTTCCTTGGCAAGCAGGAGAGGGAAGGACTCAGTCATTAGTTCCTCAGCTGCTTTTCTTTAGCCCCATTTGAGTCTTTCAGTCTAAAAATTATTTAACTGCAAGCAATTTTCACAAAGACTCCCAACACTTAGATGTACAACAGAGCTCCCATCTGTTGAGGTATGAGTGGTGGGCTTGCTGAAAGTTGCTCAGTTTTGTAGATACGGTATTATAGACTGAGTTTTGCCCAGGTCCTGCCAAAATAAGGAGCTTGCGTAGTCTCTTGAATGCTAGAGTTAATCAGGTTGCTGTTTTGGCAAGTCTACAATGTGCAGTAGAATGTGATGCAAGATCTGCAAGCCATGGCTTGGCCAGGCTCACATATCTGCACGGCAGCCCCATAACCTTACTGCCATGTCAGCACCCGAGCCAAAAATGCTGAACGTATCAGCAGAGCTTTGAACCTTGGGGTGGTTGCACTCTGAAGATACTGGTACTGACAAACGGTACTCCTTGATGGGAGGATGTACTCTCATCCCACCCAAAGGGCAGCGATGAGAAGTTGTAGATGTTTGTCTTTCTGATATGTGTGGTAGCATAAATGAATTAGCAAAGAAATTATCAAGATACACTCTAAGTACACAGACAACACTCAACTCTGTCCATAAGGCTTTTCCTTCTCTTGCTCCCTCAGATTTCATTTACTAAACCGCTAAATCTGTCATCAGGAAAATACAGCCACAATTTTTTTCTGTACCTCCTACCTTTGTTAATGTATTGTCTGCATTCATCCATTTCTTGAAATATTATGGAATTAGGGTAGTAATCTATTTGCAGCGTGTAGTACTGTTCAGTGTAATAGCACAGAATGTTTTGGAGAACTTTAACAGGACAATGAAGCAATGAATGAAATACAAAAACTAATATTTAATCAGGCAGAATCAACATATATTCCTTTCATGTGTTCTCCATAGAAAAAGAAGTCTTTTAAAACAGACTGCCTACTACTATTCTTTCAAGAGAATTTCAAGAAAGAAATAGATGATGTTTTATTATTATGGTAAAGGTGTTTCCATAGCCCACAAATATTTCTGTATTGTCAAATACAGGAGATGACAACAAGTCACATATGCCCATGAAACAGAAAAACTGTAATTATTAACCTTTCCTTTTCTTCAGGGTATTCTAGAGCGCTTAGATGCTGGAGAGATTGTGATTGGAGATGGAGGGTTTGTCTTTGCCCTTGAAAAGAGGGGATATGTGAAAGCTGGGCCATGGACTCCCGAAGCAACAGTAGAACACCCAGAAGCAGGTCAGTTTTACTGGGAAATGGTAATCTTGTAACAAAAGTAAAAATGGTTGGAAAAATAATTAGTTTACAGAATTTGCAGCATAAATAGAAATGTTGCCGTAGAATTAGGCAATGTGAAAAACAGCATAAGAATCTGTAGACCTAAATCTCATCTTACCCCATATTTTTCCTGTAACAGCAGCTAAAAGCAGCTGGCTGGGGAAGAATGAGTAGTACCTCACTACATATGATATAGTGATACCTCTCCAGAATGCTTCTTGTCTTCAATAATTTTTGAACCAGATGTGGTATCTTTGTGTTCAGTAATATCTTCTCTCATGGACTTGTCCTGTCTGTCCTCAAGCCAATATCAAATTTATCACTGAGAGCATCTTGTGACAAAGAGTTCTACACGTGACTCTGTTTTGTTGGGTTTGACCACTCTAGGATTTTTATATTGCTATAAATCAATATTGTCTGTGTGTTTTCTTTTTCGTGAAAATAGTGGCTTTAAATAAACAACTGAATGGGAGTGGAGTATTTAATGTATGTGCCTCCACTGTGAAAAGGGGAATGAGAACTCAACTGTTACAGTAAAATAAGATCATTTTCTCTGCCTCTCCTATCTAATGGAATAACTGCCAGCAGTGGAGGGGGACAAAATGAGCAATTACAGTGTCTTACAACATAAAGATTGTAATGCATAAAGACTATTTAGCATAAATAGTGCTAAAACAGATTCTATTAGTCATTAATGTGCATTTTGTTTACCTTTTTGTACAACACTTCTAATTCCAATTATCACATCTGAGAAATAGCACATATATTACTGAGTGATTCAATCTGGGAAGGATCTGTTAGTTACGAGCTAACATCAGCTGGCTTAACCCAGACAGTGCTAATTGCCTTGCTGAGATTGTGCTTCATGCTGAGTTCTTATTCTCAGACTGTGCTTTAAAGGATTGGATGTGCCTTCAGTGGAATTTTGCTGTTTGCTTTCTTTGACACATTTTATGTAGAAAAATACTCTCATAGGTGAATTAGTTGGGCTGAATGAGCACACAGGACTGCTTTAAGTAACTGCCTAGCTGTCATTGAAGTTGGTTAGAGCTCAGCCATCTAAGCATTACTGCTGATTTGCTGGTAGCTATCTATAGAACATACTGCTTATGTCTGTAAAGTTACAACAGTTTAATAAACCTTTTTATAGGCGATTTATGAACATATACTTAACTGGGAATATATTTGTTTCTTGTAGTGCAGTAGGCTGCCTCTCCTCCTTTACTGATGTTTGCTCCTGCGTGTTTAAGAGTCATGTTACTTGGAAAGCAGGTGTAAAGAGCACCAGGAGCAACTGGCTGGGCCAGCTGGTACAAAATCCATACAGCTAACAGCCCCCCTTCTCCTTCTAAGGGAAGAGGAAAAAGGGATTCTTAGAATGCAGCAAGGCATGTGCAAAATAACAAAAACAAACAAACAAGAAAGACTAGTTGAAAACCATTCACGCTGTTACAAGAGAAAAGTTCTATGAGACTGACAACTGTCCCGAGCCACATTGGGTATCTGAGCTACTACCGTGCATGGGGCAGTGTGCATATGAACTTTCTCCATCTCCTGTTAGCTTAAGTCTGTCTGTTGTTAAGTGTCCAACTTGTGGTGAATTGAAATCATTATTTAACCTTACTTGTAGCTCTTAACTTCATTTCTCAAATGGTGGAGGAAACCATAGTTTGAATAATACGGTAGAAGCCACACAATAATTTACACAGTGGTTTGGGATTTTCTGTTAGTGTCATGCAGGCTGTTGCAGGCTTTAAAATAGTAAAAGAATATTGTGGGTATAATAATATCTGCCTGGGATTGAATGAGATTCTGGCTGATACTTCACTTATAAGGCCATTTTTTTCTCTCCAAATGTGGACAGGAGACTCCTGAGTGGGTCTATGTAACTAACAGTTTGAAATAGGTTTCTTACTGTTCCATTTGTTTATCTATATCACTGTTCTTATTCACCCAAAGCCCAAGACTTTTTCCAGAAATGCAATAATTTTAAATGAAAACCAAACTAACACTGTGGGTAAATAAAGCTTGTTTATTATGGAAGTCAGAGCATTTGTGAAAATATTTGTAGAATTTTTTCACTTTTTCCCATTTCCTGGCTAGTTTTCACCACTGTTTTCTATTCTTCCTCATAGAAAAAAAAAAAAAAAAAAAAAAAAAAAAAAAAAAAAAAAACATTCAACACTTTGGACCACTAGAAACATATAGAAACATCTCTTTTTTCAGTGATTAATGCTCTACTTTAATGCTATAGGAAGCAGAATTCTCTCTGAAATAGTAAAGTTTTGAATTAATGTAGAAGTTGTAAAACTGAAATCTGATCCTGATAGCTTAGGCAAATTCCAAGGACTTTTTGATCTGTAGCCCTGCTACAATCTGTGTTCCTGAATAGATCTTTTTGACTGCGGGGTAAACAGGCACTGTATTAAGTCACACTGCCACTGGCCAAGGCTGTAACAGAAAATGAAATACTGCACCAGCAGAGAAAAGCAAGCAACACAACTCTGTTCCTTCACTGAAAGCAGATGTGCTCATGTGATTGATACTAGCAACTTCTGTTTGAGCTTCCCTGTTGTAGAATGCTGTATATGTTGTAGCTGAAGGCAATAACTTCATTATGACACAGTCACACACTTTGCTAATGACACATTGTCTGTGGACAAGGAGGTACTATAAACGAGGCCATTAGGAAAACTTCCCCAAACATTTGCCATAGAAACTTCAGTGTTCTCTTGTTTGTTTACAATATCTAGAGGTTAATTGATTTCTTGTATGTGCTATAAGCTGTTGAACCTCTTAATACAGTCATGATCTAGAAGCTGAGAAATTCTTTCTTTCATTTGATGTTCATTTTGCTTGTTATTCCTTCTTATTCTTTCACAGGCTTTTCCTGTTTTTTTGTTTTTTTTTTCTTTCCCTTCCCAAACTATGATTTCTATTATGTGAAACTGGGAGATGGGAAGGAGTGCAAAAGCAGGAGATAGGTGAAGTGCAAGACCAAACTGGATCTGCTGATAGAAAACTGAATAGAAATCTTCAGTCATTTATAGCAGGGAATAACTAAGTTTTCTACCTGTTTAAGAGTGAGGGGGGAAAGAAGAAATTCTGCATACACTACTACTGCTACTCTCTCACAGTGGCTTTACTAGTAAATACTATATCACTTATGTCACAGTAGCATTATTTCAGTAATCATTTAATTTTAGGATACCAATAGTAATAACTGTACCAAGCATCTCTTGTCTTTTTTTAGTTCGTCAGCTTCATAGGGAATTCCTCAGAGCTGGATCCAATGTTATTCAAACATTCACCTTTTATGCCAGTGAGGACAAACTGGAGAACAGAGGCAACTATGTAGCTGAGAAAATAACTGTGAGTAGAATAATACTTTGATGGACATATGAAGTAAGTGGATTCACAGAATCACAGAATGGCCAATCTTCTTCCTCAACTTAATGTCTTCACAAGCTGTTCTAGACATCTCTGAGTATAGTCAGTCTAGGTGATTAATTATATACAGTGCTAAGTTTCACCTTAATGTTCTTAAATTGACTATTCTAATATGTGATAATAAATTATATATTTTTTAAAGATCCTAAATAGATCTATATAAGCATCTTATATTTTGATGATTTTCAAAATACTAAGATAAATTAAAAATAGAATGAAAAATCAACTGAGATAATTACATATTTTTCTTCCACCCACAAAAATGTACACATGAAGCCTTACTCATTTTCTGAAAAATGAAGAGAATTATTCTAAATATCAAATATTTATTTGCTTTTTATAGCTTTAATTGTTTAAATTATATTAAAGGTAGTATGCTTTTTATTAGTATTTGCTAGTATGATACGATAGCTTAGAGGTGACAAGAAATTTGTTTCCTAATACTTGTGACTTTTTTGAAAGTTTGTCGATCTTCCTAATCACTGTCATTTAAAAATACCTTTACATTATAAATGAACATGAAGAAATTACTATGGGTTTTGACTTTTGTCCGTTTTGTGCTCTAAAGCTTCATACTTATCTCTGATGGGGTAAAACTAATGTAATCTGTATTCATGCAGTGCCAGAAAGTGAATGAAGCTGCTTGTGACATTGCCAGAGAAGTGGCCAGTGAAGGCGATGCTGTAGTAGCTGGAGGAGTTAGTCAGACACCATCATACTTAAGCTGCAAGGACAAAGCAGAGGTTAAAGCAGTCTTTCGAAAGCAGCTAGATATCTTCATGAAGAAGAATGTGGACTTCCTTATTGCAGAGGTACATTTGTAGTTAAAAACAAATGCATTCAACGGATATTATTTTTAATGGTATGGTCAGTGAACTCAACAGAGGTTTGTTAGAGTATGTTATTGTGTTGCTCATGAATTTGATATCTGAATTAATGTTTATGCTTCATCTCCAAGAAATGAAACTAGTTCTGTTTTAATATCTAGTATTTTGAACATGTTGAAGAAGCCGTCTGGGCAGTTGAAGTCCTAAAAGAATCTGGCAAGCCTGTTGCAGCTACAATGTGCATAGGTCCGGAAGGAGACATGCATGGTGTGCCTCCTGGACAGTGTGCTGTCCAACTGGTGAAGGCTGGTAAGAAACTGTTTTAAACTGCCTTTTAAAAGTAAGGGACAAAACAAATTTCTTAGGCATTCAGACACACTAAGGGGGTATGTGAAGGAGAAAATAACTTCCTGATTATGTCTTTAAAAAGAACTTTTGTTTACTTTACTGTAGAAAGTTTTGTAGCAAGAAAACGCAGAATATTGCTAAGCAATTATATTAACCAAGATTGGGAACAGTAGTCACAGGTAGCTAATGCTGAGTAGAGGAAAATTCTGAACAAATTTCTTTTTGGTTTCAGAGGCAGCCCCAAATCCCGGGCTCAAAATTATGAAACATAAGCAGAATCTAAAGCAACATTTGATTCTGTGTTTTAAAAATTTTCTGGAGTACAGTTCAAATCCAGGATGAGAAACAAAGGAAAAAAAAAAAATTGTCTTTTTGTCTAACAAAAGCTGTATTTTCTGCAGGACAAGTAGAATCATAGAATGGTTTGACTTGGAAGGACAGAAGGAATTAGTCAGTGGCATAATGGGTGATATAAGGGCATCATTATATCTGTCCTGGACTGCTCTTTTCCTTTGGAGTTAGAGTTAAAGTCCCGAGGCAGAACCTGCATTAGAAAGCTGTTAGATAATTGCATATGTGGCTGTGGATGCTTTTCATCTTGGTACTTCATGTGGAAGGTTAAGAGGAGAGCAGCTGAAATGCAGATAGTATGATCTGCCACATGAGAGCTGAGACTGACTCCAGCTCAGCTGCCTTTTCACAGCACTGTGTGCAGATGGACTGCTTTGCTTCTGGAGTGCTGTGGCTAAAAACATTCACTACCTACTTCTTGGGAATACGTGACTTAAACAGTTATTGTCCTTCTCATAGGTGCTTCTATTGTTGGAGTTAACTGCCATTTTGACCCAGATACTGTACTGGAAACTGTGAAACTGATGAAAGAGGGCTTGCAAGCTGCTAAGCTGAAAGCCCACCTGATGTCTCAACCACTTGCTTTCCATACACCTGACTGTGGGAAGCAGGGATTTATTGATCTTCCTGAATTTCCCTTTGGTAAGACATCCTTTTTACTGCATACTTCCTTCTTTCTGTTTTTAACAAAACCAAAACTATAAGATGTCCTTTTATACAATAGGATGAGTCCCCACTATCCCGTCTGGCATTCTGCATAGAGGGTTTGCAGTTGTAATATCAGATTAAAGTTCATCCGCATAGCAGGAGTATTTCAGTAGTACTGCAGCCTGTGACTGAAAATGAAATTTTGATTGAAATTGTTAAAATGCTATGACCTAAACTCAATTAAATGTATAGTTCTTTCTCATGCTGAAGAACCTCGTTCAAGACCACTCTAGAACAGCAAAGAAATGAGTAAGTACAAATAGACTTAAAAAACCACAGAGTTTAAATACCTCTGGACTGGAGCTCACCTATATTATGGGTTTTGACATCCATTGCACAAGACATATGATATTTATCTTCATAGGAATTTTACATTCAACACGTACAGAAACGCATAAGTACATGATTATTGCAACTCATGAATCACAGAATTACCAAGATTGGAAAAGATCTCAAAGATTATCTAGTCCAAGCATCCACCTATCACAAATATTTCCCACTAAACTATGTCCCTCAGTACAACATCTAAATGTTTCTTGAATAGCTCCAGGGATGGTGACCCTATTACGTCCTATCACATCCTTGGGCAGTCCATAACAGAGTCTGATCACTCTTCTGGAGAAGAAGTATTTCCTAACACCCAATCTGGATCTCCCCTAGCACAACGTGAGGCCATTCCTTCTAATTCTGTTGTTAATTACATGGGAGAAGAGGCCGACCCCCACCTCACCACAACCTCCCTCAGGTGGTTGTATAGTTTGATAAGGTCTCCCCTGAGCTTCCTATTCTCCAGACTAAATAATCCTGGTTCCCTCAGTTGCTCTTCATAAGGTTTGTGCTCTGTACTCCTCATGAGCTTCACTGCCCTTCTCTGAACACGCATCAGGGCTTCCATTTCTTTCTTATAGCGAGGGACCCAAAACTGAACACAGTAATCAAGGTGCAGCCTCACTGGTACTGAGTATAGAGAAACAATCACTTCCCTGCTCCTGCTGGCTGCATTATTTCTCATAGAAGGCAGGATGCCAGTGACCTTCTTGGCATGCTGCTGGCTGATGTTCAGCCAAGTGTTGACCACTACCCACAGGTCTTTTCCTTTACACAGTTATCCAGCCATTCTTTCCCAAGCTTGTAGCTATGAGTGGGGTTGCTCTGACCAAAGTGCAGCGCCTGGTCTTGTTGAATCTGATTCAATTGGCCTCAGCCCACTTATCCAGCCTTTCCACATCCTTCTGTAGGGCCTTCATACTCCCAGGCAGGTCGAGCCTTCCCGCCAACTTGGTGTTATCTGCAAACTTACTAAAAGTACACTCAATGTCCTCATCCAGGTCATCATTAAAGACACTGAACAGGACAGGCTCTGATACCAACCCCTGGGGAACACCACTCATGACTGGTCGCCAGCTGGATTTAACTCCATTCACCACCAGTGTTCAGTCTCTTAAGTGTCACTGTCTTATGTAAGATTAGAGGGAGACCAGAAGTAGTATGTTCTCTGATGCTGCTAACAAATGGATAAGCAATTTGGAGACGTTTCATCACTTGTGCTCAGGAGAAATTTCATGAAATCTGAAAGACTCAGACACTTTGTATGTACAAGGTTTTTGTATTTTGGAGCTTATTTACACTTGGGATGTAAAAGATCACATTCTCATAAGATGAGATGACTAAATGAGCCAAAATATTGTTAAATTGATTCGAGAAATGTCTCTGTTTTCAGTTATCAATACTCTTCTTTTCAAGTTCAGTCTATAACATAAGGTAATAAAACAACTGAATTTGTAGAAAAAAATGAAGTAGATGTGATTTTCAGGAATTTTTTTTTTTTTTAATTCCTCTCTCCAAACAAAGGACAGTTGGAAGTATGAGCATGAGGCATTCATTAGGCGATAAAAGCATGATGGTGTTCTGAAAATATTCAGGGATACTGAAGCGCCAGGAGCTCATTTTTGCTATTCATTCCTTCATACAACTCCTCTGATTGCAAGCAAAAAGCTAGAACTTATCCAGAAAATAGTCAAGTGATTTGAAGGATTCACTGCTCGATTTCTTGTGGTTCTTGGCTTGAACACTACAAGGAGTCTGCGGGAGACCTTAGTTTTCAGAGATATCATGATCAATTGCAGAAGCTTGGTGCCATCAGTCCAGAAGGAGAAACTGATCACTTGATGGCAGATAAGCAGTTCAGTTATTAAAATGTTAACTTTTTAATGTGAAAGATAGTGTGCAGAAGAGGCACTTAGATATTTGAAATGTAAAAGGCCAACAAAACCTCATACTGGCAAACTCCAGCAACAGCTGTCAGAAATGTTTATCAACCATTAGAACTTTTTCCAGTTTTTGTGTCTTCCCTTCTGTGTAATCACCAGTAAAGCAAGGACAATGTTTTAGAAAGAAGCTGGTCAGTTAAAGCATGCCCAATTGTTTCAAAAGTAAATGCATGGAGGGGCTAAATCTAGGAGCCAATTACAATCTTCTTATCAATGAAAACATCAACCTTTTTATACTATAAATCACCAAACAGTTAAACTATAGGTAATTAATTCTGAATAAGATAAGAAAATAAATGTTGTAAAAAGTCATGCATTTAAAATAGAATATTAGATATCTTTGGGGAGGGGAAATAAGAAACAACAAAAATAAGAAATCAAAGGAAACACATGATTTATGTGGCAACTTTTCATTGAATGTTTCTTTTTTAATCATCATGTTCCCCCATGTGTGGCCAGTTGATAGTGAGATCTATTCTTGTTTCTTTAGAGGGGTATGGCTGGTGCTGTCCTTATGCTTCAGGAGCATTCATTGGTTGTGACAGAGTAGATGACGGAGAAGTCAGGACAACACCCTGTACCATTCCCCTGAAGTTCAGTTGTTTATACAGGCATCAGTTCAGTGAAAAATACTGCATTCTTACAATTCATCCCTTTGTACTGATTTTGCATTTGCTTTTGAATAACGTATGGGACACAAGGAAATTGTGAACTGGTGCTTCTGATGCTTTCTCTTACATCTACAGGATTGTACACAAACACCAGTATTTGAACTGCATTTTAAGATAGCGTTGTTTTTCCCTCTGATATAAAGCCACTTTATTTTCTTTTGACCAGTTTCACTGTGACTGCTAATTTTCTTTTAAAGAACATTTCTGCTTTTTGTTTAAGCCTGTCTCTTCAGCAACTCATAGGACTTTAAGTTCTCCTCATGCTTGTTAATCTTCTATAAATGTGTACAAAGGAGCAGGAGGATGTTCTGTATTACAGTTTCTCCAAGTTTCTTTTGCAGTCCTTTGTCCTTTCTTTCCAGTTCTGTCTCTTCTTGTGTCTCTTTCCTACCTTGTGCTTTTTCTTGTTCTTCACATTTTCTATTGCTTTCCTTCCACAAGTGTTTCCTCAACTCTGTTGTCCATCCAGTCAGCTCACTATGATCTACAGCAGGAAGAATGACTCAGCACAGCCAAGGGAACACCCTTCTTTTGAGCCATCTACACTCAGAACTTTCCAGAAGGAAGGAAGGGACGTGAAGCAGTGGATGGGAATATAACTAAGGGATTGGCTAACAAACAGCTAGCTGCCAATAGCTAGTCATGGAAAAAAGTTTAGTGCTCTTGATTAATAATGAGCAGGCTTATTGCAGTTGCAGGAAAGCCAGTATCATCTCCTGTACAGATTATAATAAGATTTCCCAGCTATTTGCTGCACATTGTTAGTGTAACATGGAGAACAGTCCAGTATTCCAGCAAAGAACTCTAGCAAAATGGCAAGTGTGTGGCTGAGGGCTTGATCACTCTCACTGGATATTAGTTGCTGTTTTGCGAGGTGAAAGAAGCTTAAGACAAGCATAGTTCAGAAGCACATAATAGAATCTAAAAGCTAGCTTTAGGAAATTTTGTGCCATGAATTCTAGCTTAGACAGTTCAAACATCTATATTTACCATCAGTTTTCCAAACAGCATGCAAGTTTCAATAACGTAATTTCTCACCAAAAATCTGCTGAAGTGGTGTGCCCAAGTGCTGAAGTGGAAGCCCAAGGTGTGAATGTCTTTGCAGGTTTGGAACCAAGAATCATCACTAGATGGGATGTTCAAAAATACGCAAGAAAGGCTTATGACTTAGGAATCCGCTATATTGGAGGCTGCTGTGGATTTGAGCCATATCACATCCGAGCAATAGCTGAAGAGCTGGCTCCTGAAAGAGGATTTTTGCCGGAAGCTTCTGAGAAACATGGTAGCTGGGGCAATAGCCTGAGCATGCATACTAAGCCCTGGGTCAGAGCAAGGTATGTATATCTGAACTGGAAGGCACAACAAAGCAATCCTTGCAAAGGCATATATTGGTCCATAAAGCAGACAAAATTCAGAGATCTAAGTATCACCTTCAGTTTTCTACATGTTAATAATTTTGAGGAATTAAATCTGATCTGGGAGCAGTGAAAGGGATGCAAAGGCAGTAGGAGAGCTGTAAAAGTTGATAACAATTAATGTGAAAGTAACTCATGAAAGTTAAAATGGAAACCTGACAGACTACTGACAGCTTACAGTGCTTTTTTTGAGGCTGAAAATATTATTTTAAAAAGTGTAGCATTTCTTTGTATAGTTCTGTTCATTTTTCTGTATCTAAACATAAAGTCTGATTTTGCAAGTCAGAGGATCCTTTGTAATGGCCACAATATCTTTAGTATTGTGAAGTGCTGAAACAAACACTGTATTTGCTTTTCTTTGTTTTAGAGCAAGAAAAGAATACTGGGAGAATCTGAAGCCCGCTTCAGGCAGGCCATATTGTCCTTCAATGTCAAAGCCAGATGGCTGGGGAGTGACCAAAGGAGCCAGGGAGCTGATGCAGCAGAAAGAAGCAACAACTGAACAGCAGCTGAAGGAGCTTTTCCAGAAACAGAAATTCTAATCTGCTGCAATTGTCTTGATGTTAGAACATCTCATCCTTTGAGAGAAAACTTGTGAAGATTAATACCCTGTTAATTTGTTCAATTAACATGTAATGAAAGAGGCAAAATGCAAAGATAATGTGATTACAAATGAAATATGAGAAGCTTTGATAATAAAATCTTTCTCTGGACAAATAGTTTGGGAAGAGGTTTGGATTCTTATAATTGATCTTCTCTTAGTTAGCTAGATGCTATTGAGTAGACTGAGATCACGTGGAAGTAGTGTAAGTAATACTAGGCTCAACTGACCTGTGCATAGACCAAAAAACATCTATAAACACTATGTTAGTACTCCTGAGTCTCTTAATACTCTTGAGTCTGTTTTAGTTTAGAAATCTGTGAGAGCACCTCAGACCTCAGGATTTGTTGAGGGCCAGCTTCAGGCATGCACAATCTGCCAGTGCTTCAGGCTCAGTTAATTATAGTCAATTCATGTATGTCAAGAACATAGAAGTAAACTGGAAATTCCATCTTGTAAATGTGACATCAGTCACATACACACGTTTTACTGCTTGGAAGATTGAAAAACTTAAGAGATTATTGTGACATATAGAAAATACCAAATAAATTAAAAATATCATGGAATTGTATTACCTTGACACTTTAAATTGTATGAGCTCTGAATAGTGTACCTCAAGTAAACTACTGTAATTTTCCAAATGATCCAACTGATTTCTGTGTATTTCACTTGAAAAAATGTGCTTATCTCAAAAAAAGGTCTTAAAAACTGAAGCTTCCTAAATATAGCTCATGTATATATAAATAGCAAAACATTCCATGATTAATCCATTTAGTTAAAAAAAAATCAAGGAAATTTGAACAGTGGAGGGTTTTCTTAAGAAGGGTATTGCTATACTTGAAAAACGTAATGCATAATGGACAAGTTTCCACAGCTTATTTTTGTGAAATACTATGCCACTTAGATTTCTACATTGAATCTCATTCCCACCCATTCTGCATTAAAGTCAATGCCTCTGCAAAGATATGCTTGAAGTTACAGTTTTGAAAGCCTTAGTTGGACTATTTGTTACGTATCAGCTTTTTTCATTATTTCTGTGTCCATGCTGATATTCTCAGTTCAGGAAATATTTAAACATATGACATTTAAATGGGAAACTTGAGGTATAATTTGAAGGCATTCAAGCCAGGCTGGTCTAATGGTTGGAGACCCTGCTCACAGTAAGGGGGTTGAAACTAGATAAGCATGATAGTGCTTTTCAACCCAGGCCATTCTATGATTGTATGGTGTACTCTTCAGTCTGTTACTGGCATACAGATTTTAGAGAAAGCCACCTTCCTTCACCGTGTCTTCAACAGACTAATTTCTAGTTAGAAATTCTGCCTGAGTGCAAAAAGCAGACAAATCAAAAAAGTGAGTATCTTTAAACTTAGATTATTTGAAGGGCATCTGTTTAGATGTAAACACATTACATTAAACTTCTTTCCTTCCTAAATCCTTCCAGCAGTTCCTCCTGCAAAAAGGGGAATAACACAAAATCTGTGAAATAATCCACTCTGATTATTACCAAAATGCTCTCAGCATTAAAGGTGTATTCATGTGAAGTGGATTAAAATACAATTACTAAAAAAGTGCTTTGAGCAATCGTTACCAGCTTAGGGACTCCTGGACTGATTTTTTAACTGTCCCAACGTGCAAAAATTCCTACTGAAGTGAATGACTTCACTATGCAGATATTTAAGAAACATGGTATTTAAGATGATGATAAAATATAATTTTAAAGACCTATTTTAAGAAAGCCAGTTTAAAAATAACAAAATTTAACAGTGAAGAGAAGCACTGAGGAGATTTAAAACCACCCAAAATGAAATCGGGCCCAAGGGGGAAGCTGCACAGTCCTTGTTTGATTGTTGTTCAGCTTAGAAAAGAATAGACAGTGGGATGAAAATTAATTGATAGGTTGATTTACTATTCACTTCAGAACCCCAAACTCTTCAGGAAAACAAAAATCAGCCAACAAGATAGCATAAATAAAATCAGCCAACAAAGCCTTAATTCCCACCTTTCCCATAGTCTATTGAGTGACTTAAGGCAACAAGGCACAGACTGACTGCACAAACCTAAGAAATTTGTTTCCTCCGAAAGTCTATTTGAAAATGTAGATAACTGAAAGTGAAAGGGTCTTTAGAAGGTCTTAGCCTCTAGTTAGTATCCTGGGGCTGGATCAGTTCTTCATAGGAGACGTTTGTTTACACTGATTTTAACACACCTAATGATGGGGATTCTGTGCCATACCCACCAATCCTTTTACTTCCTTTATATTAACAAACCGTTCCTGATCTGAATACTCCTTGATGTAATTTGAATGTATTTTGATGGAATTTGAATCCATTATTTCTTTCCAGCTCATTACATACACAAATAATTTATTCCATTTGTCTTTGCTGATGCCTTTTATACATTTGAACATTAACATGCATTCCCTGTTTCTTTTCCCTGACTGAACAGGCTCTTTGTTCACTCCTTTGTGGCCTCAGTGATTATTCATCATGAATCTAGACATGACCTCTATCCAGACTTTTCCCACAGCATAGAATCAGAGAATCTGAGAATACTAGAATGGCTTGAGTTGGAAGGGACCTTAAAGATCACCCAGTTCCAACTCAACTGCTCTGGGCAGCTTGTGCCAGTGCCTTACCACCCTTAGAGTTAAGAATTTCTTCATAACATCTAACTGAAGTCTCCCCCCTTTTAGTTTAGAAAACATCCCTCTCCCTGCTGGCCATTCTTCTTCTGCTGGAACTCCCCTTTTGATGCATCCCAGGATACCGTTGGCTCATGTTTTTTGTCTACCACAACCCCGAAGTCCTTCTCAGCAGGACTGCTCTCAATGAGTTCTCCCAGTCTGTACACATATCTAGAATTGCCCTGACCCAAATGCAACACCTTGCACTCGGCCTTGTTGTACTTCATTAGGTTTGTGTGGGTCAACCTTTCAAGTTTGTCCAGGCATACCCCTGGATGGCATCCCCTCCTTTCATATCAGTTGCACCACTCAGCTTGATGTCATCAGAAAAGTTGCTGAAGTTGCACTCAATCCCATCTAAGTCATCTATACTAATGTTAAAAAGCATTGGTCCCAAGATGGACCCCTGGAGGATGCCACTCTTGACTGGCCTCCACTTGAACATAGGGTCATTGACCACAATGCTCTGGCTGTGGCCTTCCAACCAATTATTTGTCCACCAAATAGTCCACCCTTTGAACTTCTGTCTCTCCAATTCAGAGATAAGGATGTGGTGCAGGACCATGTCAGAGCCCTTGCACAAGTCCTAGTAGATAACATCAGTTGCCATTCCTTTGTCCATCGATTATGTCATTCCACTGTACAAGGCCACTAGACTAGTCAGGCCCTTAGTGAAGCTATTCTGGCTATCTTGGATCACAACCTCATCTCACAGGTGCCTTAACATGCCTTCTAGGAGGATCTGTACCACAGTCTTCCCAGGCACAGAAGTGAGTCCTTGTTCTAATTTAATTTTACTTTGAAGCAGAAGTGAAGTGATCTGAACCTTAGTTTGAGTCCTGAAAAGAAAATCCAAAGTCTTCACTACCTAAAGAATAAGCCTCTACTCACCAGACTGAACATAGGCCCAAGAAGGATCTGAACAAACAATGTTTGGATGGGAAAAAAGAAAAAAGAAAAGCAAGTCTGAGTAACAAAACTTGAGCCAACCAGAGTGGAGAGCAGTAGCTAAGAAATGAATTTCAAAGCAGATTTGAAAAATGTACGAGGGCTGCTCTGAAAGTAGTGCTTCTTGTTTTATGATGTTGGCCCACAACATCCGTGGTGGATGTTGGTGGTATAGCAGTAGAGGCTGAACCTTCCCACCAGTATCCCACTACATTCTGTTGCTGTATGGCAAATGGCAGCAGAGGGGCAGTCTGACAAAATAGCACCTGACATGGAAGTGAGTATGAAGCAAAGGTGCGTCACTGAGTTCCTCTATGCGAAAATAAATGGCACCCACTGACTTTCATTGATGCTTGCTGAACTTTCACGTGGATGTGAGCACAGTGAGGTAGTGAAAAAACAATCCAGACAGCCGTGCACAGATGTCACACAACCACACAACAAAATAAAGAACATCTGAATCAGCTCATCTGTGCAAACTGGCTAGTGGTGGTGACTCTAATGAAAAATAGTGTTTCGTTTGTGAGAATTTGCTCTATCAAATAGTGCCATTGTGCTTCTGATGTTTCCATGGAAATAAATAGAAGGCATTACTTTTGGAACTACCTATGTATATTTGGAGTAGGAAGGAGAAGCATGATTCCATCTCATGACTAACAGCAAATACACACTGCACAAAAGACGCTTTACAAGCATTACCAGTTATCAATGAGTGGTTCAGGAACATTCTGCAGCTTTAATTTGCAAATGTTTTCATGTAATCTTTTCAATGCAATGGAAGAAGGAGACGAATTGGTAACTGAAACAAAAGAGGAAAATGGTGAGACATGAATAAACACTGCTTTGCAATTTATCTGCTTGCAAGTGAAGACACCATACTTACTCAGCCCAGTAGGCTAGTCATTGCCTTTCAGCAGCCCATGCATCAAGCTTTATAGCTATTATTAAGCAAAATGTTACCATTTTTTATTTTCAGTCAAACAAAGAAAGGCAGAGCAGTTCCACACAAGAAAGATCAAGAATAAAAACTGTACTATTCTCTGGGTCAAGCAACATTGCTTTTCTCTCACACTGGGAATGAAGACTTTACCTACAAAAGGGGTGCCATGAAGGGCATAAGGAAGAACATTCCTACTCCCTGACTTGCCAGTTTATCTATCTCAAACTTCTAAATCCCACATACCTAGTCCATGATTCTCTATCCTATCTTGGGAGTCAGTCCCATACACTGACTCCTTGCAGCTCTACCAGCTCACAGCTGTACCAGCCCTGCTTCCAAGACTTCATGGTCGCATTTAGCTGTATGGACCTTAATGTGTTGTAACATCAGGCTGTGAGAGCTGGCTAGTTTGCTGTTATTTATTTTGAATAACATGCAGTTTGGGCACATTTACCAGTGTAATTCCTTGCTCAGTGATTGTTACATTAGTAAAATGTAATAATTTTCACAAAAAAAGTTTTATGTTTTCATACTACATTTTCCTCCAAAACTTCCTGTAAAAAAACATTTCTTAGTAGTGTCACAGTACTACAGCTTTATATAAAATTGAAAACGTCCTATTAAGACAAAAGATTTTTGGAAACCTTATTTCTTATCCTGTTTTTGTTTGTTTGTTTGTTTGCTTGCTTGCTTGCTTAGACTGTTTTTATGTGTGATTTGTCATCAAACTGCAATTTAAATACACAGCCTTGTAGAAAAATGTGTAAATGCTGCCTCCTGGTGAGCCACTGTAAGGCTACAGGACAGGGGAAGGTGGAATCTCAAAGGGCTTCTCAGGTTTATACACAGGCAAAAAGCAGAAGAGCTATTTATTTTTATCTAACTTCAAAACAGACTTAATTACACCTGTATTTGTTACTTAACGAGGAATTTTTCTCAAGAACCGTCAAAGATAACTAAGCATCCAATTGTGCAACATTTCATTCTTATTTTACTGCTAAGAAAAAAGAGCTGGATTGAAGTTTTTTCTTTGGGCATGGTCAGGTCAGCTCCTATTCTGAAAAGACAAACTGTAATATGGCATGGAGAATAGACAAGCATTTTAAATTGTATGAAACAGGACAGTGGAGAAAAGATGAAGATAGGAGGTAGTTAGGAAGTGTTAAAGTTAATAAATAGCTAAATACCAGCTTTCCATTTAGCACTACTTCCAAGGCCCAACATTACTGTAACGCAGAATTTCCACAGCTTGATTCTCAGTGGTTAAGAAATGTAACCATATGTCCTTAAATCTACCTATGTGGGTGCTCATTCTATCCGGTGAGTAATACACAGACAAAGAGGCACTGTGTGCAATATTAAATGCAGTACAATGCCGTATCTAGCACACAATGGGGCAGAATTTAGCTGACTTAACAGGCACGCAGTGCTGCATCCACTGTAGTCACAGCTTTCTACACGGCCAGAACTTGCCTGGTTTCTGTTTGCTGCCCTGGTGAGGCTGCACTGCAAATGAGTTGCTAGTTGAGACCTTATTATTTAAGCCTTCTTATGAGCTTTCTTAATGCTTTTATTCATTTAAGAATTATTTTCGCAGACAAATCTTTGTTATTCCATCCTACTATCCTACTTTTGCACTTACATTTAGTTTGACTGGTTCTGCTGGTTATGCTAGGCAGACAGGTCTTAAAGATAATTAGTATTTGCACCACTGACCTGAAAGATGATTTGCATTTGTTTTTTCAGATTTGAAGGTCTTGAAGCTCCATTCTGTTCACACTGATATGACAGCAGAAATAAGTAGAGGTTGGATTAGCTATGTTTGCCTTGAAATCCTTGGATAGCATAAAGATGACACTGGTTACTTCCTAGTTATGGGAAATGGGACATTCTGAAGGTGTGTCTGCGTGGCCAGAACAGCTCACACTACATCTACCTTTGAGTAAGTTAATCAGATTTGTCACCTAAGCTTGTGGAAAAAGGCTGCATAGGAATATAAGTAAAGAATTATGATCGGTTCATGTTTAATATTCATGTTGAATAGCGTTCCTACCAGCTGCCCTAGGTTTAACAGCAGAGCAACTTAGACCTTTGATTTTCATCTGTAATTTCCACTAAACTATTTACCTCGTTTGTATCCTAGATGAATGAATAATGAAAAGCTGTGCCAGAATGTTGTCTTCACCTGAGCATAGAAAGGAGATAGGAGGATGTCCAAATGGCAATTGCCAACACTTTTCAGACTACACGCAGAACGTTGTCTGGCCAAAAAGAACTTGTCCCCTGGTTCAAACATTCGTTAAAGAGTCACAGAGAAATCTGATTAGCTATTCCGCACTCATGACCAAAAGCAGAAAAACAGGGATCTAAATCACTATTCCCTTGGGTTATTAACAGCTGCATATATCATACAAATGAGCTTTAAATGCTGGCAGATCAAAATGATCCACTCCAGATCCAGACCTCTATGTTAGCTGCTTCCCTGTGGCATAACTGAGTAGCTGGGATTGAGGCAATACGCAGAGCGCATAGTGTAGTTCACTGCTGCAGAAGAACTAGAAGGAGTGTTCATTGTTAGGTACATCTTTACTGTTCATGGCTTGGTTTAACAGTCTATCTGGAACAGTATCTGTTCTAATAGTGTGTCTGGCTAACAAGCACTTATTTATCCAAAGCACAAAGAGATTTCTAAGTAATGCTGGCTATTCCATTACTCACCTGCCTAGTTGCAGCTAATAAATCAAAGCTCTTCTTGTTCTTTTATCCTAATAACCTGGCCTCATTTCTAAAAGCAGTGCCTCAACGTTTGTTGCACATATGATAGATTCACTTACAAATCCAATCTTACGGGCACCCTACAGCTTTGCAGACATGTCTGTTAGGACATTCTATTTCTTTTTTTTTTTTTCCCCATTATAGAGAACATGTAAATCAAGCTTCTTTAAAACAGCTAAAAAATCACATTCTTCTACAGGAACATATAGTGACACATTTGTTATAATCTTCAATGAGCTGATGCATGGAATTCATTAAAATAATAAAATGTATGATACTCATAGCTGAGTATTTCCTTAAAAGTGAAAGACAGTCATATTTTCCATGTGAAAACCTGCTGGCCCTCAGTGGTTTCTAAAAGAAGCAATGGAACAATGTCATCAATCATTCATATGAGAATCTACTGTTCTGGGTTAATAATGAATTTAAATCTTTCTTGACATCAAAAGCATGGAGTCAAGGAATACCTTCTAAACAAAGACTTAATGACAATGCCACATTGCTCACTTACTCAGTGAGCGTAGGCCATGTACCTCCTCCCCTCTGAACAGTGTTTGTTGTCATTTCCAAAACAGTGACAATTAAATTTGAGGTACATTATAGCTTGAGGTCTTTGCTGATCCTGGAATTGGCAAAGAGGGAAACTCAGGAGTAAAGAAATTCTGAAATTCTTAAGGAAGCTGGCCTCAGTGTTTAGAAACACAGTGTTTGCAGCTACAGAAAGAGCCAATGTGATCTGCAAGCTGTTTGTATGATCAAAACAAAATTCTTCTACAAGTTAAAAAAAGAAATAAGAGTGGGATTCCTCATCTAAAATAACATCTAGTCTCTGCAACCACTAATAACATGAATAAACAACAAGGATGTAGCAGTGGGTTATGGTAATGAAAGTGCAGTTCATCTGAAGAAACTAATGCAATTGATTTGCATTTATATAACCTCCCTTTCTGCAATATTTCAGTGCTCCATAGTCTTACAAAGTACTTAATTTTACAAGAATCCAGTGGGGCAAGTAACTACCAGCCACCTGTTTCACAGATGGGAAATCAAAGCAAAAGAAAAACGAGAGCTACATTCCGACTGATTCATGTAAGTTAACTTTGCTACCATAAGTAACTCCTCCACAGTGCTATGAGGTTCCTGTCTTGTAGGAACAGAGCTCTGAATTGCTGAGTTCACTCCTAAACTCAGATGCCACAGCAGATATAAAACCTAAGGTTTGTACTGAGACAAGCTGTCCTGAATATGGCCCAAAGAGCCTTTCTGTGATCCCATTTTGCTCAAAGTAAAAAAGAAAGCTGTAGGTAGATGTTTCCCAACTCCTGCAGGTCAGATAGAAAAACTGTGGAGAAGCAGAATTTCTGTAAGTAATCCTTTAATGTAATGACAATTTCAGGTGTGCCAGAGAAAGTGCAGTCCCTTTACTCAGCTTTCTAAGGTCCTGCAGGAGTTTCTGGCAAATGTTCACACACATGCTTTACTCTCTGATTCTCTTCCCAACAGCCAGTTAGCTCCTCTCTTCTCTGAGATCTTTTTTTTCCATTTGAGAGACCAAAAGCCTCATTTTCAATTCAACTGAAGATGATTATAATTGATGTGAATTATGCAAAGCCTCTTGTCACATTTTCCATTCTGGCTGACTCAAAGCCCTGGATCTCAAACCCCACTCTGCAGTGCTGTTCCAGGTCTGAAACTGTAGATCAGGTCCCTTTTTCATTTCAGAGATCTTTGTCTAGTTGATCATATTGCCTAGCTGATATACTAATTATGTTTTGTATGATCTTAAGTCACTACATTTAAGTTTGAGTTAGTGCATGAATACCATCAGATGAAAATGTCCTTTAGTAAGTCCTTTGCAATACATAAATAGCTCTGCTGAGAGCAAAACAAAGGCCCTTTGTGTTATTGCACAGCAGAGCCAAAAATGTTCTCGAAGCAAAGTTTGTTTTCAATATAATTACATACAGCTCATACATAAAACAGCTTGCCATTCTGTAGCCAAAACATGTAGTCCTTTAGATTCCACGAACATCTCCATCTATATTAACAATAGAAACAAATATATAGTAAAATTGCTTATATTTTACTGTTTTTTTTTCTTTTTTTCTTTTTAATTTAATTCTACTTGATATATTACTTGTTGCCTAAGGAGACAGTCTTGTAAGAATCTTACTGCTGGCACAAATGTCTGCCTGCACAAACAGCCTTTCAGCGATGGGTGTTTTGTGAGTGAATTCGGGGCTGTTTTGGTATGTTTGGGGGTAGTTCCTGTTACTGATCATGAGTAGGGACTTTAAAATCTACAGTGACAGAACTGAGCAGAAAAGGTATCAAATACAAAATACTGCAGGATGAAAATAAAGATTTAGAGCATTTCTTTGCATTAGGTGTGCTAAGAAAAAGAATAGATTCAAACTTCCCAGTGAGAGCCATCTCTATCAGCTGAGACATCCTGCCAAGATGATCCATTTGGATCTCAACTATTAAATAAAATAACCCTTCTTGAAATAACAGAAACAAGTTTGAATCCCTCAGTGTTGGCGGTGGAACCAGACAATGGCCTCTCCAGCAGATAACTTTAGTTCAGGTGGAAAATTTTGTTTCATAGTCATTTTTTGTCGCATACCTGCATCCTTCCATTCCACAGTACAATGACTGTGGAGCCAGATGCCGGTCATACCCGATTTTTTATTGTATTCTCACTAGTATTTCAGTGAGATTTCATTTTAGTATCATTCTTTCTGAATACACTAACTGGAAAACAAATGATGACAATCCAGAGTGAGTCTCGTTACTTAATACTGTATGTTTTGTTGCTACTACATATCTATGTTGTTCTGTGAAGAATCACTTTTACAAAAATAATTTTCTTTGTATAGAAATCCATAGTCAGTAAAAGGCTGCTATGGCTGGACAGAAGGAATGTGATGCTGATGCTACACCGAAGTGTGGAACAGACTGGAGGACAGCTGGTAGCTGAAATACTTCAGGACCACATAAAATCTGTCTTTCTCTGCTCATGACAGGCAAATCCTTGCAAGTCTGAAATCAAAGTAGCCAAGATTTGTGCGAGGCACAATTTACTTGGCTACAAGAACAGGAAAGGGCCCAGGTCTCTGGAAAAATTCTCCCTACTATTTGAGAAGTTCGTTTCCATCTCAGCTGACAGAACCTACATAACTGGAACAGCACACAGTTACCATTGCCACCAGTAGCTAGGAACTATGTAATCAGAGATCCACAGTCTTTCGATTCTTCTCATCTCTTATTACCATCTGCATCTGTCATGCTCCATACACTGTACTGGTAGCGACAACTGGGAACAAGGAAGGCATCCTAAACCCTTTTGCATTCACTACACAAGCAAACAGGCCAGACCACAGTCTTATCCTAAATCACCATCTGTGTAAACACAGTCTGGAAACACCAATGACACACAAAGTTGGGCAGGAGTTGTTCTGCATGACGGTAGGAAGATTTGCAGAGACATCTGGATAGGCTGCATCGATGGCTGCATGCAGTTGTGCAGCATTCACAAGGCTAAACATTAGGTGCTGCACTTGGGTCATAAGAACTCCATGCAGTGGTGCACAGCTGGGGAAGAATGGCTGGAAAACTGCCTCGCAAAAAGGAACCTGGTAATTCTGGTTGACAGTCTTCTGAACATGAGCCAGCAGTGTGCCAGGTGGCCACACAATGGCATCCTGTTTTGTGTTAGAAATCATACGGCCAGCTAGCACAGGGAAATGATTGCCCCTTTGTACTCAGAGCTGGTGACACAGACCCACCTACACTCAGCTTTGGGCCTCTTACTACATGAAAGGTATTGAGCTGCTTTTTATCAAAAGGAAGTAAGATTTGTTCCAAGAATCAATATGCATTTTATCACTATTGTTAAACTCCTGGAAATAAAATTATTAGAATGATTTCTTGTCTAACCAGTTTCAAGCTAACTGGTAACTTGCAAAGACCAAAGTACTTCTTTGAGAGCCAGATGGAGAGGTAAACACAGCCACAAGGAGTATTTTCTGTCAGGGAAAGAAAACTTTCAACATGCTTTTCAACTGTGTGTCACAAATAAAAGCTGGCAGTTGAGGATTCAGTGGAGAAGAACATACAAGATCACAGAATGATGTAATCATTTAAGTTGGAAAATACCTTCAAGATCATGAAGTCCATCCCCCTGCCTGGCCTACAGGGTTCCATCAATAAGCTATGTCCCTTAGGGCCACATCCAGACATCTCTTGAACACCTCCCAGGCTGGGGACTCCACCACTTCCCTAGGCAGCCCATTCCAGAGCTAACAACCCTCTCTATAAAGAAATTCTTCTAAATGAGACCTCCCTGGCACAACTTGTGATCATTTCCTCCAGTCCAAGACATCATTTCTGAATTTAAACTTGAAGCATGAAACAAAACAGAAAAATTCACAGAGTAACTTTGGACTCTTTGGACATTCTGCCTGTATTCCAATAAAAATATCAGACTTACATAAGAAAAATACTGATCGGATTTTGCTAATGTCCTATAGAAAAAATAGATAAGCCAAAATTTTTAATAAAAATGTCATTAAAATATGTGAAGTTTAGACATTCTAGTGCTCACTATCCAAATCCAGAGCAAATCCAGAAAATGCGTACACAAGAGTAGAAATAATCCCTTCTGTTCACTTGGTCTCCTGTGCGCCTCCCTACAGTGATGTTTCAGCACTCTGCATTCACAAGCACTATGGGTTCCTACAGACAGATCAGTTCAAAGTGCACCAATTAACAGTGACTGTGAAGGTATGCAAATAAAAGACAATGGATATTCTTCAGTAACAAGGCACATCTTGGTTTTCAGGACAGATATTGCTCAGTCGCAAACATCGCTGTCTGCAGAATGACAGAGCCATAATGTCACTCTCTATCAGCTACGTTTCAAGCCAGTGTGTCTTTGGTCTGCAGGCAATCACACCACTTTTAGCTGGTGTGTTTCTGGGCATGATAATTGTCTTCCATTCAGCTCATTTCAGGGAACAAGTTATAGAGGGACCCCTTTGTTCAAGGATGGCCAAAATAGAAGCAAGTCAGTCACATGGGGACTCAGCACACTGAGGGCACAACAGCCACTCAGCTCTGGGGTCCAAAGGGCTCTCCCGTTGTGTAGGAAAACAGCGCAGGCGTATGGGATTCATTTGAGTGCAGAACTGTGTGTGTGCATGCAGGCGTGTTTGAGAATGCATGCAAAAATATATGCGTGCAACAGAGCAGAGAAAAGAAACTTTACAGATACAAACAAGTCACAAAAAACGAAACCCAACCAGAGAAACAGCAGCTGGAACATGACCATGAACAAATGTAAAGCATGCAAGAGCTTTTGGGCTTTCTGGACTGAGGGAGGCTTGGAACTGAGAACAGAGAAATCTGTCCCTGTGACTTGAATGCAGATATATTCAGAGAAATAATCTGTTGCTGTAAAGGCACAAGATTGCATCTAAAAATATCTACCTACATTTTCACTTTCTTCTTTTACAGGAAATGTCCTAAGATTCCTTCCTGTCAATTATTCGTACCAACATGAGGATACAACATTACAGTAGAAAATTAGGGATGCTGTAAAGGTACTTGAACTAAAATCTTAACTCAGAAGGTTATCCAGATTTTATCTGCAACAAGTTTAATTTCTGGGTGTATATTATTGAAATTGAAACAAGCAATGCCTTCAGCTACTTGGTTTATAAGAGTTGCACAATGCTACTATGCTACCTCTGTGTTTTTTAGCTTGTATAAAATTGTTGTGTTCTCTCCTCCCCCCACCCCCCCAAAAAAGGGCTGCAATTCAGTTCTGGTGAGAGAGCAATCCTCCATAGTGCCATAGTGCCCTCTTTGGCAAAGAATGCAGGCTGCCATCCTTCTCTACCCTGCTTCTTCCCCATCTCAACTAATAGAAAGTGAACACTATTCCACAGAATAATAGTGTTAGTGAAAACAGTAAATGTTGTTATGAAACAATGTCCGTATTATGAAACTTAGAAAATATGAGACAAGATGAGCGGACAGTGAGGTAGACTGAGAACTGGTTGACTAGTAGAGCTCTGAGGGCTGTATCAGCAGCGCAGAGTCTGGTCGGATGCCTGTAACAGAGCAGGGTTCTCTAGGGGCTGGTGCTGGATCCAATCTTGTTCAACATCTTCATCAGTGATCTGGATGAAGGAATAGAGCCCACCTTCAGCAAGTTTGTTGATGATACAAAGCTGGGAGGAGTGGCTGGAACACCTGAAAGCTGTGTCAACAACTTCAACAGGATCTGGACAGACTGGAGAGTTTGGCAGGGAGGAACCTGTGTGAAGTTTAACAAGAGCAAGTGTGGAGTCTTGCACCTGGGGAGGAATAACCACACTGGGCTGGGAGATGAGCTACTGGAGAGGAGCTCTGCAGAGAAGAACCTGGGGGTCCTGGACAACAGGTTGGCCATAAGCCAGCAGTGTGTCCTCATGGTCAAGAAGGCCAATGGTATCCAGGAATGCATTAAAAAAAAAGTGGCCAGCAGGTTGAGGGAGGTTATCCTCTCCTTCTACTATGCCCTGGTGAGGCCATATTTAGATTACTGTGTCCAGTTCTGGGCTCCCCAGTTCAAAAAAGACAGGGATCTCCTAGAAGGAGTCCAATAGAAGGCCACAAAGATTAACAACATTTCCCTTATCAAGAAAGGCTGAGTAACTTGTGTCTGTTCAGCCTGGAGAAGACTGAGAGGGGATCTGATAAGTGTTTATCAATATCTAAAGGGAGGTGGGAGGCAAATGGATGAGACCAGGCTCTTCTCAGTGGTCAGTAGTAATAGGATAAGGAGTAATGGCCTAAAACTTGAATACAGAAAGTACCATACTAATATGAGAAGAATTTCTTTATGGTAAAAGTGACGGTGCACTGGAATAGGCTGCCCAGAGAGGTTGTGGAGTCTCTTTCTCTGGAAATATTCAAGATTCTGCTGGATGTCGACCTGTGCAACCTACTGAAGGGTTCCTGCTTTAGCAGAGGGGTTGGACTCTATGATCTCTTAAGTTCCCTCCCAACACCAGTGATTCTGTGATGTTCTTGTTGAATGAAATCACTATAATGGAAAAGAAATATGACACATATGTATTAGATTAATTGCACAATTTTTGTAACTTCCTATACCATACAAAAGTTTTTAAAAAAGAGAGACAATGCAGTGATTCAACTGGACTCACATACTATACTGTATTTCAGTGCCTGTGCTGCTGCAGATGCTACTTTGGTTGAGGTACAAACCCATGTACTTGACTCAGACTATCATTCTCATCCTATTATTGGAAGAGCTTACAAGAGGTTGTAAATGACAGTCCTTTCATTGAAATGAGTTCATATGGGAATCAAGAGGGTACAGAAGGTGTCATGGCAATTGGGAATTGTAACTAGAAATCAGAAATAGCCTTGCAATTGGAAGTGGCAATTGCGAAATCACAGAAAATGGAAGTAAAAAGCATACAGAGCAGAGCTGGCCAAAGATAAAGGCATACAGACTATTGCTTTGATTTAAATATTAATACTTTTTGAGGGAAGAAGATAAGAAGATAATATTTCTTTGTCTTTATTGAGTATATAGTCATGAATAAGGGAGAAAAAAATTTTAAACTTGAGAAACATAGTCAAAACTTAAACAAAATTTTGTCAAATTATATTTTCTAAGAAAAAGGTAGTAGCAGAAAAAATCCCACTTTTAATCCAGAAGGGCAGCTAGATAGTAATTGAGACAGCCAAAGGCCAAGCAACAAGAATGCAAATGATGGAGTTGGAGGAAAGTGGAAATCAATGAGCAAATTAAGAATAAAAACAAAAACAAAACAGGGAAAGTATCATAGAATGAATCACAAAATGTCTTGGATTGGAAAGGACCTCAAGGATCATCAAGTTCCAACCCCACAGCCACAGGCAGGTATGCCACCCACTAAATCAGGCACTAATCAGGCTGCCCAGGGCCCCACAAAATCTGGCCTTGAAAAACTTTGGGGCAGGCATCCATATCATCTTTGTGCAACCTGTTTCAGCACCTCACCACCCTCTAAGTGAGAAACTTCCCCTTGCTATCTAATCTAAATCTTCCTTTCTTTAATTTAAAACCATTTTCCCTTGTCCTATCACATCTACCTGTGCAAAAAAGTTAATTTCCCTATGTTTATAAAGTCTCTTTAAATACTAGAAGGCTGGAAGTTCTCCTAGCACCTTTCACTTGTCCAGGCTGAACACAAGCCCAGTCCCTTCAGTCTGTCTGCATAGGAGAGGTGCTCCAGCCCTCTGATCATCTTAGCTGCCCTCCTCAGGACCCTCTCAGGACCCAACAGCTCCGCATCTTCCCCATGCTGGGGGCCCCAGACTTGGATGAAGTACTTCAGATGGGGCCCCAAAAGAGCAGAGTAGAAGGGGACAATCACCTCCCTCTTCCTGCTGGCCACCCCGTTTTTGATTCACTTCAGGATATAATCGGTCTTCTGGGCTGCAAGCATATACAGCCAAGACCCGTAAATTCTTCATGGCAGGGCTACTCACAAGGGGTTCTTCTTCCAGTCTATGTATATATTTGGGATTGCCACGACTCAAGTGCAAAATCTTGCACTTGGCCTTGTTGAACATCATTAGGTTCACATGGGCCCATCTTCAAAATTTATCAAGATTCCACGTAGAACGTAAGTGAAACAAAAAGAGCTGCTTACCTCTTGCTGTGGCCCTCTATAAGATATATTTTACACCTACAGTCTCCTGCCCAACGGTCTCCATGTTTCACAACATGGAGGTGCATCACCATGAGAATGCATTTGCCTCACAATATAACCTACATTTTTTTTTAACTTTTTTCTTGACATACATCACACCTACTTCACTGACAGCACTCAATCAAAGCTATTTAAAGTGCACAGCTGAGCAATCAGTCTGTCTGCCACAAACTCATCTCTGCAGATTCCCACCCAGCAGTTCCTGTCCCTCTATAGCTGCACCTTCTGCTTCCTTCCAGGCTGTATCTCCCAACACTGACAGAGCTCATCATGGTAAAATGGATTCAGGTGGCTAAATGGGAGAAAATGCTTCTTTTGAGGCACTTGAAGATTTACTTATCAAACAGTCATATCCAATTAATGCTTCCTGAGTCTCAAAATACCAAAAAAAAAAAAAAAAAAGTGTTTGGTTTCCTTCAAATCTTTGCAATTTCTTTAAATTTCTTTCTCTGCAAACCAAACAGTGTGAAGGGCTTTGGCTTCTCCCCAAGGCCCTGGTCTCAATGAAATCTTAAGTCTCAAATCATCCCAAGTACTAAAGTCCAGTGCAATTGGTATGAAGAAAATACAAGGTTAATCTGAAATGGCACAAGAAAGATGGGAGCTGCTAAGAAGGCTGTATGATGGGACATATCACTGCTTAAGAGAACATGCATTACTGGCTGAGCAGAAGCACAGAAGTTTGGGCTGCTCTATGGAAGTGCAGCCAGACCAACTCCTTTAAACACTTGAGTCTTTTGGTCCTAAAATGAAAAAAAGTCCTTACAAAATTAGATTTTCCTACCAAGAAAGAATGTAGTTAATGAGGGCTAGCTTCCCTTGTATCCACTCCAGCTCAATTAGAAGTGTAATGGCTCTTTAAGAAAACATAGCCACTAGCATGGTAAATAATGCTATTTGAAAAGCTATGCATGTCTGTCAAACTATAATAGGAACAGCAGCTCAGATTGCCTGACGTTTGAAGGGACATGCCCGGAAAGAAGCTCTGGCAGGGAAAAGTCAGCCAGGAAATGTCAGTGTTGCACAGAGGCAGCAGGCTGTAAAACTATAGTATTAGTACACGTCAGGAAAGGTTAAGGTTAGAATGGTCTCTAGGTACCCACCAGGGACCACGAAGGCTGTGGCAAACAAACAGATCCACCGTGACCACACCGTATCCTCTTTCTTCAGCCCTAAGAAACATCTTAAGGAGGGGAATGCCAAGGGCAGTGCATGCATGATGCTGCCTCTTCTGCCAGCTTTAGCAAATGCTGGGCTGGAAGACAAAAGGGTTTCTTGCTGCCATATCTCTTCACTTGTGTCCCCAGTGTAGATCATCTTGTTTCTGCTCTTCTTCCTATGCCTCCAGCTCACACTTTAGCTGGCTGGATGACCCTTTTTGGAAGCACTGATGTAAGTTTAAAACAGGAAAGCAATGTACACTGCTTGTACAGGTTAGCCAAATCACTGGCTACTGTGCTTAGTCTCCTCTAGCAACAACGCTGTAAAAAAGTCAGGAGCAGAAATAGAGTGTACACTTTCTAATTTGGCATTTTTCCCATTTATCCTTTTGTGTGTTCATGTCTTAATTTATCATTGAAGAGACAGAATCAGGCTCTTACTGTAGCAGTAATAACAGCAGCTCTGGCTCATTATCTTGACTTCTTTTTCATCCAAAAAGAGTAGTTATTACATCTTTAATACTACCTAAAAGGCTGCCAAATACAACATCTTCCCTTATTACAAGAAACAAAACAAAACCAGCAAAGACTATTACAGCTATTGGGAAAGGAAATAAGAGTTGTAGATAAAATCTCATTCAATCATTTTCTGTGTTCTTTTTTACTTTTATTTGTAGCTAACAAAAGTTTAGACTTCTGGATTTTTATTTTAGATGTCGGTTTTTGCTGCAAGACATTTAGTTATCTCTGAATGTCCATATTTTAACTACTCAGTATTGTACAGTGGGTCATATAAATAAATACCTTTGACCCTCCTGACTCACTTGTTACAGTAAAGCAGGCTTAAAGCTTCTAATTAATACAGGATGTCACTATTGCCTCTCCTTCCCCCACAGATGACTCCATAAACACTGTGCCATTGTTTCTTCATTATTTTCTTCTTTCCAGTGCTTCTCCTCTCACTGCTCAGCTGCCATTCCTTGGGTTACTTCCCTATCCCTGCTGACCTAGGAGCCCCCACCATCACTGCTCCCCCTGGAAAAGGTTGCTGCTACTCTGAGATCTCTTACCAAGCTGAAAGGCAGTCCTTTATGCTAAATACCATACTCTTTACTTACTCCTGGTAGCGATTTCAGATCATTCAGATCATTCAGATCATTCATATTCTTGCCTTCAAAATTCTGGCCTACAATAGTGGCATGATTTGTCATCCCATTTCTGTTCAGTAACCAAGATAGCCGACTTGCTGCCACATCACACCCGTAGTCAAATCACACTGAAGCTAGGCTCTTGGTAACAAAAGAAATATATTGCCACCACTTATGGCCCCATTGCAGATGCACTCTTAGTATCTGCCTCTCCCCGTATCCCTTCATCAGCTACTTAATGCCTGTTCTGACTGCAAACTTGTCTGGACAAATAGCTTACGAGAAATCTTGGCCAGGCATCTTGGAATGGAAGATGTTCCATTCAAGTCAGTGAGACAATTCAAAGAAGTGAAGTGAAGCACATACATACTTGTAAAATACCAGTAATGTAACAGTGCAGATTTAAGGGACTATGAGGACACAAATTCAGACAGCTGTAATAAGGAATTACAGATCATCTACAACGAAGGTATACTTTAGATGACTGAAATGGCATTGGTGCTTTTGCAGTTCAACTAAGTAAAAACAGAGTTCTACAGCAAAACAAAAAAATAATTTTTCATTGCCATATAAAATACACTCAGTAGTACTGAGTGAAACTTCAATGAAGGGATGCTGAACAAATTCACCTGATGAGGAGTCCTTGCTATTAACACCTCCATTCTCAGAAGGAAATGATGAGTATCTCACTGAAATGCTGAACTCTACTGGCAAACTCAATATAATCAGAGTATATTACAGTTGATTTGACATACAACAAATGAGGATCATTAGTATATTTGTTTCTGTCAGCAGACATATTCAAAACCTCGGCTGAAAATGATCAAAAGGCAGAACACAGGTTAAAGTCTGTCAATTTATTCTAAGCCACAAAAGAATGCAGATGTTAATTAAAGCAGAATCAGTGATTCACTAAATATGCAGAAATAGATCAATGCACAAATGAGTTTGCTGTGTTGGTAGGCAAACAATGAATCAACAAGCAAAATAAAAAGGGCCAACATTCAGCGTTCAACAAATAGTAAATAACTCATTATATAACTCAAAATCATTAAGAAAACAAGCATTTCTTCTGTGACCAAAAAGAATCTTGAAGAAAAAAAAGAATTACCAACGACCTACTGATAGAATTCAATTAACAATACTTGAAGAAGGGCACTTAGCTGTATTTCTCTAGTAAAAGATCTATCTTTCCCTTGTTTTCAATAGTTAATTTTGGTTTTTTTTTTACAACCACAGTTATGACAACCAAGTTATCTCCAAAAGGAATAAACATATGAAATATAGTTTTGATACAATTCAATGGAAAGGGTTTGCCACAGGATGATGACAGTAACTTAGAACAGGAACTTGAATAACAATTCAGACCTGTTCAGTTCTTGCATCAACAGCAAAGAATGTCAAGATGTATTTGTTGCATGATGCAATTCTAGGAATAAAGACTGACTGGAAAAGGTGTCAGCTGGTGATTAATGACAAGCACAGGAGAAGTCATTAATAAAAACCATTCCTATGGATGTCCTGTTCTTCTGTAGAAGAAAATAAGACCACAGTCTTAGAACAAATATACATTACTGTAATGAGAAAAGGCTTGGATTACATCATGCTAAAATCTAATAGGACTTCACAGTCTTATTACATTTCCTTTCAGCAATGTCAGGAGAAAAAAGTCAGGAGAATATTTATTGAACGGATGCTGAAAGTAAACCTGGGTAATATGAGAAGCAGAGCATGAGTTAGCAGCACAGAAGTGCCAGTCCCAGAGCCCATTGCTTGGAATGCTACGGTAGCCTGATTCTGTGAGAAAGCAAAGCTTCCGCAGTCACCACCAATTTGTGCCTCATTACTACATGTCTTAGAATATTTGAACATGTTGCCCAGCTCCAGTAAAATTTGAAATCAGTATTAATTGCAAAATAACTTAGGCTGGATGAATCTAACTGCTTGAATATCCAGCTGACAGAATGATTCAGGTTGGATGACACTTAAAGAGTTCATCTGATTAAATTGGTAAACAGTCAAAGGGTAAACACATTTTTTACAAGTTTAAAAAAAAAATCAATCATTATACATATGTGTACACGACTTACACTTTGCATCAGCTGACTGACCAACTAAGACATACGCACCTCTACTAGTATAGCTTTGGGCAAGTCATTGCTCATACTGATGCTTACTCAGATGTGGAGGCATGCTGTAGGAGCATAGGGTGGGTAACAATGTTGAACTGAGGAAGCAGAACATAAATCTGTAAGGAAACAGTTTTGAATATTCTATTGCTCATAATATAAATTGTTTGCCCGAGGCATAAATGTTAACATGAAAACAGTAAGACTCATCAAATAGGCTAGAGAATAGCAGTGTTAATCTTCATAAAATCTGACACAAGCGACCTTCTGATTTCAATTAAAAAGACTATGTGCTATTTTTGCCTGAAAACATCTCTGTGCATTAATGATTTGAATGCTGCATCCCATTCTCAAGGACTCACAATCAGAAGGTGAATTTTTGTGCGAAGGATTTGAGATACTGCTTAGAAGGAGAAACATTTATTTCTAAAAAGAAAAGCTGCTTGTCTTGTCTGACAAGCTTGATTTGCTTTCAGACCAGCTATTTAACAACCATAACAGTAATAAAATAATCAGATACACAAGCATTTTCTATGAATGCTAAAATTGATTTGGATACAGAATAGCATATCATATTATTTCTAACATTACATTCTATATCATCCCACATCCATGAGCTTTGTTGTTTCAGTGCAGAATGAAAATGCAGGAGCTTGACAAACAATATTATCCAGTGACATTACAAGAAGAAACAAAACTCACCTTTCCTTTATCATTTTCATTTAAACTACGAATTACAGCTCTGTATGAAATCTGTATGAAATCCCTCTAGGGCTTTGCTACTCTTTGAAATCTGATCACATAGATTGAACGAGGGATTTAACTTCTCAAAGGACAGTATGCAGGCCCAGCAGCAGAAGATTTAGACTTCTTTCTACAGGGACAGCTTCCCTTCCTCAGTGCCGCCAGTGGGATCACCGGGCAGTTCAGCTGAAGATGGAACCAGACGAAGATACCATCTATTTCTTCATATCTCCCATGCTGAGTAACAGGATCAGACTCAAGTATATAGCAGCTTCAAATGTAGTTATGTCCGTAGACAGCAGCTCATATAACCAGCATTTCTCCAGAAGAGCTTAATCAGGATGACAGTTTCACAAGTGAGGCTAAATCTCAGGTTTTCCACTGACACATACAAGAGAGCACCTAAGCTCCCTTCGATGTAGGATTCTCATCCTAACATTCTTTGATGAGGGCACTTGGGATTCAGCCTTGCTACAGCATCAGCAGCATTATTATGACCTTTCATTCCATAAGCTGAGTTTATTCTACTGTATGGTGTTATTTCCAGAGTGCTCTGGAGAATTTGGTTACAAGTCTTTCTCACTAGTATGCGTTTCCTTACTCAGCAGGCAGTTTTTTTTCTTGAACTGTTTCCAGCCTCATTAGATCCTACAAATGCTGGAACACATATCTGGCAAGCAGTGGTTGCTATCAATTTTGCTCAAAAACTGGTAAGACTTTAAATTTCTCTCTATCCTGCTGACTTGCATTTTAGTAGGCGACAACTTTCAAAATACTTAGTAAACATCATATGAGTCTAATACTTTTTATGTTCCAAAGACTGTTGATACAGACATTATTCTGCCTTGTGTTGTACCTTCTGCCCCAACTCTGCCTTTCACATCGGTGTACTCTGCTGCCAACTGAAGACAAATGCACATATTTTCTGAGATGTTCCTCTTTGAATTGTATTAGGTACATCTACACCACAGAGCTTTGACTAAAACTTGCACAAATGTTTACATGGTGATTTTAACAGAAGCAAGTTGGGTAGTTAAGAACAGTTCAGCTGAAGCTTTAGGGAGATTACGTATAAGCTGGACAACAGGTAGTTTCTGTGTTGAAATTAGCAAATGATTCAAAACCCACTGGGCATCCTGAAGACAGTAAGTAAATAAACAAGCTAAACATAAGTATCCATGGTCTTCTTCAACCCATATGAAAGAGGAGCAGAATGTTTTGCTGAAAAAGAAATTAACAGTGTCCCTGTGATTTTTATAAGCCACAGATACTTAATTCAGTAATTGACTGTACTTATAATTTTTATAAGTTACAATATTATGATTTATTTTATGATTACTTTTCAAGAGTTTTTATCCATGGATCACACAGGCATAGAACTACCATCAAACAGAAAAATTAAAGTTTACATTTATCAGATATACTGTTTACTTACATCATTCACATTTACTAAAACTTAAGCACCATCGAGAAAGTAGTGAGGATTAATTGGACAGCTAAGGACAAATTTCCTATCACTTCCTTAAGGTGTTGTCATGACTGAAGTCTCAGGAGGCAGAACTCCCTGTCTGGTGAGATAACTCTGGAAGTTACAAACAGTGCAAAGAAATCCTGGCATTTTCTTGGTTCAGTGGAGATTTTTGACAGTTTTGAAGATTAAATTCATCAGATTCAAGCTAAGACTTTACTGAGTAATATTCCCATTACTCAATCTATTCTTAGCTGGTTAAAGAATGCATTTAGAAATGTTGCCATCCAATTGTGACCCAAATACAGCATTGGCTCTGCATACAATAGTCTGTTATGCTCATCTCAGCCAGTGTATAATGCAATGACACAAGTCCTGCAGAATCTTGGAGGGGGTAGACGGCCTGGTAGTAAGAGTGACTCACAGAGGACTCAAAGTTTTTAGACCAAAAGAAGAGTGGCATACATGTTTATGGGAAGTTCCAGGATCACAATCTAAATCAAAAGCTAAGTGGTCTTCAACACACTCTCTTCATCCAAAAGTCAGGCCAGAAATCCTCAGATAAATATTTTTTCATACAGTAGAAGTATTTTAGTGTAGGCCTCGTGTGATCCTGCAGATAGATCAGGCTATCAGTCTATTAATTTATCTGTAAATCAGATGCAGAGAAGAGGAAACTCTAAGGCTACTTAAAAACATCTAAGTAGCTTTCTTGTCACATGCAACATGATTAATCAGAAGGCAGACTATACTCACTACTACAGGAAATATAATTTCTTTTTTTTTTTAGCTTCACGTAGGTATTTTGTCTGTTATAACTCAATGCTTGTTCTGTGGTTTGGGGCTTTCCCTGCCTACTTGCAAATGTTCTTGATTGACTCAGTAAAATTGTGGATGTGGCTAGATGTATTGCTTCCTCTTTCCTTGAATAACAGCTTCCAATGCTCTACTACAGTCTTTACATTGCTGCACTTGCTGACACACTGTGTTTGGAGCCTTGTCTTTATTTCTCAAAATATTTCAGACTGGAATTTTTCACTCTTATCCTCAAAGAAAAATGCAATTCCTTCATTTAATTATAAGAAATTAAACATGACAAAAAAAAAAAAAAAAAAAAAGGAAAAAAAGTTAGAAATATTCCTTAAATTTCTGCACTTAAAACAACTTGAAAAAAAAAAAAAATGCCTTTTCAGAACTACTAATTGTCCTTTCTGTCATCAGGATCATTTTTTTTATTCCCATGTGCTTGGGTGGAGCACATAAGAATATAGTTTCTGTAAACAAACAAGTTGCAGAATTGCTTTCTAAACCACTAAAGAGAGCTGCAAACACCATCATTCCCAACTCACCCAGCCTGAAAGACAGGACTGCTCTAACTATGTCTTTCACGGCAAATGTTTTTGTATTTGCCAAAGAGACTACTGATTACTTTTAAATAGTTTAGTAAAACTCTTGTTAAAATTAGAATTTTTCAATTATGATAGCACATCTAAGTTGAAAACAGGTTTTATACCATCTCAGCTTCCTGGGAAGGATACTTGAGCACTACCAATATTTTTCTCCATTGTCACTCAGACAAATTAAGTGCATAAGCCTTCTCATTTGGCTAGAGAGAAAATACTGGCTTTTATGAATGACTCCATTCAAGAAAAGATTGATTTGCATTTAAACTATTGGGTTTTCTTAGCAGTTTTCTCAGCAGTTTTCTAGCTTAATAACTCCACATGTTCTACAACTGCAATAATATTTGGTTGCAGAAAATTTTTCAGTTTGGAGCCAGCATAAATATAAAAAATATTCAGTCTTCCTTTATAGAATGGATGCACTATTACATTCTGCAGCTATACTTTCTCCTCTGCACAATGCAATTCATTATACTTGGAAACTACACCAAAATTCTTCTTGTATCAAAGTTACTAAGAGTAGTCATTTTCAGAATTTTAAGAGCTGATAAAACTATTAATAGAAAATGTGTTTTTTATTGTATGAGTGCTACTAAGCCATCACATATTCAATAGTGCTTTCTAGTCTTGCTTCACACATAGTCTAAAAAAACATTCCTAAACTTTTGCCAGAAAAAGATGTCCACTAACAACAGACATTTCTAATTGGCTTGCCCACATTAAAATTTGAATCATCAGAAACCTATTAAAAATGCTTATCTGCAATAGTTGTGTTAACATAATACTAAACAGCAATTTCAGAACACCTAAAGATACTCACACTGCTACAGTACTTCGAAGCACATTAAGGAATATCTTCCACTTTCCATCTCAGCTACTGTAAAGAATGGCACAACTGAGATCACATCAGTCTTGTGTAGGAACATAAATCAAAATCAGGACGGTGTTTCAGCCTGAGCAATCTACAGGACTCACACATTAGATGGAATGTTTGTATAAATACTGATGGGTGTATTTCTGTTCTTGTTCATAACATCAGTATGCAGATGACAATTTGGACAGTCTTGGATGAGACCACAGGTTATCCAATTCACAGAGGACTCAGCCTTTTATGACAGGAAATTACAAACCCACCTGACACATGCACAAGTACATACATGCAATTCCATAGGGTTTCATCCTGTTACCAGCCCTTTTATTGTGGATGGATCTTCCTAGGCAGTCTACAGTCAATGTTGCTGAGAAGCTTTCAGTCTATCTCCTTCACTGCTGAATTTTTATTCTGTAGCTTCATTGTTTTCCCAACACCAATCTGAATTGAAATCATGTCTGAAAATTGGCTGTTGTGAGAACTGGCTCAGGTAAATGGAACTGCAAGGCAGAAGGAAGTACAGAGAAACTCATGGAAGTTTATTTATCACTGGCTCACTAGTCCAAAATCATATTGAAAATCACTGCCTGGAGCCTGCAATGACTCAAAGTACTCCCTGTATGAAAGTTCTGGCACTTGACCCAATTCTTTAAAAAAATAACATGACATCAATTAAATTCCCAAGCTTACATTTCAGCTCACTAGCAAGAGTATGCTTGTGGCCCTCGGAAACCTTTCTCTTTGAAACATAATGATCTAGCTTACTGACTGAGAAACAGCTACTTTCAATATTCCCACTCATAAGGTTAACAAGGTTTCTCATACATGGTTTCCAGTTTAGTGATAGAATCCACACACACTGAAGTGTGGCAGCTCTCTTCAGGTAGGAGACAGAGACACTCTCCAATAGTTGTTACAGTTACCACAAACTTTTCACTTTTCTAAACTGCCGAAATCAACCACAAGTCAGGCTGATTGAGCCAGTCACTGGGTGCTACCTAATTAACTACTTCTTAGTGATGAAGAGTACAGAATCAGAGAATGGTTGAGGCTGGGATGGGTGTCATCTGGTACACCCTCCCTGCTCAAGCAGGACCATGTCCGCATGGCTTTTGAACATCTTCAAAGATGGAGATGCTACAGTCTCCTGGGGCAACCTGTGTCAGTGTTCAGCTGTCCACACAGTACAGAAGTGCATCTCGATATTCAGCAGAAACTTCCAGTTTGTGTCCATTGCCTCCTGTCCTGGCACTGAGCACAACTGAAAAGAGCCTGGCTCCATCCTCTTTGCACTTTTCCTTCAAGTATTTATAGACATTGATGAGACCCTGCTAAGCCTCCTCTTCTCCAGGCTGTAGGGCGTGCAGCTCTCACTCTCTCCTCACTGAAGAGGAGCAACAGGCCCTTCATCATTTTCAAGGCCTGCTGTTGAACCCCAGCACACCCAGGACTCTCTCACACTAGGGGACCAGCATGGCACACAGCAGTCCAGGTATAGCCTCATCTTCCTCAACCTGATGGCAAACATTCTTCTTAAGGCAGCCCAGGGCTACCAGCAGACTCCACCACAATCCTTGTTCAGAAGGATTGTTCCTAGTCTTTAAGAAAGCCATTTTAATTTTTTGCTGTCTTATTCAGTAGAGTTCACTGACATACCTCCTTTAGTCACTCTTAAGAACAAATCAACAAAATCAGGACAGCCTGCCCTTTGTAATTTTGTGTGACTAGTTACGGGTGCTCAACAACAAAGAAATTGCTATAAAGGTCACTGAGTGCTCCTTAATAATGTGAATTTGAGAAGTTGCCACTTCCTTGCAATTACTTCTTTTTTTCACTAAGACTACATCTTTGGCAACATACAATAGCTCTTGAGACCTGACCGCACAGCTTTTGTGCTGCATTAGAACAGGCCTCTCAGAAACTTATTAAGTTTTAGACTAATTTTCATCCGGCTCCCACATACTGCACTTACCTAATATCTGCTTTAAATTCTACTGGCTTGTCTTTTTGTTATCTGAGAAAAGCCAGGCTAACACTGCTTCAAAGACCTTGGCCTCCGCAATGACAAACTTGAAATACTAGGACTCTGATCCTTCGCCTGATGAGAAATCTTGAATCCATGTTTAATTTTCTTAGGCTTGTGTTTACGTGCATATACATACACACAGACAGAACCATATCTTCGTTATTTTAATTTTCTTTCATGCATTTCTAATTACAAAATTGGACTGCTATTTACTGTAATCCAATGAAAATGTGTTTCTGAATACCTAACAATCACAGTACACAGCTCCTCCACCAATGTATTGCCACTTGCCTGCTTGGTCACTTACACGCTGCGTATAATCAAATCTTCCAGATAATTTCACAGACGTTTTGATCTGCGCTGAAATTCACAGCGCTAGGAAAGAATGCCATTCTCCAAGATGTACAGCACACACCATCACCATTAGCAGAACCCGCTTCTGTCCTTTCCTCTGGCTGCTGAACTGTCATTTCCTTCTTTTTTCCTAACAGCTGTTACTTTTGGTATTCAGCATGTGACTCTCCCGAACGTGAGGTCGCTCAGCAAATGACCAGTGGCTCCTCAGGCACTCCAGCCCCCAAGGACAGGACGCGAGTCAGCATGCTAACTTTAGGAAAAGGGAGACCGTGACTCACTCTGCTTCTCGACAAACTCAATTGAAAACACGTTATCCCCCAGCTTCCCCTAAACTGCAGAGGAACAACAGCATCACAGGTGGGTCAACACACACTGCCTATCCTACTTCCGATGCAAGTATTTTGGACTTCTTCACTTGTGCACAAAGTGAAACAGAATATCGCGAAGGGCAACAAGATCCCAGAGAACGCTCTCCCTCGGATCACGACTGGATAGCCGCTCCTCTCGAGCACGCTTCCACGAGGCTGCCGGCAGCTCCGCGCAACGAGCCTACGAGCTCCGCGGAACGCTCGGCCGCCTCCGCCGGCACGGGCCGACACAGGCACGGAGCGCAGCGCTCAGAGCAGCCACTTAACTTCGGCTCCGAAGGCACGGAACTGACCAAGACAGCCGTGCCCATCTCCTCGCACTCCGCACCCCCTTCTCAGCCGGGCCACGCCACGCAACACCGCGCGCTGCGGACGCGCACGGCACAGCGAGGCACGCTAAGGGCGGGCTGTAAAAGCCGCCGTTTCGCCCCAGAGCTCCGCCACCCCGCGCACCCCCCCTCCTTCCCCCGCGCGGGCCCGCCCACCAACGGCGGCGGCGCGGCACGTGCCCCCTCCCATCACGCCCCGCGCGCGCCTGAACGGCCGCATTGTATGTCCGAGGGAAGGGGCGGGCATCGCCCTCTCCCCGCCCTCCCAGCGAAGCGCGAGGACGGGACGCGGCCGGCGGAGGAGGGCGGGCGGTGCCAGTGCGGCGGCAGCCAATGGGGACGGCGCCTGGCGGGGCGGGGGGCGGAGCTCGGCGGGCGCGGCTTTGAGTTGCCGCAGCGCCAGCGCTGCTTGTAAACAGATCCCGCCCCGCGTGACGTGCGGCGGTACCTGCGCGGGGCATCGGGCATTGTCCGCCGCGGCGGCGGTGGGTAGTGTGAGCTCGCGCGAGCGCCTGCCGGCGTCCCCTCTTCGTTGTCCTCTCGCGCCGGGACGCGGCGCATCGCCCCCAACGCGCAGCGCCAGCCGCCCCCTCCCCCCCGGCGCTAAGATGGCTGGCGGTGGGCGGTGAGCCGCGAGGGCTGCGGGCTGCCGGCCGGCCGGCGAGCGGGGGCGGCCGACGGGACGGAGCGGAGCGGAGCGGGGGGAGGCGGCCGCGCAGCGCCATGTCCGCCTTCGCGCTGGAGGAGACGCTGGAGGCCGACTGGGTGGCCGTGAGGCCTCACGCCTTCCAGGAGCGGGAGAAGCACAAGTTTGTCTTCATCGTGGCCTGGAATGAGATCGAGGGCAAGTTCGCCATCACCTGCCACAACCGCACGGCGCAGCGCCAGCGCAGCGGCTCCCGCGAGGCCCGCGCCGCCCCCAAGGCCTCCAGCCCCGCGGCGCGCAGGGGCGCCGAGCCCGCCGTGCCGCCCCGCGCCGAACGGGCCGAAGCGCTGCCCGGCAGCCCGCTGCGCGCCCCCAGGGGCGGCCCGGCGCGCAGGGCGGCGCGGGGCGCGGAGGCGGCCGCCGAGGAGATGGAAGTGCTGGAGCTGGGCAGGGAGGAGGTGGCCGAGGCGGGCGCTCCCGACGCGGAGCCCGCGGGGGAGGAGTGCAGCTGGGCCGGGCTGTTCTCCTTCCAGGACCTGCGCGCCGTGCACCAGCAGCTGTGCTCGGTGAACTCGGAGCTGGAGCCCTACCTGCCCGCCTTCCCCGAGGAGCCCTCGGGCATGTGGACCGTGCTGTTCGGGGCGCCGGAGCTGTCGGAGCAGGAGATGGACGCGCTGTGCTACCGGCTGCAGGTCTACCTGGTGCACAGCCTGGACACCTGCGGCTGGAAGATCCTCTCGCAGGTGCTCTTCACCGAGACCGACGACCCCGAGGAGTACTATGAGAGCCTGAGCGAGCTGCGGCAGAAGGGCTACGAGGAGGTGCTGCAGCGGGCCCGCCGGCGGATCCAGGAGGTGAGGCTCCAACGCGGTCTGCACCTCTGTGGTACCTTTCCCTTCCTCTGTGATAGCTGCACTAGCAGTTCGTTGTGCTTGGGCCGGTCTGCCTTGGCAGAATCGACCGAGCCAGGGATGAGTAGGAGCAGGGGGCTTCACCTTCCTAGGGTCTCCACCGCCAGGATTTAAAAGGTGCAGATTTCAGTCTCAGCTCGGTGCGATTCGTTGCTTTGCTCTCTGCAATCAAATGCAGACGTTTGTGAGCAAAGATCTTGGGGGTTTGGCAAGGCCTTGCTGCCAGACTTCTGCTGTTGCGTTGCTTTGCGCTAAGATGGGTTTGTAGCCTGTTTAATAGGAGCAGCAACATGTGGTGTTTATTTTGATAATAAAGTTTAGTCACTGGAGGCCAAAAAATTTGGGCTCTGAATGCTGAATCCAGATGATGTCTTGTAGAACTGGCATAGCTACAGCGGTTGCGCAGTCTTGGTAGGTTCTCAGAATTGGGTTTTCAGCAAGAGCAATCTGGTCCTAGCAAGAGCTCTGCACATTGCCAGTGTCTGATGGGCCTCAGGTGCTGTTGGATGTGCTGTCTCGCTTCCTCGTACCTTACTCTGCTCAGATAGAAACAGTTAAGGAGGTTGCTTCTAGGTTCCAGCTTCAGCATGTTTTTTTTTTAATATCTTGTTACACTTGAGGGTCTGTGAAAGCTTATATTTGCCTTGTTGAGAAGGAGGTTCTTGTTTTTGTACTTCTGTCGCTTCATGTAGAATGCACCAGGTCCAGGGGTGACTATGTGCGTGTATCAGGCTGTGCATTTTTAGTTTTTGTAAACACCATCAGAGTTCTGCTTAAGGCTGTAATTCAAATTTAGCTGTTTCTGCAGCCCACGTATATCCTACGGTGTAGTGCTTTCAGAAATGTGTGGTGGTGAATCTTAGGTTTTTCTAACCCTTAATGATGTATGAGCATACATGCTTGCTATTTGTGAAGATGGCATAGTGTTGAGTCTAGGTAGGATTCTATGATTTCTGTAGTGATTAAAGTTACAGAGTATTAGAAAAATGTTGTCTTTTCAGTCGTGAAATCATGACAAGGGCATTTCAGTGTAGCACTGTCAGATACAAGTTTATTTCCAAACTGTTAAATTAGAATATATCTTTGTGAATTTTTCTTATTACTTTTTTCCACTGCTATTTAAAGGGCTGAATTATTCATTGTTAATTGTTACATATTACTAGTCATCAGTCTAACAATGTTCTGCAGAAGTTTTAACGCGGAGCATGTGGAATTGTATAATCTACCATTTTTGGCTGCATAAATGATTGGTAACATGTGCCTAGATTCAGTTGGCCTTCTGCTGAGCAGTTTTTGGGAGTAGCTAATCAGTATGAGAAATGTTCCTGTTAAATGAAGAGTTTGGGTACTGGCTATCTAACTCAAAGTTCATGGTGTTTCTTAAGAAACACCCGTTCAAATTTTCTGTGCAAGAATTATTTGCTTCTTAGAGTCTCAACTTTGATCTTATTAGCACCAGTGCTGCAGTCAAAAGATAAATCAGTTATCAGTAGTCACTACAAGCTTTATCCGTAAACGTTCTGTTCTCTGCTTAATGTTCATAATCTGGTGCAGACAAAATGGCAGATCATGTTTGTGTACTTGACTACAGTAGTCTTCCTTTCTCATGGTAACCAATCTACTAGTGTGCCTTGTGTCAGTAAGAGGTACTTCTGTCACTGTCCATTGTGTAAATCAATCCTTCTTTAATTAAAGGTAGTTCATGTTTAAGAAAAGAAACCAATAGAATGACCTGCATTTTCCCTTTTGGCTCTCAAGTTTCTCTTTTCCTTGCTTCTTAGTGGTTTACTTGGTCCACAGTGTTTTTCGTTGAAGCAAATGCTGATATTGCCTGCCATCGAATTCTGAGCAAATGAAGCAATGGGTGATGGGTGTTGGTATTTCTGAAGTAAAGGTTTCTCATAATTTTAGGTAGAACGTGCTGATCCAGTGTTTCTTCTCATTGTTTGATTTACTTTTCTAGCTATACCTGAAATCTGCCTGTTGAGAATGTTGGACTAGTTGAAGTAACAATTCTAAGCATTTTACTTTCAGATTTTACTTCTTAAAAGAAGTTTTAAGGAGGTGGGGAAGGGAGTGAAGGCCATCGGGCAACTAAATACTAAGGAGCATATACAGGACTTTCATTTACATAATGTTGCAAGGAGTATAAGTTTAAAACACCAAGGATTTGGTTTAACATGGTAAGATGTGCTTCTGAGGCTTATCATTACTTCCTGTGTCTCCTTTTCCAGGGCAGTTTTCTGTGTGCAGTTACAGTCTTCAGAAGTGCTTGCAGTTTCTTATGCTTATGTTTTTTTTGGTGTGAAGGGACAAAGTGAACAGCAGAACCTCTCCTGTTCATTGCCTCTGCTTACTCTATGTGGCCATCTGTTGCTCCAATTTATTCTCAAAGTAATTAATGGTTGTTGCTTTTTGTAATAGGCATTTTTATCTCTGTCACAATTATAAGCCTTTGGTAGGCCAGCAGAATGTTACAAGTAGAAACAGACCCAAGATGAGAGGAAAAATAGTTGCAGAGTAGTTACATGACATGGAATTATTTTCTTCTGCATAACTTAGTGTTTTGAAATAGCGCATCTTTTATTTTATCCTAACAAAACTGTTAATTCTATAATAACTTAAGGACAACTGTGTCAAAGTAAATTCTCGTATCTAAGGGAGTAAAAGTTATTCTGCCTCGGTTTTTTTGGACAACTATTAGTCTCTTATTTGCAGCCTGGTTTATTAAGATTTATGCCTGTTTAAAAATTCCTCGGGTGCTCAGCTACAGAGCTAAACTCCCAAGTAGAAACATGATGTAAAACCAGTTAATGACCAGATAAAAAGATGTTACTATTTCAAAACAGTGGATACCACCAAATCATTCTTTAGCATTACAGCTTCTTGGCCAGTATTTCTAAGACCTTAACATTTTGTATCTAGAAGGCAGAAAAGGTTATTTTCTCTACTCCTTACTGACAGTTTTCTGGCTGTTACAGTGTGGGAGGACCTTTTCAGGCTAAGTGTACATGCTTTTAAGTCTTTGTGAACATAGTAATATCAAAGATGGTTACTACATATTTGTCATAGCTGTGTTGGCAAAAAGTTGAATGTCGTCACAGTTTTACTGAATAAGAAGTGCTGTTAGTATAAACTATGATTAACAGGGCTTGGTGGCATAGTTGTGCCAACAAACATTCTGTTGTATGCTTATCCTTTTCTTGCTCTTGCATAGCAAGTTGTAAGTAAGGAAGCCTCTCTTTACAATTCATGCCTACTTTGGCATGTTTGAGTTAATGCTACCTGTAAATCTCGCTTTTCCTTAGAGCACAAAAGCTGCAGCAGTCTGGAATTTGGCAGGTGACACTAAATGTCAGTTATAAAACCAGTTGCAGACTTGCTTTCATTTTGCTGTTTGTCTACATAACTTGTGGATTCTTATTACTGTAGGCAGACTGAAAGACCATTCTGCACATCTGTTCTCTGGGTTCTTTTGAGTTGCTCCAATATGAAAGCTCAGAAGTGTGTCAGTAAATGGTTTCTTCAGAAGAAGTTCTGAGAGCATCTTGTTTTCAGTGTCTAACTTCTGACTGCCCTGGGGCTGGCAGCATCCCCCTTGTTCAGTGGAATGTTAAGCACCAAACTAACTGCGTGAACTTCAGTTTTATGTTGGTTGACTTAATTTTCTTGCAACTAGAAAGGTTTGTGAAAAATAAGATCAGAATGTTTTATGTGTTTTGTTACAGTAACAACTTCTTTTTAAGAAGAAATTTTTTTCTTGTTTGCTGTTGGTGTGGTGGTTTTTATTTCTTCATTTGTTTGTCTCTTTTAAGAAAGCTTTTCTGTTACTTTCTTCCTAGCTGTTAGGTGTGCTTGTAGGGAGGCACTCACAAAAATTAGTTTTCCACAGGTAAAGTGACCTGTTCGTATTTGATGATCTGCTAAGCACAGTGTGATTTAGAAAGATTTCAACATCAAGGTGTTAAATTATCCAAAATTAAGTAATCCATACCGCTGTGGAGAAGTACTTAGTGCACTAGTACAAAAAAATAAACACTGGCAGTGGTGTTTCTATCAAAACCAGTGTAACATCTCTATGAAAGAGTACAGAAAACTGAACCGCGGATGTTAGCTACAATAGCTAGATTCTGCAGATGCATAAGGTGTCTTGTGGGACAAAAGAACATAGCCTAAATTAAATTGGCATGCATAGAGGGTTAAAATGAGATATACTGTAGTTTTTTGGGGGGTTTTAATCTCTACTGAAATATATAGAACAGAATCAGACTATTGCTGAGCATTCTGGAAATGCAGCCTATTTTTGTTTGAGTTCTGTTACGAACTCAGTAGTTACAGAGGTAATGCTTTTTTTCCAGTAAAACCGTTTTGATTCATTTTGAATACTTTGTAAATAAGCCACATAAGTTACTATTAGACAAAATGTAGTGTGTCAGTAGTTGTAGAGCATGCTCCGTACAGCAGGTAGATCAGCCCCACATTCATAAGAACAGTTCTGTGAGAATTGTACTCTGTCTCTCAGCAACTTCTGTTGTTGTCCAACTGAAGATTTTTTTTTTTTTACCCCTCAGTTTGTTCTTGAAGGCCACCTTCCACCTATTTACCTAATCAGCAGTTGGAGTCATTAGCAGTCGCATTTGGTTGTTAGAGTAGTCTTGAGGTAACAAACATTTCAAATGTTTGGCATTTTAGTGACTGAAAGTTCATAACTGACTCATTCTGTAAGTATACCCACTACTCAAGGTAAGAGCATATATTTTTACAAAAGCAGAATTAAATGTGCAGTGGTTCCTCTCTGCACTTTCTGCAAATGATGAAAGCATAAGCCAGGTAGGTATTTCGCTTCTTAAAGTTTCTGAACTTTTGAATTTCAATGGATTTCTGAAATGCAACATTTATTTACATACACAGAACACAAGTTAAATGCTTTTTGTAAGGAATTGATATTACTGAAAGACATGGAAGTAAAGTTGAGAGGGCTGTATCCTTTGAGAGATGTTTGGTTCCCTGTAGCAGCAAGGATGAATAAATATCTCAGCAGTTTAACCATATGGTGGACACTATTGTGGAAAATCATAGCTGTTATTACATACCATTTTAAAACAGGTGCTTTAAAATGTCTTGTAGGACATCAGCATTTAGAGTACATTAGACCATCTTACTACCATGTTGTTTTCACTTCAGTCTGTGAATTAAAACCTTCTGAGTCCTAAGCACAATATCTTTTACCTGGAAATCTTTTATTTTTCCTTCTTCCATTTGATATCTTCCCAATTAAATGATTGTTTTTCTTCTGTTCTTCCCTTTAACTTGTCTTTCATAGTTAGCAGCAAATTGCTTGTGATCGCTTATAACTTGTGGTTGCAGGTTAATTAGGGTTTTAGATATGGCCTTTGTTTTTGCCAATCTTTTTGTACTGTCTTTTCCAGCCTCAGTCAGATTCTTGTGTTGTATCTGAAGTTATAGCTCTTTTTCAATTTTGTTTCCCTTCCTGTTATTCTAAATGGCATACATATGTAGATGAACCTAATATGTTGGGTTTTTCGTAACATCTTAGTTTGATAAGAGCTAGCTGGGGGTGTATACTACTACCACTGTATCTGAAAACATTGAAATATTTAAAATAATTTCTTTTAAAAATAATTGTAGTTCTTCAAGATTTTTACATGCTATGTGCACAAAGATAAGGACATCTGCTCGTAAAATTAAGTTTTCCGTGACAGAATTTAAGTACTACATGAAAAAAAAAATAACACTTTCTGTAGAACGTACCAGTACTATTCAGGATGATGCTTAGTAAGCTTAGACCGAATGTTTAGAAACTGAACACAGCAGCTTGCCAGTCTGTTTCATGTTTTTCTTCCCTACACAAATACCTGGGAGAAAAGGAAAATGAAATAAAATGCAATACATGCTCTGCTTAGCAGTGGGAATTGGGGTTCAGGAATCATTTTAATATTGTAGTTGTGGAAGTATTCTGGTGAGAAGCTTATTTGATATTACATTCAAAACTTGAATTGTTTGTTTCTCTAGATGTGGAGAGAGAATTCTTCTGTTTTGATTTTTTTTGAAGTTGTTCTGGCTGTTACGCAGTCAGAACATTTTCATATGTGAAAATACTTTGAAGAGGTTTGTACAATGTGTGCAATAAAAATACTTTTAGGTATGGAATTGGATGGGTTTTTCTCTTTCCCTTTATATTTACATTTCTTTATCTGGCATATTTTTCTCCATTTTGCCAGCATTGCTTTCCTTCTCTTTCAGTTTAATGCCTTACGGTACAATGCTTTTTTAAAGCTACGTTCAATATTCAGTAAGTTTTTTCTCTCCTTGGTTTGTATGATACTATTGTATATATAGGCTTAGAATTAGAAAGCAGATTCTTTCTAATAATTGCGTTGTCTTAAATTTCTTTCCATAAATGCCTGTAGGTGTTTACTAAAAAAAAAAAAAAAGCACAAGTTTTTAATTTACAGTGCAATAGATAGCTTATAGGTAAGACGCTTTAAAAATTGATGTGTTAAAAAGATGTGTTAAAAATTGAGCATTGTGCTCTATTGCTGTTCAGCATGACAGTATTCCAGGGAAGGGGCATATAAGGTTAATGGCACATGTAGATTTAACCATATTGTATATACTGATCTTGATGTTTTTGAGGAAAGGAACCTGAGCTGGTACACTTTAGAACAATTTGAGTTATGCATTTTGCATTGCACTAATGCCTCTGCAGCCATTCAGAATAAGAATCTCGGATAGTTTGCTAAAAATCCAAATCCCCGCTTTAAGAATAATACTATTTAATAGTAAATATGTAAGAATGTTTTAGGAACAATAAGGAAAAAAAAAATTGTTACGTCATTACAAGAAGTAGTTCAGTCTCCTCAGAAATCTGTTAATGGTATCTGCAAGTGTATGAGAAATTGTCTAAGAACAATTGTTAAAGCCCATGAATAACTTCAAATGGGGTTATACGAATATAGGAAATAGTCTACATTTGTTGGGTTGGAGATTGGATGATCTCATGGTATCTTCCAGTCATAAACTGTATAAATTAATAAGGAAAATGTGTTTCTGCTTTAATTAGTTTGTTGTTGAAACTTGCCTAACTTCCATTTTCTGAAGAATTTGGGCCTGAAATATGAACCAAGCCATTGTTAGTTTGTCTGAAGACTCTACAAAGAATTTTAACACATAGGGCTATATTTCAACTTGCAGTGTAACCATAAATGTCTCCTTGTTTTCTGACCTCTACTTTTCATCTATGTTCTTGATTCCTGATAATTCCTGATTGGAGGCTTTTTTCTGCAGTTTGGATTTTACTGTTTAACTCTTACGGTTGTAGCCAGAAAGGTGCTTTAGTGTGAAGTCAGCTCCCTGGTGCACTGATTTTTGAAAATTGTCATGTGGCACTACTGAGACTAGATGTAAAGAAACTCCTGCTGATTACTGCTTATGAGTCAACTGACTTGTCGCAGAAGTTATAACAGAGATTGTTTGAAGTTAAGAAACCTTTAACCCATAAGCCCCTATCTCTGCATTTCCTTTCAGTTTATTCTTTTCTGCTTGTAGTATTCATACAATAAAAATTATCAAATGGATATGGATTTTTCCTTTGTATAGGATGGACACAATTGCACGCTCAGAAAAATTTGAGTGCTCACTGAACGTTTTTCTATTTTTTTTGGTCAAATAGTTGTTCAAGAAGAGATGTTGCAGAACATTTCCATTCACTGGTCTGTTCTACTCTTCTTTTTTTCTCTCAATTCTGAAAATGGTTATTTGCTTTGTACTACTGTTATAGTACTTACCCAAATTGCATTTGTAAACAGCTATTTACATGGCCTTCTTTTGGAAAAAAGTGCAGTGCATATTGGCGTAGGGAACCCGGATTATTTTTCCTTTGAAGAGTGTTCAAGGAATTAATTCAGATTTGTTTGCCATGACTTGCAGGCAATGTATGCAGGTCATCTAAAATGAGTAGCACTCTGTTTTTTGTACAGCAGCTTTGCATAGTGGCTTTTTCAGATACTGTAGGGAGAGGATTGTGTAAAACATTTTTCAATAATTTAGAATCCCAGATTATGATGTTAGAAGGTGCCTCTACAGATTTCCTAGTTGAACCCCATTGCTAAAGAGATACTAATTTAGGTTAGCGAGTTTTGTTTGTTTTTAACACCTTGACAAGAACTGCATATGCTATATTAATTTTAAGGAAATTCCAAAAAAGAAAAAAATGCAACAGTTCTGATGTGAAGCTTTTGGGGGGGAAATCTGTAGTTGTAGAAGTTTTTTAAAGGTTGCAATATATCTTCAAATAGATTTGTGGCTTCAGAGCCCAAGTTGGTGCAGTTTGCTGCTCTAAGAAAGTTATTCAGACTTGGAAGTAGTGTGGTGTTTGCTTGCAGTCATCAGTTCTCAGAATTTCTGATTGAGCCCTTGTTACTCTAGAGTTGTATAATTCAGGAAAACAAACAGATTCTGGTGGAGTTATGTAAATAAATAAAAATTCCAAACTCCTTCAGATATTGGAGTGGTCCTGGAAGTGTTTAATAGGTAAATTGTATGTAACGTTTCAACTGTGTTCAACAACATTTCATGCTGTTGTATCATGTGTATTTTATTTATGCATTATATTATTTTCCTCTCACTTGCCATGAAAGAAGGAAGAAAACTAACCCAGATGGATAGAGTCTGTATTCATCTGATAATAGTTAAAATTTATTCTGAAATATTTCTTCATGAAAACGAAATATTTTCGTGTTGTGAAGGTAATTAATAGCTTGCTATTTGCGTGGTATTTGCCGCTAGAGTGGGAGGTAAAGCAGCAATGCATGACAAGGGATTTCAGGAGTTTCTTCATATATCGGCCTTGTAATAGTGGGCTTTTTATTGGTCATTTTTTATGTTGTATTCAACTTCTAAAAAAATGTTATTTTAGCTTATGAACCTTAGAAATTTGTGCTTCCTGCTTAGACATCACTTTTTGTGTAAGGAAAAAAGGAGTGGGATGGAACTGGAAGAAGGAAAGGAAGAAGAATGGGAAGTGGGATATGCTTTCAGTAAGAGCAAGCCATAAACTCAGCTCAGCTTTAAAAAGTTAATTCAGCTTTACCATTGCTTTGCATCTGGTTTTGATGTAATGCTTTACTACTTTTGGATTCAATTTTAAAAAGCTGAACCTTACCTCAATATCAAGATTTGAGCATATCTGCTACTAGGCCAATGCATTGTACTGATGAGTACTAATTCTGCACTGAAAGTCTGAGTCCCAGGAGTTAACTTCAGTGTGATGTTGATAACATTGTTTTCATTTTTTTGTTGCCACCAAATTCTCACATTTGTTTATGTTGAAAACTATTTGCTGTTCAGCAGAGTGGTTTCAGCCCAGTGTGTCTATCCTGACATTGCAAGCTGTACACAAAGGGGCTTTAGAGTAGTGTAGTAATAACTTGCATTTAAGGAGTACATTAGATGATTAAATGCTAGTTTTAGGCATTGTCAGTATTGACACTGTTTAGTATCTTTTTCTGCCAACTAACATTGCATGGAAGAATAGGGTTCATGGACCAAAAATTGGTGTATACAATGGCACAGCATGAACCCTCTGCATCCCTTTTGGGGGTGGAGAGGGGAGGGAGAGGGAAGGGGATGGGATTGGGCCAATGCAGAAAAAGTTCCTTAGAACTCATTAGTACATGACAGCTCTTTGCCAAGCCTTCAGGGTGAGGTGTTGTGTAGAAGTTTTTGTTCGAAGTTGTAGTGTTCCAACTGATTGGTGATTCATTAGTGACTTTATGTTTTAGTTATTTTAAACCGTTCCAAAGTGAAGGAGTTCCAGAGTACTATATTAACTTTGAAGTAAGGTATTTACCTTGCGTCTATTTTACTTGTTACATTGCAGTGTAAGTACTTATTTCTTTGTTCCTAACAGCAGAAAAATGCCTAGCAGTCCTATATAATTAGCTTTTGTTCCCATGATTTATGGAGTTTATTTGTAGCTGTATTGTTTCAAAGTAATATACTGAATTCAAATACCTGGGTTTTATGGCTACTCACTTGACGCAACAGCATAATTCAGGAGTGGCACAGCCACATCATACAGCATGGTAAGGTGATTAGAAAAGTACCACCTTCAACATCTTAAAATTAAAGCAACTTTACTATGTTTGTCTTACTTTCCTTTACTAACTTTGTCTTCTTCACAGAGAAGGAGATACATAGTTTTTACTTGTTGATATGCACCTATTCAGCTTTTAGGAAGAGAATTTGTGTGCCATATATTGTTGTCAGAGTTGGCAGCTGTAAACGAGCCTTGTGATGTTCCAAGTTATATGTGGAATGTTCTGCTAAGATTTCTATTTAGAGTGTTGAGTGGAAGGAGAGAAAGTGCATTGTTCAGTAACACTGCATGCGTGAAAATAATGTTCGGCTCAGTTGGCTGCATTAAAATACTGCTTCATTTTTCCTTCAATAATTCTGTTCTTTTCTGCTGACTTGAATTACAGGTAGAGCATTGCAGTGAGGTGCACTTTGGTAGGTGGTGTAAATGAACTTAGTGATTGTTGCTGTCCCAGGAGCTGTTAACGTGAGTGCAGATGAAAAGAGGCTGTGATGGTCAGTCTGCAGCCTTCTGCCATAGGCTTACAATGTACTCTCAGGTGCTGTGCTAAAAGACAGTTTTAAATGGGGTTTAAAATGAAGTGCCTTACTTGATGTGAGCAGCAATCCATAGCCCTGGGAGGTAGTATGGAACATCTTATGGAAGTACTGCATTTTATATCCTAGATTTCAAACAAAACATGTTTTAGTTCCTGATACCTTTTTTCTGCTATTGTTTTTTGCTGTGTGTGTATTCAGTGTTTGTTTGATAGAGTAGCTGCAAATTTGATAAACTTGTTTGTGTGTGTTTTATGTGTGTTAGTTTTGATTACTTTAGATCAGTCCTTTTGCAGACAGCCACTCAGAGAATCCTCCTTCCTTAAAAATACAGACAATAACCTTTGCTATGCACTGGTGTGGGCTTGAATCCTCTAACTTCTAAAGCTTGATTGGAAAAAAAAAAAAAAAAAAAACACCTGGATTTTTTTGTCCACTCAGTCGATGAAGGATTGCTTTATGTAGCAGTTATAACCTGTGGTTTCCAAATCAGTTCAATACATAACTCACTTATTTGTATCTTCTTTCAGTCTTAAGCACTTAGGCAGATGAGGTGAAATGCTAATTCTTACACCTCTAGTTCTGAGCAGTATTACACGATTTATTCAAGCTATTCCAACTCTGTGTCTAACTTTTGTATTCTCTTAGGTGATAACAATAGAATATATTTTGGATCTGTATTGGAGAATCAAGCTTTGGTCAGTTACTGATGTGTTTGTCTGCTGTAGTTATGCAACTTGACATTCTGTGTTACAAAGCCGAGGATGTTGATGGCAATGTGCTCATGCAAACAGCTGAATTCATAGAATTGTTGAATCACAGAATGGCTTGGGTTGAAAGGGACAACAAGAATCATCAAGTTCCTACCTCTCTGCCATAGACAGGGCCACCAACCTCCAGGATGTCCTGGAAATATTGGCAAGTAATATGTAGCAAAGCAGGCATTGAGAACTGAAATTAATAAAAGAATAACTGTAATTACCTGAAGGAAGTCTGTAGTGAGCTGGGTGTCAGCCTCTTGTCTTGTGTAACTAGTGATAGGACTAGAGGGAATGGCTTCAAGCTGTGCCAGGGGAGATTCAGGCTGGACATTAGGAAACACTGCTTCTCTGAAAGAATGGTCAGGCAGTGGAATGGGCTGCCCAGGGAGGCGGTGGAGTCACCGACTCTGGAGGTGTTCAAGGAATGTTTGGATTTTGTGCTGAGGGGCATAGTTTACTGGGAATTATTGGTGACTGGTGGGCATTCGCACTGGATGATCTTGTAAGATTTTTCCAACCTTGGTGATTTTGTGATTCTATGATGGTCTATTCTCTAATTACTATTATTTCAAAAATATATGCAGACTTAGGAAGGGATTGAAATATTTATTTTTCATTTTAGCTACAGCTGGATTTGTGGCATGTTCATAGAGTTTTTATAAATTATCCAAACTATGAATAGTGAAAATTTTGAAAATAATAGCAAAGGTAATGTAAGAAAAGGACTTTCACTGATGGCTTTGGAGTAGCCTAGCTGAAGGTGACTTTCACGCAATTGCACTGCCATCTGTATAGATCAAAGATTTATGGACAAAATCTTTTTTCATATTGAAGACAGAAATAGTCTTTGGTATATAGTGGAAGTGTATGTGCAGTTAAGTCAGGGAAAAAAGTTTCCTGCTGACTAGAGTTTATCTGCATAATAGTTGCCTAAAATACATGAATTCATTTAGTTGTGAACAATATAACATCTGTGAAACATCATTCTTAAAATAAATACAGTATTCAATGGTTATTGCACTAGTCAGGCCTGTACAGGATATTACTCTGCCCTCCTCCACCCACTTCATTAAATAATATCTTTTTAAAAAAAAAAACGTGGAAGTAAAAATATTCATGATGAAGTGGTTAAAGTAAATGAATGGTAACACTGAATGTCAGTGTTAAGAATTAACCACTGGTGGGAATATAAAATATGCCACAGAAATTGTTCATTTATTTTATACTAACAGTTTGGAAAACACACAGTTTTAAGGTGCTGGGTTGGTTTAGGCATTTGGCCAGCTGAACCAATATCTCTGCCTCACTAAAATATAATAGCTGAGTTTTTGTATTTCTGTAATAGAAATTAGATCCTTTAGGTACTTCCTGCGTGAAAATTGGAACATGCACAGTTAAACTACCTGTGAGACTGTGGGGGGGGGGCAAGGCTTTTCTTATGACATTATTAATTCAGTGGATTCTCTGCTAGACGTAGCATTAACGTTATCTGATAGTCTAAATACTGTCTGGATGGCAGCCAGCTTAAAAAAAAAAAAACAAACTACTTCTGACTTGGTTCCTGGGCAGGAAAAACTCCCTTGAACTGCACTGTAGAGCAGAATGGGAGGGCACGGATAACGACATCTGTCTGCTCTCCCCTTTAGGACAGATAGTAATAAACCAGTCTCTGTGCCTCATTGTCTTGCTGACCATGCCTACGAAGAGAATCAAAGCTGTTATGCCTCACTGCATTGGTGAAGAGTGTGGTAATCACATCAGTTTCAAAAAACGGGAGAGGGTAGTCTGATGCTTCTCTATACCCTTAGATTGTGCATATCATAACTATCACTTCAAATGTAGGTCATAATTTCTGTGTTGTTTGTTTTTTCTTTTCCAAAACTGGATCATTTATATTTCTTCTGTCTCTTCTTTCCCTCATGTAGCTTTTAACTCAAGTGAAATTTGAGCCAATGGTTTTATGATACTGATCTGATGAAAGAAAATGTATACATGCTTTTGAGCTGATTCGCAACCTTTCTAAGAGATATAGCTGTTTTTTCCTCTCAAATGCAGACTGAATGAGCCTTTATACAAATGTGCTTATGGACAGGTGTGTGTAGCCTGTATTAAGAGGCAGGCAACTTTCCTACCTATTTTTAAGAATATCCGTATTTGATAGCCCTTTGGTCTAAATCAAAGGAGGTGGTATTTGGTTGTTTCTGAATCAGCTTTCCAGTGTTGTCTTTTTAATTGAAACTCTAATTGTGTGGGAATTGCATCACCATTTTCATTCAAGAAAAAAATAAGTCTTTGTTAGGCACAGGACATGCAGCATGTGTGGTTTGTTGCTGTAGGAATGAAGAAAGGCCTTGTGTTAATAATTTAAGACAATAATATGTGTTGTGTGAATAACATGCCCTTGCTTGTATTTGTTTTTAAGAATTTACTCCTTGAGGATTTGGTATTTTGAATAAGTTGGGAAGCATTTCTAGGCATAGAATTAGGGGAATCCCAGCAGCAGGCCAAACCAAATTGAATGTGGACAAGGCTCTCAAATTATGCCTGTTTGCTTATTTTATCTATGTACATGAGTGTCAGGATACCTCATTATGTTATCAGTCCAATTTCTGTTTATGGAATTTTCTCTGAATAACTAGCACTGTAAGTAGATGAATGCTGCCAGTGTCCTGAAATACCTTTGCACTGTATGGATGGGCATACGTTTGAAATTAATCTTCAATTTCTGGTGCCTTTTTAGTCTTAGTTCTGCAAAGCTGTGACTGCCTTCCACAGTACCAAAACTATCACAAAGGCCTTAAGAGTCATCTGCAAATAATTAGAAAAACAAAACAAAAAAGAAAAAAAAAAATCAACTCTGTATTGCTCTTATTCTTAAATTAGATTATTTAAAATACTCCTTTAAAGGGTGATATTGATATGCTTTTTTCTAATTTTTCTTACTTCTCTTTATTGCCCTGTATAGTTTGTGTATCTACAGAATAGTAGGATTTCATCCTAAAATGAAATAAGCAGTTAATAAGCCTAAGCCACTACCAGAGTGGCTTATAACTAACGTTATAGTGTATTACAGATATATTGTAACAGTTCGCTTGAGAGAAAAGGTTTGTTTTTTCAGTGTGTTGATGGAGGAATAACTACAACTTTGGGATTACAGGAAGGTTTTTGATATGCCTGTACAAGTAGGGGAAAGCTTGAGTATGGCAACTGTATTTTGAGGCACCAGTGGCAAGCAAGAAGAGCTAGGAAAGTGGAGGCTTTATAGTCTGAAAGACTAAAACTGGAAGAATGCATAGTCTTTAGAAATTTAGGAGTCAAACCCAGAGTGCCTGGACTGACTGTCCGTTCAGTTGGCGGTTCAGTTGTGTGCATTTAGCCCAGAACATGCATAAAACATTAGTTTTATAGTCTGCAAACCACAGAATGCTACTCAGTACCCTCACTGAGAACTTGAACACCACAGGATATTACATACTGCTGGCAGTCAGCAGAAGGGCATAGTGAGTGAGCCTGGAGTAGGAACAATTTCTGAGGCAGAACTGTTTAGGTGAAACAACAAATTGTTATGTTGCTGATGAGAAACATCGTCACTATTCTACAGTCTCATCCAGATCTCCCTTCTCCAAAAGCCTTGCTGAGGGAAAATATTTTATGGCTTGTCATCTGTCAATCATCTCAATGATCAGCAAGCAAATTAAGCTACTATAAGCCTCTCTGATTCCTGTTTCTTAATCTTGTCCAGTATTTAGAGATTCAGAGAAATTGATGCAGTGTGGTGGGAATCATCAAATGCAAAATTTGTATTAGTTTTTTTCTTTTGAGTAACAAACACAGCAGAATAATATGAATATAATGGAACAGAGTGGACTACTGTGGTAAGAATATGTCTTTTGACATTTCTGGGATACAGATAAATCAGATGCCAGAGAATTATTGATCAAAGATTCAGTTTCTTATCTGCAGTTCCTTCTATTTTGTTTTCCAGTATTCATGCTCGATGCAGTCATGTATAAAGCAAATATTTCTTGTAAACTGAGAATCCAACTCAAGTGACCACAAAGAAGATACAAAACGGTTATTCTGTAGTTTCCCAATCTGTGTTTAGTTAAACATTTGACCGTGAGCATATGCTTTTGAGGTGGTGAAAGGAAGGTCAAGAGACTTACTTTCAGGGTCTGAGAGTAAGAGAAGAATTTATTTCAGATAATCTTGACTTGGTAAACACATCAATTACTCTACTGATGTCTGTACGAGATCAGTGTAGCTGAACAGTTGAATATATTTTTGGAAATGGTAAAAGATTTTCAGCAACGTGTGAGGTTTGTTGAGACAAATGCCAAAAATAGATGAAAGGCAAACATAAATTAAAAACATACATTGTAGCAGATTTGTAGAAATGAATCAATTTTCCATTAAAGAAGATCTGACAGGAGGAATGAACAGGATGTCTCCTTAAGTGAAGTAAAACACATGCTTAAAAAAAACCGTTTTTATTTAAATTTTTAAATACATTTATAATTTCCTTGTTAAAAATATCTAATAGACATTCTGGATTTGATCTTTATGCCTAAATTATCTGGGGTAAAATGCAGATCGCTGTTTCGTTTCACATACATTTCTGTCTCTGTCTGGAGCAGCATTAATATGATGAAGCTATGTAGGTATGAATTAATAGGTGAGCTAGCAAGCTTAGAATCTGAGTTCTCTTTTGACTTTTCCCCATCATTCCTCCTACTACCTTTGAAAGTGGGAAACATATGAAGTAGCATGTCTGAATATGTTACTTCTTGTGCTCTTTGTACTCTCTTTTATCACTTATGGTGACTGGGGAATTACTTAAGGTGATATGGGAAGAAATCAACAGGAATGGCATACTTTCTGGGTTAAGGTTATCAGAGAAGTGATCATATCTGATTGGGTAAATTCAAGATGTGAGTGGAAAATGGAGACTTTTTTGTTTGGCATCTCCAAGTGAGGATTTTGGAGGAGAAAAGAGATGGGCTAAAAGTTCTTGAGGTTATGATGAAAAAGGGTCTGGCCTCTTCTCCCAAGCAAATAGTAGGACCCGAGGAAATGGCCAGAAGTTGTACCAGAGGAGGTTTAGGTTGGACATTAGGAGAAACCTTTTCTCTCAGAGGGTGGTCAGGCACTGGAATGGCTGCCCAGGGAGGTGGTGGAGTCGCCATCCCTGGCAGTGTTCAAGAGGCGCCTGGATGAGGAGCTACGAGATGTGGGTTAGTGCTTGTGGTACTAATAGGAATGGGAAGGCGGTTGGACTAGATGATCTTGCAGGTCGTTTCCAACCTTGTGATTCTATGATACTTTTTAAACTGTTATTGCTTTCAGCAGGAATTTGGAATATGTTCATTAAAATTGGTGTTTTTCTTTTTATAGCTACTGGAAAAACACAAAAACACAGAAAGCATGGTAGAACTGCTTGAACTGTATCAGATGGAGGATGAGGCCTACAGCAGTCTTGCAGAAGCTACCACAGAGCTCTACCAGTACCTACTACAACCATTCCGAGATATGAGAGAACTTGCAATGCTTAGAAGACAACAGATAAAGGTATGGCAAATGCCACTGAGCTTCTCATTCATGGGGAAACCATGCTTTTTTATTTACTGTTTACTAACAAGTACTTTTATTATGCAGTATGCGCAGTGATGTTTTTTCCACTGTTCTCATTCCTTTATTCAGAGGAGTGCTTTTGTAGAGTGAAGACATCTCTTGACATGTGGCTTAACCATTACCTGTTTAATTTCTACATTTCTATGTTAAACTTTAATTGTTTTAAATTGCTTCAATTGTTGAATTTAGCAGGTGAAATTAAACATATTATGGAGGGGTACTAATGCATAAAATATAAACAGAAATGTGTTGCACAGTATCTTTTCAATTGCTAATTATTTTACATGGTTCTGCGGGAAGTTACATTTCATTTTAGTTTTGAGGTAATCTGATAAACCATTAGGAGCTAGTAGACTCTAATCTTATGTTGTGAAACACTTAAATGTGGAAGTGTGCTAAAAGTATTTCATTTGTTGTAAAACTTTAACAGGATATTTTCTTAAGAGCTATAGTATTATAACGAGCTGAAGAATATGATTTTGATAGATCTGTTTTTTATAACGTGTTTCACCTAAAAATAAAAATTCTAGTATCTTTAGACTTGTTTCTTTCAAGTGCTTAACCAGAAAGAACAAATGTTGTCTTTACTGCATCACAGAAGTACTTCTACTAACCATATTTTCTATGCAGTTGAATAGACTATAGTCCATAGTGTCTTCTAAAAGAAATCTCATGCCATAGGGGCTAAAAGGGGCCTATTTTGTTCGGTCTTTATTGTAAATGTCAATTTGTGTGAGCTTAGTACCTTATTCAGCTAGCCAATGTTGATTTTACTACTTTCAATTGAAAACAAGTGTTTTTTTGTCTACAGTTGAGTATAGAATGAAGGAAGAAGGCAAGAGGATTTAAGATTCTCCAACTACTTTTATTTTGAGCTATTGTTATGTCTAAAAGTCAATTTTTCATAATGATATTTGAACTGGAAGCCTGTTTTTCCACAATTACAAATACTGATGCACAGAGAAATTGAATTTTTTTATTTATTGTGCTGTTCAAGATTATGAACAACACAGCCTTTTTCAAAGCCTGATTAAATAGTTCTCTTTTTAATTTGTACAAAAGGAATTTTTAAAATATTTTATTTTTTCCTCTTGAAAAGAGGAGATAAATATTGTATTTCAGATGCAACCTGAAGTAGGAGTCTTCTGGTTTCAAATTCATTGATTTCTTAGATGTTAAGTTTAAAAAAGGTCTTTTCTCCCTTTTTATAAAATAATAACCTTGGTAAGCTAAAGAGGCATATTCTGTGGTGTATTGCTTTATTCATGTGTAGTTGCATTTAATGGACACTAAATTCTCTTCCTAACTTGGCAATTTTTGAGTTATAGAACTTGGTCATCTGTATTATGTGGTTGAGAAAGATGCCATCTCTTGTTTTTTCATTTCATTGTTTGAGAGAAAGCAGTACTTGTATCTATGATGACAAAATATATATATATAGTACTCTGGGTAGCTAGGGTGGATGAATTCATTTATAAATAGAACTTGTGCTTGAGATGGTTTGTATTAACTTGCCACATACATGTTTCTGGAAGGCTAGATAATGGAATGTTTCTATAAACCATTATGGTGGGGGTTAGCTCCATTTTCATGCATAATGCTAGTATGTTTTTGTGTTCTGCATCAGTTAATGAGATCGGTGAACACGCTATTTAAATACTAACAAGGAGAAAAACGTTGATATGTAGGGCAGGGTAAGAAAGGCAGAGCCTTTATTTTTTTTTCTTGCAGGGTTAATTATGTATCTATACAAATATTGGTCAAGATTATCTGTGCCTTCTGTAATAAGGCATCATTTTTGTTTTGAGTTTGTTTCTTTTATCAATTTTGTTTTTTTCCTGAGTAGTTCAATCAGTTTCACTTTTGTCTGTTTTCAGAATAAGATCAGGAAGAAATGAGTTGCTTTACCTGTAGTCTTTGAAAAAAGTGTTTAGTGTCCTCTCTTTTTGGTACAATTTCTTAAGATGTGTGTATCTGGGTATTGAATTTCTGCTGTTCATCTGGAAAGTTAAGTGAGAGGCAGGCCTACAGGAGAGAAGGGAAAAACACCATGGAGGCTTGTTAGAGCTGGGCAGCTGGTAATCTAAGTGGTGAGGAAACTGAACATGAGATTGCTGCAAAACTGTAACGTATATTCAATCACTTAAATCTATGTGCAGAAGCCTTTTTTGGGGAATTTCTTTTACAATTGGATGATAAAGTGGCAAAGTTGTCAATAGATTTTGTACATTGCATGTACAAAATGATGATAACATGAGAGTCTGCATGTACGTTTGTATGCACTTAACTATTACTTTTGAAGAAAAATGTACAAGAATTATCTCAGTTCCTGGACAATAGCTTGCCATTTAGCATTCTTAGAGCTGAAAGGAAAACTTTGAATTAGTAGAGGGGGAAAAAAATAGAAAAGAGCATTATACTTCTTATTTGTCTGTGTGTACTCACGTTCTGAACATTGAAGTTTTAGTTTCTTTGTCTCCAAAAGATACTGTAGAATAAGAATAGTTGCAAAATAGCAGTAAGGGTGGTAAAGGTATCTCCATATCAACAATCTCAGATTAATCAGATGGTTTTATTTTTGTCATTCAAAGCATGCAGTTAGTGTAAGATATGTTTCTGTAACTCATTAAAGTTATAGGAAAGGAAATACTGAATGATTTCACTATTTCTTACGTGCAGAGACAAAATCAAGGGCCCTGTCAATGAACTTGTGGTATTCCTAAAAATCCTGCAAAGGAGAAAAAAAAAATCCTAAACTCCTATTAAACACACCTCACATACTCTTTGGCAGTAGTTTCCAGTTTAATTATGGACGCTAAGTATATACATCTTTCAGAAAGAGGCAGGTCCCTCATTGGTTATTAACAGTGATTCAGATTAGGCATCAGCTCAAGAAGCTTCTAAGTGTTCAGTGACAGAAGCTGCGGAGGTATTGCTCTGTCTGCACTTTGTGGGTTAGTTTTTCTTTTGTTCTCCAACTGTTACTGATAGTTACAGGCCAGGACAGCCTCGTATCTGACCTAAGAAAATAAGTATTAGAGGAAAGAGTGAGGAAGGACACAAATACAGCATGCATTTATAGAAAGGCATCTTGATGAAAACCCAAAAGGTTGTGAACATGCAGGATGTCAGATTGTATTGCTGCAGCAGTAACAGTAATGGAGGGTATGAAGTGGAGGTGCATGATTTTTTAAAATATTTTCTTCTACTGGGCTGAAGGCAGGGAAGGAGAAAGAAATAAGGTAGAGACTTTGCAGCAATGTTAAGCTGGCTGTGAAAGGTGAGGAAAAGGGCTTAAGAAGGTCTTCAAAGATAGATCTTTGAAAAAGCTCTTTAAACTGGCTCATTATGTAAATTTTACAAGTCCCAAGTTTATATGAATCTGTAAATAGACTTAAGTCTAGTCCTTCTTTTTCAGTAGTGCTCCAAAACAAGTTTTTACAGCTTTCATGATCTTTACTGGCTTTATTTGCAATATTACTACAGTTACTTGCATTAATCCTGTTCTTTAGTATTCATATATATTCTTTCAGATTTCTTCTTCCCTAAGGGTTCTTATTATTTTACTTTTATTCCTTGTATGTATATATAGAAATTGTCCACCTTAACTTGATGAATTCTTAATGTACATGTGCTTCATATTTTGTTGCATTTTTTTTACTGAAGATTGAAATGCATCCAATTATTTTCATTTGCAAAAGGAATATACAACTTTCTGAAGTACTAAAATCTCTAGCTTAAACATTTTCAAATAACTAGGTAGTTTTTTTTCAGAACTTCTTTTCAACCTGGAACTGAGTCAGTGAAGTTGTCTGAGAATGAAGAAATGCAATTAAAATTATATGACACATGGAGGATAAATAGATGGAAGGCACAAGTCAAAGTACACATTTTTAGTCCTATTAATTGCCAGAATAAAATATTTTAATTTAATTTAGCAATTTGTACATTTCCAGGCACATGACGATATATAGAAGGAAAAGAAGAAACCTCAACAATTTGAATAGCCCTAATATTTACTCGTGCCAAAACTTTAATCTTTTATTACTTCCTTTTCTGAATACTTCTTTATTTTTCAACAGTCTTCATAGTTCTGGAAAAAATGTTCAGTACTGCAACTTGCAGTTCAGTAATGATTTTGTTTAGTCTTCTTTGTGTATGTGTAAATATCTTATTTGCTTTTAGGTATGTTACTGCGTTTACTGCCAATGTCTTTATTGACATCTGTCATTCTCCTGTATATTGATACAGAAAGTCTAAACCTTGTATTGGTTGTCCTAGGCTTCAGATATATTGAGGATTAAACCCTCCAATTTAAGCTGGTTGAGATATATTAACGTTAAAGTCCATTCTAGTATTAATTAGGATAAAACCAGTGAAGCTGTAACGTGAATTTTAAAGCAGAACACTTTCACATAACGTATTTGGGGCTTTACACAGAAAATTAGAACATACTTTGGGAAATCTTGCTGAGTTTTAATTTAACTGGCTGGGAGCATAGTTTAAGTTAAGACCTGGGAAACTAACTTTGTCCGTCAGTGGATGAGGAAACTGAAATGCACACTTTCTTGTTAATATATCCAGCATGCTGTAGTTTGTATAAGTTGTCCTGCCTGTTGGAATCTGAAAGGTAGCTAAAGGATGAAGGAAGATGTGTGATGCTGCTTTCCTCTTTTTTATGTCTCCTCTGCTATACGTAGCACTCCCTCAAATTATTTTTTTAAATAATTAAATGGCCTGCTGTTGTTATACCTTTTTGTTTTTTCTCCTTTTCTGCCTATTGCAATTCTGTCTAGGGATATAACAAATGGAACGTGAGAGGTGTACAACGGATCCTTGGCCAGGCTATAAATATGATCTGGACCAAGTCTATTTTATGCCAATCTCCTCCATTTTTTTCCTAGCTATCTTCAATCAGAGATGGAAAATCCTTGAGAGCATTGAGGAATATTCTTCAATTTCAGCAATATATATTGCTTAAACTTAACAAAATCCTATAGTTGCAGGCGTGTTTCTAGTATCACAGTAATCTTATTTTATGCCCTTTAAAGGGGGAAAAACATTAAAGCAGGATCTGTGAACTTTTCCAGGGAAAAATGCATATTCCAGTGAAGAGTCTTCCCTGTCTCCTTCCTTCTCACAGGCTGGACTTGGGACTTTATTTTAGTTTGTTTCCTTGAAGAATGAATTACTTTTCTTTATGGAGCTTATCTGTTCAGTTTAGTAATATGTTTTTATGCCCTTTTACTCTGAAAAATAGCAAATAGAAGTCAGTGGTGACATGATGTGTTGATGTTGATGGCTTCTGCATTTTCTTCCTTTTCTAGTGTGCTTTCTGATTGTCAGCGGTTCACGGGCTGGTTCAGCCTGATTCCATGACTGGCGGGGCGGAGGGATGCACAGAGCCACGCCTCTGGAAAGGGGAAAACAGGAAACTCTGCATAATTAAAAACAGCAGCAATGATCTGAGGAGAAACAAACTAATTTACTAAATATGGTATCAGAATGCAAGATAACTTCAATTCTAATTATATTGTATTATAGTGTTAATAAATCAAATATAATGAGAGTGTCTGAAAGGAGGACAGGCCTCACCATAATGCTGAGGTGAGACGCACAGTCAGTCGAGCAGCAGGGATGAGGGAGAGCCGAAAAAAGGGAAGGTCTTCTGACCTTGCCAGGGGTTATATCTCCCCTCTGAACACAAAGTCCTTGAGGGTATGTAGTTCTTCTTCTCTTCCGGACAGGTGTCCAGAACTGGAGCATTAATTCCTTAACTTGCAGTGCATTACATGATGTTACGATGTGGATAGCCAAAAATCAAAAAACCATAACACTCATAATCACTTGAGGAAAGTCATAACTAATTTTTTTTCTTTTTTTTTTCAAAACATAATCTGAATAAAGCTTGCAAAATATGAAAGCCTTCAAAAGAAAATTCATCTTCAGGAAAAAAAAAAATTATCTTAGCCAATTTTACCTTTAGACTTTTATCATTATTCTTCTCAAAATGAACTCAGTTATTGCAGAAGTGTGAAATGTACTTTTTGAGTAAATGATTATTAGAAGGATTTAAGGTGTGATGAAATGGTTCGGGTTGCATCTGGAGAGGTTTATCAAACCTTCCTATCAAGAAGGATTTTTTCGTGGAAAATATGCTTAGGCATTGAAGCAGTCTGCATGGGGAGGAAGTGGTGTAGTCACCATCCCTGGTGGCAATTAAGAAACGTACAGATGTGGCACACTGGGACACAATTTTAGTGGCGGACTTGGTAGTTACTTCTGTGATCAGACATGTTGATGTTAAGGGCTTCTCCAGCTCCATTACTTTAGCACTACAAAACAATAGAATAATTCATTTTGAAGGGACATAGATCATTTTGTCCAACTGCTGTTCCAGTTCAGGGATAACCAAAAGTTAAAAGTGTGTGAATGAGGGCTTTGCCCAATGCCTTTTGAATACTGACAGGCGTTAGACATCAACCGTTTCTCTAGGAAAGCTGTTTCAGTGCCTGACCACCCTCACAGCACAGAACTGTTTCCTGATGCCCAGCCTGACCCTCCTCTGGCAATTCCCATGCTGCCATTCCCACTCTGCTGTCCGTTCCCAGGAGCAGAACACCTCTCTGTCTCCCTTCCTCAAGGAGCTGCAGGGAGCACTGAGGTCACCTCTTGGCCTCCAGCTTTTCTGGGCTGGGCAATCCCAGTGCCCTCAGCCCCTCCTCATAGCACATGCCTTCCTGCCCTGTTATCAGCTCTGTTGTCCTTCTCTGGTTGTCTTCAAGGCCTTTAACGTCCTTTCTCTTTTGTGGAGCCCAGAACTGCACATAGTATTCAGAGTGAGGCCACATCAGTGCTAAATACAACAGTAAAAGTACTTCTTTTGACTGTGTGGCTGTGCTGTGTTAAAGCAGCCATGAGGGCAGACAGCATCCTGGGATGTGTCCCCAGGGCACACTGCTGTTTCATGCTGAGCTGCTGGCACCAGCACTCCCAGGTCTGCTCCTACTGCACTGTATTCTCTGTTTCTGTTAATCGGTAAAATGACCTATGCTCTTCTATGGTGATGTGCAGAAATCAAACTCTATAGCCAGATTAAGGATATAGAGCAGGTGTGTTTATTCCAGTGGTGTGCATACACTAGGTGCAAGGGGGATAGCTCTGCCTAACTTACACACTGTGAGGAAAAAGCATGCTATGGATATAGGCCAAATTAATATATAATCAATTGTTTCTAGGAATTCGGACACATATTCATTAGATTTCTGAGAAGCTCTCAGCATGCAGACCCTTCCCCTCCCACGTGCATAGTGAGTTGTGGGGATCTCCTCCTGGTGGTCATGGGATGAAGAAACATAGTCTTCCTGGCTGTTAACTTGTAACCCTGCAGGAGGGACAGCCCTTGATCCAGTTCTAGCCTGCCCTGAGGGCATCTTATCACCTCCCTGCTGGACGTCCTCGGGCTGTTCTCAAACTCTTATCATTATGTTCTCTATCTCCCTTGTTGTCTCAGTCTCAGTGTCTGCAACCCCCATTCTTCTAATGACCTCTACATATTTGCTTCTGTAAACTACCTCTAGCTATCTCTATCCACAGTTCCTGTGAAGCTTTTTTCTCATCTTTTACTGTGGGGCCCTTCTCTCGTCCTTCAATGGATAATGAAAACAAAAAGGTGCTGGCATAGTAGAGATGTGCAGTGAGAAAAATGAATCCTAAATATATTGCACATGCGTTGTGGACAGAATTGGAATGCAGTAGCGCAGAAGATCTTCCTTTAATTTCAGAATGATAGTTATTTCCTTCACAGATATTTTTTAATAAATAAATAAAAAGAGATTTATACATATGTAAATATATAAGAAGAGATATTTATAAAAAGAGATTTGTTTTTAATGAGATGATAGAAAATAGCATCTTGAAAACACATGGACCTGTTCACGTTGCTGTGTGTTTTTCCCTTTCCACTCAATTTTGTGAGGGTGTTGTGGATAGTTGCAACCTCTCTTTCTTCCCCTACTTTTCTGTTCATTGCAGCTGCCATCTCTCTTTAATTAAGCTACTAGTTATTTTGTCTTTTTTTCCATGGACTTTTTAGTTCCATGACTGTAATTCGGAAAGGTTGCTAACAGTAGTTTCTTTTACATTCATATCTTTTATTTTCAGTAACTCATTTTTCTTTGTTGCATTCCTTGATGGAGAGATTGAATCAGATGGAACATGCTGTCTGGATGAGAAGAGATTGCTTTTCCTCTGGGTAGTGTTGGAGCATGTTCAGACCAATGGAGAAGCTCCCAGAGCCCACAGAGTGCATGTCAGGCAAGCACTGGAAAGGAAACCTGTGTTGGGCAAATCTACCCCAGCCCTACTGGGTGAAGGAGAGTGGCAGAGAGCTAGACATCAGAAACCAAAACAGGCTCTTAAAGTTTGCTATTACTCAGAAAGTGAAGGATCTATTGGGGGGGGGGGGTGGGAGGGGGAAGGAAAGAAGCAGAGAAGCAATCGCCTATCTTTTAGGGTACCGGGTGCAGAATGTATTGTGAATATGTTTATGTCCCTCTGACTGAGTATGCTTTTCAGGGAATGATGTCCTCTGAGGAAGTAATGCAAATTGCTTGCTTTCCTTGCATTGGCATGAGAGTATCTTTGGCTGCTCAGTGCCAAGCTCTTGGCATTACAGAAGAACAGTCAACTTCCCTGAATTTTCTTTGATCCATTTGACCTCTACTGGACCTCGAGTGGTCTCCGAGGCATTCTGCTGGTGGCTAGTGTCTAGGAGAGACAATGCAGTATGGACATCTGTGTAGATTCTTGCTCCAGGAGTCATCCCAGGAACCTCAGTCTTCAGTATCTCACTTGAAGGTCTTGATACTCAAGACCGTTGTCTCTTATTCTTGCACTTTCTCATCCAGATTTGTTACTGTGACCCTCAGATACCTGTGGTTGGCACAGGTGATGAATGATGGTTGGGACAAGCAGTGTACTCTGGTCTCCAGTTGCAGGTATCTCTGTGGTCATCAGTACTTTCTCAAACGCTGTTAAGGCAAAGGCTGCTTAGGTTTTCTGTACTTTGTCAAATGAATAACTGTAGTGTGAATGATAGTATAGATGATGTAATTGGGATTGCAGTTAATGAAAAGGTACTTCCCTTTTTTGTTATTTGTAAATACTTGATCTCTGGAACAAGGATACAGTAGTATTAAAAAATGCTAAATTTCTAGCCTGTGCTGTGTGCGAATAATGTTTTGGCAGGCAAAATTGGATGAAGAAATATTAAGAGATGCTATATTGAGGTTTCTTATTCTTCTAGAAGTGATGTCTAGCAATAATGTTACTCACATTACTTGGTGATCCCATTTCAATTTCAACATCAAATTATGTAATTTCTATCCAAGACTATTAAAGGGAAGACTTCTGTATTACTTTTATCATGATTCTCTGATTTATACCTATGTTTTTACTTTTGTTTTGAAATTCTTGTCTGTCGACTCATAATCATTATCTATGGAAATCGTGATATATATATATATATATATATGTGTGTGTATATATATATATATATATATATATATATATATATATGCTTCATTGGATTACATGTTACAAGAAAAAATTAATATTCACTTATACTTTGTTCACATTTTTATTTTGCCTGTTGCCTTTTTAGGGTTTTTAGAAATATGTATGAAATATATACGAAATATATACATATATATATATATATATATATATTAGATTAAAATATCATATAAAACTACTACAAATATTTTTTGAGGATAGAAGTTATCTATATATATTTGCTTCAAAAGATCATCCCTGTAAGAAATGAGATAAGTGGATATGCAGAGGTAGATCCTGAATAATCACTGAACAGCCTACTATTTGTAGTAAAACTACAAAGTGGAATGGCTTTTTGACTGAAGCTCTGTGAAACTGAAATGAGACATTTTGACATTTGAGACATTAGAACTTCAGGTTAAATATCTAGTTGCACAGTTTGGGGATTTTTGTCTGAGGTAATGAGGTGTCTTTTTGGCCAATATAAATGAAAAATATTCAGAATTAAAGCTTTGAAATTGCAGGTTCCAGAATATGTGTCTACTGACTTAAAAATCTGTTTTTGTTTTTTTTTTTTGCAGTTGGACTGCTTAACCAACCTCAACCTTTTAAGAAGTGTGTACAAAAAATAGTTAGGGAGAGACAGCTACATATATATATATCTATCTTTTTTTTTAATTTTAAAAGAAATCCCAGTTCTCTTGCTGGCTTCAGATAGTTATTAGTTAGAATTAAAATTGCTTCCATTTTAGGAATGGAAAAAGTATTTAAATTCCCAGTCACTGGGGAAATACTTTTAAAGTCATCGTTAAAACAAAGAAGAATTCCTAAAACGGGTGATTATTTCTCAGCATCCCACAACATCCCCTTTTTTCCATCTTTATTATTACCTAAGAGCATTCACTTGTTTCACACTGGAATATTCCAGGCTGGAAGAAAGCCTGGATAAAGCATGCTTGTTGTTTGAGGATATGGTATTTAATGACAAGTTACTGGTAAATCAGATTTATATTTGAGTTTGTTTGTGCTTCCAGTAAGAGTAATAATGAAGCCATGAATTGTACTTTTTCAACAGAAAGGAGCACCTTTTTTTTCCTGTTGAATAAAAGCCATGATGATTTGTTAGTAGTTTTCTCTCCTTTTTGTTATTTTGTTTTCTTTCTTTTGTTCTTAGCCATGCTGTATCTGATCACTGTTCAGAAGCAAGCAGTATTATTAACTACGGTCTGATTTATTTTCAGATCTCAATAGAGAATGACTACCTAGGTCCCAGAAGAATTGAGAGTCTGCAGAAAGAAGATGCTGATTGGCAGAGGAAAGCCCACATGGCTGTACTTTCTATTCAAGATCTTACAGTTAAATACTTTGAAATAACAGCTAAAGCACAGAAAGGTAGTTATTTTCTGTTATCCCATTCTTGAAATAAAGGATTTTTAAAGGTTAATGTTTACTGTGTTCGTATAGTACCATGTGATTTCCTTTTTTATGAATCCTGAGTAAAATGCAGTTGTCATTCTTATTTGTTTTTATTTTCTGTATATGTTGAAATCTTTCTCAAATAAGTGTTTACAGAATGCCATCAGAAGCAGTCACAATATAAATTTTTTAATAAAGTTTCACAACCAGCTTCACCATGGGATTTTATTTGTGGCAATTACATTTGCAGAAGATTTAGGAAACATGGAATCCTGGATGGATTCTGTCTTGTGCATTGGATATGGCAAACCACAATAATAAGTGTCCATTGCTTTTCACTTAGTTTCATTTTCCTTTCCTCACTGCCTTCCAGTAAATTTTTTTATAGCTTTGAACACTAAGCAACAGCTCAGCTTTAATTGCTCTGAATGCAGCTCTGTTTGAAAGTCTTCATAGATAAATCTTTCACACAGTTTTACTAAATGAGTCAGTGGAGTTAAGCAAGGACATATGGCTTGCGCAGACATCTGTGCCCTTATTCTTGTATGATTTTTAACTAAAATAATCAGTTAATTACTGTAAACAAACCTAAGGGTGCAGTTTCATCTTCTCTATTTTTGTTTGACTGTGTACTGCTGCTGACAAAATTCTGTCCCACTCTTTCCCCTGCTTGAATGCAGATTCCTCTCTGTTTCTTTGCCTTGGTGATAGTGACTGTGCAAATACATGAATGAGCTGTACCCTTCCTTGGGAGAAAGTCTTTTTTGATGGGTAGGTTTCCTGCCATCTCCCTGAATAGATCTACTTAAAGAGAAGCAATCACTGTAAAACAACTCAAGTTAGGGTTAACGTGAAACTTCATCTTACCTGAAAAAGTGACTAAACTAGTGCAAACACATTAATTAGAGCAAACTCTAAATGTACTTAGCTTCTGCTCTAATATGACAAACATGGCAAGTAAAATACCTCATTAGCTAATAATGCATATTTACAGTTCCTTTTTATTTATTTATTTTTTTTCATGTAATGTTTTCATGTACAGCTGTCAGGATTGTGGGGAAGGACACTGGAAAATGAAATGCCTGGAGATTTTTGATAAATGTACAACATAGGTGTGCAGGTTATTTTTTTGTTTGCTTTATTTGGCCTCCTGTTGATCATAAGGAGGTCATACATAGCAAAGTAATAACAGATGGCAGGAAAAAATACATGAGAACAAATAGATATTTATTTTCTAACAATAGTGATTGGTATTTTCTGGCACCTAAGGAATGAATGCTACTCTTTTTAGTTGTGCAACTTCCATGTCTTTTGCTCTGCTGAGTTAAGTGTGATCAATATTATGTGATTGTTTCATATGTTAAAAATGGTGAAAATCTGAAATATGTTAGCCTAGATTTTTTTCCAGGGCTCAGGATGAGAAATTCTGAGTCGCATGTGGGACTCTTGCTCCTCTGAGAGCTTCAAGAGATTCTAGTTCATCTCTGTACATTAAGGGAAGATTGTACCTTGTTATATAATCATCCCATAAAGCAATCTTTATTTTGGGTTTAAAAAGAAAAAACTGTTGAACAAAAATAGGTTTGTTAAATTCATTATTCTTTCTGATTTGCACTTGAAGTCAACTTCAAACTTCCGTTTTAAATTGTAATTCCTATTTCACTCTGCAGATTTGTGTTAAATTTATGACTGCACTGTAGAATTTGTGAAGGGAAACTGATGATTTTAGTAGCTTATGGTAGAGGCTTTCAGAAGCAGGGGGAACCCGGGATGTACTTCAAGACCACATGGTAAAAATAACTGGTATTTTTGTTAAGTCAAAAGTTCTGAATTTGTGGTTGTGACATTCAGGTAATATGTGTTCAGAATAGTTCCTCTGAATAATAAAAATTGGATTTATAATAATGAAATGGTAAACAAATAGGGAATTACATACTTATGTGAATCCTAAGAATTCTTATACCTCAAATACGAAGGTTATTACTTTATAGAATGACTTCTCTGCTAAGAGAACTTTGTATGTTTTTGGATACAAACATGTGCACAGTCCCTACAGCAGAATCATTATAGAGATCTAAAGAGAAGACTGATAAAATGTTTGCCTTTTTCTTCCCTTCTGTAGCTGTGTATGACCGAATGCGAGCAGATCAGAAAAAATTTGGTAAGGCAGCATGGGCAGCAGCAGTGGAACGTATGGAAAAGCTTCAGTATGCAGTTTCTAAGGAGACTCTGCAGTTGATGCGTGCTAAAGAAATCTGTTTGGAGCAGAAGAAACATGCACTGAAAGAGGAGGTAATTTTTCATACCAATAGGTAGAAAAATTAAACACAGTAAAAAATCGAACCTTTAAGGCGTGTGGATGCACTTGAAAGAAATGAACCAACAGACAGTAAAGTCATTATTTTTCATATTTTCAATAATATAATATAAAAATTTGTATTTTAATCCCCACATTCAATCATATTAAGCAAATGAAATTTTATTGTAGGTGTGGCAGAGTCCTGATGTATCACCAAGCCACTCCTGACGGTGTTTGAGAAATAATGTCAGTTAGGTGTAGTCACAGGTGACTGGAAAAAAGGGCAGTGCTCAAATTAAGAAGGGTCAGTATGACCCTTCAAACTACTGACATATAAGTCTCACCCCGGTGCTGGGGAAAACCTTGGAGCAGATTATTCATGGAAGATATGCTAAGGCATATGGAAGAAAGGGAGTTGATATGAGATAACGCGGGCATGTCCACCTTCAATAGTGTCTTTGACATGGTACCCCATAGCACCCTTCTCCCCACATTGGAAAGATATGGATTTTATGAGTGAATGTTTGGTGGATGAGGAACTGGTTGCAAGATAGTATCCAGAGAACGGTGGTCAGTGGCTTGATGTCTCAATAGAGATCAGTGACAAGTAATGATCCTCAGGGGTCAGTACTGAGACCAGTAATCTTTAATATCTTCTTCATCAGTGACATTGTCAGTGGGGTTAAGTGCACACTCTGCAGATTTGTGGATGATGCCATGCTGTGAGGTGCAACTGAAATGCCTGAGGGACCAGATACCATCCAGAGAGACCTAGACAGATTGAGGCAATGGGCCCAGGTGAATCTCATGAGGTTCAATAAATCCAAATACAAGGACTTGCACCTAGTTTGCAGCAACCCATGCTATCCGTATGAGCTGGGGGTGGGTGTAAAGATGGAGTGCAGCTGTGCTGAATAGAACTTGGGAGTACTGATGGATGGCAAGCTCAGCATGATCCAGCTGAACATGATCTCTTACTGCTCAGAAAGCCAGCTGGATCCTGTGCTGCATCAAAAGAAGCATAGTTAGCAGGTTGAGGAAGGCAGTCCTGCCCCTCTGCTCTGCCCTGGTGAGACCTCATCCCAAATACCACATCCAGTTATTGAGTCCTTAGTAAAGGAGGTGCTTGGACATGTTGTGCATTCAGAGGAAGACCACAAAAAATGATCTAGGGGACGGAACACCTCCCCTGGGAGGGCAGGCTGAGGGAACAGAGTCTGTTTAGCCTGGAGAAGGCTCCAGTGAGAACCAATAGCAGCTTTTCAGTGTCTCTTTAGATACTTCTTATAGGGAGGCTATAAGAAGGAAGGGGACAGATTCCTTAGCAGAGCCTGGGGTAGGAGGAGGGGAGATGGTTTCAAACTAAATGAAAAGGGACTTGGATTGGTTATAAGCAAGATGTTTTTTATAAGGGTGGCGAGAGGCAATAGTGGGTTGGTCAGAGAGGTGGTGTACCTGGAGGCATACACAGTCAGGCTGAATGGGGCTCAGAGCAACTTGATCTAGCTGTATATGTCTTTGTTTGTCATGAGAGAGTTGGACTAGATGATTGTTAAAGGTCCTTTCCACCACAGAAGGTTCTTTTGTACCACTTATTTTTTTCTTACTTTTCCTGGTTAGTCAACCAGGATTATAGTTTTTGCTGTTAATATTCACAGCTAACCACTAAAATGCATTAAAAAAGGAATAGAAGCTGAAATCTGCAGCTCTGTAACTTCCTACTACCTCTCGGGGCACAAGCACTTTTTTTTTGAGCAATTTTTGACAGTCCATGTGGAAGGAGTCTTCATATTAGTAATTATACAGATGACTAGCCTGTTATACAGGCAATACTTTGATTTTGCTTACCCTGTTTATTAAGTCAGTCTTCCAGAGGGATTGGTACTAGCTGCAGTACTCCTGAGGAAAGAGTGCATGCATTAAACTGAGTTTAAGTATCTAAGCAGAAAAAAACCACGCACATTAGATTTTATGATACTTCCTCAAAACAAATATGCTAAAAATCTTTTAGAATCTGTTGTCTTATGGGTATCCTAAGAACTTTGCAGGAATACTAATATTAATTTACATTTTATTCATAGAATTACTGGCTTAAGAGTACTCTTCGAATGCTTGTTGGCCAGCAGAATTTCACTGAATTCTGTTAGAAAAAAGTTACTCAGAAAGCTCAGGACTTTAACACGGTACAGACTGATAAATTTGCAGACAGATTATGTACCTTCTTGTGATCTTCTGTGGAAGACAGAGAGCTTCATGTATAAGGGAGTAAATGCAAGCATGAAATTAAAGTGTGCCTCATTACAACTGTAGTTTTTTATAATGGAGATTCATTTTGATTAGTGAGTGATTATTGAGATGTGGAGAAGCATTTGGACTAAATAGAGAAACAAGATTTATTGCAGTATAGTAGGATGATGGAGGTCTCATAAGTGAAACGTTGGGGGCTTTTTGAAAAAGAGGAACAGGAAGCATCTAATATGTGTGCATCAACATGGTGCTTTGGGATTTTGTGTAATAAGGTTGAAGATTAAAACAGGTGATTGGGATGATATCAAGACCATTTTCTGTTCTGAAATGCCTTTTTTATTGCTTTGAGAGTAGGATAACTCTAAGTATGCAGATGTTGGGTATTAGGAAAAAATTCTTCTCTGAAACAGTGGCAATGAATTGGAACAGGCTGCCCAGGGAGATAGTGGAGTCACTGTCCCTGGAGATTTTCAAACAAAGAGTAGATGTGGTACTGAGAGACATGGGTTAGTAGGCATGGTGGTGATGGGTCAATGATTAGACTAGATGATCTTAAAGATTCTTTCTGGCCTTAGTGATTTTGTGCAAAATTGGATGTGACAAATGTGACTTGGAATCCTGTGTGGTAAAAGGGTTGCAGTCTTATCATAGTTTTCATTTAGTATGTTAATGAAACACTTTTTTTTTTACACTTAAATATACAGAAAGCTACTACATTTTCCACACTACCATGCCAATCATTTTTCTTTCTTACCTTTGCATTTAATAAAATGATTTTCTCTGTGCATAGTACTTCAGAATAATACAATACTTCAGAATAATGAATAATTATCTGTGCAGAAAATAATTATCTGTGCAGGTTTTCCAAATAGCCTGGTGAAAAACTGTTAGTACAAGAAGATAGAGTTGAGCACACACACACAAAAAAACCACAGATCTTGGTAAGGCCTGTGTAAGCTGCAGACAGCAACAACTGTGTTGAAAGGGATACTGTTGGATTAGCACGCAGAACATTTGTTGCTGTAATACAGTGAGGATCTTTGGGGGTTTTTTGTGATGTCAAAATAAAGGTGGAATTCATAAATGGTATGGTGGGACTTTTTTGTTATAAAAAATGATTGAAATGATACTGTAGAAGAGCTGGGGTAATCCTAAAGCTAGGCATAACAGAAGCAGAATGAGATTGCAAAGTACAAGTGGCACTGGAGTAAATTCCCAATTAGCAAGCTCATTTAATAAAATGTAGCCAGGGAATTGCCAAAAAGATGCATGGTTTAGGGGAATATTTGACATGGTCATGCACTGCATCCTTACGTCTAAATTGGTGAGAGATTGGTTTGAAGATTAGCCTATTCGGTGAATGAAGAACTATTTGGATGGTGGTAGCTAGGGAGTTGTGGTCAGCGGCTGTGTGTTCAGATGGAGGTTGGTGACTAGTGGTGTTCTCTAGGGGTTTGTCTTGGGACTGGTGCTCTTCAGCATTTTTATCAACAGTGTAGACAGCGAGATTGATTGGTGACTGGAAATTTGCTGGTGACACCAAGCTAAGCAGTGCAGTTGATGCAATAGAAGGAAGGCATGCTATCCAAAGCATGGACCTGGACAGGCTTAAAAAATGGGTACAAGAATCTAATGAGGCTCAGCAAGGGCAAGTGCAAGGTGTTGCACTTGGGTCAGGGTAATCCCTGATAAGTGTACAGACTGGGAGAAGGACATGGTGGTCCTGGTCCACCTTTTGTTCACATGAGCCAGCACTGCACTTGCAGCCTGGAAGGCCCACTGTATTTGGGGCTGCATCACAAGAGGAGTGGCCAGCCAGGAGCAGGAGATGATTGTCCCTCTCTTCTACACTGCCTTCGTGAGACCCTACCTACAGTGCTGCATCCAGCTTGGAGCCCACAGCATAAGACAGATGTGAAGCTGTTGGAGTGGGTCCAGAAGAGGCCACTAAGATGATCAGAGGGCTGGAGCACCTCTCCTACAAGAAAGGTTGAGGGAGCTAACCTTGTTCAGCTTGGAGAAGAGGTCTCTGGGGGGACCTCAACTTACTTGACGGGAACTTAGAAATGAAAAGGAGACAGACCTTTTACACAGTCTCCTTTTTACAAGGGGAATGGTTTTAACCTATATCTCTCCTCTTTCAGTTTAGATGTTAGGTAGAAATTCTTTACTCAGGTTGGTGAGGCATGTTTTTTCAGCCTTACAAGCCCGGTGGCTACAGCTGTTAGGTGATCTGCCTACCACTCAACCATTTTGTTTGGACAAAATGTGTATTTTTGAAGTATAACAAACCCAGCTAAAAGTCATGTGAAATTTCTCATTAAAAGATTATATTAATAATGAAGTTGTTTAGTTGGAACTGTTGTTTTAGGGAAGAATATCTGGTGTCCTGCTATTTGATCCTTTTGAATTTTCATGTATGTCATTTTGTGGATAAAATAATGTAAAACAGCTGTTGTGAGCAGTTGAAATTCAAGAACAAAGTTGTCTTTTTGATACTTTATTTTAATTTCTTTCTCACTGTGACAAAGTCTTAAAATATATTAGGTCAAAAATAGTTTTTGTTTTTTTCCTGCGTAGACTGTTTGATTACTACTCTAATTACACTTCAAAAACTCCTTGAAGAAGCTGTCCACGTCAGTGATGATATCTTTGAATTAGGTAGTGTCTTCTAAGTTTTAATAAAGTTCTGACTTTAATATTTTAATTTAGCTTCTCATAAGTCAGTAAAGCTGTATATACAGAGGTTAGGTAACTGAAAGTATAGAATGATGAGATACAGTGGAAGGAGCTATATGTGGGCTCTAACTTTGCACATGTATGTACTTGGGATTTGAACAGTGTTTTAGTAGTCTGAATTGCAATTTAAATTAGGCCAGTTGTTACTGGTTTACTTAACAGCTGAAACTGTTTGCATTATTGCTATCAGTACTTTTATCAAAAGTAGAAATCTACTCAAATAACAGTTAGATCTCTTTATTTTCCTGTTCAGTACCTCTTATAAATTCCATCTGTTATTCTTAATTTTGTTTGAGAAGAATGATGAAAACTTTCCTTTGAGGCAGACCAGAGTCTGTTTTTGTGGACTGGTTCCCAAGACATGTCCTCATGACAGTAAACAGAAACATTAAATCACAGGGAGAATCCTTTGTAATTCTGTAAGTATGTGAAATAGTTTGGACAAATGGAAATGTGTGGCTAAACACTTAAAAACCAACAAGTCTCTTCCTGTGTATGTAGGAATCAGTAACTAGACTTGTATTTTTTATTTCCTTTTTTTTTTGCTTTAGAAGTGTTACAGTACAGTTGTAAACATTCACTTTAAACACCATGGTAAGTAGTTAGTGATATTTTTCATTAAAAAATATTCTGATAAATTACAGGTTGAGTTCTGTAATTTTTTTTGTGGTTTGTAGTTAGAAGTTCTTTTTCTTGTGCAATGAGCCTAAGTGAAGGATACATTTACTTCCAATGACTTGGAATATTTAAACATTTATTGAATTTCTTGACTGTTATTTTGCTTTTGCCTGAGTTGAATGCATCAGGCATTCAAAAACAAAAATATCATTTAAGGATTCTATTCAAGAAAACCTGAAAAAGTCTTTCTAGAAAGCTTTTTTTTGTTGTTGTTATCAACAATATATATGTCTTTAGCAAATTGCTAAAGACACCACAGATATATTTTTTTTTTAACTTGTCTGCAAGCATTCTGTTATGGTAGAAAGGTGGATTTGATGATCATTATTTCTCTGACTACTTCTTCTTTGACTATTTTTTAAGTTATGTTTTTAAATTTTGTTATCTTAGAAAGTATGTTACAGTTCTTATCAGAGGCTTTCTGTTTTAATTCATTATGTCCTTATTACATTACCCGTGTTCGAGTCTACATTCTGCCTTAGAAATGTTAGGAAAACTAAGTTTCTGATTAAGATCTTCATTTAGTATGAATGAGACATCAAAGAAACTCTGTTACTTCAATTAGGGCCACACAGACTCAATTATTTGTTATAATGAATGCAAGAAGTTGAGGCATATCAGGAAATTGAACTAAAATCTCCTCAGTTCTAGTTCTTCGTCCAGCTGCAAAATATTTATTTCCTGTAAACACATTCTCACTTTGAAGTTCCTGTATTTCTCCACTGTATTGAGATTGGTTACACACTCACAAATGACTGAAGTGAAAGGTTCAATTTTTTTTAATGCACTTTAATATAGCTTAGATATCTGAGAACCATACAACCATATTCATTTTACATTCCTGTTGCATGTGAAAACTGAATATAGTGATGTTAAATAGATCAAGTAGGTGGCAGCATCTCTAACGTATGCTTGCAAGGCTAAGATTTTGTTGTCAGTTGGGCCTTTGTGTTGCAGATACTAGTGCAGCTGAAAAAAACTTTGAGCTGCTTTAGCTTCATTAGCTGATACTTCTACTTTGTGTCTATGTAGTCTGCAGTGTTTGTGGGCTTAAAATTTGTGAACTTTTTTTTTGAAGAAAAGTTTGGGTGAATTTCACAGTTCACTGACAAAGCACTTAGAAGTGGTAGAAGTTTGTGTTCTGTGGTAGAAGTTTGAATGTCATTGCATTAATTTGCTGAAAAAAAAATATGTATTACAGAAAGAGAACCCTTTTAACGTGCCAAAACACAGGAGTGTCTCTTGCAACCTAGTTTCTATTAAGAACTGGGACATTCAGAAGAAATGGTCCTTTTGCCCTAACAGCTTGCAATCTTTATTTTGTTTACTGCTTTGGTAATAATTGGATGTAGAGAGATGGATGTAGAAGAGTAGACCACCTTAGCAAGACACAGTGGTGTCACTGGACTAAAACATAGGAACTATGCATTATTGATTGTAACATTTATGATAATTGCTTAAAGACTTATTCATCCTTTCTGGCTGGGAAAAAAAAATGCATTTAGTAAATAATTTAGTAGAAGAAATTTTAAGAATAGAAATTCTAAGAGTTGATTTGCAGTTCTTCCATCTATTAATCTCAGGCAAAATAAAGTATAATTTAGTGAGCTGTTTCCTCATTGTTTAATTAAGCTGTGAAATCTCTGTGACTGGATAATGATTCAAGTGCTAAGAGCTTACACACTATTAAAGAGGGGATAGGACAAAATTATGTAGTAAAATCAGGGGAGGGTATTCAACATAAAAGGCAGCTTAAGAAGTCTGGAGCTGCAAGCTCTGAGAGAGACTTCTAGGGAAGTGTTCCGGTACTCTCTGCCGTATTTCATCTTCCTGGATATTCACTGTTACAACCTTTGTCTGAAACAATAAGATACTTTTTTAGTTTGATTCAGTACAGGGGTGTTTCTGATCTAATGTAATTATGTCTAAATATATATGATAAATTAAACCTAGAAAACTCTTCTGTGGTTATTGACAGCATTGATCCCTCAAAAGACCACCAAGGTGTAAAAACCTGGTAGCAATTATCTTTTCTAAAATGTATGGTTGGTTGAATAGATCCTTTATTTTTCCTAGGTAGATGTCACTTTTTAGTGTTGGAGTTGCTGTCCTACGGTAACTGGATCCCCTTCCATTAGAACAGTAAGATAGATCACAAGTCTTCAGTAAGAATTAGATTTATTTTCATCCTCTGTGTGGGAGAAACTGTAAGGGATTAATTTCTGAGAAGGTAGAGAGTTTGACTGTGACAGCACTTCTGCTGCATGGCTTCAAATTCGCCATAAAGTGAAAACAAGTGTTTCCTAAGTGTGATCTGGTTGGCCAACTATTTAAATAGCCAACAGTATTTAAATATTGTTTTGCTGAATGCATGCTTGCCTGAAGTAAGAATGATCTAAGTTCATTTTTGATGTTTCTTGTGTCACTTTTTCAGACTAAAGTCACAATTAATTACTGAAAAATACACAAAAGCTTCAACTACTCTTTTTTTGTCCTTCGAAAGGCTCCAGAAACAAGGCCACTACAAGATTCTGTATGTTCTGAGGGGATAGACCTTGGTATTTTCTTAATTTTTTTGGATGTTTTGCCTTCCAAGCTGCAGTACTAGATAAGTTTGAAGGTTTTTTTTTAATAAATATTTTGGAAAAAAATAGTATAAAGGGCTTTGGCTCTGCAGATATTCTACTTTGTAAGGCCTGTATTCAAGAATGTTGATGTTGTAATGTTGGGATAGAAAATATAATTAAAAAACACCTGTTTAACCCTGTTCAGCCTTTTTTTAAATTTGAAATAAACTCCTCAGTAAAGTTGTCAGTATCAGAAATCAATACATGTAATTTTCCCTGATTCTACCACCTCTCACTTTTTTTCCTACTTCAGCTATAGCAATTTTGAGGTAGTTCTCTAGATGCTGTTACATTTTTTTGGATTAAAGATAAGAACATCGTATCTCTTGTGAGAATCAGGTTGCAGAGTAAGAGTGATAGGGTTATTTCACGCTACTTCCTGCATTTTGCACTTTAGCCATCGGGAGTAATGTACCATATTGAAAAAAATGTCAAGTATTGTAGGTGCCTGATAGTGTGTGGCTTATCAAAACCAGCCTCTTGATGCATTCCATTTTAACATGCTGTATTTAGTGTACCAGACTGTATCTAGCTGTAATGATAAAATCCGTAGTTTAATTTTCTTTATCCTGGAAGTGTATGTTTATTCTTTTTTTTTTTTTCCCCTCTTTCCATTTAGATGCAAAGTCTGAAGGGTGGTACAGAAGCCATAGCCCACTTGGATCAGTTAGAAGCTGATTATTATGATCTGCAGCTTCAGTTATATGAAGTGCAGTTTGAGATCTTGAAATATGAAGAGCTGCTGCTGACAGCACAACTTGAAAGCATCAGAAGACTGATATCAGGTACTTTGTGCATTTTAATAGATGATCTGAAAAAAAGATAATTCTATTCTTAATGGTCTAGTAAAGCCTGTGGGAATGGAATGAGAACAGTTTCTCTACCATGTGACAAGCTGGATATTTTAAATTAAATTTACGCTTGTTCATAGGCAGTACAGATGCAGGAGTTTTTGTATGATTTTCATTGTCTGTGTTTGAAAATGAGCAAATAAGATTCTGTGTAAAGTTTTGAAAAACTAAATTCAGGCAAGAAGAAATGTCTTTATTGCTGGTCTTATGGGATAAAAACCTGCATTTGTGTTACTCATTTCTTAAAAGTGACTCTTCTTCAGAAAATCTTGAAGCTACTTTTATCACAGTCTCACTGGTGTAGAACAGTGGTGCAAGCCTCTTATTTCCAGACTAAGTATTATGTACTCAGAAACTGAAGAAATGGTACAAGAAAACTGTACAGCATTCTTGAATCTAGTTCTGTCTTTGGACCTTTTTATGCTTAATATTTTTATTTACATAAGCTCTGTTTTATTGTTTAGAGTATAGGGCTTGTGTAGCATTTTTCTTTTTTTAAGAACAAGAAAAGTCATTTGAAAGAGCAGAGATTTGAAGGTAGGTTGTATTTTGAGTTGCCTCTGGAAAAAGAAAAAACATGGAGTACTACAGATTCCTCTTGCTGTTGTATTAATGTTCTACTGTCAGGTTTGTGATGGCAACAAAGTTAACTGCATGTGTTGGAGCTAGGGATTAAAATTTCTGTAAGTGACTTAAATGGCTGTGACTTAAGTGACTTGGTGGAAAGCTTCTTGTTGCTATACAAATATTGTGCTTTGTACTTGAGTAATGAGTACTGATTAATTTTATTGAAAGAAAACAATTGAACAGGGGACTGAGAAATTTGTATCAGAAGTTTGTATCAAAATCCTTTCATTTAATGGTAGTAGAACCAAAGGGCCTTCAGAGATTAAGTCTCCTGTAAAAACAAAATTGGTCATTACAAGTTTTAACAAATGTTACCTCTAGAAATCTCAAAAAAAAAAAAAAAAAAAAAAAAAACAAACCCCAAAACTTGGCATCTCAACCTGACCCATAGTAAAACAAAGCCACTAGTCAACTAAAAATACAGACTGTCCCCTACTCAGCTAACAGTTGAATAGTTGACTGTTCTGGCTTCCTTTGTTCTTTTAAATTTATGGAATACTCTTTAATAAATATTTTCTTTTGCAAATCCAGCGCACTGGGTTTGAAAACTATTAAATAATAATATATTATCTTTAAATGGCAGTAGTAGTCTTTTACCATCATTAATCAAATACGAGCATTCAAAAAATGTGAATTTATTAGGTTAGAATTTTAGAGAGTCTTATCCTATCCGTACAAACAACCTATGTATCTTTCCAAGATGGATTTGTGGTGGATGCATTGCCGTCACCAGAGAATGAGTTAATTAGTTACTGTTTTGGATGGGAGGGTGTAACAGTTGGAAATCACTGGGATTGTATCTGAAGGTGAATAATTTTTTTATTCTAAGTATTTGTGTCATTAAAATGTTGAAGTTCTTAACAGATGTTACAACAATTTTGGAAGTTCTAAAGCTTTTTACAGGAATTTTTTGGGATTTTTGATGGGTGTTTGTTGCTTTTTTTTTCTCCTTTTTTCTTTCTTTTTTTTTTTCCAAACAGTAAAACAATATCTAACGTGTTGACCTGATGGAACAGTGAGAATTGACATCAAAAGAGTTTCAGGATGAGTAGTAGGAAAAGGTTCTTCAACAGAGCCACTGGAATAGGTTCCCCAGCAGCCCCAAGCTGCCAGAGTTCAAGAGGCATTTGGGTAGTTCTCTCAGGCATAGGGTTTAAATTTTGGGTTGTCTCTATGTGAAGCCATATTTAGACTCAGTGATTCTTGTGGGTCCCTTCCAGTCCAGGATATTCTGTTTTATATCTTGTACATTTGACAGTTTTGCAGCTGATCTGGTAAGGTTTCATTTGTAAATTGCTATCCTTAACTCTTAATGAAATCCCATTTTAAGACAAGTGAATTCTTCCATTTTATAAGTGTGTAGGGAAATACAATTGGTTTTAGCCATAGTTCTTTTTTTTTACTCACTATTTCGAAGTGGATTCTAATGATTTAACAGCTTTATGTCTGGATGAAACTCTGTATAAACTGTGCACTACACTACAGACTTGAATAGGTCTGATATTTCTTTTTTCTGATAGTGCCATATCCTGCTGACTCAAAATTAAGATTATGTGATCAAAATTTTGGTTGCAGCAGAGACCTTATGCACAAATGATCTGAACTAACAACCACTTCTGAAATTGACAGTGTTCTGAAGAAGACCCTGTCCTCTTCCCCATATTAACTAAGGGCAGAAGTAGGTGGAATCCACAATCTTCCTAAGACGTAGCTGATGAAGGAGGAAGCATAGAATCATGGAATTGCTCAGGTTTTCCACTGCTGCCTCTCTGCACAAGCAGTGACTAGAAGGCTAGAAACATTCTGAGTGGATTTTTGGCAATGTATTATCTAATTTCCCTTGTAGGTTGTGGCAGAATAATCTTAAGCATAGAGACTTCAGAAAGAATCTATACCGTGTGAACTTTGTAGTGAAGTCCAGAGGATATTATTGTACAGTGTGGGTCCCTTGTATTAGTTAAGCGATCCAAAGGCATGCATGGGCACTGTGATCAAGTTAGTTTACAGACAGAAGTGCCACATTTTCAGTAACATTTGTTCTTTAATGTTTGAGCTTACCTGAATGACAAGCTTCTAACCTTCTGCTTTTACTCTTCTTCTGAAATGACTGTAGTATTCTTATGGATTAAATCTTGCAACACACGGTGGCATTGTCTTGTAACAAAGCGAACTGTTGACCAAAACCACACTATTGATTGTACTTTTTCGTTGCTGACATTTTTAAAACAGAGAAGAGAGATGAAGTGGTATATTATGACACTTACGAAAGTATGGAAGCAATGCTTGAAAAAGAGGATCCAGCAACATCTGTACACTTGCAAAAAGAGGAGCTGCAAAAGTTGCAGCAGAAAATCCGCCAGCTGGAAGCAAGGCGTGGACGTATTTCAGCCAAGAAAGCCTACCTCAGAAATAAAAAGGTACCAGTAGATTGCAAATTTCTGTCATTATTAGCAAACTTCATAAAACTGCAAAATTTATATTTCAAAAGATTGTATTACATTAAATTAAACTTCCACATCTCAGAAATGCTGTGGATTATATTTACTATATGTTAAAAGTTGTTTTAGAATGTAATTAGACAAATAAACAAGTATATATAATAAAATTGATACTTTAAGATAATTTAATTTGGCTTTAAAGAACTCTTTAATGACAGGAAAGAGAACAAATAAAATTATTTCTATTAACTTACCAACTCACTTGCATGCAGAGATTCTAGCATCTTTTTATAGAGAGCAGATTTATGTCTTGATTTATATTTTGCAGAAGAAAATCTTCAAGGATGTTTTCTCATTCATAAGTTACTTTTCTCTTACTTCTGTCCTTCTAGGGAAAAGCAGCTATGTATAAAATCCAGTATACGTTCTTAATTTATAAAATGAGGTTTGCTATAATGAATTAATAGGCTCAGTTTCATTTTTTAATGTGTTTTGTGGTTGAAATATTGTGTTGAAAGTGTTTTTTCATGCAGCAAAGATTTTGACGTGCTATGTCAAATGTGGGTAAATATATTCATTTCTTTTTCCAGAATGACTTGTTCGTTGTTCTCTAACAGTTGACACTTAGATCAATATGCATTAATAATGAGATAATGAGTTCTAATGATAAAAGTTTTTAGAGAACAATGCTTGTTAAAAGTATTAAGTAACTGGGGTTTAACAAATAAAACTTCTTGAAGTGTTTCCACATCGTCCTGTATATTCTCAAAATACACACAAGCCCTAGCTGAGATCCCATTTTAAATAGAATCTTTATTTTGTGTTTTATATGATTAACAAAATACAGTGAAGAATGATTAAGGAAGCACAGAAAATGATTCTCTGACATCAGACTTTATTTTTCAGGGGAAGTTGTTCCATCAACCAAGTACTTGAAAGTCTTGTCTGTTAAGGAGATAATGTAGCAACAGATAATTACTGTGTATTGAATAAGATGCAAATAAAAACTACTTTCACTATAGTCATTTTCAGAAATTCTTTCCTTGTTTATGCAGTTGATTTTTTTTTATGACTGTCAAATATTTTTGAGACACCTTTACTTAGAAACTTCTCTTAGAGATCTGTTAGAGACCTTATTCAGTTGTACTTCTGAGTATTGAGCCAGATGTTTTGAAAATTTTTGGTTTCACTGAGGTCAGTGCAGTTTCACTGTTCTGATATTTTATTAACATGAATACAAGCTCTATACTCATTTTTTACATAAAATCTATTTGCGTTTATTGAGCAATCGTCTCCTGAAGTTCTTTTGTCTTGATGACAGTTAGAAAAGAAAAAGCACTCATTTTTCTTGTTTCTTTAAAAAGTGTTATGAATCTTTCATGAAAGATCTCTCTCTATTGTTATCCCAGTCTACCCCCTGCTGGCTGCACAGTAGTATTAATTAAATTATAGTATGAAAAACACATCTGTTTTATTATAAAGCTAGATTTCTAGCAGTGCTATTGTAATAAAAATAATCTAGAAGGTGTCTAGAAAAATTATTTGGAAAACAGAATAATGAATAGAATTATTTGACATCCAGAAAAAATATTTCTTATCCTGAGCAGCTAAGAGAAAGAACTTTTTGATGAAGTTGTTTGGACCATTCTTATAGAGCATGCTTTCACCTACAAATGTTCACATTCTGCTATGCCATTTAATAGGAGATTTTTACTGTTTCACAAGCACTGAGGTTAAAGCACAGCCCATGCCTAAGCAGATGTATGCAAGGTTACTTGGTATGGTTTCATAATATTATAACTATTATGTTCTAAGGGCATAACCACATAGAAATCTTAAAATATGCTTTCTGCACATACTGAGTTTACTAAATGAGAAGATAACTTTTTAATTGGGACACTGTTCAGTATGAAAGCAACGTTCACTGGCACTAACTAAATACAACACTAATACAGACCTCTTTTCACTATATTACGAATTACTAGTTTTGAATGTATTAACTTATCCAGTGATAAAAGTTAAGTAATTAATCAGTTCTCTTTTTCTGTCTTTTGAACAGAACTGCAGAAATTGGTCAGATGATTAAAGGCCAAAAACTTCTAGATACTTTCTGAAGTTTGCATGGTTGGTCAGCATCTTTCATGAAATGTGGCGCTCTAACTGATCATAATGCCCCCACTAAAGTTTTAAATAGTCCAGAATATGAAGGATTATGTCACGTATGTGCCAAGCCATATTCCTAATTATAGAATCATACAATCTTTATAGCTGGAATAATCTTTTCCTTTTTAACAAGAGTATGAGGTTATTGATTTATGTTCAATTTGTCATCCACCATAATCATACAGTTCATTTTTTTAATATTTCCACCTTACTTTTTTTTTTTCCATCATCCTTTGCTTGCGGAAGCTTAATCTTGTCCATTTAGAACCTCACATTTATCCCTGTGAAATTGCAGCCTTTCTTTGTTTGAGAACATTTTGGTAATTAAGATGATTCAGAGTTCTAATACTGTGCTGTGACATGTTTTCAGCCCCTCCTAGTTGTTGTGGGGTTTTTCTTGGTATTATTTCAAGTCATGCAGAACTAATTATATTAAAATAGGTCATTTCTTTATTAATATGGGATCAGCACCAAGGATGTTTTTGTCCAGCTTATCCTCTTTCTTTACATGCTTAAAATATATTTCACTATTGCTCTTATTCAGAAAGATTAAAATATTGATGCTAAACAAAAAATTTCAGGAAAGTGTGGCCTCAGTTATGAGAATATGTTCCTGCAATTTACATACTGAAGTACTATTCATATTTTTCAATATTCTTGCCAACATGCAAAAAACCCCAAGAAATAGAATGTGATCATCTTCACAGAATTATAGAAAGCCTTAGGTCAGAAGGGACTTCAGAGATTATCTAGTTTGAACCACAGTGCCATTCACTGGGTTGCAAACCACCAGATCAAGCTGCCTGAGTTCCCATCCCACCTGGGCTTGAACTCCTCTGGGGATGATTGGGCATTCACAGCTTCTCTGAGCAGCCTGTGCCAGTGCCTCACCAGTCCCTGAGTAAAGAATTTCCGCCTAACATGTAACCTATATCTCCCTTTTTTTAGTTTAAAACCATTCCCCTTGTAAAAAGGAGACTATAAAAAATCTATCTCCTTTTCATTTCTAAGTTCCCCTCAAGTAAGTAGAGGGTCTCAATGAGGTCTCCCAAGAGACCTCTTCTCCAAGCTGAACAAGGTCAGCTCCCTCAACCTTTCTTGTAGGAGGGGTGCTCCAGCCCTCTGATCATCTTAGTGGCCTCCTCTGGACCCAACAGCTTCACATATGTCTTATGCTGGGGGCTCTAAGTCCTGGACGCAGCACCGTAGGTGGGGTCTCACGAGGGCAGTGTAGAAAGGGACAGTTCTCCCACTCCTGGCTATCATCTCTTATTTTGATGCAGTCCCAGATACCGTTGACTGTCTGGACTGCGAGAGCACACTGCTGGTATAAGTCCAACTTCTCATCCACCAGGATCCCCAAATCCTTCTTTGTAAGTTTAGTTCTATCTGTGCTTGGCTTTTCTGATCCTCTCTGCATGTCTGGACAGCATCCCTCTATTCTTCCTGGCCCATTTCTGCTTCTGCTTCCTGTGCATGTCCTTCTTATCCCTCAGTTTGAACAGCAGGTCCTTGCTCAGCCATTTCCATTTCCTACCTCCTCTGCCTGACTACTTGTGCTGGGAGACAGTGAACTCTTGTCCTAAGAGAAAAGTGTCCTAAGAGAACTGTCTGCTCTGTTCTGTTCCTGTGTCACAGAATCACAGAATTGCCAGGGTTGGAAGGGACCTCAAGGATCATGAATCTCCAACCCCCCTGCCACGTGCAGGGCCACCAACCATTCCACCTGATGCTAGACCAGACTGCCCAGGGCCCCATCCAATCTGGCTTTGAACACCTCCAGGGACGGGGCATCCACAACCTCCCTGGGCAGCCTGTTCCAGTACCTCACCACTCTCTCCGTAAAGAATTTCCCCCTGACATCCAACCTATATCTCCCTTCCCTCAGCTTAAAACCATTTCCCCTTGTCCTACTGTCACTCACCGTTTCAAAGAGTTGATTCCCCTCCTGTTTGTAGGCTCCCTTTAGGTACTGAAAGGCTGCAATGAGGTCACCCCGCAGCCTTCTTTTCTCTGGGCTGAACAAGCCCAGCTCCCTCAGCCTGTCCTCATAGGGGAGGTGCTCCAGTCCCCTGATCATCTTTGTGGCTCTCCTCTGGACCCTCTCCAACAGCTCCCTGTCTTTCTTGTACTGGGGGCTCCAGACCTGGATGCAGTATTCCAGATGGGGCCTCACAAGAGCAAAATAGAGGGGAACAATCACCTCCCTGTTCCTGCTGGCCACCCCTCTTCTGATGGAGCCCAGGATACCATTTGCCTTCCAAGCCGCAAGGGCACACTGCTGGCTCATGTTAAGTTTTTCATCTATTAAGACCCCCAGGTCCTTCTCCACAGGGCTGCTCTCAAGGACCTCTCCTTCCAGTCTGTAGGGATGCTTGGGATTCCTCCGGCCCAAGTGCAAAACTGCACTTTGCCGTGTTGAACCTCATCAGGTTCACCCGGGCCCACCTTTCTAGCCTCTCGAGGTCCCTCTGAATGGCATCCCGTCCTTCAACTGTGTCAACCACACCACTCAGCTTGGTGTCGTCAGCAAACTTGCTGAGGGTGCACTCAATTCCGTCATCGATGTCATTGATAAAGATGTTAAAGAGCACCGGTCCCAGGACAGACCCCTGGGGGACGCCGCTCGTCACCAAAAACAGTTTCCAGATCTCATTGAACAATTTGTTAAACATCCAGGATTTTGCTCTCCTGAAGTTCAGGGTCCTGACTCTGTTCTTTGCTGGGCCTATAATCCTTGAGATCATGAACTTGACCAGGCAGGCCATGGTCACTACAGCCTGAGTGCCTGCTACCCTAACCTCTTTAATAAACTTGTCTGCATTGATGAGCCCCACGTCCATTGACACTTCACTGCTGGTTGTTCTGTCCAATGCGTGGGTCAGGAAGCTGTCCATGCACTTCAGGAGTCTCCTGGAATGCCTGCAGCCCATCATGTTGTTTCCCTAGCAGATGTCTGGGTGGTTGAAATACCCTGTTAGGATGAGAGCCTGAATGCAATGCCTTTTGTAACAAGAAGGCCTCCCTTAGTCAGGCAGCTCTAGTAGACCCCAACTACCTGGTGTCCCATATTGGTCTGTTTCATTCTCCGGAGATAGTTCAAACCCCTGGTCACTTTCCTGTGTAACCTTCTTTAGCAAACTTAGTTTACCAGGAGGATTAGACTAAATGAACTCCAGAGGCCCCTCCCAACCTCTGTGATTCTGTGTAGATTTTAAACCATGTATTGTAGATACCAACTTGGTGTAATAAATAAACCTGTTTGTATGTACCTAAAATTGTATCAGTTTTATTAATGTTTGTGGTTTCAGGTTGTTTATGTAAAGATGAACTCACACTTCTAAATGGGAAGCTGCCTCATTCCAGAAACAGAAATAAGCAATTTATTCACAAGTTAATTATTACCCATTTGTGCAATGCCATGTATTTGTATAAGAGTTTTGTGAAGTATATAACTGATCAGCATTTCTTACCAATTAAGTCTCTTCTACAGAATGAGTACATTTCAAGCAGCAGTTGTGTATTCTTTTGACAGCTAAAAGTAATAGGTTTGGCTTTGTTTCACTTGATTTTGTTTACATTTTATGGTTTGATCGTAAGATAAATCAACTTTTTTAATTTGATTGTCTGAAATGGGCTTTGTAATTTCTATTTTTCCAATTCTTAGTGCCATTTGCTAAATATTACATTATAAACTGAACGTTGATATTTGAAATTCACATTTTATAGACATCATCTTGTGTCTCTACAGGAGATTTGTATTGCAAAGCATAATGAAAAGATCCAGCAGCGTCACCAGAGTGAAGAGGAGTACAAAATGCACCACAATGTTCAGCTAGTAAGTTTGAGCTTTCTGCTTTTCAGCAGGCATTTCGATGATAACTTGCATTGCTTGTTATACATTCATTAGTAGAATATCAAATCAGATTTCTATTTCATATTATGCTGGTAAGGAAGAACATAGAGCTCTGTTAGGATGAAACTGAACCCAATCAAATAAAAAAAATCATTAATACTTTATTCACAGTCTAAATGATTACTGCTAGAGTTAGGCTGTATGCAGAATTTCCGACATAGTTCTGGATCTTGCTTGACATTTCTCTGTGTATTCTTGTAACACAGAATAAGCTACCTAGTCCAACTGTCGTGCTGTACAGACTTTTTTAAAGACTGTTCGAGCTATAGGCTAGGTCTTTAATGCTGATGTAATATCCACATTTAATAAAGATCACTGACAAAGATGTGTTGAAATCTAAGTCCTTTTAATTCAGGCGTCAGTTAGATTATTGAAAATGATTATCAGTTATCCTTCTACATTTTTAAGATTGATACATTTATCCAGGAAGTCAGCTGCATAATTTATATTATGAAAAGGCTACGCTTACCAGAATACTCTTTCAGGAACTTGGAAGAATATGTATTTTTTAAATTTCTTAAAATAAAGCAAATAATTCTACTATGTTGATTACAGTCCATTTATCACTCTTAAAAATAAAAGGCTTGATGAGCTTGGTCACCAGGTTGAGGGAGGTGATCCTGCTACTCTACTTTGCGCTAATGAGATCTCACCTGAGTACCAAGTCCAGGTGGAGAGTCCTCATTACAGGAGAGGCATGAATCTATTGTGTGTCCAGAAGAAAAAACAATTTTAAGGATGGAACAGCTCCCTGTGAGTATGAGCTAGGAGACCTGGGGCTGATCAACCTGGAGAAGAATCATAGAATCATAGAATCACGAGGTTGGAAACGACCTGCAAGATCGTCTAGTCCAACCGCATTCCCATTCCTATTAGTACCACAAGCACTAAGCCATATCTTGTAGCTCCTCATCCAGGCGCCTCTTGAACACTGCCAGGGATGGCGACTCCACCACCTCCCTGGGCAGCCATTCCAGTGCCTGACCACCCTCTGAGAGAAAAGGTTTCTCCTAATGTCCAACCGAAACCTCCTCTGGTACAACTTCTGGCCATTTCCTCGGGTCCTATTATTTGCCTGGGAGAAGAGGCCAGACCCTTTTTCATCACAACCTCCCTTCAGGAAGTTGTAAAATGCAGGGAGGTCTCCCCTGAGCATCCTCTTCTCCAGACTAAACAAGAGAAGGCTCCAGGGAGACCTGATAGTGGAATTTCGGCATCTAAAGCAGTTGACAGATTCTTTAGTGGTGCGTTTTGTGATAGGTCAAGTGGAAATAGTTTTAAATTAAAAGAGGAGAGATTTAGATTGGGTATGAAGAAACTTGTAACAGTAGGGATGGTGAGACACTGGAGCATGTTGTCCAGAGAGGTGGTAGAAGCCCTGTCCTTGGAGACATTCGAGGTCAGGCTGAATAGGGCTCTGAGCAATGTGATGTAGCTGTAAGTGATCCTGCTTATTGCAGGGGGTTTGGACTAGATGACCTTTAAAAGCCCTTCCAACTCAAAAGGATCTATGATTCTGTAATTTTCTTGTCTGTTAAATACTAAGGGCTTTTTTATTATTTATTCCATGGGTTTACTAACTTATGTTATATAAAGATATGCCTTAATCTGACTGAGAAATATCCACTATTGTTGCAAAATAGGTTTTTACACAGACACACGCACACTCTTTGGATATTTAAAATGTAGGTATGGTGGTAAAACTCTTTCATGTTGCTATAATCTTTTCTTTGTATTCTTATAACTTCTTTTCCCCCTTACTCAATTACTTCTATTGCTTTCTTCTTTTTCTGTCTCCTGTTTTAACCATTTACTATGCATGTACTCCTCTCCGATGCATCTATCTATACAGATCTCATTAGAAAACACAGGAGCTGGCTCTTGGAAAGGACAACTAGCTAAATAATGAAAATGGCAGCTTGTCTAACTCTGTTTTTTTTGTTGATTGAATAAGGATAAAAGTTCATGAAGGCAGTAATCATAACTTTTAACAATATGTATCAGCTTTTTTTAGTTACATAAAAAAAAAGCCATAAGTTTTTTAAGAATTAAGGCCGCCATTATTGCTTATGAGGTTTTTCTTTGTAGTCATTTGTTCTATGACACATTCTTCTGATAAATTCTGTACTGATATCTAAGAGTGACTTTTGCCATTTGATACTGAGTACCAATTTTAATAAATTTGACTAAAGTGTTTTTTTTCAAAGAATAAATAGCTGAAAGAAAGTGGATAACTAGTTAATAGAAGGGAATCAAATGTGTTTCTCCTAAGTTAAGATCCCCAAAACAAAAAAAATACTACTGTCTTAGCTGTGAGGAAGAGCTTCAGACCTTTTTAAAAAAAGATTATAGAAAATCAAGCTAGATTAAATATGCTACTTCAAGATAATAAAATTCAAAACTTTAGTTTAAATTGTTGCTAAATATGCTATTTATCATCTTTCAAGTCAAAAATTTCCAGTCCCAGTGTTCCAGTTCCACACTGAAATCTTCTTACCAAGCCTTGCATTTCATCACAGTTACAAAATAGGAAATCTGTTCTGTTATTTGAGGGGATAGCAAAGTTTCTCAAATGTGTTTATTTGAAAAATAGAACATTAAATTATTAATTACAGTTATTAGAAGAGTTATTTAAATGCAGTATGCTTATGATGTTAAATGTAGCTTTAGATGTAATATTAATGTTTCCATGTATGTTCTCAGAAGCGAGATCAGCTACAAGATGAAGAGGAAAGAAAGAGCTCCTGGGTTAGTCAGGAACGACAGAAAACACTGGACAGACTTCGCACATTTAAACAGGTAACAGAAGAAGACTTGTTCTACTTTCATGCTTTTTCTTTTTTTTTTTTTTTGACAGAAGAAATTTCCACTCCTCCCCAGACCAAACTATACTATTTGTTAATTTCTTCTACTATGTAGTTAATTACTCTTTGGAAAATTTATCATGAATTATGGCACTGGTAGTAGCAAATCTCTCTCATTGTTATATTATCAGTGCCATAATAAGCTTCTGTTGTCCTACTCTACACACTGTGGCAAGGCATTTAAGGGACTTCTTTAGAAATATAATCCAAATGGTATTTCTTGCAAGGAGCATTGCCATCTGATAAAGCTGCACCACCACTGACTTCAGAACATCTATCAATACTTGTCCCTTTCCGTTACGATGTTAGTGTCATGAAATCAATACAATATTGCATAACAGTTAGAGAACAAGGAGAGGGATTAAGGTGCATTAAAATAGAGATTGTATTATTTGGTGAAGACTGTAAGATAGACATGAGAAATTTATTTATTGGAAAGCTGTCTTCCTCTGCAGTATGCTCTTTATATCCTTGTTTTTTGCAAGGCTTTTTAATTATATACATTCTGTGAATTAAAGCAAATTTACTTATGTTAACCAGCACTTCATAATGAACTGACACAATGTCACAATTTTTAAAAAATGTTTTACACCTTGCTTTCAGAATCAGTTTTTACTTTTGTGTAAAAATGTCCATGGATGAATCAAATTTGAAACGACATATTGAGGAAATAAATTCAGGAACTAAATTTTAAAACACTGGGAATCTTCAAAATGTTTGATATCTATTAGAGGTAACTTTTTGAATGGTATAATTCACATCTAAAGTCAGTGTTTTAGGCTGGAGAGGACTTTGTTGTGGGAAGAGCTTTAACCAGCTTCAGAGAAGAGAAGCAAGAAGGAATTATCAATTTTCAGGAAAAAAAAAAACTTTTGAATGTACTGTTTATTAGTGAAATCCTAATCTTAACTTGTGTATCCCTAGACCAGTTATGGTTAACTTCTGGCTTAACTAAGAATTGAAATTAGAAAAATGGATTTTATATATGTAAAGGTGAGGATATATTTGCTTCGGTTTTATGTGTAGAATAAAATGCATGAAAACAATAGATGAATTCTACTGGTTGGAAAAGCAAGCTCTCATGACAAGTATTCAGTATCTAAAATAGTCTTCTACATATACTTACCTAATTGTAATCAACTTTTATACTCCAGCGGTACCCTGGCCAAGTAATACTTAAATCAACCAGACTACGACTGGCTCATGCAAGAAGAAAATGTGCAGCCAGCTCAGCGCCCTCTGTAGATCAGCCTCAATCTTTGCCAGCAACCATACAAATCCAAGAGAAAAGTGAAGAGGTGGAATTGGAAAATGCAGTTCAGCCTTTGCAAGTGCAGGAATCCACGAGCTTAGAACAACTTCAGGATATCGCGTTACCTCCTAGCAGTGTTACATCTGAACTGCCTCAAGTTAGTCCTCCTCCATTCATCAATACTGAGCTACAAACAGAGACTGTTAGTGTAGTACCACTTCCACCCCCTTTGCCTCCACCACCTCTGCCTCCACCTCCACCTCTGCCCTCCAAGGAAGATACCACCAAATCCTTGGAGAAAAGCGGCAGCTTTGTGAAACGTCAGAGTGAAGAGAAGGGAGTCCAGCACTCTTCCAGTGTCCCAACAGCATATCTGTTTGACAGCAGTCAACTAGTCAGTGCCAAGAAGAAGCTTAAGAAGACAGGTGATCTAGAGGGTTTACAGAGAAGGAGAGGTAATGTTTGCATTCTTCTGCATTTAACTGCAATGTACATCTATTCCTTTGCCATATTGAGCAGAGGAATATATAGAGAAGTCTACGCTGTGATTTAGGTATAATCATTAATGACTTAAAGAATGTTGGCAACTGTTGGCAAACAAATTGTAGGATCCTTATGACAGCATACTATATATATGTTCAATTAAACAGAAAACAACTTGTGAAACTGATTATATGATACACCATATCAAATCAGCTAGAAATGTAGCTAAAAGTTGCCTTAAAGAACCTTTTTTATCTTGCTTACAGCTAGCTTCACCTGAGGGTGCAATGTTTGTTTTGTTTTTTTTTTTTCAAAACAGAATTTGACATAATTTAAGACCTAATAAAACAAGTAATGTCTTGGGACATAGGAAACCTTGAGAATGTTTTCTTCAAGGTTTCTTGAAATTTCATAGAAAAATGCACAACTCCTTAAAACACCTTGAGAATCAAGTAAGAATATACATATCTAACTACAATTGAGAATTGAATTTATAATAAATCAACCAAGCATGTGACTTCATTAGAGATTTCATTGGTAAGTAAGTAAGACACAGGGCTGAGTTGGTAGATTTGTTATAACTTCACTGAGTGACTGCTATCTGCTTTTAACTTTATATTGTATATAAAATGGGGAAGTGGCAGCGACATTTGAACAGAACATTTTTTAGATAAAATGTGCTATATTAGAGTGGAGTCTTTTTATGAAAATTGGATATAGAATTTTCAAAAGCACTGAACTGTTGTACTGAATGTTGTTGAGGAAAAGTACCTGAGGTGGGCCTTGACTTGCGGTATTGTAGCATGACGTTTCATTAGAAATTCTATTTGTGTATGTCAGTTGCAACTGCAGGAAATATCCCTCAGTTGACGTATTTCCTCATGCATATAGAATTTGAGCTGTTTTTGCCTATCAGACAGAAACCAGAGTGTTTCTCTTTAGTGCTCCTTAAAGGATTGAAATATCTTGAAACAGCTGAATAGTTACAGAATTCTTAAGCTCTTACGAGTCTTGCAAGTCATAAGTACAGTGTCTTAAGTTCATTATAAATACTGATGCTTCTGTGCTCCATTTTTATCTGTTTTCTGGTACCTGCTTTGTTTCCATTTATATAAAACATATATTGTAAGTGCAACTTGATATACATCATAAAATGACAAACAGAAAATCAAATACTCTTAAGAGTATCATGAATGCTAGCAGTTGTACACTATCTGCTGCTCTGTGGATTTCAAAAGAAAGATGTTCCGAATCTTTATGCAGCTTCAGTGATGTCAGCTTACAACAGATGAGTGCCTGACAGTCTTTGCTTTCTCCTTTATGTGCAATCCTTTATCTTCTGTCTTTTCCTCACGTCTGTTACAGTTGTCTGAGCCATTAGTCATCTGGGCAAGGTCCACTCGTAAATACAAAGGAGGTTTTAGAAAGAAAAGAGAGCTGGATATTCGTCTGTTGATTGATATGTGCTAGTGTTTGCTAACTAGTTTGTACTGTTTATTGTATCACATTCCCTGACATAGAAATCTTACCTGTAGCTCTTACAAGAGCCAAAGCCCAATTTTTATTTCTGCAGAGAACTAGCTTCAGATTGATCATAAAGAAAGGATGTGTGATAAAGTGTATACTCTTAATTATAAAAGAAAGTAATTTGTACATTGCACATTGTACAAGGCACATTGCAACTAGGTGCTTTTACATTTGTAATCCAAAGGAGGAGGGAAATACACCCTGTGGCTGTACTGCTTCCCTCACTGGCATGCATTAGTACTTAAACAGTAGGTAAAACTGACCACAGAATGTAAGTGCAGAAAATGTAGATTTTCCTTTGGGCATGCATTCCTGTGCTGAACAATCCAGCACCTGTTCACTACATAAGTTTCCAAGTCAAGAAATATAAAGTAATGCACACTTTCATTATGTCTTACTCATTGCAGATATTTTGATTTTCCTGACTTGTAATAGGAAAGCAATCTTCAATAAGTTTTTCTACTTATCTATTACAAAATTCGTTCATTTCAGAAGTTATGATTGTTTGTATAATCTAGTTTTGACCTAGTAGTAGGGAAGATAAATTTGGAAGCTAATACAAAAATAGAGCTGCAGAATGATGAAATTGAAACTGCAGTCTCCTTTATAGTTATACCATGGGATTATTACATTAATTGCATGTGGCTACTTTTGACTGTGTAGGAAATGTAAATAGCTGCTGAATAAATTCAGTAAAAATGGTACTGAAGGTATTTTGATTTTACTGCAGTGAGTTCCCCGATGGATGAAGTGCTGGCTTCTTTGAAGCGTGGGAGCTTTCACTTAAGAAAAGTGGAGCAGAGGAGTCTCCCTCCTTTTCCTGATGAAGATGATAGCAATAACATCTTGGCGCAGATCAGGAAAGGGGTGAAACTGAAGAAAGTGCAGAAAGATGTGCTGAGAGAATCCTTTACAATTCTGCCCGATACTGACCCTCTGACAAGGAGCATCCATGAAGCGTTACGACGAATTAAAGAAGCATCACCTGAGTCAGAGGATGAAGAGGAGAGTTTGCCTTGCACAGACTGGGAAAATTAACCTGTAATTAAATTCATTTAAAATACCCATATATTTCTTCAACACTTCTTTATAACAACAGCTGCTAAGCCTCAGGTCATGCATTGTAGGATACATAGTATGAAAGTGACTAAACTGCGTGATGTCCAGTGTGATAAAATATGCACACAGAAATTTAGTATCACTGACTTTTTGAAACAAATTAGGGGTTCTATTAAGTAAAAGTTTTTTAAGACATCATCTTAATCTGTTATTGTTTGAATACTTTTACTGAATAGTGACAGGACAGCTGCTATAAAAATCTTTGTTTCATTTAGGAAATTTGAAGGGACTGTTTGCAGCTTTAAAAGCTTAAAAAGCTTTTAAGTAGTAAAGCAAAAGCAGCACAATCACTCTTGGATATATGCTATTATTTTCTAATTACTTTTGGCCTTGTAAAAAAAATGTAGGGTTTACCACTTCCGACTGAATAGCTCCAAGTCAAGGATTGTAGATCTGACTGCTGAGCACATCGAAATCTCATTGGCTACCCCGACTGACTCTTTGATAGCTTGGTTTCAATCTGTGATCACTCTGAATTTCTAGACTATAAGCAGTAAATTTAATGTGTGTATGTATAGATATACATACATATATATACATATATATATATACACACTACATATATATATATATATATATATATATATATATATATTATATATAGTATAATTTCTGCTCCTTACAGAAATCCCGTGAACTAACTTAATACGAAGCTGCAGTGCCTGATAGTACTTATGTTAGGCTTCAGCAGATGAAGTTGGAACTAAACAGATTGGTTATAGATTCTAAAATAAAGGATGTGTTAGCCTTAATTTTTGATTACAACAGCAGCATACAACGCTGTTCTTCTGTGGTGGTTTCTTTCTGTTACTGACGTGGTTGAGTGTAAGTCTGAATAAAAGGTCCCCCTAAATTTATTTGTGAATATTTAAAATCTGGAGAGAAGAGAGATGGCAATCTCTGAACAAAAATTATAAATCTGTTTAAAAATCAAAGGCTATTTCAAGAGTATAGAAGGTAAACATTTATTACCCTTGCAATACAGCTAACAGTAGGTAAAGGATAACCTTTTTTGATGCTTTTCATCAAGCAGTTCTATGCTGGTTAGTTTTTATCAGTTGTCACTCTCCAGCTACAGTAAAGTGTTATAGCTGTTTAAAGTGTGTTGGTGGTGTAGTGTATCATCTGCTGAATTGTACATTGATATGCTATTTTCAAATAACTATATTTAAAACTTTTAGAAAGGAAAGTAAATTTTGCATTTATTTCCTCATGGAAGATGTCAGGGAGAAGTTCTTTACTATGAGAGTGGTGAGGTGCTGACACAGGCTGACCAGAGATGTTGTGGATGCCCCATCTCTGGAGCTGTTTGAGGCCAGATTGGATGGGGCCCTGGGCAACCTGGTCTAGTATTAGATACGGGGGTTGGTGGCCCTGCTTGTGGCAGGAGGGTTGGAGATTCGTGATCCTTGAGGTCCCTTCCAACCCGAGCCATTCTGTCATTCTGTGAACAAGTATAATAAACTCTTGATGAAACGGAATATTCTGTATTATTTTGCATTCTGAAAACTCCCACTATCGCAGACCATTAGAAAGCAAGTCATAGGTGTAAGAAAAGGCTTGCCTTGGAATTGGCTTGGTTTTCTCAGTGCAATTATTTTCTTTGTTTCCTAGATCAGTTAGCAAGAGTATTATTTAACACTAAAGAGCATTTATAGATAAATAGATAGATATATTTGAAGTCACTTCTGGATTTATGCATGTATGAATCCAGAAGTAACTTTGAATGTTCTTAATCCAATTGCTGAACTCCCTAAAAACTTTCCATTGCAAGACACAGAAGTCTTACAAGTACATTGCTGTACTATATAAAGTAACATTTTTCTGGTTACCTTTTACAGTCCTTTAGATGCATTTCAGAGCGTTGATTGAAAATCACTGCTATGCTGTACCTGTAGTGCACCAAATCGCCTTTTAAAGCAGTACTGAACTGAAGTTTCCTGTCAGTTTGTAGTTATGGCCATTTCCCATTTTAAGGATGCACTTCAGACAAACACTGAGATCCTGTGAAATCAGTTGGACCTAAAGCAGGGTGCAGCGTTGGAGTTCTGAGTGTGTACTACTTGGAGTTTTTCACCCATCCAGAACCTGCTTTCTCTTACTAGTGTCTTACTCTATTAAGAAAACAATTCTTTTCTCTTGAGATGAGACTTGGACAGATTTCATTGAAGAATGGTTATGCAAACTAGCTAACAGATCAGAAATGAAAAACTGGCCCATGCTATCAAAGCATGTGAAATAATCTGCTAGAACAGAAAGACTGAAACAAAGTTGTGTTGAAATTCAGCAGAATAAATAATCTTCCCACAGATGAGTGCTTGAACATATAGCCTAGTTACGGAAGAGTAGTAGAGAAGAAAAAGAACTTGAAGAACAGTATTTTGTTTTTACTACCGTAAGTTATTACAGATATCAGCTTGATACTATGCTTTATTAAAAAAGAATTGATATACTGATTTTTATCCGTAAGATCTGCATATCCAAAAACAGTTGCATAGGAATTTTAGGTTCAAAACAGTTATATAAAAGAATTCTGGCAGTTGGGTTTCTAATTTTCTTTAGTATGCATGCATTCTTATAGACTAAATGTAATGTGATTATTTGCCTTAAGAATAGAAGCTAAATATATATGTTTCTCAAATGCCAAAAAGTGTCTTAGAATATGCATAGTAGATGAAAAAATATTAATGTACACTAAAGTAACTTTCTTAATTATTGATGTTTGAAGACAATCGTAATTAATTTCTGCAGGAGACCTAGTCATATCTTCTATTAGCTACTGTGTGAGTTAACTTTTGTCTAAAATTATGATTCCCTTTTTTTAAGAGCAGTTTCTTCCACACCTCACTCTAAGCCATGTACAGTAATGCTGAGGCATTCCATGTATCTGAGGTACAGCTGAACAAGCAGCATAAAGATGCAATGGATTCTGTGTGGGTAAAAAACAGAAGAAGATTTTTGTTTATCAGAGGTATCCCAATCTTTTATGGTACACAAAGATGGCAATAGTACATTCAGAGTACTGTAAGCAGCTGCCAAGTGTGAGTTTCTGGGAGTGATGGACAGAGTAACTGGATAAAGAAGTCATCTTCTGTTCTCTACAGCCTTTTAATCCAGGGCTTCTCCAAGCTCAGATCAGTGTTCAATGCAAAAATACCAGAAGGAAAAGGAGACTTGCTCATACTGTGTGTAAAGGTGTCATTAGCTTGGGAACAGTCTTGCACTGGAAGCAGAGAATCGGAGCTTTTTCTAGACACAGATTTGCATGTTGGACTTGCCTAATATGTTGATAAAAGAGGACTTGTAAAGCTCTTTAGCTTTTCAGATGTTCCTTTTTTTTTTTCCCAAACAGGTGATATACAGCCCCTGAAGTGAGAAAAGAAACCCCAGTTGAAGACCACTATTCCTCTTCATTTTGAAAATTCAGAGCCAGCAGTTTTGACCATCAGTTCCACAGGCGGCTTTCTTTCACAAAGAAATAGTCTTTCTTTGGGCAAATGATTCAGCATCTGGAAAAAAAATGGCTTGAAATGTAGATTTTTCAGGTCACTTTTTTCATTAATTGTTCTAAGAATTTTGGTTTGAGTAGAAAGCTAAGTTGTTTTGACATGCATTTTATATAATCAAGAATGCCTGACTCTTCAGCACTTTTCATATTTGTGTTAGTAGTGTGTGGCCAGTTAAGTGGAGAGAGCATTTTGAGCTGGAGAATACTTGCTGTAAAAGGAACTAGTGATCTGGCTGAAACAACAAAACAGGTATAAAATCTACCCTTCACAGCACTGAATATATCATCTGCTTGAAAACCAGTTAAGTAGGTCCTTGCAGGAAAGCTAGCAGTGATATTACAGAAAGAGCAGAATTCCTTGTTGCACCGCAGTAGCTGAAATTCAGTAATGTGCAACTTTTACTTTTTTCTTCTTAGTTTGAAGAAGTGTATGTCAGTATGAAAAGCAGCAAGTGACTACAGCATAATGAGAAATAGGAGCTGACTTCAGTACGTATTTAAGAATGTGTTTCCAGCAAGGTGCATTTATAGCAAGACATACTGGCAGCGCCTTTCTAGAAGGTCATTTGTAATCTTAAACTTTTCTAACATAGACATTTTCATGATTTTTTAAAATAATATTCAGCTGTGTTAAACCAAGTATACTTTATCATTTGTTGTAAGAAGCAATATTTTGTAATTTCATACTTACAATTATTTTTCTGTTTGGCTTTAAAGGCTTTGTTTGAATACTGTAGGCAGCCTTCTTTTAAAAAGATCAAAGCACTTAAGTGTACTTGACACTTCAGTTTTGAAAATATACTTCTTTTGCTTTTTTGTTGTTATTCTTTTCAGTGGCTGCAGAAGCATTTGTATTTTATACCCAAAGGCCTGCTGGCTGAAAAAAAAAAAAGATGATTTCCTTTTGTTCATGACATTTTGTTTTAAAAGGAAAAAAGTTACAACTTCCTCTGCGGTGAATGCTTAGAATTAATCCTAAGCTTTGTGGCTGATGGCTGCAGACAGCTGCACTGAGAACATGTATCACTAAGGGTAAGAGGTGTCAGGAGAGAGAGTCTTGGAACATCCAGAGTGTAATATCGCAATCCATGTGATATTACATTCAGTCTGTTAAAATGTTAAGAAAGCTAAATTCTCACCAGCATTTTATGTTTATTGATGTGACATACTCTGCGTTGAGAAGTACGCGGTCTGTGTCCTTGTGTAGTATGTTCCATTCACCATTCCTCTTGTGAAAAACTATTATGGGGATAGTGTTTTTTTAGAGTGGAGTTAGGCTTTGCTGCTGTCATACAACAGAACACGTGCTGCGTCAGCGTTCCTGACAGGAGGTTGCATGTCTTGCTATTTACTTTTGTAATTAGGAACAGAAGCGCTCTCCTTAGTAACAGGTTATGTGCAGGAACCTGAGAGGTCAGACCATTCAGCTGTTCTGTTTTGGCTGTCCTGAAATTAAAGTTCGATTGGACATCTCAGAAGGATGTCCAAGTACCCTTGCTATTGACAAGGCATTTTCTTAACCTTGTTGCCTTATTTATGGTAAGTGAACGCTCATTCTTAAAGCACCCATGAGTAGCGTTATTTCAGAGCTGTATTGATTTTTGCTGTATGTATTAGTTGTCAGGTGTATATGCTTTTCTCCTGAGATCAGTTCTATGGCAGACTTGATACTGACTTTCCAAGAACCAAAAGCTACTAGGCATATTTTTTCTTAAACTGCTTTTCTGAACTCAGTTAATGATGTGGTTGTAAGCAAACATGCTCATGCAGCAATAACGGTGATTTCAGAGTTTATCATAACCATTGGACGTTGCCTGTACTGTAAGTGGTGTATTTTTGCTCTGCGTTTGTCATCACTTCCAGTCACACCACACTTTGAAACTGAGTTAAATAAATTTTTGGCCACCGCATAAAGCAGAATTTGTTGTAGAATGGTAATTCAGATTATACAGTTTGTCTGAATCTTAGTGCTGTATAAATAGTGGTGATTGAGCAACTATGCCAGTTTTTCCTGTTTTCCAGCCTACGTTTTCATCCCTTACAGTATGCATATGGGACTCTAGCAAAATTTGAGGTCAAGAGAACATACCATAATTCTAAAATATAGGCGCAATGGTCCCTTTGCACAGTGTTTGTGTCTACAGTTTATGGTTGTGTTGTGATAAATATAGATAGCTCAATGCTTTACTGCAGCTTTCAGATTTATTTGCCATGTGGTCTGTCAACTTTGCCTTGAATGTGTGCATGATTGAGAAAAATTACTGTCCTTAATCTGGTTTATATTTAGTTGAAATCTTAGATCTCCTGTAATAGCTTAGTTTATAGAAATGGATATCTCATGGGAGCAAGTGTTTTATGTGCACACAAAGAGTAGTTGTTGTGCTGAGCATAGCAGCTTATATCAGTTCAGAACTGCCATCTTCCAGATGGAATGAAAATGGTATTTTCCTCCACATACTGCTAAAAAAAAAAAAAAAAAAAAAAAAAACCAAAAAAAAAAAACCAAAAAAACAAAAAACCACCATATCCTAGGTTTTAATCTTAAACAAGACACTAGATGTCGCTATTTCACATCCCCACTGTGATACAGAAATTGTGTCTATGTAGTGTGCAGACTAATGCATCAATCTTCCCATCCTTCTCTGCAACATGATAGTTTGCAGTGGGGATGGGAGCAGCAAATGGGGAGAGCGTGGCCACAAGAACCTTACAGAACTTCTGACAATCCTGCAGATTTGGCTCCTCCATAGCTGATAAAAGCTCTAATGAATGTGTTGGTCCTTGAGAAACCATAGCAAGCATCACTACAGGAAAATCATTTAGGCGTATGCAAGAAAAAGGCCTTTCTATGTATCACTGATATTTTTCCTTTCTGGCTGGACTTCACTGTGGTGGTTGCATCCATCTGTTGCTTGTTGTTTATCTTAAGCAGTCTGTCAGCTCTTGTGCTTTTTCCATCTTTAGGAACTTGCTTTTGTAGTTCTGGTTAAAACTGTTTTTTATGGTATGACTGATCCATCGTGGTAAGGAGTTGGAGGTATGTTTATTGTGCAAATGCTTATCTGAGGACTGAAACATCTATGAGTGTGAACAAGAAATAAAAAACGAAACTTGTAGGTAACCAAAACATCAGACAAATAGAAAGGCTTTGATCAGAAACTGTATGTGCATCAACATGAATTTCATCCTCTCATTCACAGATGTTCCAGATCCTTTAAAAATGACCAATATTCTTGGCACGTTCACTTTCTTTTCACGTAACAGTTATTTTCCTTAAGCATCATTTTTAAGGTTTTCTAAAATATCTGACAGTCTGCGTCGTAAACCAGGCATCTGTAAAATAACTTAGTATTATTATATATTGTGGTTTTTTTGTGGCTGCATTGGGGATAGAACTCAACATACTTCACTATGTTATTTGTAAAGAATCATTTTGATATATAAGCACTATATTCTGTAATGTCTAATATTAAGTAATGACAGATGTGTTGTTGAAATGCAACTTACTGAGAGGAGGAAGCAGAAACTGTCATTGGTCAATGTTCCCCTCCCTTGTTTGTTGCACTGAATTTCAAGGGTGTAATTTGTAAATCAACTTTGTTCACATGTGTAATCAGATTTTATTTTCATTGTAATGCTTATGTAATTAACTTACCTGTGTATATTTCTGGTAATGATTCCATAAGCATGGACAGTATACTGTTATGTTTAGCACTACAGAATTAACATTAAGAACAAGTGAAGCTTATTGCTAAGGAGCAAACGGAGCACCTTACTGGGAGAGCGCACTGTGATTTCAGTGCTGCGGGGCTGACAGACAGGAGGTTGTTCCAAACTTGACTGCAAATTGCTCTTCAGTGTAGTAAGCACATTGACACACTGCTGCCAGTGCTGTAAGAAGCCCAGCAGTGGCTCTTTTTAACCTATAAATATACTGTAATTTAAAATTTTCCTATAAAATGAGTTTATATTTAATTCTGCCTAATACATGTACTTAAAATTAGGATTTTTAGCAGGGCTGAGGGTGGGTGGGCATGCCGGTGTATTTCTGGGGGGGGGCTGTTGTATATACGTTTCTTTGCACTTCCCATTCAGTTTAACTGTTAACCCAAACCCAGCTCTGACTGTGACATTTATGTACTTTATTGTGATGGAGGTCCACCTTCTGTGGCCCCAAGCTTCAGCATTTGACAGAAAAGGTCTTTCCATTCAAATGTGAATACCCTGATGTACCTCTAACATGGAAATGACCAGGCAATGAATTTTACTCTGCTGAATTCTAGATGACTGTAGAGTATTATTTAAAGCCAGTATCTGAAGCTGTTAACCAGCATTTGGAAAGAGTCAGAGGGACGATTGCCTTTTGGTGAGTGCAGCCCTAACTCTGCAGCGTTGTCACTGCAGAGACTTGTTACCTGTTCCGTACTGTTCTGCCTTAGGTGGCTTTGACTTCCAGATCCTTTCAGGAGCACTTTTGATTTCTGAATTGCGGAACAGGTGTTGGGGATCAGGGACACTCACTCAACATCTTCCAGTGTGTTACTGTGCTTGCTGTATGTGTTGGATTTAGTCTTATGTATTTACAGATACATCATCATGAGATTAAAGGAATTCAGATGACTGCAGATTGTCTCGCATGAATGACATCAGTAAAGGTTAATGACGTTAACTTCTTTTTTTAAAATCTGTTGAATAAATGAGAAATAATCAAAACCAGTTTGCCATTCACTAGCTTTGTGCAATATTACTGGTAGAATCGAACACTAGTGCTTGGCAGTAAGGAAGTCCTTTAACACTGTTGTATTCAAAGACGACATATTAAATGCGTATTTTATTGTAAACAACTCTGCAGATTTGCTATACCTAAAAATGCTCAAGGCTATAAAGTATTAGGCAACAAGTATCTCCTAAAATAAAAAAGGTAAACTAAGCAAACATTTCCAGCAATACCTAAAAACTAAAAAAACTGTAACTGTCTGCCTTTTGCTCTCTTTTTCTTTAGTGCAGTTTCCCTGCCATGCGAGTTTATTGCTGTGTATTTCATGTTTTTAGTATCATGACTCAGAAGTTTCAACCTGTACACAAAGTACTGAACTCACCTTCTTGTACATGCGATGTAACATCATACTCACAGTTTTGGTGCTTAAAAATGATTCCTTTTTTCTTTATTAAAGGATATTTATTTGACCACTGTTTCATTTGAGTCCACAGCAATGTTGAAAAAATAAAAATAAAAATAGTGCAGTTTGGTTCCTTCAAAAAAATGTTCATCCATTGTTAAGTTTCTGTTGCTACTCTTTCAGTTCCTCAAACTGCCCAACCACCACTAATGGCAGATAGTGATGCCTGAGCTGAACTGCTGCAGGGAATAATTGTACTGATACAGTATCCTTGTAAATTGCTGCATAAATAAATCAGGTATTGTGGGAGAATCTTGCTCTTCAGTAGTGCAGGGTAATTGAGCTTAAGTGCAAACAGAAAACTAGTTACCATCACTTAATGAAAAGACAAAAAGTCTTTACGAAATGAGCAGCTGTTTAAACTCAGAAACACAGATTGTTCAGATCCATTGTTACACTCCTGCACCTCAGAGCTCACCAGGGGCAATGCCACTGTGTGGAGGCAGAGTAGCCTCCAGCTGTGCTACGTGTAGAAAGGCAAGGGGGGGAGTGGTGGGGAGTGGTGGTGATGGAGAGAGGCAGCAGGGTTGGAAACATCTGACTTCACTTCTTGCGTTTTTTTTTGGTACAGGCAAGATGTAATTTGAATGGCCTCACATCGCAGCAGGGCGGGTTCAGGTTCGGTATTAGGAAGAATTTCTTCTCAGAGTGATGGTGCATTTGCATGGGCAGCCCAGGCAGCTGGTGCAGTCGCTGTCCCTGCAGGTGTTTGAGAACGGGCCAAAGTAGTACCTAGGGACAGGGATTAGTGGGCAGCATGTGTGGAAGATGGGCGGTTGGGCAAGATGATCGTAGAGGTTCCAACCTGCATCCTGCTCTGCAGCGCAGCGCCTTGCTTAGGGGTGTTTGTTGCCATCAGCAGTGTCTGCCTTGGTATCAGAGGGAGCAGATAAGAGGCTGCTTTTCAGTCACTTGTAAGGGTATTCCTGTGGGCTGGAAGTAGGTCTAGTGCATACATCAGATCTACAAATCAGTGTATGGTTCTTGATGCACTTCCACAGCAGTGGTAGTCACTGTGAGGCCCGAATGTCTGCACAACACACAGGGGAGGTAGGAGCTGGGCAGAACTGGCTTTTTTTATCTTATGTGTCAGATGGAAATGTATGTTGTAAATAAATACCACTGGGCCCCAATCCACCTCACACTTAACAAACAACACCTGTCTCACAGAGGTCATGGATGTGTGGGGTTTATTACTGCTCCAGCAGTCAGCACTCAGCAGAAGGGCTGTGGGGAGGGAGAGACTTAAAAACATGGAATGAGTTTGCCAGAGCTCTTTTTCTGATTTATTTTTTTTAAGAAGCTTTTCTCAGCAGTACTTGCTGCTGCCTTCTGTTCTGCAGGTTTTCCCTTCCTGTTGCAGGAAGGCGGTGACAGCAAGCAGACCACGTGCAGCACAGAGAGCCCATGTGGGCCTAATGCTGTAATGTTTTGTGTAGCGTTTTTATCTTTCAGGATAGAGCAGTGTAATTAACTATAAGTGTTCTCTGTAAAACTCAGATGAATCCTGTAAGCTGTGCAACTTGCAAGCATCACTCTGCAGGTGCTGCATGATAGCAGGTGATGCTCCAGATGCTACCCAGAATGGTATCTGTACAGCTGCATTCACCTGTGGCTGCAGGCACCAAGTTTTCCATTGGCAAAATTGTGGACCCACCACCTTGTTGCTGCTGTGCCATTCCCCTCTTCCCCTTGCTCTGAGACTCGGGTCTGTCTCTTCCTCTTGAGTTTGTGCAAACCTTTGCCCCTGCCTCGGCTTTCATTAGCTCAGTAAAAGGCAGCACACCTCCCTCAGCACTGAGCCTCAGCAGCAGGGCAGCCGGAAAAAGGCAGGCAGACCTGCTGCCTGTCTTCATTGCGGGTGCACTTCTCCTAAATCTGCCAAAACTCTGGCAACAATCGGAATAATTACACTCCAGACCAGCCCCTGTGTCCACCACCTTCTCCCTTCCTCCCCACTGTAACCATGTGCAGTCTGTGATGTGTGCTGAGATAACTGCCTGTGCTTGCTTCCCGCTTACCACGTGGACATGATTTCTCGCACATCTCACTACGTGTGTCCTACATTGCTTGTGTGAGGCCAAGAAAATCCATGGTCTTTCAGACATCATTTATTCTTTAGTTCATTTTTTAATCTTTCTTTCTAACTCGCAACACAATCCCTCTGTATATTGCTGTTTGAAATTCACAGGAATAAGAAACTTGAAGAATCATGCAATTCATACAAAACATTTATATTGGCTACACTTTTTCTTCATATTTTATTTCAATCCCCATTAAATTCCAGCAGGAATGTATCTGAGCTCTGAGTGTACAAAGTCATCAGCGCATGCTTGAACTGCCATGCATGTTACCCACACAGTGTAGACACGACAGATGCTGTATGAACTGACGTAATGTGAAGCACCATGAGGCAATGGCCATTCTTTTCCCACCCCCTTGCTTGCTGTGAGCAAACCAACATCTGGAAAAGACAGAGACCCACAAAAAACAGTTTGACAAGCCCCTCCACACTGCACCCAGCTCTTAAAGGCATGTTGAAAAAAAAAAAAAAGGCCTTGAATAGACATTATAAATAAACTGCACAGCCTACCCCCTTGTCGCAGGAGCACATACGCCTGTGTTTGCCTGAGGGCTTCTCTTGGTGGGAGGTCACAGACTCCAACAATCAGCACAGTACTAAGAGGCCGAGGGCCAGCAGTGCTCAAGCAGAGCTGCCAGCCAGCTGCTCCTCGTCCCGCCCGTCCTCTCCACACCAACGAGCCATTCTCACCCGCCCGCAGCAGCCCTCTCACATGCCTGCCATCCTGCTCCTCTGCTCACCTTCACGCTGTTGGGCTGAGCTGCTGGCCACCTCCTCCAGGGTGTGTGGCAGCAGATGGGGCCGAGAGAAGCGATGTGCACGATGCTGGTGGAGCCGATCAGCACACGCGTGTTGTGAGTGATACCAAAGGTAAAACTAGTAATGCTTGATAGGGCAAATCTCTGTCTAGGGTATGAAATTTTGTCACTTTAAAAAGACCACTGTGTCTGCTCATGCTGTGTTCAGGGGAAAGCAGCTGGAGGTTGCCTGCCAGGATATGCTTTGCTCAGATTCGTAAACAGTCCTACCTTATATCTAAAACACTAAAAGCCAGTTGTGGTCCCAAGTCAATACTTGGTTGTAATTCACAGAAAAACAGACCTTCAAGTCTCAATTTGCAGTAAGAAATGTCGCACAGATATCCAACCAGCATTTGTCAAGGCTGCACCATCAGCAGTTTGGGGTGAACCTGTGTGCTGCTCCAGTCACCAGCAGGTCCTCCCCGCACTGGGTGCACCGACTGCCTTCAGAATGTCCTCGCAGGCTGCCAAGTTTCAGGGATGCTCCTGAATTAGTGGCCATGGGCACTGCCCGTACCAGCTTGTTTAAACTGAATGCAGAACTTCAATCCTGCACCCTTTGGAGTTCAGCGTGCAGAGGGACCTACCTGTTCTCTCAGAGTTCTTTTTTTTTTTTTTTTTCCATTATCCCCTCAACCCCTCCCTGGCAAATAATGAGTTGCTTTAAAAAAAAAAATATCCTGTAAATACGCAGAAATACAGTTGCAATTTCTTGTATCTGCCAAGTCACTCAGTGTAATGAGGGCCTGATCCTTGGAACACAGTCACCATGGCTGCCAGCTTGGCAAGCAGCAGCAGCATTTCCCAACTGCTCCCACCAGGGCACTTCCTCAAGCACTGCCTCCTTCTCCTGGTGCAGCACATCAGAAGAGGGACTGACAAATCCCACGGCCACCCCATGGCTATTCAGAGGCAGATGAGCCTACTGCCATTTCATCCCATAGGTAGGGATGGCATGGGTGTACTGGGTCTCTGTGTGCAGAACACTCACTAATGAGCTGATTGCACGCCCCAGGGTGCCCTGGCTCCTTTTTGGATTTTGTTTATGCTTTGGGTACACAACCCCTTGTTAGAGCATCATAGCTACAATTTGGCCAGACTGTTCTGATTTCCCTAACAACCTCTGATTCACAGCGCAGATCACTGCCTGCCCACCATGCCAGTGTGGATCCAACCTGATGCGTATGCTCATACAGCTGCTCCCTGTGAGCTTTTCATGCTTTTGTAGCACCTGATACAGCATGCCCGGTGTTTCATTGTTGCTCTCCTCCCCACTTCCATGACTTTCCAGCTCCTTAGGACTCAGCAATGTCCAGGGACAACCAATGCTGCCCTGTACGCACACCTACCTGCCTTCTGTATGATTCTAAGTTTGCATTTATAGAAATAAGATTAATGCAAAAAATGTAAAATATAATAAAAACAGAATTAAAGAAAATTTAGGACATGTAGGTTCCAATGATAACAGAAACCACACACACACACAAAAAAAATGGCCTTCATAATCTCTCTTTCTTTCAAAGAGGTGGGGAGGAAGTACTTGTCTCAAACCAGCACGTAGTTCTGTTGCTCTCAGAGTTGCACATCAGAATTCTTCTCCATTTCTCCCCCTGCATGCCAACAATGTGGAGCAAAAGGGCTCCAGGAGTACCAACGTGCTAAATCTGGGACCACCACCACCTTGGGCAGTCAGCGAGCAGCCCTGGAGCCCTGACAAGGCTGCAGGGGATGCTCATGCCTGCAGGACACCCGTCCTGCTCAGCTGCACGCTGCTGCCCAGCAGCTTACACCCACTGCAAGGCAGGCGCCGTGCCTCACTGCATTCACACCGTGTTTTCCTTTCCTATCACTGTGGTTCCTGAGAAACAACTGTTGCCGGATTCATTAAAGAACAGTATATTCAGATACAGAGAAAATTTATCTTCTACATTCCCACCTACTGATGGGATGTCTCTTTTGCAAAGTCAGTTTTGCTTCCCCTTTTCTCTGTATTTTGTTTAAAAAAAAATACAAATCGCCATTTAACAAAACGCAATCCAAAGTTGGAGAACTTTAGGGGTTCTTTTTCCTCCCTGAAAAACTTCACTTGCAAATTCTATACTCTCCATGTAACTCAAACGGGGGACTCCATACAGGCAGACTGTACTTAAAGGTATGGTGTCATTGTGAATCTTCTCTCCCCTTAGCACTGGGGTGGGTGGGTGCTGTTCATGACAGTTTTGGTGATCTGCTGGGAAATAACTCCTCCTCTTCTGAGATACCATGCACAGAAACACAAGCTTTCTCCAAGAACACCTTTGGGTGGCTGTTCTCAGCCCAAGGGAACTATGAGCACCTGGCACCACAGGAGCCCGCAGTGCAATGAGACGTGGGTGGGAGCAGGGGGAATCCCCCAGAACAAGGATGCATGGGGATCAAAACTGCTCACAGCTACAGAAAGAGAACTGCTGCACACCGCAGATGGATGGCGCTGATGGCAGGAAAGCTGGAAGGACCTTCAGCCACTGGCATGACTAACACCGATACCGAACCTTGGGCTAGTGGAGGTAAAGGAATGGCAGGAATGGATTTGCAGACTGCTGCGATTTTGGCTTTGGTTACAAAGCACAACTCTAACGCTGATTTTGATGAGCCTGCAGCAGTTTTGGGGCAAGACAGATGTGCTCAGCATCGCTCAGGTCCTCTGTTCTCCACTGTGCAAGATGTTCTCACCTATCTCACAGCTGGTGGTGCCACGTATGCGAATCCTTTTGACACCTATACATTTTTTTTCCCCAAAAGCTCTAACATCTTTGACCGTTCCTCCCCCTTCCCACAGTTGTCAGCATAACAGCCAGCATTTGAAAATGCCACAGGCTACTGAATGTAATGCTGATCTGAGTGCGTGCAAGAGCGGGCAGGGGGAGAAAGTGGGAATAAACTGCTCTGGTTTCTTTGGTCCTAGGATGAGCTGCAGAGGCAGCACCGACAGCTGCAAGTCCCTGAGAGGCTGTGAGACCCAGGAGGTGTGTCAGGAGCTGCAGCACCAGGGGCTAGCCAGCACTGCTTCTTGTTCTCAAACACTTAACAGAACAGGTGAAATCCATCATATTTGTCAGGAGCAACTGGAGTAAGCCAAGAAACTAAGTGTGTAAAGAAAAACATAGGTTTTAGGAAATACCTATTATTCTGTGGTATGTTCTCTGCTTAGCACCATTCAGAGGTAGTGCACGTATGCAGCATTGTTAAGAAAATGTAAACGACAGTCTGAGCACTGCTTTGTACAGCCAGGTTCATTTCCCGAAGAAACATCGGTGTAAAACCGATGCACTTCAGCTGGCATGTTCAGCTACTGAGACTGCCTGCACATGTTTGGCTGCAGTTTCTTCATGCTTTTTTTCGAACCCCTGTCAACACCCAGACCTAATCTCTACTGATATTTGGCCTCAAGATCCAAGATTTTCTCCACAACCAACTCAATCAAGCGCCTTTATTGACACCCAAAGTTCTGCAGAGAATTAAGATCTCTGCCATTTTTCCATTTCCTTTCCCATGCTGTATTTCTGATAAAGATTTTCACCTTTTGCCTTTGAAATTAAGCTCCTAAATGAACAAGGTGCTCACGGGGCACTGCTCATAGCCACTTTGGTACAGAACATGAACAGCAATGAAACAAAGTCAGGTTCAGCCCCTCGCTGCAGGTAAGCCTGGAGTTAGTCCCTAACCTGTAGAAAACAGAGCAGAAAACAGAAACCTTCCACAACTGACAAGACGCATCCCAAAATATTCATTTTAATTGACGCATTGCTTACTCCTGCAGGGTTTTTGCTGAAGGAATTACCCTCAGGATGCCACCAATAGCATTAGACGATACTTATTTGTGTTACATCTGTTTTAGCCCTTTATTATATTTTACCTGAAAATGTATTTTCGTAGAGACTTTATAACAATATTTCTGCATTATCAGTTCATTTTGTTTGCCTCTTTCCTGGTGTATTAGCCAGGAAAAGGAATCCCCAGTCTGTAACAGACATTAATTCACACATTTTGCTTTGTGCACATAGAAAAATGCGATTTCTGGATCACTGAGGCATATGGATTATGAACAAGACACTCCAAAAACCAACTATCTGGACGGGAATATACTTACAAAAATCTTTTATGTCAGAGTCAGGATTTCACAACATAACACGCTAATGCAAAATCCAGTAGCACCTGAAAGATTAAGGTAGCTGCTGCTATCACTTGCACATACTTGGAAAGATAGAAGGAAAAAGTAAAGAGTAAAAGTACATTCTCCAGAGAACAGCAAGTGTATTTCAAAATAAAAACTGTATTTCTGATTTTTCTTCAGTTTTTGTTAGATGTTTATCAGTTGTTTGTTTTTTTCCACTGTAATTCTTGTTGCTCTTTTTTTTTTTTTTTTTTTTTTTTTTAAACAAGACTATAGTTGCCATTTAACAAAGTTTATGCAATGTGGCTGCTCGCCTCTCCTGTACAAGATCATGTTCGTTTTTCAACCTGTAGTACTCAACAGTGTTTTCAGGTACACACATTCCCATAGTTTCATCAAAGATAGATACAATTCATAATACCTGCATCTGGGAAAAGTCACATTTCAAAGCGGCAAACTATTATCTTGAAACAGAACTGGAAAGGCTACAGTAGGCATAACCACCTATGAATGAACTTCAGGTTTCAAATTCTAAACACCCACCTATTGTAAATAAACATTAAAAATACTCATAGCATTCAGATTTTATTTATATGTGCACGTAAATCCACCTTATCCCATACTCATGTTTGACAACTGTTTGGGAATTCAAAGGTGCAGCCCTCAGTAATTGTAAAAAATGAAATGAAGCATATCTACTGAATGAGAAAAGAAATTCTCAAATATCAATTTCCAATTTAAAATTTAATTTCAATAGGAAAATATTAAAAATGTGCACATCTAAATTTTTTCATGTTCTTTATATACATATGTGTGTGTACGTATACATAGAAATACTCATGTACCACACATATTCACAAAATTTAAGTGGAAATATTTCTGTCCACTATTTTCCCACATGTAAATGACATCATATCTTTAAAAATGTCGATAATAATATCATTAAAAATAATATTACATTTATTCCATCATCAAGTTTCTAATGTTTTTATTCTTTCTTCATCCTTATTATGTCCACTGAGCAATAATTAACGGGCCAGATTCTCCTTGCATTTCCTCCAATGTTATGCCAGCCAAACATTGCTGACACCACATCAGGGACGCATCTGGTTTACAGCAGCACAAGTGACAGGAAAATCGGGCCCAAACATCCCCAGTTAAATTGAAATCTTGTGATATTTGCTCATGTGGACCTGATGAAGATGTACACATCACTGCCTAAAATCACTGAAAGAAAAACATGTAGTTCATCACAAAGTTTTCAACCAGTAGCACACTGAATCAAGCTCCTCCACCCCATCAATAAATAAAATAGGTGAGAAAATACCCTAAAAATATGGATAAAACTTAAACATTGTGTACATTACATACAGTATAATACATGATGGTTTAGCATTTGACCTAAACCACTTTCCTGACTAGTCAGGGGACACCTGATAAATCACTGGTAAAGAGAAAAAAACAGTATTTTAGAAATAAAGCATGTATTTCTAATATAAATGAGAACCTGTGTGTATTATATGGTATATACATACAGTACACACAAAAACAAACTTATCTTTTCTAGTTTTCAGTAGCAGTCTCTAAGTGGAGAAAATTATGTTGTACAAATTTATAAGCAGCTAGATTTCATGTTTAACATTCAAATAAACTTGGGGAGCAAACAGTGCATCTTTCGACTCTGAAGTCTGACACTCATTCATACATTTTAAAAAAGCCCTCTTCAAAATTATAAGCAATTAATTTATGGCAATAATGTACTTTGAAGCAAGACACGTCACACTTGGCTTACCTTTTGGAGTTGGTTTTTGTTGTTGTTGTTTTTTTTAAGTAAATCTATTATATAAAGAAATGTGTGGTTGCCAAAAGTCTGTTAAAATTTCCTCAAGACAACTTTAAAACCTGCTCATTGAGGATAACTGGATTCAATTAGCTCCTGTTTTTAAGCTTTTTGTTAACAGCTGTGAATATTGCCTGGTGTTGTTTCAATAAGGATGTGATATGAAGACCCATAAAAGAGTAAACATGTCTCCATTTCAACTTGTTATGACTGCAAGACTTTTACAAACACCCTTCTTGGCTGGACAAGTTCAGTGTCCAAGTAGTCCCTTGCAACATCTCTTGCCCTTAATGCAGTCTATAATAAATATTGCTCCCCATAAGCCATTATTCACAAAATCTGAAATTCATGTGACATTCTGAAAGTCTCCTGCAGAACAGGCTAACAGTTAATTTGACATAGGTATTTGATATATGCAGCAAGGCCAGACAACAAATGAGTAGCTATTTCTCGTTATCTGTGCATGTCAAATCTTACATTTAAAATTCTCATTTTCTTTTCTTTTTTTTTTTTTCCTCGGGGACTCACCTGCCATCATTGGTTGGCTTCAACATACAGATTTAGCGGGAGAGAGTATCTCACCGCAATTACACGGAATTCATACGATAATGTAAACCTTACAGTGGACAATATTGTAGAACACCAGAGTAAGCTCCATAAAGAAATACGGTATATCCCAGTATATAGAGAGATTAAAAAAACAAACGAACAAACAAAAACCAGCTGACCAACCAACTGAAATACCCAAAAAGAAGAACTTCACACAAGCAATTAGGAACTTTGTTTCAATTAAAGATGCAACTCTCTCTCACTCCTGGCAAGAATAAATTGATAATGGCACTGTTTTTCCACAGCGCAAAGAATCCTGAGAAATTATTAACAACAAAATATAGGGCTGTCATCACTAAGTTCTTGCACAAAACATAGCAATTAAATATATTAAATAAATAAAAGAGAAGATAACCTATATTTTGTCTTTCACAAAAAAGGGATGTGATCTGGGACACTGGTAATTCTTCCATCACCGATAATTAGAAAAGGATTGCATTCAATTAGTGTTAATATCATTCAAGTTATCTATGGCCAATAAAGTACAAGGAGGTAATTTGTAATTCAAGTTTTTTGTTGTTTGTTTTTTCTTCAGCTAGCTACAAGCTGAGTTCTGAATTTTACATTGAAATATGTCTCAAATTTAAAACAAACCCTCTCAGAGGAGCATTTCTAATTTTGTGCAACTTTGATGCAGAGCCCAACAAAGTCCTATGAAGAGAGACAGTGCATCTTTAAGCTGATTGGCACTGAAATCCCATTTTCTTTAGCTGCATTCTATTAGCTTGGCCAAGTTATCTCGTAATTCTGTTAGTTCAAATATTTTTCCGTCAAGAATTTCTAAGAGTGTCTTCAAGTTATTGCGAAAAGCTTCTTGCTCATTCTGACTTTTCTCCAGACGTTGCTCTAGGTCAGACAGCTGGCCCTCCAGGTCTTTGTTTCGAATTTCTACTTCCTTCAGAGAAAATACATAACATGTTAATGTATTGGCTACAAACAGACAGCAGTCAAACCTCCTCCTGGTATTCATGAGCTACTTTTGTTTTCAGAACAATTTGCAATCCTTTAAAGTTTCCGTAGTACTAAAACCAGAACTGACATTTCTATTAGGACTGAGTATCTAACCTTTCTTCCATTTTTTTTTAGTAATTCATCTGAAGGACAGACGCTTCTGGAGAGGAATAAAATTCTGTTAGTATGCAAGGTGTTACGTTCAGTTATCACTTTAAAATTTGGAAATGTGGCACTTAATGAATATGGCTTTTCAGGTCCCCTTACTTAACCTGGATGAATTGCTCCACGCAGAGTCTCCAGGAGGTGGCCTCACACAGAAGCTCAACCTGGGCACTGCTTTGTGTTGTGAGGAGTACTGCCTAACTTCTGTCTCATGTTGCATGCTTTTTCACACTAAAAATTAAGACTGGAATAAAAACTAGCAGGACAGGTGAAATCACCTGTAGCATATTTAAAAACACGAGTGCAAGCCGTGACCTGGAGCAGCCTCCCACAAGCACAGGATGGTGCCTGCAGATGAGCTCTGCTCCCAGCACACACCGGGGCCCTTTCGCATCTCATTGCTAGAGCACGGTCACATCGCTTTGCAACAGCATGCTGCTCTGTCTCATTCACTGCACGTCTCATGCATTCCTGATGAATTTCTTAATTTTAGCTACGGAAACCACTTCTGCAGGCAGCACAGGAACAGTCTACTTAATGCACCTTGAGCAGCCATTTCTAGAAAAGTAAATTCTGAATTAGTACCTACATACGCTAGCATTTTTAAAACACCTCCTTTCTTTACAGCAGCTTTGCAGCACAAAGCTTAAACAGAGCTGCTCTGAGCTTTCAGACCAACCCATTTCACTTAGTCTTCGGGAGGGAGGCCTGACACCCCAAGCAGCCTCTGCCAGCAGCAAACTTCTCTTCCTGCCCTCCCCACCTCCCACTGATTGCACTGCCATTCCTCTGTCGCCCTCAAAGCTCTCCAGGTGCCACAGGGGTGGAAGGCAGAGCCCCAGACCTGGATAGGGAGAGCTCTGTTGAGCTCAGGACCTCTAGTCTCTAATCTCCTTGTAACTGGAATACCTCGTTCACTGCTCCTCTGTAAAGTGGCAAGTTAACAGAGATTTTAAAACCCTCTGGAGCTACTCAAAACCCTCATGGACACCAACATGTGCAACTGGCTGTAGGGAGCCTGCTGTAGCAGGGCACTGCACTAGATGATCTCCAGAGGCCCCTTCCAATCCCTACGATTATGTGATTCTGCAACAGAATTTTGGCCACTGGTCTCGAACAGCACAGCTGACAGGAATTACCCCTCGCTGCCAGCATGAAAATTATTTTAAACCATTTGACACAGACCAACATGGTCGCCGAAGGATTAAAGGAAACTAACTGAAGAAGACTGTTTGTAGGCACACCATAAATTAAAACAGATGTTTGTGCTTAGGTAATGACCTCACAGCTGTCAGAAACAAAAGAGCTGACTGTCACCCCGGCCAACACCGACACCCACTGCAGGTTGTCCTGCACCTGCCCTGCAGGCCAAGCTCTGGTGAGGACTGCGCCATGTGGTGCTGTGTGATGGCGCAGCACCCTGAAGCCAAGCAGGCATGTCCAGGGTGAGCCAGGGAACTCAGTGTCCTCTTGGCTCTGCTGGGATGGCACAGTCCCACCCATAGCTCATGCAGAACTGACTGAGCAAGCCTTTTGCAATTAATTTCTGGAAAACATTACTTCCCGACTGTTATTTTTGATCCCCACACATCTTTAGCTTGGGTTAGTATTAGTGACTTTTATAACAATACTCAATTCAGAATTCACGTCCTGCTAATGTGCAGCCTCCCATTGCAGATCAGTTTTCCTCAAAATTGTTCCTTATTAATGGAAGAAGTGGAGAGGTATCCATGTAATACAATCTATTCCCTCAGTTGTATCATTTCCCTTTATATGCAGTTAATCCCAGTTGACAATAAACTGACACTGATGATCCATTCAGACTCTGGACATTGTCTTTAGATGCTCCTACAGAAGACATAACGTCTTTTCATATATTATTTCCTCTTAGAAAATAAATAAATTATTAAGAAGTCATGTTTGTTATTTGCACTGTATGGATCTCTTGGGGAAGTCAGAGAAAGGATCAGAATAAAATATTCAGACCGTATACAACAGCTACACTCAGGGATCAGGCACAGTAATAAAGATATCCTCACTTATCATGAGTCACACTCATTGTGACTCACTCTTATGTCTTAACTAATGAAATTATTACGTAACAAGGGCCCTGATATTTACCCTTCACAGTGATAGCATGCCTCTACTTATTAAATTTGCCTATGATTGATTTCTAATTAATTCCCCACAAGTGTGTCAGAAATGCAAAATAACTTGAAATAATAATTTTTGGACAGTGCTTTTCATACAGGCTGCATTCCAATTAGTTATGTAATCCATTTGTGAACACAAGAGGGGAAGACATAAATCAGAAGAGAAAAGAGTGTGATGAACAGATAACGACTCTAGAAACAATCATCCATCCAGGCAACAGGTCTACTACATTAACATACGTGGGATGGGCAGTCTGGGGTTATAGATGAAAACACCATTTCTCTCTGACGTCACAGACATAGGGTGAAGGATTCAGAGAAGGCTGTAACTATCAAAGCAGGGGGAGTGCTGCAGTAAGCAAAGATTCAAGATCTTTTGAAAGAGCTGCATCTAGTCAGCAACAAGCTTGAACCTGAAGAACAGCAACTTTTATCTCAGATCTTAAGACAGCTTTAAACTTATTTCAATAGAACCACGTATAACCATTTTAAGAAACTGATCACCTACAAAGTGACATACGGACACATACATAATAAATCTACTTGTTAACTGCAGATATGCATATACAAAAAAATGCTGCAAACTTTATAATTGTTAATAAAGACTTAGCATTCTTTAATTTTAAGACATCTTTAATCTTATACTGGTCTCATTATTCTCCTTACTAAGGATAGCTGCTTTCCAACTCATTACTACTTGTCATGAGATTTCATACTGATACTATTACATACAAGAACAATTTCTAACTTTCATTATTATCTCTTTTTTAAGTCTCAGATAAGTTCCTTGTCAGATGAAAATTCCCATGATTAGTCTACACCCAGCAATAATTTTTGGAATAGTGGAACAGATGTATTAAAAGTAAAATCTTCAAAGTAACGTCCTAATAACATACTTTAAAAAAAAAAAATTAAAAAAGGAGGAAAATGAATAAAGTACTTTTGTTCTTATATGGTTTATTCTGTAGGTTAAAAATGAGATTCAAGAACGTTCCAATTCATATAATGTATTTCAAAGGATACTTGTTTAATGATCATTTAGCTGTGTACAGCTTGATGGAGCTTGTGTTTAGTGTGATTTGGGTCAAGGCGTATAAGGAACAGTGACGGTCACATTTAGCGCTTTGGATTTGGAACTGTTTAATGCCTGAATTTCCAGTTATATCAAAATTCTGAAGTCTGCATTCAAATTCGTTTCAGCTCCAGAGTTGGGTGGAGATTTGTGGTGTTCTAAATGGAATTTGGGTCAGTTCCCTCAGGAAAAATGTAATGTTTTATTGCAGATGGAAATTGTGGAATAAATTCCCAAGGAGCATCCTGATCCACCACTTCAACCAATACAGCATAAATTGCTGATGTAATCTGCTCACCTGAAGACCATGTTGCCCTTCTATCTAAATGAAGATGGTGCACTATAGCTCACCTGTAACTTCTGGGTCAAAGAATCCCTCTGTGCCTGGAGTTCTCTGGCATTGTCGATTTCTTGTTTCAATCTTTCGATTTCCTAAAGGAGAACAAACAATCCCTTTAACAAGACACTAGTGGTTTGGCTTCAACGCAGGTAAGCTGACTTTTTCTTCTTCTTCTCTTGAATCAGCCGTAGCAAAAGTACCAAGATGGGCAACTGGCTACTGCCATGCGAAATAAGCCATGCTCTCAATATTCCTGAATCATAATCCTAAAAAGGCCATTCAATTGTGGATGAACAACAATAATAAGTATTTTCTTTGTTACATAAGTCCAAGCCTCTTCTGCTTCAAAAGATGAAACAGTTTTTCTCCTAGAATATAAAAGGTTCTTGCAGTTGAAAATTGTAGACTTCATGATCTACTAGAATTCAACCTTCCCCTACTCCCCCCTCATTTTTTCATGAGAAAAATCCAATTTTCATCTGTATTTTATTATGTCAAAAAAATTGCCTGCTTTGGCCATTGATTTCTGTAAGAAACTTAAAGCTAATAAATACTTTTAAACAGAGGGCTGTACTTGCCTTTCCTTTGCAAAGAGGTCTTTGCATTCAGCATCCCAGCATAATTTGAAAGAGCATGGATGGGGACCAAAATGGGAAACATTGCCAACGTAAGTTGGTTAATCTCAAGTATGAGGGAGCCTGAAAAAGGTTTTCTTCCGTTTTGGGAGGATATTCTATTTACTACAAGGAGTCCCTCTCCTGCATTCTCCTCAGAAGGAGCTAACAACAGCCCCAAACTCTGCGGGAGGCAAGATCCTGAAAGTCACACTGGATCTCCAAAAACCCATACCAGTGCACGCTTTGTCTTTCATGGAGGGCTCAAAGAAGCTGATCTTGAATAGGGCAAACAAACCATCATATGAGGCTCTCCTTCCACCTTTTTCCTATCCTAAAAGGGCTGATTCTCAATCATTATGTAGTATAAATCTGCTTTTCTCTAGGACCCATGTCAATATAGGTCTCATTCCAATCTCTTCCATTTTCCAGGTGATCTGCACAAAGGGTCTAGCACAAAGGCAGACAGCACAATTAATATCATTCCTGTTACTGGCTGGAGATTTGACTTGCTTTGAAGGGCTGATCTTAGGGATCATAAAAGTCAGCTATATTAATGTAGCTTGAAATACAGATTGGTCTGAAAAGAGCATTGATCTATTTCTCGCTCCAAATCCCTCTCTCCAGAAAAAGAAAGCATGCTTATGACTGTCTTCCTTCTTAGTGAGTCTTCATAGCATCAGTGTGATGATAACTGCTCTAAAGAAACCACTTCTGCCACAACGTAGATTTATTTTTGCACAAAAAGATCTCAGAAATACCATAAGGGAAAAAAATGATACATTTTTTTTGTTCTTCGGATGCCCAGCGCTACATTCAACTGCAATTATATAATAAAAATATATTAATTTTTTTCAAATCAGCTAAACATTTATTTTAACTTTTTAACATCTATAGGAAATAACAGTGTTTACCAGTCACTGCAAGATTAATATCCAAAATCTTTAGAAATTATGTAACAATAAATAAATAAATAAACATTAGCAAATACCTCTTCTTTCTTCTTCAGTGTAGATTCTAATTCCTGTATTGTCTGGTTTAATTCTGTTTTATGTGTGTGGACTGCATTGGCTTGACTGCTCACACACTCTAGCTCAGTCACCTGTTGAAATAATTAGTAGCAACACATACAAAATTAACTGCAACTGTTTCAAAGTACCATTACTTCTTTGCATAAGTGGCTGCATTTGAAATATTATCACTCCTAGTTCTGGGTGACTTATGTGATGAAAATGAAGTTATTCTTATGAAGCCTGTATAACATTCCTCAAAAAACATTTTTGCAGAAAATGGCTACCATGTTTGCTACAATAACTTGGAAACAATAAAGTTAACACGTGCAGGCTAATTTAGCATTAATTAAAAGTAATATTTACTACTTATTTTATAGAAGAAGCTGTATTACTGTTTCAGAAACAGTAATGTCTAGATGAATAAACACAGATCTGTTCATTTAACTTACCTTTCCATCTGACATTTTTTAATGTTTCATCATCTTATTCAACTAAACAACAATGTTCCCTCCCTTCCTACCAAGCCAATTAATATTTCACAGCCTCATTTTCTGACACTGCTTTAAGTGTAACAGCAGACACTCAGCTACCAATGCACAGCTGCCAACTTCTTACATCCTTTTGATTCAGATCTCATCTCACAGTCACAGAGCCAACAGCTAATGGCACTTTTTGGTTTGGTGCAGTTTCTCTTTATTAGCATGCAGCATTTTCTATCTGCCCTTGGATAAGACATCTTGCAATGGTATATAACCTTTCCATTTTACTTCAATTGAAGAGATGTAAATATCCTGCCACTCATAGAAACTGACCAAAACAAAAACAAAAAAAAAAAGCACCGAAGAAATAAAACAGAGCCTAAATAAGAAAGTCTTTGTTCACAGACCTCTCAAATTATGGATAGAGAATTCTCACACCACATGTCTGCATGGGTATCTGCACCAAAACCCTGCTGTTAAATAACAAATTGTCAAAAATACATGTAATTAATAAACCAATCGCTTTTTCTTTATATATATATACACCTGTCAATTTTAGTAATTAGTCTTGAATAGAGTTGCATCATCTAACTACAGAACAAATCTAACTCCAAAACTTCTTAGAAGAACTGATGTTTCCATGCTACCCAATTTGGCAAGGTAAACTAGTAAGTCTCAATTTAACTGCCCACAAAAAGCAGACCCACGACAGTGAGCAGGCATGCTTTGGGACAATTTTCTTGTTCTGATTTTTGAGAAATGGAGATCAGTACGCTCCATCACCAGCGAATGCCAGTAAAGCCACTGTCATGCCAGTAATTTCAGATTCTGAATTGTTTGTAGGCTTAAATGGAGATTACAGGGTGCAGGGAGAAGCTGAGAGAAAGCCAAGATTGAAATAGAAGAAAATTAAAACAAAATCCCTCTCAGCTTTTCCCTTCTGAGTCACAGGGCACGAACCTTCGCTGTTAACAGTCATGGCTAGTCTAGGTTCTCCTCCTATAAAGCTGTAATTTGGCATTTTTGCACATCAGGTTTATAGATGTTGAGACACTAAAATTATAGCAATTCTTAGGAGGGATAAGGGAAATTAGGGAAGAGAAGATAGCTTGACAACACCCCCAACCCCCAACATGAATACACTAAGAATTATCTCATTTACTAGAATGGTCCCATAAGAAATATCTGCACTCATAACAAAACAGTAACAACAGTTTATTCAGGTTTATACGCAGCCAAGCATTATGACTGCAGTCTTAGATCATTTTCTCAGTTTGCTAAAATTACATACAATTATATATATTTAGATTTTTTTCTGACTACTACCAATTGCAACTGTTACAGTGCTCACTACAATAATTACACAAACAGTAATGATCAGTATGCAACATACTCTCTGGGATAGATCTATATGTAAAGAGTGTCTGAACTAACATGCTGTTTTACACTATTCTGTGTAAACACATCAAGAATGACAAAGTCATAGAACAAGTTAGGCTGGAAGGGTTGTTCATTTAGTTCAGGCCCTCATTCAAAGCTGGACACATTTTGAAGTCATATTTGGTGCTAAGGGTCTTTCCCAGTCAAGAACCATTCACCATTTAATAGAGTTGCCACACTTTTACATGTTCCTACATTTCTGCCCTAGGCTCAGCATAAATCCTGCCACTAATGCTTTATGTTGAGCTCTAGTTCATATTAAACTTTTGCTACAACTGCCAAACTCATCCACCACTTCCAAAGTTGAACCTGTTGAACATTTCCAAGCATTTCTGCTGATGGAACTGGTCTTTCCCCCCTACTTTGCCCTGGTGAGGCCACATCCAGAGTACTGTGCCCAATTCTGAGCTCCTTGGATCAAGGAAGATAGCAAAGTTCTAGAAAGAGTCCAGAAGAGGTCTACAAATATGAGGGGCTTTGAGCACCCACCTTATGAAGAAATGCTGAGAGACCTGGGACTGTTCAGCTTGATGAAGAGAAGACTGAGCAGGTATCTTCTCAATACTCAGGAATCTAAAGAGTGGGAGGAAAGTGGGAGGAATGGGGCCAGGCTTTTTTGTTGATGCCCAGAACAAGGGGCAATGAGCACAAACTGAAACACAGTAAGTTCTAACTGAGCATGAGGAAAAATTTCTTCATTTTGAGGATTGCAGAACACTGGAACAACTGCCCAGAAAGCAGTTGTGGAGCCTTCTTTTCTGGAGATACTCAAAACCTGCCTGGCTGTTTTCCAGTCTGCTTCCAATCTGTACACAATCAACTTTAGCAGAGAGGTTGGACTAGATGATCTTCAGAGATCCTTTCCAAATGGTATGATTCTGAGATTCTGTAAATACTCATTTACACACTCAGCAGGAGAGACAGAAGAAAACTCAGTCCCCAAACTACCTTCTTAGTGCTCCAAAAGCAAGGGTGCGTACGTGTCTCCCATGAGCTGACGTGGGTGAAATGTTACTGTTCTCAGCTGCCTATATTGCTGCTAGCTGGAAATGCCCCCTGGAAGAGACCATTTATGGCCACATGGCTCAGGTGAACACTGCTCAGTGTGCCCAGGGCAACTCAAGACACCTTCTGAACACCTTCTGTGTTAAGCAAACAGCTGATTTTGCTTGAGTGAGTAGGGTTTGCTATATAGATCTTCTTGCCGACAGTCAGGCACTCCCAGAAGGGCAATTAATTACCCATTACCTAAAGGGACTGTGATGTGGACTCTAGTCTAGCTTTTCCCTGGGCAAAAACACATCTCTGTGATTCTGTGATTTCTTACTGCTTATGCAAGAAAATAATGCATTGTTCAACTGTTTTGTTAAATGTTTTTTGAAAAAACAGTAGCAACAACAAAAAAGGACAATTAAAAGGACATGGTTACTTTAGTCAGTCTTATTTAAATGCCTATTCCTATACAAATCTGAAAAGATATCAAATATTTTCACAATGCTCTCTCCCTCAGTGTACCTTTACATAAGAAAATCATTTTATGACCTTTTAAAAAATCTGTAGAGTAAGATGGTTGGAAAGCTGTGCAACATAAAGCATATGTGATTGAAAACATAAGTAACAAAAGCTAAAGCTCTAGGCAAAAATCTGGATAACATTTACTTGCTTAGTTCCCTTGTTTTAAATTGAATTTTTTTTCCTCATGATCATTGGTCCAAAAAAACATTAAAAACAACTACTTAAGCATTATGCACAGAGGGAGGCAAAGAAGAATGGTAAAACATTTTAATCTGACCCTCCCAATTGCTATTTTCAGGGACATCTCCTTACATATTTTTTTCATATTTAAGAGCAAGGTACAATCAATCATTCAAATTTTTGCACAGTAACATTAAGCAACATTAACCAACTTACTAAAATTTGTTTCTGATACAGAATTCTGACTGTATTCTGAATTCTGACAAAGACCTAAAGAACAGTCTTTGAACAATAACATATTAAACAAAATTCTTTCTGCCACCATAAGACTGCATATCTGAAAAAAGTCAAAACTGTGACTTCCTAATTGAGACTTTAAAAAAAAAAAGAAAAAGGAACATTGCTCTTAGCCCCTACTTCTGTATTTTACATTATCACCGAGGTAATCATAGCTCATAAAGAAAGAAGATCTGAAAGGGCTATTTGGTGACTATTTAATAGGATAATTTTTCTATTATATGGAAATTATTATACCTAAACGCCTAGTTTAATGAGAAATACACCAGCTCAAATAAGACAGAAACACAACTTGTTCTGACAAAACCTTTTCTGCAGAGGCCATTCAAGACTTTTCCAGGGATTTTGATCTAGGGTCAACAGTTTATAAACAGAGAACCAGGCAGAAGTTTTCATCGTAGTGTTCAGCTGCTGGCAAGACAGAAGGGAGGCTGTGTAACAGAAGGAAGAACAGATTTTATATGAGCTTAAGACAGTGTCTGCACAAAGGTACTCCAAGGAAGCAAACCAAATCAAAGCCTAAGAAACCAAGTGAAGAGACTGTATCAAATCTCAAGACAGACATCTGCTTAACTAGTGAAGATTCTGGTCAGAGGCAAAGAAGTGGGAATATTTCAAGATGCCACCCTCCCAAAGCAATTACTGACTGAATGGATCTGGGCTATATTTGCTTTAGGTTGACTCATTTTTTTCAAACCAGTTTCTTGAGATAGCCATGTACTCTTCTGATCTCCATCAACAGAATTTTTTATTTGAGATCTTAAAGTTAGAAGCAATAGGTCATGAATTTCTTCTTAAACTTCACAGACATTACTTCAACTATTACAGAAACGTAGAGAAAGACAGCTTAAGATAAATTTTCAGTGTTGCTTTAGTTTGTTTTATGGATACTATGACACTCTTTAATGTGTTTTCTAAAGATGTTTTTGTCATTTGTATTTATTGTAGAACACAATATCCAAGGTCTACTAACCCAGGCTATAGTGCAGAACAGCAGAATATTCATGTGTAGTTTAAGTATTCCATGTGTATTTTTAGCTGGTTGAGTTATATCCCTTAATGGATCGTAACTGCAACTGTGATAATATTATTCTATCAATAATTGAAGATGAGCATCCTACAGAGAAAGAAGAGCCCTCTGCTTTCCACAATGAGAAGAAAAATGATATCATGTCTCTCAGCAATACTTGGAATAACAGTTTCACATGATTTTTGCTCAAGAAGTTTCTCAGTTCTTCTTGGTGGACAGTAAGATGGAGAAAGCCAATTATAAAGAACAATCTCATATAGCTTTCAAGAATAAAAACTCTGGGAAGATTTTTGGATCTAAGAAATGTGAAAATGCAGAAAACAAGAAAAACTGCATTTCAGGGTAGATGCTGAAAGAAAAAAAAAGTGAAGTATTATTCAGATGGATCATTTCTGACGTCAAATTTACTCTTGCCATTTTCCGAGATTTACCCATACATTAAATGAGAACGTGGGGGAAGAAAGAATTTTTGTGAATTAACAACAATATATTATTTTTCTTCAATTTATAAATCAATTAAAGATTTTGCTGAAAAAGTCACATTTTTCTCTTTGGGCACTGAAGCCTCAAGCCATGAAAATATCAGAATGTTTTCCACAGTTCATTTCTGCGGAGTGAAAGAAGAATAATCCATCATTTGCTTGATTTTTGTGAAGAAAGTAATGAAACTGCAGTAGGAATATCTGAAAATATAGGAAGTGTACTCAATGCTCTGAGCATCAGCCATGAATTGTTTTTTCAACTGATAATTCTGATGCTAACTTCAGGGGACAGCTCTTTGTCTGCAATCCAAGTAGCAAGTATTTTTTCCAGATATCTGACCATTTCATTAAACACATACAGTGGCAAACATGGCACAGATAGGTCATCCTTTAATCTTTAGGACTTCAAGTCCTGTAATTTCCTTATCCTGCAATGGAGTTTTGGAATGATGATGAAGAAGCCTTTGATGATGATGAAGAAGGGCCTTTAAGTGAAAAACATTTGTTTTATGTTTTTGTAAACTTTCCCAGACTGACAGCAGTTACTTTTCTAGCATCTCACATTAAGAGTAAGTGCATTCCCAAAAAAAAAAAAAAAAAAAAAAGTAAAGAAATAGTCTTGGGTCATAAATGGAAATCTGCTCTAAAAGTAAACAGTGCAAACAGAAAAAGACAGATAAAACTTGCCTTCAATTCAATAACGTTCCATTAAAAAAGCAGGCTTCACTTTCTGATTACAGGAAACAAAACAACCATTACTGATTCACCCGCTATGTGTGCAAAAGGACTATCTTTTTAAGAAATTTGAAGCATTAAACAAGGCTTGAATCTTGATAAAGACTACACGTGGACTATTAGTATTAGGGACCTGAGAGTATGTGCCAACCAACAAAAGCCAATAAGAAAACCAATATGAAATTTAGGATAGTTGAAATAGGCTTGGGGGAGCAAAAATGTGTATCTGACAGGAAGATACACACTTGAAACAAAACGTTTGGCTTTTCTCCTTTACTTATCTCCCAGTATCACACAAAGATGGCCTCCCTTCACAAGGCTTTTCTCAAGCATTTTTAAAATACCACTCTGGTTTTCTTTCTATTAGAAACTAGTTCCACTGTGAGGATAACAGACCTTAAGCAGATAATTATTGCCTCTTCTAAATCAGAAACTCTTCTTTTAGAAATATATTATAATGTCAAAAATTATTGTTTTCCCACATACCTTCTACAAACTTGAGTATAACAGTTATAAAAATCAGCTTCTCCAGACCTTACTATGTTGTTCCTAACCTCTTAATATTCCTCAGAACACCTCTGTTGAACATTTGGTCAATATTTAACATCATTTAACTTATTTTGGGCAAGAGCTACCTTACTATTTTTTTTCTTTTTCAAGACTTTCAAGCACGACAAGAATTTGACTGCAATTCCAGATTAATAGAACATATGTGTAAAAGTATTGATTTATCTATTTTCTGCACTCACGACTCATCAAGTGGTACACATCTGCTTCAATCAAATGCATTAAAAAATGCTAGCAAAATGGTAATCCCACTATTTCAATTAAATAGCCAAGCTAACCATACTTAGCCTGCAAAATGCTTATCTATTTACTTTATAAACAAATGGTGCCACATGACTCATATGTGAGTTAAATTTATTTAGGAAGGAAGTTAAACTTGGACAATTTTTTTCTTTAATCAATCATTCTAAATTTAAAGCTAATGTAAGCTCAGTCTGTTCTGTAGGAAGAGGAGGGACACATTCTTGAAGGGAGAATGACGAGAATGGATCTCACAAAAAAAAAGGTTGTACTGTCAGTATATATATAATTTTTTATTAAAATTACATTCATCAGTTTCTTGTTAACAAACTGTCTGTCACCTTATTTCGTATTTCCAATTTCAGGAAATTTCCTTCCTCACTCACATAAGACCGAACAGTTCTTCACAGTAACCTCACACTGGTGCTAACAAACGAACGCTGACTTCTCAGCAGGTGAGAAGTCCACATTATTAGCTATGAACCAGCAAGCAATCACCCATCTGCATGTTTAAAATTGAATCTTGGCTACTCAGTTATTAATGCAGATGACAAAAATGAAGAGGTTACTGATAAAGGTCTGTAAAGATGGCTTATATGGAGTCCCATTCTTCTTTAAAGATAGTTAAAGAAAGAATCTTGTTTTCTTTAAGTAGCATAGAAATGGCCCAGTAAAATGGTGGTATTAATATATGCTCATGATTTTTTTCAGTGTCCACTTTAAAATTTCCTTTAATAATAGTGAAATCAAGGTCCATTATTTGTCAGGTGTTCTTGATGACTGCATAATTCTTATTCATACTTATTTCATTCACTGGATGAGAGAACCAGAATATAGTAAGATAACCATATCTTATTTCCTAAGAAATTTTGGAAGAACGACAACCTAGAGTTCAGGAATTTACCTTTTAGAAATACCCAAGAACTCAATCACTTCCCTTCACGATGGTATTAGAGGTTTCTTTTCCTGCAGATGAATGGTCTTCAATGATTATAACATTCTTAGTATGCAGTGGTGTTATTAGATTTGTCATTGCCCAATGTCATAGGATGATTTACTTTAGCAGCTAGCATGCAAGAAATGCATAGTTTCCATTTTTACTTGACAAAGGTGAAACTTTGGGTTACTTTCCATAATTCATATTACCATTCAATCCTCTCCCTTCTATGATACCAACATTAGTCTTAGTATCAATGCTATTTTATTTGTCTGAAGTAGCTACTTCAGATTTATTTATTTTTGCTACAAAGCTGTTCTAATCTAATGAACCCCTTTTTGACTTCAAAAAGCTACACAGGATGTGTAGGAGTGCTCCCCAGTCCTGTTTAAGGGAAATCTCTATTCTTCTGCTTCTGAGCAGATTAGAGGACAGGAAGTTTAGAACTCCCAGTTCTAGCTCTTGACTGTGTTAAGCTCTTGTCTGGGCATCATATCTTCTCAAAATTATTATCTATTTATTTGAAGGAAAAATCCATACAAGAATTTAGTGAACTTTTGAAAAATATGTCTGACAAAATACCAATATACAACATTTCTGACTTAAGCTCATAATATATCAGAAGAGAACACAAAACTTTAATTTATTGAGACCTTTACACTCAGTCACACTGAATCTGTATTCTGTTTCTCCTCAGCTCCAGGCATTATTAATGCAGAAAACAAACAGGAGAAAGAAGATAAAAACCTCAGAGAAAGCAAATAAATGTGGTTTAATGTGAGAAACTGAATTGATAATGAGAAAATCTTAATTAGGAAAAAAATGCTCAATGATTTTTTTTTTATGCCATCAAAATCAAATACAGAGACATTACAGTTTTGTCTCTACATTTTAGAAAGTGTAAACTGTTATACAAAGAAAAGCTACTTCAGTCAAATTTAAAGCAGGTACAGAATAAAAAATCATAGAATCATAGAATCATAGAATTGCAAGGTTGGAAACTACCTGCAAGATCATCTAGTCCAACCATCCTCCCATTACCATTGCTACCACAAGCTACTAAACATATCTCACAGCTCCTCATCCAGGTGCCTCTTGAATACTGCCAGGGACGGCGACTCCAGCACCTCCCTTTGCAGCCATTCCAGTGCCTGACCACTCTCTGAGAGAAAAGGTTCTTCCTCATGTCTAACCTGAAGTTAGACAAGTTGTCTACCTCCTTTGGTACAACTTGCGGCCATATCCTCAGGTCCTGTCTGTTGCCTGGGAGAAGAGGCCAAACCCCTCCTCTTCACAACCTCCCTTCAGGAAGCTGTAGAGTTGTGGGGTTTAAAGTAATTTAAAACATCTTAAAAAGCAAAGCTTGCAGCGAGTACTGCATGAGAGTGCGAAGCTCTGCAGAAGGACCTGGACCGGATGAATTGATTCAGGCCGCATTAAATTGTATGGCATTCAACAAGGCTAAATGCCAGGTCATAATGTATCTATGTAGCAGCATAGGCTTGGGGAAAAGAGGATGCAAAGCTGCGTAGCAAGCACCCAGGAGTGCTGGTCAACAGCTGGCTGAACACGAGCCAGCAGTGCACCCAGGTGGCCAAGAAGGCCAGTGGTATCCTGGCTTGTATCAGAAACAGTACGCCCAGCAGGCATAAGGAACTGTCCCACTGTAATTGGCAGTGGGGAGGCCACACCTGGAGAATTGTGTTCAGTTTTGGGTCCCTCACTACAAGGATATGGAATCACTGGAATGCGTTCAGGGAAGAGCAACAAAGCTGATTGGGGTTACTAGAGAAAAAAAAAAAGGAGGAGCAGCAGAGGAAACTGAGTCTGGAGAAAAGGAGGCTCAAGGGAGAACTCTTTGCTCTCTAAAAATACTGAAAGAGGTTGCTGCAAGGCAGATGTCCGTCTCTTTTCTCAGGTAACAAGTTAGGATGCAAGGAAATGGCCATAATAAGTTGTGCCATGGGTGGTCTGGATTGGACAGCAGGAAGAATTCCTTCACAGAGATGGCGGCCAAGCATGGGCCCAGGGAAGTGGTGGAGTTCTCATTCCTGAACGTAGTTAGGAGACATTCGGATGCAGCACTAACAGACAAGATTTAGTGATGAGACTCAGTAGGTAAGTTAGTGGTTTGGCATGGTGATCTTGAAGGACTTTTCCAACCCCTATGTTTCTATGAACCAAAAGATTCATTTTATCACAGTGAATGAGAATAATAGAAACTGTGAGTGAGATATAAAGTAAAACAAAAGAATGTCTGTAAGTAAATTATCACAAACTTGAAACTGATGAAAAAGATACCATAAGATCTTCCTAAATAAATAGTATTAGCAACAAAAAGACTTTATTTATATAAAGAGGCAACTATTTATGTAAATACAGCTATCTATAAGGCTATTTATTCGAAGAGAAAACTAAAAACAGAAATAATAACATAAAATGTACTAATATATATTTACTAATATACACTGCATTACTTCCCCCCACCACTCTTGACAGAAGATATGAGTCTGCCGTGTCTTGCAGATAGATGACTCAGGCACCAAACCTAAAGCCACAATTGAATTATACATAAACCACAAAATATATTATTAAATTGCACTAAACATAGCAGCTAGAGCTGGAAGTACAGTTCTTAATTTTGAAAGCTGGTCTATTCTGTACAAAACTATGACCTTTATAAGTGAGCATATCTATCTAATGCATGGAGATGTACTCACATCTTTCTTCTCCAGCAGGCAAGATTATGTAATAGCCATCTTGTGCATATAAAACAACAACTACATTGCAGCTAAACATGCAAACTAATTTCCAAAATTTTCTTTCTCCTTGAAGTAAATTTTTCTGTAAGTATTTCTATAAATCATTTATTCACCCATTTTCAACACAGTTCCTTTTGCATCAAACAGCATTTCACTTTCGAATTGGTATCATATGCAAGTTTCAGCATGGCCAACTCCAATTAGATATTAGGAAAACAGGGAAGAAAAACATTGGAAGAGGTTATGCAGAGGCACTCTGGATTCTCCATTTTCCAGGACTTCAATCCTGGTCCTGAATAACCTGCTTAAGCCTGGAGCTGGGTCTAACTTCAAAGTTGGCCATGCTTTCTGTGTGGAGTTGGCCAAGGTAAGCTGCAAGTTCTCTTCCATGTAAAATGATTCTGTGGTACTGTGAAATGAAGATGGATTTTGTCTCATTTGACTAAAAGCATTTGTAGAGGACTATCTGGATGATTATCTTACGGAGATGGACAAGCAGTTACAGAAGCAAATTCACAGACTATATTATTAAGTTTTCTTACATAGTGCACTTACTTACGTTTTTGTTTCTATATGAATTATATATATTAAAAAAAGATCACTATCTTAGACATGATATGTAACTTCTATCATGTCAGGGGAGATGGATTCCACAGCTTAACAGATAAATATCAGACACATGTACAGACTGGGAGAATAGAGCAAACTCCTGCCAAAAGGGAATTAGGAGTACAGGTGGATTGTAAGCTGGGCATGAGCCAGCAATGTGCCCTTGCAGCCCAGAAAGCCAACCACATCCTGGGCTGCATTAAAAGAAGAGTCAGAGGGCAAGAGAAGTGATCCCGCCCTTCTACTCTGCACTGGTGAGGCTTCACCTGGAGTGCTGCATCCAGGTGTGGAATCCTCAGTACAGGATAAACATGGACCTCTTGGACAGTGTCCAGATGAGGGCCACAAAAATGGTCCAAGGGATGGAATACCTTCTCTGTAAGGAAGGCTGAGAGCGCTGGGGCTGTTCAGCCTTGAGAAGAGAAGGCTCTAGGGAGACCTGAGTGTGGCCTTTCAGTATCTAAAGGAAGTATATAAGAAAGAAGAGAACAGACTCTTTAGCTGGGTCTGTGGTGATAGGACAATGGGAAATGGTTTCAAACTAAAAGAGGGGAGATTTAGATTGGATATAAGAAAAAGAAAATTTTACAGTAAAGTACACTAAAAGACACTAGAATAGATTGTCCAGAGAGGTGGTGGATGTCATATCCTTGGAGACATTCAAGGTCAGGCTGGACCAGGTTCTGAGCAAGCTGATCTAGCTGTAAATGTCTCTGTTCACTGCAGAAGAGCTGAACTAGATGATCCTTAATGGTTCCTTCCAATTCTAGGGATTCTATGATTCTTTGATAAGAACTCATTGATAAGAACCTAAGTCTTGGGGGTTCTGATGGACAAAAAGCTGGACATGAGCCAACAGCATGCACTTGCAGCCTGGAAGGCCAACTGCATCCTGGGCTGCATCAAAAGAAGGGTGGCCAGCAGGAATAGGGAGGTTGTTGTCCCACTCCGCCGTCATGAGACTTCATTTGGAATACTGCATGCAGATCTGGGGCCCCCAGCACAAGAAAGATGTTGAGCTGTTGGAGCAGGTCCAGAAAATCAGAGGGCTGGAGCACCTCTTCTAAGATAATAGGCTGAAGCAGCAGGGGTTTGTTCAGCATGAAGAGAAGGCTGTGGGGAGATCTCATTGTGGCCTTCCAGTACTTGAAAGGGATTTAGAAGAAAGCTGTGGAGAGACACTCTGTCACAGTGTCTAACAGCTTTAAGCTAAAAGAGGAGAGATTTAGATTAGAGGTTAGGAAGAAATTGTAACTGGATGAGCCTTAAGGTCTCTTCCCACCCAAGCCATTCTGTAATTCTGTAATTCTATGGTAAACCAAACAGAATGATTACATCATACAGTTTCATAACACTCCTTGCTACTGAACATACCATAGCCAACAGTATCCAGATGCAGCATTTCACAAGCACATTTTCTGTATGTGTAATGGAGAAATATCTGTATCACAATTTCTTTCTGAAATGGAGCACTGTTTCAAATTGAAAGATCAGTTTTCAACACGCAGGGTAGAACAGCTTTTGTATTATTCTATACAGGTAACGAATTGAGATGATCAATGCACATTTTTGCCTAGAGAGTTTGATTTACAGTGTTAGCCAAGCCTATATTTCTCTTAAAGCAATTCCAATACAGAGCAGTACTCTTCATGAACTATCCTATAATAATTTACACACACCTGAGAGCCATAAGCACAGAGATATGCAAGACATCAGTAAGTCTGGTGGTCAACAATTATTTGAAACTTTAATACAAGCATGTAGATGATGACTGTAAGGGCACAGTGTAGATGATCCCATGTTACAGAATTTTATTTTCCTTCAGAAATACAAAATAAGTGCAGGAAGTTTGTCTGGCAGAGGTTACAATGATTACAAATAATCATCTATTAATGAATGTAGCTAATAGTGATTGTCATTAGCAGTACAGCAATATGAAGAAAAAGGGATCATCTATCATCACAACTTGTTCATCTTGTCTCATGGGTTTCTCAGCAGTGGGCAGAAAATTCAGTTACTGTTATTGTTCTGTTTTACTTTTTCTTATCTTTGTTGGATCAGAGCTGCACTGTCTCCTCTTTGCCACTGAAGTTACACAAACATATATTGAGCTTGTGCCTCAGTAGAATCTTTCTGGAGCAAAGCAATTTTGCCATCATCTGCCAATCTCTTGAATTGAAAACAATTTGCAAAAAAAGCACCAGTTTTAATTACACTTCATGCATTTCATCTAGACAGATGAACACATGCAGTTAGGGTCTATTGCAAAATGTCATTCTTCCCAATTAAACTCATTTAGCTGGGATTGCAAGATTCTTGTTTCAAGACAATTCCCAACAGCCTGATATTTGCTATGGTTTCTCAAGTCATGGGAATTCTTCCTACTCTTCTGGAGTTAGAATAAGGTTAGTAGCAGCCTGCAGAATTTCTCACTCTCACACCAATAGGATGCTTGCTTTTGTGTGGAATATTTACTGGAAGTGACATACTGAAATATCCACTTCTTGACAGAAACTGCACCCCAGCGTGGAATGTGATGGATAACCTGTTCCATGATTGTTCCCTAACGTGACCTGCAATCTTAGCTGTTAGCAAACATGAGGTGAGATGACACTAAGAAAAAGCAGCATGGAGGGCAGAGCAGAGTGGAGGACCCATGGCCAGACTCCATAATCTTTTCAGGGATGGGGACACAGTGATACCTTGGAACTGATAACCTGCCTTGTTGTACTGAGACAGCCATGAACCAGCAGTTTTCCACCTTTCTGTTTGACTAGAGTCACTCAAGCTTCACCTTAAAGTAAGAAAATAGTATACAAATGCCTTAGGAGGAGAGAAATGGAAAGGAAGATACCACTGCTGACTTCCAAGATCAGTCAATGGGCTGAGTTTCCCTTCCTCCCCATAAGGACACCCATTGGATAACACTTGCAAACAGAGTTATGCTGAGTGCTGCCCATGGGAAACTTAGGAATACGCTGTACAGAGTTATTCCCTAATTCAATGCATTTGCAGTTGGCCACACTATTCTTATTTTTAGTCAACCTCAAACGCTTCGCACACAGCTCATTTACCAACAGCACTCCAAAATAACCTGTATTCCTGTTCCTTTAATAAACTGCACTGTTCACTAATCCAGCCATGAGAGTTCTCATTGAATGCAGACAAATTCCTCAAGGGGCATCGTGAGAGCCCATTTGAACATGACTAGATGAATTGGGCAGTGTGCTACTTATGAATCCATAATTGTGATAATGCTATACTGAATGTGATCAGACTTAGAGTGTTGAACTGAACATCGCCCAGAATCTAAGCCTACCCACCCCTACACTCTCTGATATCTGAGGACAAGCTGGAACGCAAATGGGGTTATTTTCTGTCAAACTTCTCAGTGACTACTAACAGCCTTCACTGGACAGGTTCAGTGCAGGTCTGAGAGAACCTTCTGCAATTTGGCTAACCACAGTTTCCATATCTTATTTTGTCCAATAGAGTTCAGCATATAAAATCAAATTAAAAGGTCTGCTGTGTTTGTACTTGACCTTTCCCATCTGTCAGTTTATTCAAAAACACTGTTTTCATGCACAAAAGTATACAGAATCATAGAATGGCCTGGGTTGAAGAAGACCACAGTGATCATCTAATTTCAACTCCCCTGCTATGTGCAGGGTCACCAAACACCAGACCAGGCTGTCCAGGGCCACATCCAGCCTGACCTTGAATGCCTCTAGAAATGGGGCATCCACATCCTCTCTGGGTAACCTGTTCCAATGCGTCACCACCCTCTCTGTGAGAAACTTCCTCCTAACATCCAACCCAAACCCTTCGTTTCTAAGTTTAAAATCACTCCCCCTTATCCTATCACTATCTATCCTTGTAAACAGTCATTCTTCCTCCTGTTTATACACCCCTTGTAAGTACTGGAAGGCCACAATGAGGTCTCACCAGAACCTTCTCTTCTCCAAGCTAAAAACAAGCTCAGTTCCATCTGTCTTAGTTTCAGCTGGGATGGAATTGTTTTCTTCAAAGTGTCTGGTATGATGCTATGTTTTGTTTCTAGGAGAAAAACAATGTTGATAACACATAACCAATGATTATAGTTGCCTTCTAAGCAGTGTTGCATAGAGCCAAGGCCATTCTCAGCAAAGGGTCCAAGGAGCTGGGAAGGAAGAGAATTAGGACAGCTGGCTTAAACTTGCCATATGACATACCATATGACATCAAGTGGAAGGAGTTCTGAAGGGGGTATGAGTTCATCTTGCTCCCTTCTGCTGATAGGGGGCTAGCTGAGCATCAGTTGGGGAACAGTGAGCAATTACTTATGCATCACTTATTATATACATATATATATATACATATCCATTTGTCATAATTATTATCCTTTTCCTTTTCTCTATTGTAATAAATAGTTGTCTCTCAACCCACAAATTCTGTTTCATCTTTTTCTATTCTCTCCCCGTCCCGCTGGGAAGGGGAAGAGTGAGTGAACAATTGTGTGAAGCTCAGTGACCTGCTGGGTTAAATCACAACAAGGTCCTTTTTTTGTTTGTTTTTTTTTCTTTCCTTGACTTAAGTTAATCTCCTGATATTAACAAAACTATAATAAATTTCCCCCAAGTACATCTTTCCTCCATACATATCTTATGATTGCCTTCAGTTTGCACAGAAATATGTCTTAAGCTACAATTACAAATTCATGTGGATAAAAAAAGAATGATTTATAACAATATATTAAGTGTTACATAGGAAAAGAGAAGAAAAAATGTATACTTGTTTTCACAATGCGGCCTTCAACTTTGCATACTCTATTACTCCTGGAAGACTGTTGCTCTTACCTGCACTATGCTCTACCTTCTGGTTTGGCAAAAGACTTCTGCAAAGAAGTGTAAAGAATGGGATCCTGTCCCTTTTATATGAATGCAGGAGCAAATCTTTAATTGCACACTGTGAGCTTGATCCTATGCTGAGTTTTCTTTGGGTACAAGGACAAAAGGAAGCTGTTGGGCTTCAGCACCTCTGGAAACAAGAGGATTTTTTAATTTACAGATCTGATGTCACGTTTCTATGGGTTTAAAGGCAAGAGGACACTGAATGTAATGACTCCATAGCATTCTATGGAGAAGGCCCTGAAACAAATATGATGCAGCTGACTTAAAATGAAGAGTGAATGCTGGCAAAGATGTTCTGTGGTTCACAGCTTAGGTAACTTTTGCTGAAAAATCCTCTACAGAAAAGGAACTGATAGAAAAGAACTTCCCGAGAAACTCCATGTGCTTTGAAGTGATCATTACTGTCTGTGTCAAAGATTTACCTAAATCTTCAACATTACGCTTATTAGTTCTATTTCAGTATGAGTAAATATATTCACCAGTAGTTCCGTCTCAATGACTCTGACTGTTTGACTTAACTTACCCGCTTATGAAGACGTTCTGCTTCCTCCTGATATGCAGCAAGCTGTTGTTTCCATTGTTTTACATTGGCAGTGGACTCCAGCAGGGCTGCTGTGAGCTTAGCATTATTACCCTTGAGCGTGGCCAGTTCTGCCTCCCAATGCTTGCTGATTGTCGAACTGCAAGAACAGAATGAGAATGCTCAGACACCTCTGTGACTAAATGCTCAAATGAGAATGCAAGTGCTCAAATACCCAAGCTTTAAATGCAAAAAAATAGTAATCAACAGAATTTTTAATATAAATATATCGTTGCTGGAAAACAACCTCTCATCTCCCAGCTCAACAGCTATTTGTTTTAATAAAATGTTAAGGAAGATGAAATACACACCAACTTCCCAAATGCAATACCTCGTCATTTTACAATATGCATATAATTAGTCATCATTTTAACATATATATATTAAGTGCTTTTTCAATCCATTCCTTAATGAAAGATATTGTAGAAAGAGATCTGTCACAAGATAAAGAGAGATAATGTAGTGCTTTGGAACTACAGCTTAGTAGCCCTAATGCAAGCCTTCTGTTACTGACATACACTTTATACTTCCTTTTTTAAAATTAATTTATACTTAAAGTTTGAAGATCTTAAATTTCAGCATCATAATAGTGTTAATTATACTTCAGTAATATTGGCAAAGAAGCTAAAGATCAAGAAGCACAGAGATATTTTTCCATTACCGCAAATTGGATTCTGGTGGTAGGGTTTACTGAGCAGCTTATGGAGGAACAATTCCTGCCTACAGTTTAGTTATTATCTGAGCAAATACAGGTCTTTAGTTTTCAAAAATAATTAATCATCCATCATCTGTAGACTCCATCCTTACACTAGTATGCAAAGGAAAAAAACCGTCAGACATATCAGGTGAATGTATTAGTATTCAAACAGGTGATCATTGTTTACTTTTATAAAGACAACAGCATGTGAGGTGCACATCTACATGGAACATTCAGAAAGAAAATAATTCCTTTTGTCTAATTGGCTTACTATTAAAAGCATCATTGAAAACCAATGATCTGTAAATCTGATCAAAATGACTTTGCATATATGGTGAATTATGAGTAATTATTATAGTCTATTTCTAATTATTATAATGCAATATGTTTAATTATGCTTTGCATTTAAATTTATAGATTTATTTGAACTTTGCAATGAAACATTCTGCCACCATTTTACCTACTAGGTTTCTTTTTTTGCAACTGCATATGCATAGCCTGTCCCACAAAAGCATGTTTCAGAAACACGATGATTCTTAGAGAACTTCCTGAGCTGTTCAAAGCCAGCCAGCCACCAAGTAATATTCATTGCTCATTCAGATCACATTTACTATTTCACTAACACAGGATGTCTGATTCTTCCATGCTCCAGCATTTTCTTCCAAACATATTGTTACACGTCCGTGAACAAGAATACAAGTTCTTTCAGAAGAAGAACATGGGTTCTTTCGAAGTGTTCTAGCATTGCATGAACTACTGAACTAGTTAGAAGTTTGCCACCAGAAATTTTAAATTCTAAATACTGAACTAATGTAACAATAATCCCATTTCATCAGGTAACACTGACTCACATATTAAAGATGAGAACAAATTTTTGAAGCAATGTCTATGCTTCTGTTTCTCTTATCAAATTTTCATCTACAATAGCACAGCATATCAATGAATTCTGTGAAAATTCTAGTTCATCATCACATTCCCATTTCCTTCTGGATGTTCTGATCTTGCAAACAAATGACCACACCAACAGGTTCATGCAAGTAAGTGGCTATATTCAATAGCTTCAGTACAGCAGGACAAGTAGCAAACTGTGTGCTTACAAAATGTATCATTATACTGATCTTTCCTCAAGAAGAATTACACTCACACACAAGACTGTATTCACTGAACACAGCAGATTACAAACTATGTATCTTATTATTATTACAGAGGAGAACCATTTAACCACTTCATATCACAACTGAAGACACTAAAAGGGAGATGAAGGGTTTAGCTTGTACTCTGTATACTCACAATGATACAGGTAAGCTTTTATAAGCTGAGAAGATCTCAAAAGACAGAGTCCAAACCAATGCTGAGTAAACATGTAAGTGGGTTTCATAGTGTCTCACTTTCACCTTTGCTCAGTACCCTAACCATCCTGACAAGAATCCTGCTCATATCTTTTACAGATTGCTCCATAAAATAGAAGTATATTACTTAAATTAGTCTGTTGTGTATTGTCAAATACAAAACTGATTTTTCAATTATTTAGGGTTATCCTGTTCCTTCTCATAAAAGTCCGCATTCTCCAACATAAATACAACGTGATGGATATCAATATGAGAAAACAAAGAATCAAAGGCATGGATTATTTTTTGTATTACCATACTTCTTAAAATCATAATCTGATTAAAATAGCCTGCAACCAATTGTAGGAGTGCTGATTTAACTTTTTCAAATAATATACTGAGAAAAAAAGAAGTATGCTTCTTTTCTGGATTATTTTCATTAAAACTGGACTTATTTAGATTTAAATTAATTATTTTAGGAACAGATAAAAGAAAACGTACAGCAGGCTACTCTCAAACCATACTAAAATTACCTGCATTAAGGTCTATGCCTGTAGGGCTACATTGGTTCAAATTTATCTACAGCTCCAGAGTAAAGAAGGAGAAAGACAAACTTTAGGCTCCACAGCAATTCTCCCTTAGGAGAGAAAACTCTGGGGCTGACACCTCGGGTGGGAAACACACAGGTTCAGAAGCTGAAAGCACACACACAGGTAATCCAAAATCACAACCAAGCCCATGGCTAGCACTGCAGTCCCTCAGGATAGGTACAGGAGAGCTACACGTACTCTTTAAAGCCTTTTATTTAACTACTGATTGAAACACTTTTTGCTAAAAGGAATTGATTTTGCCCTCAATGTATCAGACTGCATCATAGGAAATACCAGCAAAGCTCCGTCAGTAGTCTTAATGGCTGCAAACGTCTGAAACAAACCCAAATATATTTGCTCATATGAAATGAAATGCATCCAGTGATGAAAGTGATCCAAACAGCAATGCAGCTCCTGACAGAACACTGAAAGTTGTTCTGCACTGCAGCTCAAAGAGCAGTCTGTGTACACAGGGTGACACTAGCACAAACATATTTGCAGCTTAAGGATTTGACATGCCTAACAAATATGTTTCTTTGTTGTTCTGGAAGCCATGCACTCTTTTACTGGCACTGCCACGATTTTAATACACATTTCTTCAGGCCTGTCACAATTAACAACATTGGATTCATGGCACACTTAAAGTTTTAAGATGGTTTTTCAAAAAAAGAAACATCCTTCACACTTCTGCTTGTTGCCTGTTTCTCATCATGAAAAGTTCTACTGAACACTTCCAAGTATTGTAGCAGAAGATGAAGCCTAGTTATTTCCTTTGTGAAAATTCTGAGTGTCCAAACACAGGATAACAAGCTGCTTTACAAACAGCTGCATCAGTGCTTCTACAGCGGCGGAATATAAACCAAGTACAAGAGAGAAAATGGGCCTGTAATGGCTAACAATAAAACAGGAGTATTATTGCTTTCACTGACCACAATGTACAAAAATTGTTTCCATAAAAAAGGCTTAGATCATACTGATTGTAAGTAGAATTATCTTCACAGTGATGACTGTTCATGGGATTGTGAGCACTTCATAGCAAGTAAACACTCCCCAAACCTCTGATCCTTGCTGTTGGCGACCAAATCTCTAATGTGGGTAGTATCTGAGACCTCCACAGCCAGAACAGTGCATGGTGTCCACCTTCAAGGCAAAGGCTTCAACATCAGATATTTAACTTCTGTAGCATACAGTACTTTCATCCCTGCTATACACATGCTCCTACAGCAAAGAACTGTCTAGTATCCTATAACATAACTGAGACATCCCTGAGAATTAAAGTAGGATTCAATGATCTTGTACACCTTTAGGCATTCTGACCAATTAACACTGATCTGATCTTTGTTCTCACTGGGTATTGGTTATAACTCCAGTAAGTCACTGAGGAATAGCTCTGTTATCTGTCCATCTGTGACCTGAATAGAGTGCCAGAAGCTATAAATGAGAATCTTTCTCTGTGAAGTAGGTCGCTTACAGAAAATTAATCCTAAAATCTCCAGTCACCATGTTTAGACAGTTGGAGAAGACCTGCACAGGCAGGGGCAGGGAGCACACATTAATGAGCTGTATTCAGAATGAAGTTATTTCAAGAGATGCCTTCAAAAAACAAAGAAACAAAAGCAGTCCAAATCAAGAGATGTTTTCTGAGATATTGCTTATTCATTACTTGCTGTACTGTAGGCAATATCAGCCCTGTAAAACACTGTTTAAGCTTTACTTTAGATCTACAGAAATAAAGGGTGTGCAGAATTATGCTTTATTACTGTTGCTCACCTCCTCACAACCCTGCCCAGTCAGCAACAATTACTATTCTGTGGCTTAAATACTAGATATGATGCTTTAATCTGAATTAATTTATAAGTTGGATTTCCTACTCTACTGTAGTCACAGTTGCAAACCGTTGGTCAGGGGCAAGTACATTCTGTAGGTGTCACTGATCTGCACTACAGAGGTACGATGAGCGTCACTGTCTTGGGATGACAGAAATGAGAAATTTGGTTGAATGGAGACTGGAGTACTTTCACTACAACATTTGGCATCTGGTAATAGTAACTAGCTCCACAAGACTTGACACACATGAATGAAGCAGAGTCTCTGCAGCTGCTGTTCAGATTATAAATAGTGGCTGGAAGCAGACCAAGTGCCTGGTGGAGTGGGCACTACCAGTCAGCAGGAGAGGAACGTCAGCCGGCTGCTAGCAACGTGTTAGCCATGCTGGAAGTAAGGAACAATCCTTTCTGACAGCTGTGCTGGTAAGCTGTACAGAGCAGCTCGTCAAGCTCAGGGAAGCAAAGGGGACTTGTAATGATTTTGCTCTCTTACAGCAGTATCAGATAGCTTTAGTGAAATCAGTCAGTGTAGCTTCTTCTTCCCTTCAGAAACATACAGTAAGGGTTTGCATTTACGCAAAACTCGGGTGAATCTGGTAAGGAATTCTGCCCAAGATCCTTATGAAATCTGTCATATGAAATCAAGTCCTGCAAATGTTCTTCCACAGTGCTGTGAGAACAGTTACTGCTCCTAGCTTAGTAACAAAACCTGTAAATGGTGCTGTGAGGATAAGACAGTAAGCTTTAAAGGGCAACTTAAGATAACCTCATAAGCTCAAGATAACGCCGAGCACTAGGCTGGAAGGGTGAGGACTCTGCAATGGGCTACAGTTGCAGTTGCTTCCATTCCGACAGGACTCTGTTAGGCACAGATGATGACTGTGCTGGCACAGAGGATGATAGCAGCGTGCCACAAAGTATTCCTGAAAGCTCAAAAAAATCCTCTTTTATTCACATGGGGAGTTAAAGTCCTCAATTCACATCCTGATTTAGAAAACATTTCAAACAGATTATTTTGGGAATTTCACCCATTTACAGATTTCTAAGGGTATTTCCTATGGCCATGTATACAAAGTGGAAAGCTACCTCACAATAGAAAGAATTTAAACATGATGTCTTTAGAATTTGCTGCTCGTCCAAAATACCACATGCTACATAGCATGAAATTCAAATTTCTTAAATCTTCCTCTCTCTTAAATATTCAAAACAAATTTGGAAATAGAAAAGCTTTGGTCATGCATTCAATTATACCTAACTAGGAGTCACAGAATAAACAGAAAACTAAAGGAAGAGCAGTGGAGCAGACAGGCATCATGTCCTACCTCACCATTCCAGGAAAAGGCAACAAAGAAAAATCCTGGTCATATAAAGTTGTACAAAGCTGTTTGTACAGGCCTAGTAGACTCAAAAGACAATGAAGTTGTGTGCTTGAGGGACATGGTCATCTACCATACAGTTAAATCATGAAAGTAAAAAACAGCAAAAGAGGGAAAGCTACAGAAGGAAAGACAGTTTCTGTAAGTAGGAAGCCTAAGAAATAAAAAAAAAACCCTATCTCTTCATGACTACTGCTGATTGTGTTTTTATCTGAAGTTGCTATTAACTGGACACATGCAAAAGGAAATGTTATTTGATAACCTGGAATTTATTCTAATAAATGTTAAGTCTTCTCAAAGTTATAATCAAGAGATAATTACCAGGAAATTGCTTTGAGTTAAATATTTTCAGTGAGGACGATGAAAAGCTAATTAATATTCAAAAAAGATTTTATTCTTAATTAGAGCATTCAAAAGAATTTTTAGCAAAGGAAGATAGGTACCCTGGGGAGAGAAGTAGGAATATTAACTAAGCATGAAATATCTGTTCTTCCACGTGGGACAAGGAATATCCATATGATCTCAATGGAGTTACATCAGCACAAAACAAAGGAAACTTAGTTGTGAATCAGCTCTATAGATTGGAGTAACACACACAGTTTAAATGATAAATTCGTGTTGTAGCAAAAAGGAGGGTCATGAAGCATATTTGAAGTGAGGAGATATTTGGTATATCCTTGAGCTCTCAAATCCTGTCTCAGTGCAGATGACAGAAATGCAGAATCTTTTTCTGAAATTTGGATGAGAAGTGCCTATGAAGATGTTACAGCTTTCTCTTTCAAGGTGTTTCATACATGACTTTTCATTTGCGTTTAACCTTTCAGTTTGATCATGTTTTCAAGTTCTAAATTACCTAAAGCACACATGTAGCCCATGGACAGAAAAGCTGACTCTTTGGTGTTGCTATAGACAGTTCTGTTATTAGGCATCTTGTCTTATACTGCAGCAAGGTCGAAAATCTTTGCAGAAGAGACTTGATGGATGAAGCTGACCAAAGAGGTTGAATAATGGCACAGACTCTTTTCACTGTGCAGCACATGACTACACAATGAAAATCAGTGGCTGTATCCTACTTATCTCCTGCCACTTAAATCCAGGTACTCTACTTCGTTAGATGGTCTTAATTCATCACAGGACCTACTGAAACCACCACAAGACAGACAACTTTTCAGCATCGAAGCTTATCATTGAGAAATAGACCTCAACTATATAATATTACTTTTAAGAAGGAAATATTTCATGGAATCACTTTCCACCATATCTCAGAATTACATTCTTCCAAAAGATAACAAAGCTAGAGACAAAAATGTCCAAGCATGGTGATATTCAAACAGCTGTCTGTTTGAAACACTAGGAGTCAACTGTAGTAGTCCTGGAAAGGCCCTCCATCGGATGGAGAAGATTGGGTATTAACACAGTCCTTATCCATCAGGGATTTAAATCCCATTCCTGACCCACATTAAAGTGGGGTAAAAAAAAGAGTCACTCTTCCACACGGAATCAATGAAAAAACATTTCGATCTTCTTGCACTGTATGCTTCTGAACTCTGGATGGATTTATAAAAGTGACATTCAAACTCTGAATTTCATTAAATTTACACTCTTAGCAATTTAATGCATGTCTTTTAAACATCATTTCAGAATGTGAAAGACTTTATTTAGCCTGAATATCATGGCAGCACTAAAAAAATCTTAATTTTTTCATTTTAACTTTACTCTTATAAAAAGATCTCATTTTTGTCTTAGTTATTTAATTTCATACAACAAGGAGACACTATGTTATCTTTTCATGAAGGTCATACAGCATAAAACAAAATCAATAACTCTGTTTTATAATTTTTAGCCATTTGCAAGAGCAAGCACAGCTAATTAATTCCTATGATTTTTCGCACAAAACATTAAAACCTTGGAGACCTAAAATTTCATGACACATTCCGAAAAAAATCCTCTACTGAAATTGCTTATCAATATCACAAAGTTTATTCTTATTCCTGTAATGTAACTGATATTATTCAAAATTGATAACCAGTCATTTTTTTTAGTCCATTTAGTTAAAACAGAATATAAGGAACAATTCCTTGCTGTTGCTATGGAGCTGAATACTTCAAACATTGCAACAGAACTAAATTTTCAAAAGCAACCTAAGTTACTTAGGAACTTATGTCTCATTTTCTAAAATGACTAAGTATCTAGCTGTGAAGAAAGTCAAACTGACTAGAGGTGTTACGGCACTTAATCACTATAGAAAAGCAATTACAGGATATGGTTATCAACAAGTGAGATACTAGGACACAATGACCCTGACATTAAAATGACCTGAATGAAGGCCACTTTCATTCTGTAACTCATCGTTATACATAACAATATAAAGCAGTTTAACCTTAAATTCACACTTTGAATCAGTACAAATTAATTTTCCAGAGGCCCTAGCGAGACAAAAGCCTGTTTTTTTCAAAAATCCTACCTAGAACAACTTGCATCAATACAATCCATTCTCTGTCAGTACCATAAAAAATGAAATGAGTGAACGTGACTGCCTTATGCTTCTCTCAATCATTTATTGAGTGCTACTCTGGTTCTAAGAATTTCACTGAACTGTGCTATCAATTTCACCTCTGTGAATTTCAGCATCTCTCCCACCTTCACCACAGCCATGCTGTGAAGTAATGTCAAGGAACAGTTCTTTCCCTAGTGAACACACCTCCACCCCTAAGCAGAACAGGGCCCAACGCCCTGAGTGTCTGAAGGCCCTATGAATTTGCAGACTACCCAAATTTCTCTGGTCCATACCAGCTGGCCAAACTGTGAGTGCAGTTTGTATAATCAGACAGGCATCTACAGAGTCTTCCAAAATCATACTACAAGGCTCTGTGCAATCTTCAGGCCTTCTCGGCTCAACTGAAACCCTTATGGCCATACGTGCTCCAGAGTGGCACGTGACAACGTGGCCCCCAAAGCACTGCATGCATTTGGAAAGGACTCTGCACAAATGGAAGCTATGTCTTATGCCACAGGGACACAGCACGGGCCCATGCAATAACACATGCCCCTGCCCCTGGTGTCAAGGCCTGCATTTGGCAGTGTACATGTAGCTGATGAGGCAGCTGCAGCTATCGGCTGATTCTGCAGAGATAGCAGTGAAGGCCAGCTTTGCAGAGTGAAGGCAGACAGAACTGCAGCAGAGTGGGCTGAGGAACTACACCACACTGAGCAGTGAGGTGGCTAAAGGCACCTCTCCTGGTCCCATAAATCAAATACTCACCACACAAGAGGGTGGAGATTCTTTGCGAAAGCCTTTGCTGCATTTTTAGGTACTTCCACAGCTTAATTTAGTATGTGTTGCACCTCTGCCAACAACAGCAGGTATATTAAGTGCTCCAGTGTGACCGATATACCTGCGCTTACACTAGATTTATTGAACTTTTTTGTCAATGATACCAGAGGTCACCTTAGTCTCTAAGACCTTCTGATGCTCATTTCTCTCTTAGTACCACAACAAATTGAATTTAGGAGAACAATAATTGCACATGCAGGACCTTATAAATCCTCTATGAGGAACAGAAAGATCTTCCATAAATGACAAATACAAATATTTGGAATAAAGAGCAATAAAGATTCTGAATGATGACTATCTGACCTCCACCCAGCTAGTACATTAGTTTATATCACAGTATACAAATAATAACCACTTGTGCAATTAATGCCTGAACTACAACTGTCAATTTGCTTGTCCTAGTAAATACAATGACATACATTAATAGCACAGTTGGTATAGGAGATGAAATGCCAGTTTATTTGTTGACAACAGTATCATTTTATTCCATTAAGGGAAAAGAAGCTACGTGAAAGTGTGGTAGATTTAATTAAGTTTCCTTTATCTCCTCTGATAGCCATGCAATTACTTAGAGGCAATAGCCTACATATACAGCCCCAAACTTAATCATCTATGGAACTGTCAGAAGAACTTAGAAGAACAAGCAGTGAGTGCACATGAACTATCTGACCAGAATAAACCATACAGACTGGATAGTTTTGAGAAAAACAACTTCCTAGTCCCTGCAAAACTTATTGGTGGATAGAATCATAAAATCAGTGTATCATGAAGGTTAGAAAAGACCTTCAAGATCACCCACTCCAACTGTCCACCTTCCACCAATACTCCCCGCTAAAGCTATCCCTTAGTACCACATCTAAATGTTTCTTGACCACCTCCCTGGGCAGCCTGTTCCAATTCCTGAGCACTCTTGCAGAGAAGAAATTTTTCCTCAGAGCCACTCATGTTGTTTTCTATCTCAGATTTTTCTAGGGAGTGAAAGTATTAAATTTGCCTTGTTTAAACCAAATCTGAAAACAAGAAAAGACTAAATTTTTTTGAACTAGATTGATCTTGTAGTCAAATTTACTTTAAAAAAAAAAAAAAAAGATGAAATTTGAACATGAATTTGAATTTGACATGAAAGCCTCTTTTTCTATGCACTATAGGTTAACACCTAGAAGAAGCATTCCTGATATAAGTTTCTCTTGCTCCCCTGGTATTTAAAAAAAAAAGTTCTCGAAAAAAACATAAACATAAACATATTATTTTCCTTAACTCACCAGTGGTTGCTAGTTCTTTTTTATTCAATCTAGACTTGTGGGATCTGTATGATTTTATGTCCTTCAGTCACTTTCCAGAAAAATGCATAGGTCAGATGATTTGACTCTTAATTCAACTTATAGATGAAAAGGCAATAAATATAGGGTAATTCTGCCCAATTCAACACTTAACTGAAACACTAGTTTCAAAAAAGAATCCTCCTCTCCCTTTCAATTTACACATCTATTTTCTAACATTTTGAGTTTTATTTCACCTCATTGATTAGTCATCTGGAATAGGAAAAGGATACAGCAAGCAACATGATGTGAAGATGTATAAAAGTAAGATTCTCTAAGCCTCTCACTGCACTGAATGAGAAAGTAAGCCCAGCATAGATAATTTCCTAAACTGCTAAGGTAGAATTAAATAATAACACTCAAATCTCTGAAAAAATGTAGCAAGATGATAAACAATCTATATTGTCTTGTAATTACATTAGTTTTAAGTTTTTAGAGTATTTCCTATATGAAGTGAATATGTAACTCCCAGTCATACACAGCGATAGACAACAATTTGTGTTAATTAAGCTATTTTTTGTTTGAGACAATGAGCCAAAATCTCACTTCTATATTTATTCTCACATTTAGAGGGGGAATTTATTTTTTCCTTCAGCAAACTAGAGAATTAAATAATTTACTACTGGCATGAAGCATAATTCACTTAGGAGTGTGTTTTGCTTTGTTTTGTTTTGTTTTTGTGTGGGTCTTGTTATTGCAGTGTCCTAAAAGACAGCTTCCAAAATTCTAACTTGAGCTTCAAAACTAAAATCTTTGAATTCCATGGAAGAAAGATAGAACATAGTTACACCAAAGTGTCACAAAATAAACACTGCAGAGGCAACAACCCTACATACAAAGCCCATTACTATGAATTGACCAACAGTCATGTTTTATTTCTGTGCATTTGAGAAACCAGAGGCCTAGACATTCCAGGCATTTTATTTCACCACATTCACCCAGCTCCAGGTTTCTTCATTTGCCAAATAGATTAAAAGCAGATATAGAAAAATCCTCTTAAATTCCACATCACCGCTGATTTGTGTCCATCCATTTCATTAGTGACAAAACTTGTTGACTATTCAGTGTAACTGTAGAGTACCTTGATAATGCTTATGCATTGTCAGTTTTCTACAACTAACCAGTGACTTGAATTCATCTCATCAGAGACATCTGTTACGTGGTCAAAACACTGATCAATACAAACTGCTTTCTGCCTGTACCACAAAACGTCAGTGGCACCGATAGCGATATTCAAGGTATTCAAAAGAAGCAACACTTCAGATTCAGAAAGGTTCCCGAAAGCATAAAATGCTGAAATATTACAGGTGATGTGGATCACCATTTAGCTGTGTTCCCCATTCTATTCCTCAAGCTAATTATTCCACCAGGAAGAGAATATATCATGTACTTCGTGTTTTATACATATAAAATATTCCACTTATGTGTTTATTTATGCCTGCCATGAAACTTTGCCCACATGTGCAAGACAAAAATTGATACCCTCAGACTTCCACTGCAAGGGGTCTTCCTACCAGAACGCAACAGAAAATCAACATGATACCCTCCCTGACACAAATATTTTCAGTAACACAACTGCTGTGTGTGGGTGCTTATGTGCATTCAGGATGCATTCTAGCAAGGTTCAAAACCTTACTTTATCAGCAAGCTTTCACTTGAGCCTTCCAGGTGCTTAAGTTATCATAACAGGAACTAACACCTGGAGAAGGGAGTCAAATACGTGAAATAACCTACCAAGGAGACAGGGCAGTGTGACAGCAATGCCAGGGAGCACTGTGTTACTTCTGTGGAAAAGAGAAGCACAGCTCTGAATCATAATGTTGGCAGGAGGTACAGTTTTATGCTTGATCTACTAAAGAGAATATAGTGGATGTAATCCACCTCCTCCAGGTGTAGATGTTCAAAGGCTAAAAGAAATATCATGAGAAGGCAAATTTACCTGACCAATGTTAGGCGCCTAACTAGGATAAAAGGCATTGGGCACAATAGAATAAAAAGTTTCCAGGCCCTAATGTCACGAGAATGTGGCAAAATTTCCTGTTTTTCCCCCAGAAAATCCTCACCACAGCTTGCTACAAAGGAATTACTACCTTAATTGGGTTTAATTGCAAAGCCTACTTATAAGTAAGGGAAAAATCCTCTGTAATGTTAATTCATCTGACAAAAATGACACAAACCAAAGAGTACGATACTAAGAAGCTAGAGCGGGTCTTCTGGATTTAGACATAAAACCAAAATTTTTATTTTATGTGAAAATTAACTGCTCCCAGGCCTTGGTCCTGTATTTTCAGCAGGGGTGCAAAGTGATCAGTAAAAGCATGCAAAGCTAAATAGCTTATGAAATTCAGCAGTACTCCACTTAAAATCTAGACAAAAATTACTTTGATTCTGTGCATTTTTTGCATAAGGGCTTCATTTGAATATGAGACAATTAGTCTAAAAAATAAACCAGATACTCCTGCTACATGTTTTTAATATAGAGAGTGTTCTGAACTGCTTTTTTCTGCTTTGTTAAACTTTAGTTTTTAAATATGAGTTTTTTCAAGAAGTGGACATACCTAATCCATTTGGTAGGATCCTTTCAATAAACAAAAAGACCAAGTAGCTCTATCAACTTTACCACAATTTTTTTGCACCACAGAGACAGTCCTATGTTGGCTTTAAACTGGAGTATCAGAGAATCAAAGAATTGTAGAATCATTAAGATTGAAAAAGACCTGTAAGATCATCTAGTGCCACCAACCCATTCCCATGATGCCCACTGAACCATGTCCCTCAGTGCCTCATCTACACATTTCTTGAACATCTCCAAGGATGGTGACTCCACAACTTCTCTGGGCAGTCAGTTCCAAAACATTACCATTCTTTCTGAGAAGAAATTCTTCCTAATATCCATCCTGAGTCTCCCCTGGTGCAACTTAAAGCTATTAGTTCTCCTATCACTGTTACCTGAACACATTCCAGGGCCTCCATTTCTTTGTTGTAGTGAGGGAACCAAAACTGAATACAATACTCAACGTGTGGCCTCACCAGAGCTGAGTACAGGGGGATGATCACTTCCCTCCTCCTGCTGGCTGCATTATTTCTGATACAAGCCAGGATGTCATTGACCATCTTGACCACCTGGGCACACTGCTGGCTCATGTTCAGCAAGCTGACAACTAACACCCCGAATTATTTTCCTCTGTGCAGCTTTCCAGCCACTCTGCCCCAAGCCTGTAGCGATGAGTGTGGGGTTGCTGTGACCAGAGCGACTGGGCACTTGTCTTGTTGAACTTCATCCCACTGGCCTCAGCCCAGCTATTCAGACTGTCCAGATCCCTCTGTAGAGCTTTCCTACCCCTAGGCAGATCAACACTTCCTCCAAGCTTGGTGTCATGTGCAAACTTACTGAGGGTACACTCAAACCCTCATCCATGTCATCAATGAAGATACTGAACAGAACAGGCTCCAATACCAACCACAAGTGACCAGCTGCCTACTGAATTTAACTCCCTTCACCATCACTCTCTCGGCCCACCCAACCAGTTCTTTACTCAGCAAAGAATATATTTGTCTAAGCCATGAGTTGCCTGGAGAAGTTAACAGATACAGCACAATTAGCTTCTAAGCTGAGCTCCACATGTGCCTGAAGTCAAAAATATTCCAGGGGACAGAAGTGTTCAGTCATCTCTGTCCAAGCCCCTTTGCTGTGTAACCACTGGAGGTAACCCTAGCAGCTGCTTAAGGTACAATTACTCATGAGATTTAACTGTAGCAAAGGAACAGGAGCTGCAACCACCTAAAAAAAAAAAAAAACATTCTTCTCTGTTTCCTCTTAATGCAAGCAGAAGTTGGCAGAGCATTTCTCATGCCTTCAAATGGAAAAGAATCCATAACTAAAATAAAATATCTGTTGACAGCTATCTAGGGCTCAGGCTTCGATGGTCAATCCCCCAGGAGTAATTTATCTAATTGATTAAAAATTAGCTAATTTATAAGTCCATATGGGCTTCATTAACACAACTTCAGCACTTCTCAAATGGCAAAAGAGTGCTTTCTGGAGCATATTTCAGTCCACAATTAATAATTCACCATCACTGAAAGTGGAAATACTTTATGACTTAAGATGATGGGCACCTTGTAACACAGGTCAAACGTAATGTAAATTCCCTGAGCAATATCTAATCATATTCTTATAAATGCCAAAAAGAATATAGTAATTGATAGACTTTTAAGCTTACATCACTGCAAAACATGGTTCTCAGTGGGGTGATTTCTGCTGTCAGTATTCTTCTCCAAGAAGAGGAGGTAGTTAAGAAAGGAGTAATACAGAAAAGACTAGGATAAAGCAAATGGATCCTTTTGTCTCAAACGTTGTTAAAGGCTGAAGGTATATGTATTTATATCCTTCTTGGAAATTTGAGAAAAAAAGTTTTGTTCTGCCTCAAGAATAGTAATACAGTCATTCATACTATCATGACTGCTTTATACTATCATCAGGCAATCCAGATAGCAGTGAAACCATAACCACATAGCATATAAAAATGCTAGAAATCAGTATGTACCTATGTATATGTGCAGCTTCTCATATGAGAACTACAAGTCACTCATGATCCACAGCTATGCCTGAGACCACACACAAGACAGAGCACTGCACTGGTGTTAGTAAGGAAGGACTGAAGTTGCATCATATGTATTCAATAAAGCATCACTAAAATGCACTCAGTTATAGACTTCTTTCCTTTTTCTAAAGTATATTCCTTAAGTTTGGGTTTGGCCATAGGTTTGGCCCTGCTACCTGAAGAACTTAACATAGATCTTTATTGGATACATGTACAATACACAAGAGAATAAAATATGCAGACAAAGAGATCTTTGGGAAGTGCAGGGCTAACAGACACTATACCTGGCATGGGGTAGAGGGGCCAAGCAACTTGGAAATGCAAAGAGCCTGCATTTGAAAAGATCCCACGACTGATGCTTTGCTTGTTCTGTTGGACCTTTTTTACAGCCTTTTTATTTCAGATGATTTAATTTAATTCCCACTTTCTCAGTACACTGGGAAACTTCACAGAAGATGGGTGAGATTACAGAATTACTTGAGCAACTGAGATGTTTCTTCAGTAGGAATACACATTTCAAAAATATTCAAGAAAGAATGTCTTTGGCATATGTTTATGCAAGCTTTAAAAAAATAAACCTATATTTTAAAAGTTGTAGTGAATTGTAGCAGATTTTAAGATACCAAACTGACAGTGTTGGCCTTCTGAACAATGAAATACCATGTTTTCCATTTTTTTCTGTATTTGTATTTAAAGATGGTTTTTGGCTTGTGGAATTTGAACTCAAAATTGCTCAGTAGGACTTCATATTCCTTCTTATGAAGGAATATTTCTCTTTTTACCATGACTATAATCAACTTCACAAGTGCATCCATGTTCTGATTTTACAAGATAAAGCAAACTTCATTATAAGTGAACCTTAAAATCAAAATCACAGTCATGCATGCTGCTCTGCAGCATACTTAAAAGTGGTTCAAGGAACATAGGTAGTCAATGTCTTAATGTCTGGATAGAGATCAGTGACAAGTGGTGTCCCCCAGGGGTGGGTATTGGGTCTGATACTCTTTAATATCTTCATCAATAACATTGACAGTGGGGTCAGGTGCAGCTTCAGTAAGTTTGCTGATGACACTGAGATGGCTGTAGTCAACACACCAGAGGGACAGGATGTCATCCAGAGAGTCCTAGACTGGCTTGGCCAGAGGGCCCAGGTGAACCTCATAAGGTTTAACAAATCCAAATGCAAGATCTTGCATCTGGGTTGAGGCAACTCCCATTACTGGAACAAGCTGGGGGATGAAAGGATTGAGAGCAGCCCTGCTAAAAAAGACCTGGGGGAACTGGTGGATAGGAAGCTGGACATGAGCCAGCAATGTGCCCTCACAACCCAGAAAGCCAGCCAGACCCCAGGCTGCATCAGAAGTGTGGCAAGAAGGGTGAGGGAGATGATCCTGCCTCTCTACTTTGCACTGGAGAGGCCTCACCTGGAATACTGTGTGCAGATGTGGAGTCTCCAGAACAGGAGAGATATGGACTTATTGGAGCTTATTCTCTCCCTTATCCCGAGAAGGGCCACAAAAATCACCCATGGAATGGAACACTTCTCCTATGAGGACAGGCTGAGAGACCTGGGGCTGTTCAGCCTCAAGAAGAGAAGGCAGTGAGATGACCTGAGAATGGCTTTTCAGAACCTAAAGGAGAGCTACAGGAAAGAAGAGGACAGACTTTTTAGCAGGGTCTGTGGTGACAGAACAAGGGGGAAAAGCTTCAAGCTGAAAGAAGGTAGATTTAGGTAGAATATAGAAGGTAGAAGCTTGGATATAAGGAAAAAATCTTCTACAGTGAGGGTGGTAAGGCACTGGAACAGGCTGCCCAGTGATGTTGTTGATGCTCTGTCCTTGGAGATTTTCAAAGTGAGGCTGGATAAGGCCCTGGGCAACCTGATCTTGCTGTGGATGTCCCTGTTCCCCACAGGGGAGTTGGACTAGATGGCCTTCAGAGGTCCCTTCCAACTCTAAGGATTCTATGATTCTATGGTAACATAAATCTTCAGCTCTTTTTAAATTTCCTTTCTCTAGAACTGTGTAGCCATTTGAATTATTTCTATGTGGATGGTAATACCTAACCTGAAAACAAGGTCTAAGCTATTCTCCAGTTTCACAGAACAAGATTATGACTCCAGAGTCCATTTCAGGAATATAAAACAGTAAATAAACAAATCTGGAAAAGTTTATTTAGCACTTAGTTACCAGTACAGCTGTTTGTGTGTTTGTTCCATGCTATTAAAAATGAGTGGACTATGTCTTGTGCTTGAAACAAAGCAGCTACCTACCTATCAGCTACTGTGAATTTTTAGTCTTCCTATATATTATACTTCTTACTAGCCATTTGGCCATAATTTTAAGAGGTCCTCTTTTGGAGAAGCACAGCATGTGTATGTACAGATGAGAGCAAATTGGGTGATATTCTTACCTGCAAAACATAGGAAAGTCTTGCTGTCAAACAGGCAAAATTCCAACTCTAAAGAAAAGCCCTCCAGCTCCTCATCAAGAATTAATCCCAAACTGAAGGGGGGGGGGGGGGGGAGCATGAACAGTTCAGGCTATTTTGGTCATGAAATATTTTCACTCATCAATTTCCTTAACCAATCAGGACAAAGCAATGAAGTTTGAGTGATCAGACACTGAAAACTATATGAGTTGTCCTGAATAACACCCCCTGTCCCCTTGCTTTTCACCAAAGGCTTCTCATTTCAAGGTTCATGTTAGCAAATTCACTTGAGACTTGGGGGATCAATAGCAATGTGTTTTTCTTTACTGGTAACCTTGGGCATTCATGGCTTGCTTTTCCTGTAGAAGATCTTTTTTAAACGTGTGTCTGAAAAATATTTTTAAGTATGCGCTGAAGCTTCCAATTCAAGCAAGGTATGAGATTTGTAGTTTCAATGTATTAAGTTTTTCCAAAGAGGATTTTTAAAGAATAGCACTTCTACAAAGCAGCCACTTCCTCATAAAAATTTTTCACTGTGATTTTTTTCTGGAGAATGCTGGAGCATTTTTTTGTATGTCCACGCTGTTTGATGCTAATGACATTTGAGTGTTGAAAAGAAAGTTTTAAAAGACAGTAGTGGAAGAGGTATCTGCTAAAGTTGTAAATGATGATCTAACTTCAGCAGTAATTATCAAGACAGAGCTCCAGTGTATTAAACCTCTTGGGCTTCTTCATGGTGTCTTCGGAAAGCTAAGTTTGCCATTTATCCCTGTTAGTGGTAGAAAGGTTTCCTATGAAGACTCAGATGACTCTGAATGAAGGAAGAATGAGTGAAGAAAATATGAGATATGAACTACCTGCATAAGATCACCTATATCTGCAGCTGGAATCTTTGAAAAAATGACTTCATTCTTCAACTTAAAACTCAGATAAATGTAGATATTCTACATATTATACATGAAAATAATCCTACACAAAAAAAAAAAATGTATCAGACACACAGCCAGTATCAGAATATACAAAATAAAAAGTTCACTGGGCAACTAAAATACTGGTAGCGTGTAGAATAAAAAGAATAGCTCATCACCAATGCCTAAAGATGACAGAAAAAAGTAACTGTGTATTAAGACTCATAAAAGGAGTTACAAGTTTTAGAAAAATATATATTTTCTATATAAAAATGACAGTGAGGTAAAGGACACAAGCAAAAATAAATAAAAATAAATAAAAAAATAAAATTCACCTTTCCACTCTGCCATAGAAAACTCAGAAAATCAGGGAGTCTGATTTTGTGTTAAATATCAGGTATTTGTAGAGCTAAAGTTTATAGTTGTATTAATCTTTTCATGTCATCTATGCTTAGGATTGGTTGAACACAATGGATGTATTCTTTTAAAAAGTGAAAGTTCATTCTTTAAGCAATTTAACTCCTTTTCCTTTCTACTAGGGTTTTGGTTTTTTTTTTTTAAATTATTATGTGTGTGATTGAAAGAGGAAAAATTACATGTTCCAAGTTAAATGCCTTTTTTTTTTTTTAATTTAAATTGCACAAGAATTGTATTTCTCTTTTGAAGAATGTACGTGACAATTACATTAGAAGAGTGCTTGCTTGTCCCTGAGGATGGTATTTACAACTTTTTTTTCAAGCTCTCATCTTCTGAATTACCCCTTGGAGCTCCCATCAAATATATGGCAGGAAGTGGATAATCCACGTGCTCCAGACTAGCACTTGCTTAGCTGCTCAAAAGAGACAGTAAAATTTCTTAAGTATTGGGCTTTTTTAGTTTTGGCTTTCATCCATTCCTTCAACCATTAAAATCAGCTCTATCAGTTGCAGAGCTGCTTTATTTGAAAGAGCTCAGCAACACATACAGCATGGCCATTCCTCTAACAGCAGATAGAATTCCTCTTCATCTCTCCTTCCACACCTTCAGACATCTTATTAAAATGTGACAGTATAAGCTGTACTACACAGTGCTTGACACACTGCTGGTTTAAAAACGTGTAATCGTTTACTACATATTCCAGATTCCCCATAGAATTTTCAGAAATTGTTACCATCAGGAGAATCAGAAACAAGAAAAGGTGTGCATAAACACAGGATCTTCACTTCAAATCACTGATTTCCTAGCAAGAACTTTTACTGTGAAGGACAGCCTGCTTCAGCTACATTGCTGCTTAGGCAAAAGAGTGGGAAGCTGTCAGGGTTGGGACAGGGAGGAAAAGGAGAGTCATATTTTTCTTTGTGCTTCTTCATCAGACCACCAGGGTCTTGCTGGCAAAGAGGAAGAAGAGGTAAAAGAACAGCACAGCTTCATAATGTCAAAAAAATGTTGTTTGAGGTGAAATCAAGACCTACTTCTTAGGTGCTCTAATAATCACTCTTTGCTTACAATGACAGTGGGAACTCTAAATGTGGTTCTCTAAATGTGTACCGAGAAATAATAATCTTTTATCAAAAGAGTAGTTGAATTCACTAGAGTCTATCCAGTGCCCTAAGATGCCACAGTTCCTTACAGCACATGCAATTCAAATACAGTTACTCCCTTTTATGTCATAGAGATACCTTTTTAAAAAGACATCCAGCTTTAGCAGCCTCCATTCTTGGAGGTTTTCAAAACCCAACTAGATAAAGCCCAGAGCAGCCTGGTCTGATCTCATAGCTGACCTGCTTTGAGAAGGAGCTTCTATTACAGTATTCCTGATGTTCTGCACAACACAAAAGTATCCTAAGATCAGGCTATACAGCATTTAAAATTCAGAATGAACAATATGTTGCGTGCATCACCTGCACTACTTGGTAAGGAAGTGGTATGTAACACCATAAAGAGCATCCTAATAATGGGATTGACTATAAATTCAAGTTACAAGACAGCACAAAAACCTGTTATCTCAAAATTTTTCTTCAAAGCCAACTTAACAATTAAACACAATCCATAAAGTACTTTCACTATAATATAACTAAAATATTTAAGCTTGTAGAAGCACATTTGTAATACATACAGTGAAAAATCTATTAAAAAGATTTCTGCATACAATTTTTAATGATAAAGAAGAACATGAGCTAGCAGCAAGACCTTTGGTTTGTTTTGTTGTTTGTTTGGTTGGTTGGTTACAGAATTGGATTTTCATGCAGCATTATTAAAAGTTAAGCTATCTAGACAGAAATTACCTAAGATACCAGCATCATTTTGAAATGAGTCTGTTTTCACTAAGGCAGTGAGTCAAATTTTCATGTTAAAAACTTACTTGAATACAAAAATAGGAATTTTAACAAACAAGCAACAGATGCACACATGTATCTTGTCAATTCAAAACATTAAGTTATAGAAATTCCAAGTTTCATTAAGTTTAGATGGAACATCTTCATATAAGACATGAAAAAATGATGTAATAGGTTCAAGTCACGGTTGCCACAAAATTGAAGGCTTTCGAGATTTGTCCCAGAAGAATCCTCTTATAAAAGCTTTGTTTCTGAAAGCATGTTTTATCCCACAGCTTTCTATTGTGCCAAGAACTTGAATAAAACTTGTTATGAACAGATGTATTCTTTTCAAGAGGGAAAAAAAGCAAATTCATCAAACAGTTACCAAAAAATCCCAAGCAGCATTTGCAGATTTTGCCAGACATACTATTCAGTTTTTGTATTTGAATTATATTTTAAGGCTGAATAAGCTTAGAAAAGTATTCCTTTGGGCTCGTTCAGACATCTAGGCACTCCATATACTGTGCACCAGTATAATTAAACTTGCATTTAGAAGTCAGGTACAGTCACATCAGAAGTGGTTAAAATGTTATTAGCATCTACTTTCTCCCTGAACTCCATTTTATGATCAAACTATTTTTTAGTTTAAAAAAAATAAAAAACAAAACATAATCGCAAAAAAAAAAACAAAAAACAAAACCAAAAACCCCAAACCACCCACAATTTAAAGAATGTAGAAAATGCCAGAAGTAAAAAAGACTGTGAGAACAAATAAGAAAGACATTTGAGGAGACCAAGACTTAATAAAGAAAGAAAGTTCGTCCTTCCTTTAGTCTTATTTTAAATATTAGATTTTATTAACTAGCTTTTGTTGCAAAAAAAAAAACTAGCTGTCATTCAGCAAAGGACTGATCAGTGTCTCGGCCAAAATTATTAAAATTAAAATGCCAGCTTAGGCTACTTTTTATTTTAATTTCTTCTGGCAATATTTAATAATGATGGCAATGTTCAGGTTATTCATGACAAATATAAAGTTCCCAGGTAATAATACTTCATAATTCAACATAGTTTTCAATCATAGTTTTAAAAAAAGGCAAGAGATTTAATTGCAGGGGTTTATCTTCCTGTGCAAGGCTCATAACTGTTTAATATTGTTCTCTCTCAAGCAGTTGACTAGAATCACACTGCTTGTGGACAGCTTTAGGACTTTCCAGTTAAGGATAAATTGAAGTAACTAGACAGACTTTTGTTCTGTTACACTTGTGGGACATGAATGGAATGGTAGACTTGCTAGTTAAAGTTCATTTTAATACTTAGAATTATTTACTGAAATAATAAATTAAAGTGCTAATAACAAAACATTAGTGAATTAAGTAATGCTTTTATTCAGTTTTTGGGGTATTAATGGACAGAAAATAACTATAAATACTAAAGCAGTCTACATTTATGCTGCAGAAATAACACAAGCCCAACTAATCACACCAGGACATACAAAGTGCAGAGAAGAATGCTTGCAGAAAGACGACGTATCTGTCCAGAGAGATGAGTTAGAACAAAATGAAGTAGAACATTTTTCAGGTGTGCAGATTAAAAACGACAAGCAAGATGTAGCCTACAGCATGAACTCCACGCTTCTGATTCTGACCTTGTTAACATCTATCAGAGCCTTCCAGTTCACACAAAAACACAAGAGTTCCGTCCCCCAGTGACTGTTCTGACAACAACCCCGTCAACCTCCTACCCCTACCCTCTGCTGCAACAACGCTGCACGCAGCTGAGCTCGCCCAGCCCTCAGCAGCAATGCAGTTCCCACCTGAACCGCCACCTTGTGCAGTGCTGCAGCACCCTGCTGGCCATGAAGCTCCAGCCTCTGCCCGTGGCTCCATCTAAGCCTGCCCTGTGCTCCAGCCTACACCGTTGCTTTTGGACCTTCACCAGGTGAGCAGGTCCTGTCACACCGAAGCAGAACACAGCTAAATCGAAGTAAAGCAGCTGATTTCCAACCTAAGTTCTGACAAGGAGTTGTAAAACATAATCACGTAACTGGTATCTTTGGAAATACAAGGATTTTTAAACGGTAGCTTCCCTTGGATTGAGACAGCGTGTGTTCCTTGACTCTCAGACACATACAAAAAGGCTTCTTTTCCTTCTATATGGAAAAATGGTCAGAAAGTGTTAGCAAGCATTTTCTTCTTTGTTAAATAATCGTATATAAATGTCTTCGGTTGTTGTTTTTTTTTCTTCTTTTGCTTCAGTACAAGCTTGCAGCTGCCATCAGCAAGACAAAACTGATGTCTTTTGAGAATTATCATAGGAAATGTCATCATTCTATACTTAGAGATTATCTAAATATAGACATATCTCTAAAGATAGAGATATCCCTGGAATGCCAATTCTTGCTACTGGTTTATCACCACACAAGAAACTAAAACCAGGCATTCACACTGCATACACGAAGATAAAAGAAAAAAGCCTGGTAGTTTTGTTACCTCTGTTCTACCCCACCCACAATTACAACCAGGTAGCTTTGAAAACATCTTCTGTCATGCAAAGTATGACATGTCAGTGCAAAGCAATATGTGCTACTACACTGACATACCAGAAGTCATATTTACACTTACATAAATAGAGAGAAGATCTTGCAGCTATCATTGAATACAAACAAAAAAACCACTTACAGTCTGTGGACTTTATCACAACTACTTTTCCCCAAAATAGTGAGAATTTCAACATAAAGGTAACAAGTTTAAAAGAACTGTTTACAGAACACTAATAGACATGCAACATTCATAAAATTCCTTCAACATGCAAATAGTGCTCTTACAAGGCACCACTTCTTCTAAAACATGTAATAGATGCTCTGGTAATAGCTGAAGTATAAAAATAAACACAATAATTCTGCTAAAAAATTAGTGCAAAAGTATAGTTTTTTTCTCATTTGAAAAATGTAAAAGATTATTCCAGGTACTTCTATTATTCTCTCACAAAAATAATTTCATCTCTGCTCATTCCAAATTATTTGAATGACATATCTAAAGTTCTGTTGTTCCCCAAATTTTGATGAAGGGCATAAAGCTGTATTGAGACCATTTACTAAAATAAAGTAATGTAGTATTTCTAGCTTTGCTCTAAGTTCATTAAATATTTATGCTACTCCCCATGGTCTCAGTACATAATGTGTTTTATTGAGTTTCAATAATTTTTTAACAAACAAGATACATCCATCTTAAGTCATTTAAATAAAAGGGCTTTGTTTTTTACAGAACACAGTGGAATACAGCATTTGTAGAAACATGGAATGGTTTGAGCTGTAAGGAACCTTAAAGACTCCCTGGTTGCAGCTCCCCTGCCACAGGCAGGGATACCTTCTACTAGATCAGGTTGCTTCCAAGTGCAATGGATTATGATTCAATCTGGAGCAAAACTACTACTACTCCTGTGTTCTGAAAAAAAAGTTGAAAAATGTTTTCAACTATCATACTGTTCAGTTAAAGGCTGCTTTAAACTGCATAATCCAGAAGCAGTGTAAGAGTCCTTTTATTCCCGGTTATCACTGAAAGGCCGATCCAATGTTACCAGTTATTTAAATAAAAATTGCAAAAATAATTTAACTGGAATATTCTGTGAAGTGGTTATCTTTACTAAGATCTCAGTCACTGAAACAACGCTTCCTGTTAAAGGGACGCCTGTACTAATGAGCGTTCAAATTCTCATGCTCAGCTGAATAAATTACAAAGAAATGCACTACTAGTCTCATCCCAAGAGACTTCCCCATACATGGTTTTGTTTCTTTTTTGTGAAAACAAAGATTACATTGCAAATCTGAAAGCCGGTCCTGTATTTTGTTTTATTTCATTAAAAACCACATGTTTTAATTCTTAACTGGGCTAGGTAGAAGCCATGGCATGAAAAAGGTCCCTTTAACAAGGAAGAAGACAGATATCATTTTATTAGGATGTGGGAATGGAATCTGTACCTATGGGTAAATGGCAATGCATTCTGGGTTGGTTCAGCCCTTGGTTCTGAATTCTGTGTCACTTCTGGCGTAGCTCTCTCGTCATCTGTCCCGTTAATGCTTTCTGGCGTTAAGGGAGACTGAATATCCCCTCCAGCCGATTCCTTATGTAAAACAAACAAATGATAAATTAGAATTACAAACTGGCCTGCTCATGATGACAATGTGCTAATAAGCATAACTTTAATTCTTACATAAGATACAATTTTAGGCAATATTAATGTGAGGCTCCCAGATTTCCAGCATTCCCCACAGACATGTTTCATCATGTGATTTAATTTAGAAGTGTATTACCGTCAGATTTACACTTTCTTGCACAAAACACAACTGACATGATTTGCAAGCATTCAGCACCCTTCTTATTACAGATGTCTATCGCTCTTGCCTGATATTTATGTTCAGTCGCAAACCCACAACTATTCACTCCCAGGATTCTTACCCCTTACTCTGTATTCTAACACAAAGAAACAAATTTTGCTATTTGTTTCAAAATCCAGACTTCATATTCAGCATTAACCTAAGTAAAGAGTAGAAGAGTCTTTGCTACTGCAGTCAGTCTGACGTAGAAGACTCCTTTGTAAATAATGCTTGGTCAGTAGAGCCCTTGTAAAACTTATGGTCACTTTAGCCCAGTTCTCATTCTTGCTATTCATGGTCTTCCATCTGGGAAGAGCAGTATTCCAAATACAAGCAGGCAGCTTCCATTGCTGCTATGTAACTTGATACCTCAAAAACTTGATGGCCAGAAGTTTCTGGTTTCTTAGCCAGAAGGCACTGGTGCAGTTCTCATCAATCCTTATCATACAAGAATATGCCTTTATGTTTTGATCATCAAACATTACTTGCTGATCTCTAAACACTGAAAACTATTTCCTTTTTAAAAAAAAAGCACATCATAGAGCCCACATCTGAACCGAGAACATTCCAGGACTTTCAATCCCTGTACATGATTTAATTTTAGTATTTTCTTCCCCATTATACTCTTCACCAAATAATGGCTGTCACAGAAGATAAAAGAGTGATAAGCTAAGTAGCTTGTCCTACTTGAAATACCTTAGTAAGCTTTTAGTCGTGAAGTGGCAAAATGTAACTCATGAAAGAAGGCTTTCATTTAGAGTTAAATCAACATCATGACCGCACAGCAGAAGATGGCTGAATAACAACTGTTCTAAAAGCCAAGCATCTCCTACAACCACACAGACTCTTACCATCTGCATGCGTAATGGCTAAGGCTGCTACTTAATATTATTAAACTGAAGCAAAAGCACAGGCTCTGAAAGGTTAAGTGCTCCTCTTTCCAGCTCTTTGACATTACCTAGAAAGCTGAAGAATAGCAATCTCAGAAAGAATTGCAAAGTATCTGACTCATGGTCTTAAAAGATTAAGTAATTTTTAGCATCTACTTGTAGCCTTCAACTAGCTTACAAGGCAGTACTGAATTTACATCTATAGGAAACATGGCCCAGGACTTTGAGACTTACATGGAATAACTCAAGATCTTCTGAGAAAAACAAGATCTGGTTGTTGTCATCACCTTCCACAAAGCCCTGGTGTCACTTATCCAAGAATACCGTAATTCACATTTTTCACTGTGCTTTGAATTACATTAAGCAGATGAAACACGACAGTAATTAAAACTGTGTGTTTATTCTGACGTCTCACATTCTGACTCTACAACATGAATTAGAGAGCGATACAGTGTAGCACCACAACATTTTAATACCCACTTGAACTTCATCTTTTATATTTATCATTTATCAAGTAATCCTATGCACATGTATGACTTTCTCCAACCTCATCAAATTCTGGTGGGTTGTAAAGCAGAAAATAGTTACTTTATCCTAATTTGCCACACAAATATAAAGTGTTATTTGTAATGTAAATGCAAATCATTTATTTCATTAATGTAAACTGCTCTGGACTTTTGGGAGGAAATCTGTTACTTTATACTCAAAAGTTACCTCATATGATAATATCCTAAAAGTCAAAAATAAACCTTGATTTTTACAGAACAATTTTGCTGAACTGAAGCTCAATTGAAATTAAGTGTGGAAGGAGAGTATAATAGGCAAGATAATCAGGCCCATACATTGTGTTATATAAATTATGCATTTTTGTCTATTATTATCCTCTGATGTGATGAAGAGTTTCCACCTACATTAAACGAAAGGCAGTATGCACCCAAAAGTTTCTGTTACTTCCTCTTTTCCCCAGTTACACTTTATGTTCTAAAAAAAATACATACTACATCCATGAAAACTGGTTTGCTTGTATCTTTAAGTTGAAATTCCTGCAACACTATTATTAAGCTAATAAAGCCAAAGATTATCTATTAGAACATGTTAAGTACAAAAGCATGAAAGAATTCTCTTCAGCAGAAAAAAAAATGTGCAAGTTCCATCTATGCCTATTGCTCAGTAAGGCACTGCCATAGACTCCCAATTTGAGTGAAAATTAAGTGGCAAAAATTCAAGCAGACCAACATGACAGTTTTTGTAATACCTAAAGGCTCACTGCCTGTAAATCAATTCCGGCTTGTTTTTTAATTGTTGCTTTTTTTTTTTTTTTTTTTTTTTTGTTTTGTTATTAGCATTCCATACACTAGTTTGTATTTCTCTGTCCAGTTCCTACCTTGCAATTTCACAAAGCTGCCAGCTGTCAACTCAGGTACCATAGTATGAGTGGAAACACTTGCACCAATACAGAAATTCAAACATCCCACAGTCACTTTTCCACAAGTTGTGTAAGAAAACTGCTTGTTCACAAAGAAGCCAACAGGGGACAAAACCATGACCATTTTGCCAAAATTGGTCCATTCCTTGCACTACAGTAAGACCTGATACAAAACTTAGCAGACGATCACTATCCTTAGTAGTGTGCATAGGAAAGGCCTCAGAGTCACATGAGAAGAGTCAGATTGTTTTGAATGACAACACAAAATTTCAGATGTTATTAAAATGGCTGCACAAGAAATATCTAAGGGCAGACTCTAACTAAGAGAAGAAAAGAAGTGAGATTCAGACATAAGTTTTGAGAATGGAGCGAGGGTTCTAGCAACCTAACCTGTAACATTCAGTTCTGCACTAGAATGTATTTAAAAAAAAAAAAAAAAGGCTAAAAACCCCCAACAAAAACAGCAACAAAATAGTTTTCAGGCTATTGCCTCATGCAGTTCAGTGAACTGTATAACAAAGTGTTACTCTTTCAATGTGCAGGCAAACCGGTAACTGAAAATAGGCCATAAATCTCTTGCCACTGTAAGATCCATTGTTTCATTTCTCTGTATTGAAAATGAGTCTGAAAAGGAAGAGGTGGCAGAGCAGAGGAGACCATATTTTAATTTTATATGAACAACATATTGCAAAACCCTAATGTAAAGGTAAGGTTAAAAGGACAACAGATGGGGTACCCACGTGCACAAGTGGTCTTAGAAGTACCAACACTGACAACTTCTTTCTAGTCCACCTCAGACTGATGCCTTCATACAGCTCAGATATAAATAAAGTCTGTATTGTTACATGAATCTGTCTTAATAGAGATGAGTAGAAAGCACAAGTCTTTTGATACAGAAATAATGCTTTTCTCTCTATTAGTAAAAAGTACCATGCTCTCATGCTCTCATTCAAACAAAGCAGCATCTTTCATGATTTGTTGGTCTACACCACTGTAATTCTCTGGACAAGTTATGTTCTTTTTATGGTTGAGGTGATTTTATTTATTACCTGGTACTGTGGGAAATTAAAGCAAAGCCTGTTGGTAAATGGGAGAAGGACAAGCAGTATTAAAGAAACAGTAAGAATGTAGAATTTCTACAAAGTGTTTCAGTGGGGAAAAAAATAGTTGAAGAATACATGTCCTCAAATGAAACAAGTAAGAAAAAAAAAATTCTTAACATCAACTACTACTTCTTAGCCAACAAAGGACTTTTCTAAGGTGAGAAATATCTAGCTAAGTAATACCAACACTTCTAAAGCTCCAGCATCTTAGAACAATAGCCCAACTTCAGTGGACTTTAGATAAGATGGCTCTTAAGTTTCCAACATGGCTAAGTGGAAAGTACTCAAGCTATAAATTCATATTTTATTTATGTGACATTTCTGTTGTTATCTCCTTTTTTATTTTTCTCTGTACTTTCACATCACATTCCTGAATGACATTCAGAATTAAAACTGATATATGCCAGAAATATTTGCAGAGTTGCATCAAACAATGCTGGGCAGTAAATGCTTTGTGCAGGTTTTGTTATGCTAGATGTAAGCATATTTTAATAAAGATTTAACGTGTAGGAACACAATGAATGCAAAAAAAGCACACGTCCTTCTTTTCCTAGAACTGTGCAGCAGAGAGGGTGAACAATGTACCTTACCCAATACATTCAATGAACTGGTAAATAATGAGAAAGACATTCTTTAAATAATGAGAAAGACATTCTTTAAACAGTACTATAAGATATTTAATGTAAGCTTTAAGTGTATATTTTCCGGTTTTGATATACAGTATTTTCCTATCACTAATTTGATGCAGAAGGACTATCTGAAATTCTATGGCAGCAGAGGACTCACCCTTGCAGTTAACTGCAATATTCTTATAAACCACACTGTTTATACACCACCACCTTTCCTGTCAAAATTTCCCCAGAAAAAAAACCACGCGTTCCTGGTAAGTCCTGCCTGGCCACTGAATATACCTCTTTCCTTAAGTTGGAAGGGACCCACAAGGATCACCAAGTCCAACTTCTGGCTCTGGACAGGAACACTCAATATTTAAACTCTGAGAGCACTGCCCAAATGCCTTTTGAACTCTAGCAGGCTGGGGCCATGACCACTGCTCTGGGGGGTCTGTTACGTGTCTTTTTCACACTCCGGTGAAGAGCTTATTCCTAGCACCCAACCTGACCACCCTCTGATGCAGCTCCATGCCGGTCCCTCAAGACCTTTTGCTGGAAACCAAAGAAAAAGAGAAAAGAAGAGCTGTAAAATGATTAAGAAAAACAACACTGGAGTTGAGTGCCCTGCAGCCACTTTTAGAAAGACTATCAAAACGACAGAAAGTACTCCTTTGGTCACCAGTGTCCCACCTGCCTTACCCACTACCAAGCATCCATCTTCCCCTCCAGTTATTAATTCCTTTGAATAAACCTAGCACCATATAAGTGCCAAAGTATGCCCACAAAACCGTCACTTCTCATCTGCTCTGAACTCCAGAATTCCTGATTCAACTGCCTTCTCTCCAGGGAACTAATGGGAAGCATTAAGTATGACAACCATTTTGCCGATATGTCAGCACTTGCACTAACTATACCTTTTCAAACACACTAACTCACCAATGCAGTTAAAAGCCAAGAAATGAAAAGGAAGGACTGAATCAGAAGTTATTCTTAAGTGTGCAGTAATTAAATTGCAGCTCTCAACATGCATTACAGAATTGCTCAAGGTAAGATTTCTACAGCTGCCTACAGCATAAAATGTTGGGCTTCAAGTATACAGGGAAATGAACAATATTAATAGCTTACATAGAAAAAGTGAATGCTTTAACCCTAGGCAACTGCTAGATAAAAGAATCTTGTCTCTGACTAATTCAAACTTATGTCCAAACCAAGTAAGCAACTCCATCTGACACTGTCAGATTTAACTCCTGAGTCCAGTTAACTACTATGGCAAAAACAGAAGCACAGTAATTATTTCACCAATAATGTTCAGTAACTAGAGGCCTGGCTGAAATTCTCCACTGTCTATAAAACTAAGTGTATACACTAGTTAATAATATCAAAATCTGCTTCCATTATCTATGCACTTATTATGAAATTTACCAGAAATTCAGAGACAGTCATGAAAATTAGTATTAAGAAAAAAAAAAGACTGCCTCATTTTTCTCCTCTTACAGAACAGGCAGAAGCAGTTTCCCAAAAGTCAACTTAGTACTAAGGCAAAATGCCTACCAGTGAAAACAACATGAAGCTATTTCGTTGTATATATTCTTGAGGCTCCCCTGACTTCTCTTGGAAGGACATCAGATGAATCTTTCTTCTGAAGCTGTAAACCTACTTCTACAGCATGCTGCAAACCACATGTCATCCTTTTGCCATCAGTGCAAAAACATGAAAGAGGTGCACTCATTCAATGAATAAAGATGCACTCTCAAAAACAAACAAACAAACCCACACAGCTGCATTAATCCTACTTAATAAGGAATCCCTGTTGAAGTTGTAAAGCTATGTCATTTTCCAAAAACAGGAATCACCTTTTCACAGTTGCATTAAAACACTGGAATGGATGAGCATAAATGCCTCATGCAATTTCTTTTTTTTTTTTTCCCCAAAACAAATTCAAAGTATCTACTTTCAAGGAACTTAATTTTAGGTATGATTAATGTAAATATAACAAATATAACCATATTACCTTTCTGCTGAGCTTATGTTAACCTAGTTCACATGCTTAGAAACATCTTTTTTTAATTCTTCTTTTGCAACATGGCTAACTGTAATAAAACTCAAAACCCACATGAGACTATCATCGCCCTTCACACAGCATGAATGAATACTACAAAGTCGGAAATAAGTAGAAATAGTTTGCTGCTGTATCTTTGATTTTTGTTTGAATGATTCTTACATCAAGTCCTTTAAAATGTATCAGCTCAAGTTTCAGGGATACAACAGGAAAAGTAATAAAAGGTCTTAACTATAGATTTACTTATATAACAGCTCACCATCTTTACTAATATTCTAGGTGAAGCTCAAAAAAAAGGAATGAGAAAGTAACAAACACTTTATTTTTCTCCTCTGAAAAGAAAAAAGAAATCAACTCCTAATATGGCACTGAATATCTGTTCACTTATGTCAGCTGGACTGGCCGTGCCTCTCCTTACCCCCTGCCCCAGCCTTCTGGCACCTGTTAGCTGAGTGCTGGAGCTGCCCCATGGTGGACAGCAGCCAGATCCAGCCAGATCCAAAAACAACTCCTTTTGACTCCTCTGGAACATACATTAAAAGTGTCCTTAGACTTCTGGACACTTCTATAGTTGACTATTGAAAGGATTCAAGCTAACTGGGAAATACCCTGTTCCTTTTTTTACAGTGTTTGTAAGATACAATACAAATTCTTAAAACAGTATGCACAGAATTTGAAATACTAGCCTTGAAAGAGGCCGTAAAACTCACTTGAGAGGGTGTACTTGTCAGCTCCATCTTTTCTTGCGATTTTTCCTTTGCTAGCCGTGCGGCTTCTTTGAATTCCTGGAATTTTTCCGCAAACTGAATGTACATATGTTATTATAAAAGAAAGGAGAGAAAGAAGAGAGTAGGTGTGAATTAGTTACATCGCATGCAGAACATACTGCATTGTACAATGTCAAATTATCTTAGTAGAATTTTTAAATTTTGTTCTCCCTATTAGATACTCATTTGATCAAGTTACATAGGGGCATAGCTTCCAGTAACTTTCAGACACAATGTACTGTTTACACAGCAGGAAATTAACAATGCAAAAATGTTTCAAACAACCAACCAAACAAACCAGTTCAGATATAGCCAGTAATAGTGATAAACCAGCTTACATAGCTGCTGTCAGATTTAGATTTCATTCTCTTCCTTACAGTGAATAACCAGATTCTGAAGCCAGATGTGGTCACTACTGACCTAACAGCCTTCACACTTTCATGACTTAAGCAATAGTAATTTCTTCCCAAATTTTGTAAAAGCATTTAGAATTCCAATAGCTATCTAAGAAATCAGCAGTGGGAATGCTGTGTCAAGTTCATTTCTTGCTGTAACTGTCCTGGAAAGCTTGATGTTTCTGCTACACATATTCATAAAGCAGCAATTTAGAAATACATGCAACCTTAAAACTGAGAGCTGAACAACTTATAAAGAGCTGTGCTTAGATTTTCTGGCTAGAGAAAAATTTAGTAATCTCAGCTTTACATCACACAAATTGCTATAAGTAGCCAAGCACTTGATTTCACTTGCTTCTGCTTTTACAAAAATATAATTTTACTACAATTGGCCAAACACTGCATTCTGCAAAAAACACTGGGATTTTTCCCAACAGCTTCTAAATGCCTCCAGCAGCAACAAACAAATAAATTGTTAGGGGTTGTTTGTTTTTCTTTTTTGGTTGGATGGTTGTTGTTGTTATGTTTTGTACTGCACATAGACATAAGCTAAAAAGGCTACCTTTGTTTGACACAGTCTCAACTATTTTCAATTTAAAATTCACTTGCTATTCAAGACACAAAAAGTCTTATTATCCTTAAACTTCTCCTGGTAGGCTATTAGCACTTGAGGAAGTATCAATTTTCTTCTCTGGAATCTTTCATTTCAATTAGCAGGTTATTTAAAAACATACATTTCCTGGATACAGGAAGATAGAAAAAATACCAGCATCAAAAAAGGCCTTAGAACAGATGATAAAATTGGCAATAGATCCCCAGAACTAGATCAAATTCTTCTAGGAGTACTGATACTCATACATAAACCTCAAAATCTCACTGGTAACTTATTATTTAAGTCCAAAGACTTGAGGACCTGAGGACTGGTAAATGGAAAACATGATGCAGAAGTTTAGAATATGCAGTTGAAGAAAAGAAGACAGTAAGTATAATCTTCTGTATCACACTGGTAGAAATTATAAAAAGAAAAGGAGTGAATAGACTGATAAACATGTAATATTCTGAAAAAGAGCCACCCAGGAAGGAAAATTTCATCAATTTACTAGAATTCCTTGAGACCTTTGGGTGGTGGATAACAGCAATCTCTTGATACAACCTCCAATTAAGAAAGAGAGGTCTTGTGGTATGAAAAGAAGAGTACTCTGGAGTATTAATAATCTAAGGAAAAGATAAAAAAACTATAGTAGCATAATACCCATGATGACACTTATGTCATGCTTCGTAACTCTTAAATTGTTCACAATAAATCAGGTCAACTATCTTAAAGGGATAGGACAGGAGCTTTTCTTCCCATACAAATGAATGCTATCCAAAGTACAGACTTATATTCTGATTGGAAAATTCATTTCAGTTTTTGTTGAATATCATGGGATATTCTACTCTTCCTACTTCACAAGCAAGAGGGACTATGCTAGAAAATCCTAATACTGTGAAGGGAATACTCTTCAGTGCAGAAATCATCTTTTAAAAGCCGCTGACTTCTGCCTGACTCCTTATGGAATAATCTTAAAGTGAATTTGTGGTCTGACACATTGAGAAAAGCTCTAATGAAGATAAACAAATGTTTAATTAATTTTCTTGCTTGCACATAAAGAGTTGATTACCATGTTTTTATTTTTTAATCAAATATTCTCACGGTCGCAATGATAATACAGAAAAAAGTTTACCACTGATGCACTCCACTCTGGGAATTAGTTTACAAAGGACAAACGAACCAAATGGTTCCAAAGTCAAATACTTAGTGTAAGTAAGCTTTGATAATCATCTTCTTGTTTAGAGTGACACAGCCAAGTGGACAATAATATAAAAAAAAAAATTTTATTAGAAGACCTAATTATATGCTTCGTTGGCCTTTTCAAATCAGTCACTGACTGCACCAAGTGTTTTGCAGTTGTGGGTTCCCTGAAACTTTAAATACTCAAGAGAGCCCCGAAACACTTTTTCAAAACCAGTTACATGTAACAAGGATGTTCACTTTGGGACTGATTCATCAAATACATTAAAAAAAAAAGTTCCCAAATTAATTTCAAGGCAACATCTAGAAGCAACCTATTCCTGAGTAACTGGGGACAATTTCCTAAAAACATCCTGAGGATTTGTCACCGTAACCTTCAGAATAGGTCTGTGGCTTGTTATTTTTCTCAACAGATTTGTGGACCCTTCATGAATCACAGCAATTTGAGTAACTGCTTATCAAAAATGTCCTTTTGACAAAATATCTACTGTACCTTTTCTGATTATTTTTACGACAGTAACATAACATTTTAAACTAAGAGTATTCTGAAAAATCTTAGATACCAGTTTGATAGCAACTAAAGAATGTAATTAAATTGGTCACTGAGAAGAGCAAGGAAAGAGCAGTGGAAAAGACAGATGAAAATACATATGTATGTTCTTTGGCAAGAAGAACCCTGTGTTGGAAGCCTGGCAAGCACAGGGAATGCATGACTACAGTATCACAGTTTGCTTCCAAAGAGGTGTTTTATGATTGAGAAACACAAATAGTACATGAAAGAGATAAACTAAATTGGCATTTATGCTAGATCCTTTTAGATGCTAACAAAAGCTATATCTGTATTAGTCAGCAAGAGCTTCTAGGATGTACACACCAATTTAAATGACAAAGTTTCTAAGTTCACTGAAGCAATAATGTGCATAAATCTACATGCATATATATAACATTGGTATCACTTGGAATTTTGTGGATTGGTGTTGCTTCATAGAAATTAAAGCTCTCTGACTACGAAATGAAGAAAACTCACAAGAATATTACATTGTCCACACAAAGTAGATGTAGTGGTTGTCTTTTTAATGATTTTCTAACAGACCCGCACTTACCACTTGCCTATTAATAATTTCTTTCCCAAATGGATTGATATGTTTTGGTTAGGTGGTTGGTTTTATGTTGGGTTTTTTGTTTTTGTTTTTGTTTTTTTTTGAGACAAGCCAAATATTATTCTTTACTTGAACACAAACCATATATTCATCTCTATTTCAGTTAGGTTTCCAGATCTCTTGTGTACTTCAGAGATGTAGGAATTCTGCTTAATGCAGAGACATGTTCTCAAACTGAAAGCTTTTCATCTGGTGAAAGATGACACTGGTTTGTACAGGTTCCCAGAATTATCTACCAGATTCATATTAATAGCAAAAGGTATTATAGAAGTGTATCTCACAGCAACTGTTTCACCATTTAAAGGGCTTACTGTTCTCCTCAGATTAAGTTTGACTACCGTCCTGCTCAAGTTGAATTAAAAAAAAAAAAAAAAAAAATCTTGTGGGGCACAGAATATCCTTATTAGTTATTTCATCTTCAGTACTGCAACAAGAAACAGTATTTTTCTTTTACATGACATAAATTTTTCACTATCTTTACTTTTAGCCTACAGATGTCGCATTATCTGTAACAAGATGCACACTGCAGAAAAGTTAAAATGAATGTGCCTTAAAAAACAAAAAAGCATCAGAAGACTATCAGCAACTTATTTTCTAGGCCATCTCAATATAGAAGTAACACTAAATTGCTGAGTCTTTTAAACTCTATTATGAAAAACTGTAACAAACAACAACTTTAAAATAGAGAAGCCTAACAAATTACTACTTAAAAAGCTTAAATCTTTTCCCTTTTCCCAGTTAAGCGAAAATACACAGTTATGTAAGAGTTAAAAGCATACTGCCGTCATGATCTGTCTTGTCTTTTCAAATTACAAGGGTAGATACAGGGTATTTTTTTGTTATTTGTAAATAACAAGACTGAGTCAAGGAACAACAAGCATTCTTATGCTGCTTGGCTTGCCAAACAGTTTTTGTTGCTCATACTTACTTTTGAAAGGTGATGCTCAGATGAAAATCCCAAGCCATAGACTGTATTTGCCCTGCTGTCTGCCCATTGGCCGAACTTCTGGGATGTTTTAGTAAATGTCATGTTGGGGGTGATAGTGCTGTTTATTATTGCCTGAAAAAAAAGTGAATGTTGTAAAAAAAATTGGACTTTTTCTGTTTTTTTCAAATATTTTTAGACTTCCTCATAATAAAAACTACCAGCATTGCAGTCAAGTATCCATGTACACTGAATGAGACACAAACTAACAGGTAACCTTCTTCTTCTACTTCAATGGCAGCATTTTTCTCCTCTTGCTATATAGAGAGTGGGAGGAGGCCATGTTCCAGCATAAAAATGTTCAACAGATCTCAACAGTATTTCCATCATACATTCAGTAGTGTATCTGTTATATTCAACAGTATGGGTCTGTCCTACATTCTAAATCTGTGATGCGGAACAATCCAGTAGACATACACGTATGTCAGGACAGATTCTTATAATGACTCCAGTGGGTTCCATTTAACTACATACCTGACAATCAGTACATTTCACAGCCGGACAGTATGAACCAGCCATAAAATCAAAGGCATGCAAATTAAAACTGAAACGCACAATTTACTTTCTTATGCATATGGTGCTATTAAGAGTTTCAACTATATTTGTTATTTAATAAAACATCTGTTAGTTAGTAGGATGGCTTGGGTTGGAAGGAACATTAAGGATCACTGAGTTCCACATACGCTGCCTTGGGCAGGGTTGCCTCTCACCAGATCAGGCTGCCCAGGACTCCGTCCAACCTGGCCTTAATCCAGGGCCTTAATCCAAAAATATCCAGGGATGGGCATCCACAGCTCCTCTGGGTAGCCTGTGACAAGGCCACACCACCTTCTGAGCAAAGGTTTTCCTAACATGTAATCTAAATATCCCCTCTTTTATTTTAAAGCCATTCCCCCTTGTCCTATCATTACCAGATCTTCTAAAAAGTCGCTCCCCCTCCTGCTTATAAGCTTCCTTGCAATAAGGTCTCCATGAAACTTTTTCTCCTCTAAGAAGTTAAAGACGACCAACTCCCTCACCTTCCCCCACAAGAGAGGTGCTCCAGCCCTTTGATCATCTTCACAGCCCATCTCTGGACCTACTCCAACAGCTCTGCACCCTTCTTGTGCTGGGGACTCCAGGCTTACAGATGGAGCCCTACAAGGGCACAGGAGAGGGGGACAATCATCCCCCATTCCATTATGGCCACCTCTCTTTTGATGCAGCCCAGGATACAGATGGCTTTTCAGGCTACAAGAGCACAATGCATGCTCATGTTCAGCTTTTCATCCATCAGAATCCCCAAGTCCTTCTCTGTAGCACTAATCTCAATGAGTTCTTCTCCCAGTCTGTACCCATGTCTGGGGTTTCCCTGATCCAAACACACCTTGCAGCTGGTCTTACTGAGTCTCATTAGGTTGACACGGACCCAATTTCCAAGCCTGTCCAGGCCCCTCTGGATAGCATCTCTTCCTCAAGAGGTGTCAACTGCACTACTCAGGTCGGTGTCACCTGAAAACTTTCTGAGAGTGTACACAATCCCATCATCTATGTCACTGATAAAGATGTTGAAGAGCACTGGTCCCAAGACTGACCCCTGCGGGATACCACTTGTGACTGTCCTCTCCCTGGCCACAGAATCATAGAATCATAGGGTTTAGAGAGGACCTCTATAAACCACTGAGCCTAAACACCCTGCTAAAGTAGGTACCCTACAGAAGATCACACAGGTAGGCATTCAGATATGCCTCCAGCAGAGGAGAAACCACAACCTCTCTGGGAAGCCTGTTTCAGTGCTCTATCACTCTCACAGTAAAGAAGCTCTTCCTTGAGTTTCAGTTTCTGCACACTGTCCCTAGTTCTATTGCTGCACATCAACTTTAAAAAGTCTGTCGCTACCAACTTGACTCCCTCATTTTAAATATTTATAAACAGTTATGAGATATCCTCTCTGCCTTCTCTTCTCTAAGCTGAACAGTCCCATGTCTCTCAGCTTTTCCTCAGACGGGAGATGCTTCAGGCCCCTCATCTTTCTGGCCCTACACTGGGAGACCCCTGTCTTTTTAGAACTGACAAGCCTAGAAATGGACACAGTATTCTAGCTGTGGCCTCATCAGGGCAGAGTAGAGGGGGAGAATCACCTCCCTCAACCTGCTTTCTATGCTCTTTTTAATGCACCCCCCCCAGGATACCACTGGGCTTCTTGGCCACAAGGGCACACTGATGCCTCACAGCCAACTTGCCATCCACCAGAACAACCACGTCCTTGACAACAACCCTCTGGCTACGACCTTCCAGCCAATGCTTTTTCCACCAAGTTGTCCAGCCTTCAAAGCCATCTCTCTCCAATTCAGAGATAAGGATGTAGTGCAGGACCACGTCAAACGTCCAGGCAGATGACATCAGTTGTCCTTCCTCTGTCCACCGAAGTTGTCACTTTATCGTAAAAGGCCACCAGACTCATAAGGCACAATTTGCCCTTTGTCAAGCTGTGCTTGCTCTCTTGGATCACCTCCTCGTCTTGCATGTGCCTTAACACAGCTTCCAGGAGGATTCACTCCATGATCTTCGCAGGCACAGACACAGGGCTCATCAGCCTATAGTTCCCTGGGTCTCCCTTTCTCTTTCCTAAAAATGGGAATGATGTTTCCCTTTTTCCAGTCAGCAGGGACTTTGCCTGACAGCCACAAATTTTCAAATATGATGGCGAGCAGCTTAGTAACTAGATCAGCCACTTCCTTCAGGACACTGGGATGTGTATTGCCCAGCCCTGTAGACTTGTATACATTCAGTGAGGACCACTGTCTCTTGTGCTGACACTGGGCAACTGAAAACAGCCTTCTGGCTCCATCCTCTCTGCACCTTTCCTTTAGATATCTATAGGCATAAGAAATTCTCTGAGCCTTCTCTTCTTTAGCATGAAAATGGGTTATTCCTTCACAGGTGTGAAGGGAGTTAAAGATACTAAATCACAGATGAAGGAACTTTAACAAAACTAGCAGCTTCTACAGTGGCTTTGGCAATTCCACCATGCACGCATTAAATAGGAAAAGCAAATCTGGATGTAGCTGCAAATATCAAATAGGCTGTTCTCTCTGACAACTTTTGCCTCAAAATGCAAGTTTTGCCAACTACTGTGGAAAACTGTAAAGTTTTGGAATGCCTGGAAGCTTACACTTGATTCAACAAGTCTCATCAGGTAAAGAATAGGATCTGCTGTCTGACTAAAGGCTGAAAAAACAACTGCAGCCTTAACTGTCCACAAAACGTAACACATTTTAAATGGGACACATTAGACAAGTGGCCCGCATTATGACAAGAAGTCATTGGTAATTCAGACAATATTCTCCTTCCTTTAAGCATAAAGTTGTAGGCCCAAATAAAGCCAAGAGGCTCACAATTGCACTAAGGCCCCTAAAGGGACTTCATGAGGAACAGCAGTCTGCATCAAACAGGAAAGAAAAATGCATGAGACAACAGAGGTGTACTTATTAGAAAGACAATTAGAAAATTAGAAAAGCTTTCTTTGTCTTATATTTTTTCCTTCTTAATACTCAGAAGCCCTCCTTATTAAATAATCTGGTGGAAGTCTGTAACAGAGCTCCTAAAGTTCCTCTAATGTTCAGCCCTCTTTTGCTGTGGAAGCTGTCAACAGCAGCACAATTGAAATGAACTACCCCAGAGACAGCGTAGAAAACAATCCCCCTCCCCAGCTCAAGCTCTAGCTATTTTGTCTGCTTGCTTAACCCCCACTCACTGCCTGGTTAATTGGAATTAATGTCAGATTTGAGAGTGAAGCTGTTTTGTCACTGATATAATACTCTTCAACACAGAAGGACTCAAAACCTGCAAGCAACAGGCAGACTGGAAGCGTGAGATCTGGAATCTGCTGCAGTGACTGCAAATCCAGTGCAAAACCTTGGACAAACCAATGAGTTTTCATCTGAGGCTGCTCAATGCTTCAGCTGAGACCGTGTACCTCCCTGTGCAAGGGATAATCCAGGAACTGGCAGACACAAAAAGGCCACTGGTTTTGACAGCAGTCTGCATTCAAGGTAGATTACCAAAATTACCTCTTTCAATTTGCTAGGAAGAAAACTTCTTAGAAAAATGACATGCTGAGAAAGGGCTGCTACTATTCTGCCCTTTGTTTTCCAACAGAAAAAGAAAAAAAAAAAACAAGAATGCTCCACTCCAGCAGACAATATTAGCCTGAAGATAGCAAGTTTCTTGCTGGGCAGATTAGACTCAAATCCCACTGATATAAAGACAAGCCCTTTTATTAGGTATACCAATTTTAAAAGAAAAAATTAAGGCATTCAATTCTCTCTGAATTAAAAGCATTAGTGTGCTCAATCTCTCATGTTTAATTAATTATGCTTTAAGAGTGTGCAGTGCTAGAGTATACTATAGATACAGGCAGTGTTTGCTACCTCTGGAAATACTGGATACTGGTATCTCATAAATTCAGCTTAAATAATGTTTTTAGAATTATCATTTATTACTAAACTTGTTTCATCTACGCAAATACTGTTTTAACTGCTCTCCTCTGTGCCAGGAGATTGCACTGTAGAGTCACTAGTGTAAGGAATGTCAAATATGTCATAAACTTTTAGGAATGTTGTTAGTCTAAATGCACAAGAATATCTTAAAAACAGAACACAGTCATTCTGACAGGCAGACATTTAGCTTTTGAAGAAAGTGATCTGGTTATCTTTAGATTTGTTGGAATAATAAAACAGCTTTCATGTTTTACTTTCAGATGAGTTTAGCTATGAGAAAATAGAGCACGTGTCTAACTAGGCTGTTCGTTTTCCTGACTGCAAGTCCAACAATTGCAAGAAAAACAGCAGCAGTCAAGTATGATTTCAGCTTGTGCTAAAGATCATGGCAATAAAAATTAAGACACAGAGTATCTCTGAACTTCTTCAAAGGAAGGTCACTGAAGACCTGGGCTTATGTTTCTTATTTACAACCTCTATTCAGCATTATTATTTTAACATATGACTAATGTATTTTACAAGTCATTAAAATGTAAAGATCACTGATGACTGACTCAAAGCAGAAATACTATGTGCATGTCTTATGAAATCTACAAACAAAAATCACTCTTTTCCTAAGATGTCTTTTGTTTTAGATAGACACAAATTACTGTATTCTTTCCAATTTTGCAACAGTGAAAATAATATCAGAGCATTCACTGGTACCAAGAGAACCACTTTACTTATTCTCCTACCCTAGTGGCTACCAGAGATTGAATGGAAAAGACAGTGGAATTATGGGAATAAATTAGTATCCATATACAGTTACTGGAGAAATAATGGAGGCTCCCTTCCATCACCTACTAAAAAAAAAGAACTAAGACACAAGAAGATATGAAGTGACTATATAATTAATGAGAACTGAAAGCCTTAGCAACAGCTTCTCGATGTTGTCATGTTGTATTGCATAACAGATTTTATTTTTCAGGCTTCCTCTTGATTTCTACTGTTACATGAAGGAAAGTTGCATAAAAGGCATTTACTTGCAGTCAGGTTTGAGTTCTACCAGATTATCTGCATCAGGATCTCTCTGCAATGGGTGACAGAGATTCAGATACTGTGTATGGCTATAAAATGTGTCCTGTCCAGTGAACACATTATGGTCCTAGAACATTTATCAGAGATAAGTTAGAGGGAAATGCCTCATTTCTTATACAGGGTGTTTTATGAAGACATAGAAGCTTCAGAAATCATTACACAGAGGTGGAACACCAGCGTATAGCTTAAAAAGTGCATAACATATATAGCTGGAATAATCTCATAAAAGAGCAGTTTAATCTACCTAAATACTACATCCACAAGAACCATTAATCCAATGACTTGTCCAGCTATGCCTACTTTTACATGAGAGCAATTTACAAACTAAAATTGATGGAAGCTAACACAATTTTGAGTAGGATAAAGCTGTTTGGAAAAGGATGAGCTGTGCTTGGCTGCTCCATCACACGTTTTATATAACACATTTATTTGAGCCTCTAGAAGGAGTAAACAGAACATGTCTAACAGCTGTATCTTGCTCACAAACCAAGTGAAATGGAATAAGGAAAAAATAAAACCTTAAAATGCATCGAAGATCTCCACAAGCAAACTCAAGTGTATCTGAAATGTATGGTAGGATTTCTCAGAAGTGAGTGGAGATCATGCCATAAAAGATCATGTCCTGTTTTAAAGTAGAACAGCTAGTAATATTCAGTCTTTGGGTACAGGAGTTCAATTTTATTCAGGAAACCTAATGAAATCTGAGGGGGCTAGGGGAATGGGGAAACAGAATCTACAAATTTTGAGGCTTGTTTGTGGTTTTCCCCTACAAACCAGCACCAAAACTCTTGCTTTCAAGATACTCTATGAAAATTTTAAAAAATAAAATAAAATAATTGAAGAATTGTTCCAGTTACTAATAAAGAAAAACACCTTTGCTTAAAAACAGTTATGAAAAATAGCTAGTAGAGAAGATATCTCTATTCCCTGACTTGAAACACTCAGCTTATGGCTGGCTGGCTGTATAAGCAGTCCGAAGAATGCATCTTTTCCTTCAGTGCTGCAGAGAGTAGATGGTGAAGACCTGCTCGCTCCATGAGGGAGCTCTAAGGGAATGGAATGGACCTGAAGATTGGAAAGGGGCATGGATAGCAGAAGCAGGACTATGATTCAAACCTCACTCTCTCAGACTTTCCTTTCTATGGTCCAGGTGGAAAGATTGTTTCAGCAGCTATCACTTACCAACTCACTACTTAGCACCTAGGCCACTGTAACTGAGCAGCCACATGGTCTTCATTCACTCCCAACCCATAGGGTGCTATAAACTTCATCAGCAACGTGACTTTCAAGAAAGCCTAGCAGGATCATCTATTTATTCCTCGAGGGATGAGAGCTGCAAAACCAACATAGTCTGACAAGCATTTTTGGCAGCTAGTAACATGTAAATTTCAGACCTTTTCAATGTAAAACTTGTTAAAAATATAATGGAATAAAGATTATTTTAGTTTTAAAACTAAAATTAATTTGCACAATATTTTATCTTTTGCCTATGTAACACTTCTGTGTGACCATTAGACATTATGAGGCAAAAAATCACTAGTTTTACTGACACCCAACTGTATCCAATATAGCAGAGAGGTAATTTGGGTGCACCCTGAATTCACAAATGCTCTAAATTTACATTTAGTCCTTCATCCATACAAGACTTTATATATACAGATATATTAAGAAAAGATACGGCTATAATTAAAAATAAAAGCGTTATGCTGAGAACCTCATAAAGTGGTCCTTCTGGTATTCAACTGTGTGTTTCAGATCAGTGTAGTGACCCCTGAAACAGTGCATCTTAATCATGGTGGTGATCCTAGATCTTAGTCAGATACATAGTGCTTGAGATGAAAATATTATTGTGATTGCAGCAATTAAAGAGAATAAATAAAAATGACAGATTGCATTATCAATATACCTTGCCAACTGTACTATAAATACAAAGAAAGCACCACAGTAGACAAAAGAGCATATAAACAGATGAACAACTACTTGACAACGTAACTTAGCAGTCATGCTGCAAGAACTGTAGCATTAGGCAACAGAACTCTCTGTACTGGAAGAAGAATTTCGTAAACTGAGCAGATCAGTTTGGGTGCTATAGATCACAACTATACATACATAACACAACTATGTATAAGATCATTAGCACTGATCTTTTACAACATCAAGTTGAGATCCAACTCTTTCATTAATAGTCACACAGCAAGAAAAAAAGGTATCCTAATTATCTGACAGAAGCAAAAATCATTTGAAGGAGGACTGGAAAGGGAAGACAATAAAGACAAAGTTTGGAAAATGTTGGTAAGCTTCAATACAGAGCCTCAATCACTTAAATGAGTATCATACAGAGATCTTTGATAAAAAATTCCTAACACTAACACTATCTGTATGATAGAACTTTTTCTTCCTCAATCAAAGTAGCAAAACTCAAAACTTTAAATGTGCACAATAATGGTTTTCAGCTTTCAACAAAGCCAAAAAAGCTCCCGAACACTGTTGTGCTTTAACAAAATACTTTAGTTTCAACTATCATGAATGCACACATCTCCAGAAGCTGCAGCTGAAACTAACTTTGAAAGTTGAAAGGATTACAGCTTTTGATAACATTTTGTAAAATGTTAATTTTCTTATTGATGAGATTTCTTGACATGTTGTTTGCAAAACTACTGTTTTTAGACACATTTGGGATAGAGCTTAAGAAACAGTCAAGTTTTTTCCCCAAGTCTTCCAAATTACTACCTTACGCAGTTCAACACATTACCTTTCCCAGCGTAGAAAAATGAAAAAACAAAACATAACCCTTATCCCAAACCCAACCCAAATGACTTTCGCTAGCTGCTTTCTTTGGAGAGGTTTAAGAAGGAATCACCACAAGCTGTACTGCAAAAATTGGAAGATTAAGTAACAAAGAAGGATTTACAGAGTGATTACAGGCACTGAACAGATGTCTTTCATGATGAAGGATGAAACCAATGACTTCAACACATCATTGGATACTGAGAGAGAAACAATTTATTGGAACACTATTTGTAGTTTTTAGTACACCTCAAAGGCAATACCTTTTGACTGCTCAATATTAGTAGGTCATCACTTAGATTTAGCAACAGATTTATCGAAGTCTATATGAACACATAGAAAACAGTATTTTCCAAAGAATGCTTAAAACATCTAATAAAACAATATAACCATTACAACACATCATTTATCTCTTACTCAGATGCTGACAAGAGCATCTGAGAAGATACATCAGTTTGGCATATAAATACAGAAGTCAAAAAAGAAGCAAGGAAGTTTTCTCTAAAATAAAACTTACCTTTGAGCCATCCAAACTGATTATCCTGTAGACATTTCTTGTGCTGTCATAGAAGTAGGACACAGTAACAGCATGCTTGCTGGTGGGAACCCAGTTCTTCTTAGTGTTTGGGTCAATCTGGAAGACATGAGCTCGGGTGCTGAAGATAGGTTGTTCCCTGAAGGACAGAAAAGTTAAAGTCATGAACATGACTAGGATGTAATATTGTTGCACACAAGTTATTTACCAGTTGCATCCAGTAGGTTGCAAGCATTTCACTTTACTTAAAAAAGTTCTTAGGAAAAAAAATATCATGTGCTGATGCATTCAGCAGATAGGCTGCATTAATGCACAGATACAAGCAAAATGCAAGCCTCCAAAAGCAAAATCAGCACTTAACAGTAGAGTCAGATAAAGGCTGACATCTTTCAACAAAGATTCAGTCCTGTTCCATCACTCCTCACCCATTACCTTCCATCTATCTCTCTAAGCTGTCATTAACACATGTGTAACTTCTCATTCACTGCATGTTGCCGGATCTGTGCAACTTTGAACACCCTTCTTCTGAAAAGCCTTTCAGTATTCTGATTTTTCAATCTCAGATTATAATCTGAAACTGAACTGGCTAATTAAATAGAATTACTCTAAAACATTAATTATGCTTAAGAACAATCTCATCATTGTGAAGCCCTCACTTTTTGGAGATTCACACCTATATGTTTTCACAGCACTAAATATATACAACATGAATGGTTCAAAGTCAACTGCTTAGCAAATTAAGTCATGCAAGGTAAAAAAAAAAAAAAGATTACTTAATGACTTATTTTCCCTTGTGATCATTATCAAGACACGCAGCCTGGAAAGAATATAGGGATGCAAACCAAGACATTTAGAAATGGGATCAGGACAACCAAGCTGCAGTTCCAAACTTCTGCTGTGTGCTGCATTGCTATCCACCAGATCAGGCTGCCCAGAGCCCCAACTAACCTGGCCTTGAATACCTCCAGGAATGGGGCATCCACAGCTTCTCCGGGCAACCTGTGCCAGTGCCTCACTGCCCTCTGAATAAAGAATTTCCTCCTAATGTCTACCTTAAGTCTACCCTCTGTTAGTTAAAACCATTACATCTTACCCTATTGCTACAGGCACATGTAAAAGATCTCTCTCCATCTTTCTTACAAGCCTTACTGTAGATAGGTAATCTTTAAGGTTCCTTCTAAACCAAACCATTCTGTGTTTCTAAGTAGTACTGCATGAAATAAAAAAATATTTTAGCATTACTATGATGGCTGTCACCTTAAACTTAGCTACATTTTACTGACAAATAGATAGTTGTATTCTTTAGGAAATGCTTCATGAAATAAGAAAAAAATATACTTCAAGCATTTCAATTTGGGTTTAGCTTTGCAGGCATTTTTAATTACTTTTCTTTTTCCTGTTTCTAAAATGATAATAAACATACCCTTTGTCCCTGTCCTCATCTCCCTTTAAGTAAGAGGTTAAGCTCTTAATACATTTTTCTGCCAAAAATAAAAGCAAAAAAAGGTCTTGGAGTAATCAAATCAAACAGTTCCAATCTGGCCTCCTTATAAATCAGTAGATGTGAACTCTCAATAACACTTCTGCTGCTTGGCACTGAATGCACTCAGAACCAGCTGTCTCCAGTAGCAGAACTGTATTCCTCAGCTGGGAGATAAGGCTACTTGAAGCCTGTCTGCTGGAAGATGTGGTGATCTCCTATGCTAACTAGAAAAAAATGATCTGAGGAATACAGAACAGAACAAAGACAGTACTGTTCCAGTGACAGCTAAAGGAGAATACATGCAGTCCAGAGGGATGAATGTATGTGTTTATGTGTTAGTCCTCCATACAAACATCACAGCACACTTAATATCAACTAACGTTCTCCTTATATCTCCCACTTACATAAAGTTGGCTAGCACTATTCCTGATCCCAACCCCTTGAACAAACACAAAAATTATGTACAAGTGACTTTCATAGCTCTTGTGTTTCAATATAATCTTTACATTAATTGCTCTTTTGAAAGTCTAGAATAAATTCATCATATTTAAAATCTCATTCTTGCTTTCAGTATTAGATAAAAGCATCTTCCACTTACCACCCAGTTAATCATACCCAAATGTAATGTGATGCATATTACCATAATGCAACCAGTTATTTAACAGTGAGACTGTTTAAGAGCTAATCAACACACACACACAAGAAGCTACCCAGAATTATCTGGATGAAAACTGATATTAGAAGAAGAAAATGATGGTCCTAACTACACTAACTAAAAACGCAAAAGAAGAGCTGAATCTAAATTGTAGCTGTGTGGTTAATGAATACTTTTGACCAGAGCTGCTATCCAGTTCTATCACAGAACCAGACCTCACACAACTGAAACATTTAAAAGCTAAGGTTTTACTATGTACAAGCCAGGTGAAAACAACACAACTAAAGCATTTAGGAGTGCCAGTAGATAAAACACAGCATTAAAAAAACTTACATGAGCTATTTTATAACTTCTGATAAACAAAGTACAAAGCATTTCCATGCTCTGACTGAAGCTAGAGGTTTGCTGAATGACAAGCTGTCTCCATTCTGTGATGACAGAGCAGTAGGTACTGCTAAATCCATGGCATGAAAAGCACAAACCAATTAGATAAATCATAATTTTACCAGATTACTGGGGTAATTAGGAGTTTTTTTCAATAAGGATGCTAAACTTCAGATGCCTCTAAAATATGTTTTGACATTTGATGATGAACATTTATACTGATTACTTCTTCACACAAATGGAAGTTACCTTATCTCTACAGGACAAAGACTGCTAAAGAATCTGTCACTGATTTGCCAGTGTAGCCCTTCAAAGCTGTTGTACAGCTTCGTCATTTCTACTTTTCTGTGGCAACGCTGTAGAGCTACTTTAACTTTAGATTTGCTAGGACATGCAGACATGAATGTAAGTTAATATGTAAAATAAACACAGTATTTACAACTTCGACTAACCAATCTTTACTCTGAGACTTTTTGTTCTTCTGTTATATAAACAGGTCATGATGCCCTACCAGTTTGGAAGTTTAAATTAACTCCATTGAAGTGATGTTACTTATTTAAGAAAGTAAAGTGCAAGACACAGTGTATACATGTCTGTGTGTATACCTCTACATGTACATGCACATATACACAGATAACTGTAGCTTTGCTAATACAGAGCTTCAAGAGAAGAGAACATATTTAAAAAAATAATAATAATCCTATAGAAACTATCAGTTTGTTTCTCTTCCCTCTCATTCACCTTTCCCTTAACATTCCTTCATGACCTCAAAGTACTTAGAACTCAGTGTTCACTACTCGTTAAAGACAACAGTAAGAACTAAGACAAGAACTCATCACTAATTATGAAGAGTCACTTACTTTTCCAGAAATATCCTAAGTAAGGAGAGAAACTAGCAGCCTGCCACAGAAACACAGATGGACTATCAGAAATGTCTGCTCAGGCACAGCAGAAACATTAAAGCTAGTATGCTGTTGTTAATTCACTTAGATTGCAACATTACAACGGTCAAGCAGACTAAAATGAATTAAGTGGTAAATCCTCCTGGATTTACATGGCAATGAGAGAGCCAAAGAAGTGTGATAAGCAGCACTCAAGTAGGTAGAGTCACACCATTTATTTTCCATCACTGATAAAGAAATCCGTTTGTTGATATGTGATCTGTATTAGCCTTGGCTTTAGAGGTAGGCCTGTGTCCTAATAGTTGAATTAATTGTGCTTTCAACCACCCTTTCCATTTTGACATCTTAACACCTTCTTTTCACAAAAAAAGCAGACTAATGAATTCAAGTTCCTGTGTGTTCCTTCTTCTATATCTGAGATTAATTAAAGCTTTCACAAGTGAAGCGTAAGTTAGTACAAAAGGTTAGAAAGAACTTTCCTCACTAACCCATGACTGGCATTAAAGAAAAAAAAAGATTATCATTCCTCTAGTATCATTCACTGTTGTGTCTGAAATTCCAGACAGTGCCAGCCCCAGTGCTAAACCACCACACTACCATGCTTTTGTTTACCGTAACTCCTAAATCATGCTCCATTGATTTAACATCTACATCTTCGTAAGGCAGGGTATCTGTTTTCTTAATTAGTATAAAATCAGAAAAGCAGGTATGATTTTCTACAGCAGTGGCTGACATCCTACTTGCCTGCCCTTCCAGTGTGCTAAAAAAAATAATAAGAATTCCCTGGATGCTGGGCTAAGGTGACATGGTTTTGGTAGGAGAGGTGTTGCAAAATGTACAAGATGGTCAGGAACCAACTTGTGGAATGCAGGAAGAGAGTAGGAGAGGGACTATAGAAAGCAGAGGCATGGTGGGAGACAGCCAGTCAGGGCCTGGAGCTAACCAAGCAGGAACAGAAGAATGACGGAAGAGTAGGTGACTCTGGGGAGATACTGGCTTGTAGAAGAGTAGCATAAGGAATGGGGACAGTAAAAGAAAAGAAGTCTCCAGACACTGGCTCCTGCTCTGTGCATAAAGGGAGCCACGCAATACCTGCAGTGCAGGGATAGGGATATCAGGAAGGGATTAGAGAGGAAAGATTAAGTGATTTCTGCATTTATTTAATCATTTGTCTTCATGCTTATTGACAGTCAACTTGATAAGCTGAAATGTCTTGAATTAAAATGGCCCACACCACTCCTGTCCCACTCTTGTCTTAGTCATACAATCACACTTGCCCCCATCACATACACAGACATAATAGACCCAAAATTTCATATAACATTTTCTAGGATCTCAAAAGTGTTGAAATACAGCAGGAGTCACAAATCCTCAAACAGAATATCTTCCCCAGCCAGCAGGACAAAAGAAGATGAATAAACAAGTCCAGTATGATGATATCCTTCTACTCAGCTCAACTAAAAGAGCTCTCAAGAATTCAACTAATAAAAAGTCGGTAAGAATTTATGTCCCTTGTCTCAGCCATTTCTATTTTTTTTTATATGGATCTTAAAAACTTAACTATGGTTTTCCAGCGTGCATTATCTATACTTCCTGTTTTGGAAGATTGTTTTCAAGGTAAGTCCAACAATACGTGCTTGCAAGTCCTTGTCATCACATCTGCAAGTTGCAAATGGATTAAGATCTCACTCCTCAGATTCCAGTACCAAGAGATTCTGAGGAAGATGACACCCTGTATATCAAAAGAAAACAGGATGACATTCCTGTGCTCAGATGTGGAGGAGTACAACCACATGCTGTCGTATTCGCAGTGAAGCCTGGAGAACAATTTTGCTGCCCTCAGAACACTCAAGCAACACACATAGGCGACCATGACATGTGGCAGCCTGCATGCTCAATATACAGTGGCAATCTCAAAGACTGCTCTCTTGGTAGACATCACATGTCTCTGCAGGTGGTAATTCTGCACTAAGCTTCTGGGGATCTGTCCTACCTGCCACTCAAGCTAATTTCTCCTTCTATCAGAAAGCATTAATCTTCTGCATGATCTGTTGCACTCTTGCTGATTATCCATAGGTTTAGGATAAAAAAAACAAACAAAAAAACAACTACACTGCTTTTTCAAAATGACAATACGTCAAGGTCACAACTCCTTAAAGAATACCCTCCCTGGCTTGTTTGTAGAACAGTCGCAAGTTTTTGTTACTCTAAGCAGCTTCATGAGAGATCCTAATAAGAAAACAGAGTTAAAAGTCAGCTACAGTCAAAACTAATTTGTCTGCAATGGCATCCAAATATGAACAGTGGTTTCTCAAGAGTCAGTGTCGACAAGCTCTAAACGAAATGCAAAGCAACAGTAAAATACAGAAATTTAGTTCAAAAAATGTAGTTCAAAAAATGCTGTATGAATATCTGAAGTCTGATAAATATACAGTAGCTTATGGTGACAATGTTGAGTAAGCTTGCCTTCTTGATGTACGAAAAATGTTCTATTACAGAATCTTAATCTGAACAGAAGTAACAACTGTCAGTTTGAAGTGAGAATTAAGATTATACAGTATTTGAAACATATTCAGTGTATTCATGAAATCAGTAAATCTTAAGATTTTGCTTTTGTTTTTTTTTTATACATATAATAAGTGCTTCAATGTCTTAGAACAAGATTTGAAATAGTAAAAAAAAAAAAAAAAAAATTTAGAATCAAGCAACCAGATGGAAATCTCTTCCATACCACCAGTTGTTTATCTACTTCTACATTTACATTCTGCTTTTACTGTTAGGCTCTGGGTTTAAGGCAGGTTTACTGACAATCAGTAAAAGCTTAGGAATTTGTTCCTAAAAAGCTTGGAAAGCTTTTCATATTCAATTGGAAGTTACTGTATAAATATATATACTTAACTATGTAACATTCAGTGGCTTACTTTATACAGTATATTTTAGCACTAAATAATACAGCACAGAGCTCTGCCCTCAAGCTGTTTTCTAAACTGTTCTGTTCCCATTTAATATTAGATCTTTGACCACTTGTGAGTTACTGTATCATCACAAGTAATAGCAGCAATTTGTCAGGAGTTGAGAAGAGAAAAATGGGCTAGAACATTCCATTCAATCTTTAAGGTTAAGGAAACAATACCTTTAACTGTGCCAGAAACAACACTGCATTGTTAGATTTTCAAGGATCTGAAGTTTTGATCAACTGCAGTGCTTCAGCTTGAAATCCAATATTGTGCGGTACCTAATGGTCATAACTCACAGGAAATTAGAAGAAAACAGTTCATTTACGTGTTCAAATTCTCTTTTCTATGAAAGTTGCCTTCTGTAACTGGTAGACGGAAAGTAAAGTCTTGCCAGTAATCCAGAAGACACCCACCTGGCCTAATCAGCTCTGGTTAGTCCTAACACCTTGCTTTTCCAAGCGTGAGCTGTAGCCTTTGTTTACAGTGTTCACTTTAAAAATCTACAGTAGACATTCTAATGCCCAGCACTGCCTATTCTAAGTCAGGAAAGGTCCAAACCCTGTCCTGTCAACTCCTGTCCCATCTCCTCAAGGATCCTTTGTGCATGCTATACAATCTGTGCGCTTTCTCCCACATTCTTTTTCTCCTCATTCACTCTGCTCTTACATGTGAGCAAGGAAATTTCAAAAACGGTACAACTACATACCATGTTTTGAAATAATTATCATTCCTATTAAATTTAAAATCAGATTGGAAACACTAAATTATTATACAAACACTGAATTGCTAAAATTCCTTAGACGTCGTTTGGATTTTGTGTTGAGGGATGTGGTTTAGTGAGTACTATTGGTGATGGGTGGATGGTTGGACTGGATGATCTTGAAGGTCTTTTCCAACCTTGGTGATTCCATGATTCTGTGATGTCTAATAACTCTAACAGACAATGGCAAAACTCCTACTAAAATGATGAAACAGTTTTTAATATTAAGTGGTATATAACTAAGCAAAAGCATTGTCAGACTCCTCTGTGCAGACACCACTGCACAGTGGTGACAGTAATGTTAAATGGATTTTGAGTCATAGCTGGTTTTAGAAAAATTGATTTAGCAGCTTTGGCCCAATAAATGGGGAATCACAACACACTGTAACTTGCTTCAGCAGTTGTTTACTACTGGAAATGATTCTGTGATGGGCTTGCATGAAAGTATCTTCCACAAAAAGATTTCAGAGCAGTGATATTACTCCTAGTGAAAGCAAACAAGCATGTATTTCATTTTTGCCATGGTGATCCTAAATTATCATGTGGCTAACTATTAATCAGTGCGTGGAAGAAAACAGACCTGAGGATGTTGCTGGCCATGAACCAGCATTGTGCTCAGGTGGCCAAGAAGCCAGTGGCATTCTGGCTTGAATCAGAAATATTGCTGCCAGCAGGAGCAGGGACGTGATCATCCCTCAGCACAAGTGAAGTTGCACCCTGAGTACTGTGTTCAGTTTTGGGCCCCTCACTGCAAGAAAGACACTGAGGCTTTGGAGAGTGTCCAGAGAATAACAGCAAAGCTGGTAAAGGGTCTGGAGAACAAGCCTTATGAGGAGTGGCTGAGGGAACTGCGATTTTTCAATCTGGAAGAAGCACACGGGAGACCTTATAGCTCTCTACAACCCTTCAAGGTTGTGGTGAGGTGGCGTTTGACCTAGCAACAGGATGAAGAGGGAATGGCCTCAAGTTGTGCCAGAGGAGATTAAGGTTGGACACTAATTTTGTTTCCAAAATAGTGGTTAGGCACTGTAACAGGCTGCCAGGGAGGTGGTGGAGTCCCCATCCCTGGAAGTGTTCAAGAAAATGTTAGGTGTTGTACTAAGGGACATGGTTTAATGGGGAAACATTGGTGGTAGTGGACAGCTGGACTGGATGACCTTCAAGGTCTTTTCCAGCCTTGGTGATTCTACAATTCTATGAATGTTAGAAAATAAATATGAAGAAAGGTAAGAAGATGGATCTGCAGAAGACAAAGCAGGAGAGATTCCAACAGAAATGTTACAGAGGACTTCATATTCACCCAGTTCTATATCTGTACCATTTTGTTTCACCCTAAAGACACAGCCTATCATTCAGTTCTACACATAATACATTTAGTAAGAAGTTGGTGGAGTTGACAATCACTCTTCCTTAACAAGATATCTAAATATCTGTAGAAATACAGATATTAAATCTGTAGAATAGATTTAAAAATATTTGTGTAAAAGCAAATTTTCTTTCACTGTTCAAAAAAAAAAAAAAAAAAAAACATTTCCACCTGTTCCAGCCAAAAAAGGTTTCCACCTAAAACCTCCCAGGTTTTAAGGATGTAACTTGCCTGTATTTTCATGCAATTCTCAGAAATCTACGATCTTTGAAACACAATGCTCCTATTTTAAAAAAACGGTTGAAATTTTAGAGTAATTCAGGAAGGATGAGGAACAGTCACCCTATATTCGTACATCTTAAAGTCTCAGACTTTCAAGAGAAAAAGACCTCACGATATTCTACTGTGGGCTCAGAGATATGCCTTACAAGTACACAACTGGGCAAATACTAGCTTTATATAAAAGGATATGGATAGATATAGGGTAAATTTGACATGAACAAGCAAATGACTTCAATGAAGTCAGCGAAGATAAACAAATCTATATGTCTACTTGAATTTGTACCAATAAATAAAAGTTTCTGTATGACACAGAAAGCAAGCAATCTTAAAAAGCAGGGCAGAAAAGAGTTTTGAAATCTGATCTAATAATATTTTGGCACATCTGCTAATGTGGATGGCTTCTTTTTGAACATGCAATCCTTTAAAACTGTCCATTCAAAAAAAAAAAAAAAAAAAAAAACCACAACAACAACAAACCCACAACACATTGTGTATGTGCTAGTCCCAAACAAACGCTCAGGAAGACCTTGAGACGTTCCAGAGGCAGAAGAGAGAGAAGAAAGGGAGAGGATATTCAACAAGCATGCACTGCAAGACAACTGTATAATATATTGTCAACATACAGAATCATAGGAGCTAGGACTACTATGGCTGGGAAAATGAGGCTCTTGCTATTAAACAAAACAAAACAACAAAACAACATGTAACCAACAAAATAAACTGAAGAGCTATGAGAGGATTCATTTAAACCCACTCCTCTTCTGCATTTGTTTCCAGTTCATAATAGGTCAGAGAAGCTTATCCTAATTAACAGAACATTGCTTCCAACTAGAAGTTAACAGTCTGTGATTGTTTCCAAGTCCCCCACTTGGGAGCTAAGATGACACAGCATGCTGTGCCTACAGGCTCCACCAGGAGACATCTCCCCACAGCATCACACATCCACTTTTTGATTCTCTGTTTGCATGTTACTTACACAGCCTATCCCTCCCATCGACAGGCACCTGCCTTTAATAGCATGCAGTGATTGCCTGGAATCCATCCCTCTTCCCAAGGATGGGCAAGTGATTTCTTAACATGTAAATCGTTGTTTTTCTACACCTGTTTTTCTTCTGAAACAGTGTATGGGTTTGGAGACTGCAAACACTGGGCAGAGAACAGCAACAGAGAACAGGAAAAGAAAGGGAGATGCTACCAAAATATTCTCCCAACTGTACTTGCATTACTATGCACTCTGAGTACCTATACCTCCTTACAGATAATAATAGACCGTGGCAAAATTTATAATAGTAAAGAGCATCTTACACAGCATAGATTGAATATTAACTATATAGCAGAGAGATTAAAATCTCACAGATTTAATGACAGTGGCATGGCAGCTGGCAAAGCACAAGACAAACCAGTGTCCAAGCACCCACACTTCATAGAAAACAAACACCAAAAAAAAAGTAGTCAAACACAATGAATTTCTTGTGGGGAAGGAGAGGCACCTTAGAAAAGAGTAAGTCCTAAATGGGGGCCCAAGCATCCAGGCTTCAAACCTCTCAGACTTACCTTTCTAACTCATTGCAGGTCATTCATTTGACCTCATTAATTCTTTCTTGACCCCCTATCTCTTTGAACATACACTCTTCTGACATATTTCAACAGCACTTCAGTTCAGGCATCTCACTAGCTGAGAAACTCTACAAAACAGCAGGAATGAGCTCCAGAACACAGCAATGCTAGCCTACAAGCTGCTTTGTGCAGTGCCTCTAATAACCAAAGAAAACAGGTCATAAAAGTCCTGATCACAGCAGAACAAACTAAATCACACTTGACACTAAAGCAGCAAACTTCTACATTCTGAAGAAAATATATAAAATTAAGTTTTATATTCTAGACAAAGAAAAAAGCAACACAATTCTTTTGGATTTTTGGTATAGTGGCAGTGAACGCAGAGTTGCTTGATTCATGGGCTAAAGAGTTTAAAAAAGAAGAAACAAAAAACAAGATACCTCCGCATTTGGAAGGTATAAACTGTACTGTTAACTTCATTTTTTAAATAAAGAAAATAAATGAAAAATCGACTTGCTACCACTTCTATAAATTTTGGTATTTTTTTTCCAAGATCGAACCTGGGAGAAAAGCCTTTTATCCAATGCCACCAGCAACTGCATAATGCTGAAGCTTGTGGGTAGGCAAATATGGTTGTTACTGGTAAATGCACGCCAATAATTTAATATTGACTATGCAAGTTTTCTTAAATTTAGAATTTTCTAATTTGATCTTCAGTGAAATTGTGTGTCTTCCATCAAGTCTCATCATAACCTGTGTCAAACTCTTAATGGCTGTATTTCAGAGGGGCAAAACTGATGTATTTGTCAACTGAGAGATATGTAGATTTTGGAATCTTAAAAGGAATAGAAAGATAACAAGATCATAGAATCATTTCATTAAGTGCTTCCACTGAGATAATCAGCAATTACATAGCAAACAAAGATAATACTAAAAATGGATATTTTTGGATGAAGTTAAACTTAACTAATGTTTTTCAGATCATCTTTGACTTCAATAGAACACAATCAATACTAGTCATAATTCTGATGAACAGACCTCTCAGCAACTTGCTCATTATAGAAAAATAAGGGAATATCTATCCTCCCAGATTAGCATGAGACAGTTTGAATTTGTCACTAATGAATTTCTGTTGAAAAATACTGTTTCTACACTTGGCACCATGATTTTTAGCAACTCTCCCTGTAATGCTTCTTACCAGTGTTCTTCCACTGCCTTCTTTGTTGGCTTTAAACTCCTATTTAATTCACTGTACATCTTCATACAGAAATACCCACATCTCCTTACTACTACTCACTCCCATCAACCAAGTCGATCACCTTCTTTATCTCCAGGGTAGTAATGTTTCTATGCCTTCTACATATGAAAAATGCTTTTTATTCCAGTTGGTCTGTCACTTGTTATTCCTTTTATTTCAAACTTAAGACTCACAAAACTTCTACTTGAATATTAAGAAATCGCCAGTTAACAATCAGTTTAGAGTGACAAAGACACGCCTTCAAGCAAATCAGAGCAATGTGCATTTACACTGCAGACACCTCAGCACTGAAACTACGCTCCCACCAGCAGAAGTATCTGAACTTATACAGACGGCAGAACAAACCAGGCTGAACAGACATGCACTTCGTAACTAACACCATCAACCAGTCTTCCAAGAATTCAGAATTCCTTCCAAGATGCTACAGCTGCTTACTATGTTTCAAAAAGAATCATTGGCCCACATCACAAGATGAGAATTGGATTATTTCATTTGTGTCAAGGAACTGAATTAGACTCCTAGAAAGGTAAACAAATTAATTTTATATTCATAGGTAACAAATCAATTTGTATCATCCCACTGAGCGCTGCAGGAACTATAAAGCCTCTTTAATTCACTCTGAGTATGCCATTATCTTGCCAGCAAGTCCCTCCCTCTGGATAACTTACAGCCTAGTAAACTACTGAATGTTGGAAGTAGAGGCTGCATCTCTGATGAGCCATAACTGCAAGTGACAGATCTCTGTTTCCCTAATTGTTAACACTATACATATGCAAAACAGGTTCTGAGACATATCCCACCCCTGACAAGGCTCTGCAAAGGAAATCACCCAAAGCATTCATAGCATGCTTCCAAATCCTGCTTTCTCAGCTATTGACCTGTCAAGTCACCCAAAACTCACATGTTAACATCCAAGAGGGGCTTAACTGAACCATCAGATAAAAGTCCATGTTGAAGAAACCGGCAATCTCTGATCTCTAATAGGTTCGGCATTCAGAAAAACAATACTTATTATGCAATTTTTATTTAGAACACACTTTTGTACTTGCTGTTAAGTAATCACTATTTAACCTGCTTCATCTTTGTCTGACACTTGATCATGATCGCTAATCCTCCAGACCTCTGGCATAACAGCATACTAGTTTATAAGCTCAATGGCATATGAAGTCAGAATTCTCTTTTTTGTGTTCATTTTTTTTCACTTACTAGTTATTGTGACTGTCACATTCCAGTTAACAAGGTTAAATGCTATTGTGCCATTCTGCTTAGGGATACCTCTTGTTCAAGATGATAGAAGTTTCAAAAACCTCTTCCCAAACAATGTCTATCATTTTCTGGTAGGATCCCCAACACTACTTAAGTCTAGATGTTCTAGATGTCTAGGCAGCAGGCTTGCTAAATCACACACAAGAAACTCCTCCATGTTTTGTAGAACAAGAACACTTACTGGCATGGAAGAGGCATGTACTGGGGTGCTGAAAAAGTGTTTGGAAAATATTATCTAGAACCTGAAGATAATTTAAACAAGGATAAATTCTTCTTGTCTAACTGTAGATTATATGACTATAAGCAAGAGATAAAGTCAGCAGAAAATACAAGCGGTGCAGAAACACAGGCCTCCCAGTTTCAAGGTCAACTGGCCAAGCACCTGCTTAGGGCCCCTTTTATTTTATGCAATAATTTGACAACAGTGTCACATAGCATACATTTTTTGCATATGCTTATTTTTGTTGGCAACTAAACCACTGTGCACTCTAAGACCACCCTACATTGCATCTTAGTTCTCAGTAAATCTTGTGTTGAAGAAAACGCAGATAACAGTTACTCCAGTATATTCTTATAGATTTTTGTGCAGACAAGCCAGATCTAGCAGACTGTTGGAAATTAACAAGCACAAGAAGTAGGAATTGTGAGAACACATGTCAAAGATGATTTATTTCACCAACACTTCACTATAAAGCGTTGACCACATAAACGTCATTCTTCAGTTTTCAAAATTCAAGGAAGATCTCATACATCTCACTACAAGAATAGCTTCAAAATTACTTATGGATTCAAGACCATAACATACTCTTGACAGAACAAGACATTTAAAAGCATGTTTTTAAAAGTTCTATAGCCTTTACAGTATTATCTAATATGGTCTTTACTATGAAAGGCACTATGAATGGGACAAAAATGCCACTGCTCAAAAAGCGGGGAGACAACCTCATGGACAAGTCTCAAAAACACCTTCCAGATTTCGGCTGCAAAACTGAGGAGCAAACCAGGACTGTGCAGCTGTGGCTCTGAATTTTAGGAGGTTTTCTGATCATGTCATGTCAGGCAGACAATGCTACAGAGAAAGGTAAGCCTACCCCACCTGTATTGACACTTTGCTTGTGTCAACTCCTGTACTTGCACAGACATGTAGTATTAACTCAGTCAAATACTTATCTGCCATACTGCATAGTCAGGTATTTGTGCTGTAGCTCAGACAAGAAAAAACAGTTCACATCTTCTGTTGTCCCCTCTTCTGGTGGCAAGCTCAGTGAAAACCTGATGGCCAATATGTTGACAAAGAACACAGCCACAAAAAAGGACAAAACTGCCTGTGAACTGTTCGCATGTATATGGAAGAAAAAGAAAAACCGGAGAGAAACTGCATATTTCAAACACCTCTCTTTTCATTCAGGTAAAAGCCTTCACTCAAAACCAGTCTTACTGACTGGAGTCACCATCCCTGGATATTTGCGAGAAAGGTGTAGATGTGGTACTGAGCAACTTGGTGGTGATGGGTTGACAGTTGGACTACATATGATTTCAGTGGTCTTTTCATCTCTGTGATTCTATGCTACGTTTCTTAAATTTGCTCATTTATAACTGGAAAAAAAAAATCATTGCGAGGATATTGTAAATGTCAATACATGCTCAGATCTGGCAAACCAGCATTATCTATTGCTTAAACAGCATCTGCCCAGACCAAATTTTTTAATGATGACTGGTATTCACCACACATTTGCCAGCAGAAAAATGTGACAGAATGCAATATTGCCAGAATTATACTTGTGAGGCAGTTCCAGAAAAATCAATACTATATTCAAACACAATTCCATTACTTTGCAGAACTGAGCAGACAACAGTAACATTACCACTGGGACTCTGTGCTGATGCAACAGTGCCCAGCACTGCAAGACCCAGATGGGATAAAATCACAGCTTCTTCTAGCATCCTTTCACATCTTACCTCTGTCTTGAACATATTAATTTTGGTGGATCCTGAACTGCCGAGCCTCAGGAAAAATAAAAACTAAGATACTCAAAACCGAATCAGGAAAAGAAACCTATATTCACAAGTAGATCTGAAAACTGACATTTACTGATGCAATTCCTCGACACCCGTAGCACCTTATTTAAGACCAGACACATTTCAAAAAGCTTTGCAGGGAGAGTAGCATGAAACACTGAAATAAAAACCATGCTTGCAGAACCTACAGATGGCTTTTTCATAAGAAATGCCTTTAAATATACATTTCAGCCTAACATAGTATCCAAAAGAAAATGTACAAAGTTCTCTTAAGTAATACACAATGGTTCGTTTCTGTGCTCACTATTACACTTTCTTGTTAGTATGACTACAGCCACATGAAGAGTTGCTTCAGATACAACAGGCACTGTGAAGACACAAGCATACTGTAAGAATATGTGTAAGTATATGCCTACAGTGGTAGACCATGTCTGGTCCCAGGGTCACTGGGTACACCTACAGCACACTCACTCCCCTGCCTCTTAAATAAAAGAGCTCCTGATCTAGAAAAGTGAACAGCCCTTGACACTTCAGGCTTAACAACTTCAAAATTAAAGATATCTAAAAGAGTGGAAATGCTAAGCTTCTAATATGCACATGACATTTGCACAGTTTAGATGGTCCCTGACCTTGGAAAACACTGGAAAAACATAGGCTCAACTAAAACTATGTCCCAGGCACCTTTACTACTGAAAACCTAGTAGTAAGTCAGAGTTGCATCACTAGATAACATCTTCTCCTTGTAGCACACTAACACAAAGGCATAGATTCAGAAGGCTGTGATGTGAAGAGTAACCATCTAAGAGCTTCACATCTAGTTACAGTCTTTAGAGACAGTCATGAAAAATAAAGTTTCCCAACAGAATTTCCATAAAAACACTGACTTCCACTTATTTTATCAATTAGCAAACAGAAATGGTCTAATGCCATTTAGGTGTCACTGCCTCCCCTAATCAGAAGTGACTGCCTGTTACAGTATATTGGTCTGTTACATTCTCTCTGGTTTCAAGACCAGAAATTTCCTCAAGGAGGGGCCTGACACACAGTTAAGGGTCCTGCAAGGTGATGGTAGTAGTAGCAGGGTGGGAGCTCTTTGAGAGAGAGACATCACAAAGACACACACAAAATATTTATCTGATGTTTGCCTAGAGATACTGTGAGTAAAAATAATCTCAACACAATGAATTAGAAAGATTTACATGTTTTTCAGCAGAACTAGGACTTCACTCAAGAGCTGGTCTATACTCTCCTTACAATGCATGGCAATATTGGAGCAGATCAAACACAGCCATAAGGTATTACAAATCCCTTCACTGATTAGCACGGAGATATCCCCCACGGCAGTCAGGACACTTGTTTATGTACTGCCCATTCAGAAAAGCTGTTTTAGTCTTCTCATGCTTATTTTATAGTCATAAAACTACTGTGACAGAAGATAACTTAGGCAGGACTGAGGTCTCCATGCATTATTGTCTGACAGAAGGGTTTATTAACCATTCCGTGCTGATTTACATATCCATCTGTCCAGATATTTATACCTTACTAATTTTTTTAAAGGACAATCACTATATGTGGGTATCTGTTTCTGTTACACCCTACACAGTGCTACAGAAGACAGCATAAATTACTTGCTGCCACTGCTTTCCCACAAGAAGCATCTTGTTTTACACTTGATATAGCAAAATGGCCAGGAATCGCAGTAACATCAAACTACCAAGAAGGAGCTGCGCCTTTTCGCCTTTTATCTGCACAGTACTTCTGTGTCAGAGGAGTACTGCTGAAGGCACTGTTGCTAAGAGGAAGCTTTGGGAGCTTCATTAATCTGTGTGAGAATGAAAAAGGTCGAAGAACTTGAGTAAGGTCAAATTCAATCACTAACAAAGATTCAGGTTCCTAACAGCATTGTATTGCTTGTTATCCAGCTAAAGAAAGAAAAACAAAAAGTTTAAGGTCAAGAATCCACTACGAAACACCTGAAAAAGCAAGAAGTCAACAGGTAGCAAACAAAAGCTAGTTTCCACAGCAATATTTGTCTATGCTCAAGCTATGTAGGTTTTCACATAATTTTAGATTTTAAAGCTCCAAATTGGTTTCATAGAAGTTATTACAAGCTTGAGTGTAGAACGATCAGTTTCCCTACAGCTGTAGAATACTCCCATCAGATTGGGACCCTACACCTTGAATGCCTTAAAGACATGCATCTGACCAACCCTCTATGCTTCAACAAGGGTGGGAACCAAGAGCAGACCAACCAGCAACTGCCATTTTCTACTGACTGACAAGAACTAAAATGAAATACTTATTTCCAGGCAACGTTAATGTTAATAAGTACATCTTAAAAAATTCATCTCCACAATACTCTCTAGCCAGCTTAAGAACTCCAGTATTGTAATTCTGCCATCTCAAACTGACACATACCACAACCATCTCTGGGAAGATAACATACTAAATATAGCCCAAAGTGAAGAGAAGCTGAAGTCTTTATAAAGACACCTTGATTAATGTGACATGACAGCGACAAGAAGATCTAAAGAAACTTCTACCTTGTAATTCCTTGTCATTCAGCATGAGTGAAAAGCTAGTAAAATGAACTTGGGTACTTGTCCGTAGAACAAGAGACCATAAAGAAAAATTGTTACAGAGAAACTACACATTGATAAACTAGGGATTAATCTAAGAGACTAAGTTTTATAGAACATCAGATTCTTGATTTCGGTGGAATTCATGGCCGTGTAGCTTCCATGCTGCTTCCAGCATGAACTGTATCCACTAAGACTCAGCAATGACGGCATCACAGCCCATGAGTATCGAGCTCCAATTCCCCTCCACCAGCTCAAGTAAAGGCAGTACCAATAACCAGTAAAATAAGGTAATAATTTTGCAGCTTTCAAAATAAAATTTAACTCAGCTATGTACACATTAATCTAGGCTACCAATACACATTCTTAGTATGTTCACTTAAGATTACTTCTTTGGAATTCTCAAAATAACCAAACCTTTGCTTGAAGACGACCAACTGTACAGTACTATCATTTTTTCTTATTGCTCAACACTTTTGTATTGGCAATACAAAAGAGACATTATGAACTAGCATAGAACGTATTGAGTTCTGATTTATGTAAAAGTTAAGGTTTTCTCATTGAAGAACAGTCATCCAGTGGGGGCAATCCAAGAGAAAGGCCTGCACTGATAAATGGCCTGCACTGACAGTGACTACTGCTTAGAACTTCTTATGCAACAGGAAGGACAAATTAGAAGAGGGAATGAGAGTGGCAGGTAGAGGAACTAGAGCATATGTGTACTGCCCCTGGGGTTTGATTCATTTACCTTCTCCTGTGAGTAAAGAGGGACACACACAGACATCAGGGACAAAGAATCAAATAGAATAGCTGCACCCTATAAGCTGCTCTCAAGCTTCAAATTTGTCACTGCAGCTTCAAGTATTTCACTGCAGAACAACTTCAGAGACCAGCAAGCTATAGCTAGGTATTCACCACACAGCTATTTCACTTGTCAGACGGTGCTCAACTAGCCATGCAGGGTGAATTATTCTTAATAACACACAGAACTAAGAAAGCTGGTTAGCTAAGCAATTATTTCTCCTCAGTTCCTATTTCTCTTTGCCCAGACCATAGATAAAAGTAAACTCTCCACCACCCAGACACTACAGATTCACCATACAAACTCATGCATGACAGCAACATCCATTAACTACCAAATATACAAAGGTTGTTCTGAAAGTAATGCATTCTACTTATTCCGATGGAAACCTCAACAGATAGAAAGAGCACAATAACTCTATTTGATAGAGTACATCTTCACTACTTTAGCCAACATGCACGGAGCAGCAGATCGAGATGCTCTTCATTTCTTGGTCTGACATCTGTGCAGAGCTGTCCCCAGCGTGGCTCGTCTTTCACATCCCTATTGCCACTGCTGACACACACCACCCACTGCCTCTCTACTCTACTCACTCTACTCACATCCACAGGTTGCTTTCCAGCAAGTGTCTATGAATGTCAGTGGATGCTAGCTTTTCCACATGGAAGAATTCAGTGCCACACCTTCGTTTCATTCACACTTCCATGTCAGATGCCATTTTGTCACAGTGCCCCTCTGCTGCCATCTGTCACACATGGAACGGGACATTGGTGGGAAGGTCCAAGCTTTACTGCCATACCACTGACATGTGCCCTTGATGCTGTGATTCAACAGAATAAAATAGGAGGCATTACTTTTGAAGCAGTCCTCACATGCACGGATGCATGATTATCAGCCGTTTTCCAACTTGCTTCTAAAGGGCATGATTTTAAGACCTTAATAGAGTATCAGAAGACTATTTTTATAACTGCAGTGTTAAGATTCTGGTACATGTTGGCCTCAAAATAGCCCAAAATCCATAGGGAACTGCATTTAGATGCTAATTCAAAACAGCTTTTGAAAGAAGACTCTGAACATCAGCAAATGCTCAATGCATAACTGCAGGTCTACAGGGTTGGCACAGGCTTAGATGTGCTCCCCCAAACTTACATGGCAGGGGGCACATCAATAACACACTCAGATTTCTAGTTATCTCCATCTTGTTAAAAGATGGTCTGCAAAGGAACACTGTTGCCATACCTCAACATGTATCATCTGAAGGGTCTCCAAAACATATGCCAACAACTTTTGCCATCTTGACATCAGTGCCAAGATATCACCCTGAAGTCATCACAAAAATATCTCTATATAATTTCTCCAAATATTTTTTGTATAGTTTTTCAGTATTCAGTCTTTTCACCACAGGTATGAATTTGCTCATTAAGAAACTGCAGCACTCACACACCAGCAGCACTGAGTTTATTAAATGGAGGGAGCTTTTAATCTTTTTTTTTTTTAAATCAAGTATTTGTTTTCAGAAAGCTGTTAGAGGAAAAACAATGCAACAATGCTTACTATTCAACAGTTCCCAGTATTTGCAGTAAGCTACACCTAAACAACATATCTGCAAATAATACTGGTTTTAAATAAATATGTTTTTCCATTATTCGAATTTTAAAATGTGAAAAATTCTGTGCCTGTTCAGCAGCTTTAAGGACAAAGCCCCCACACGCTCTACTACCATTCAGCCTTTTGCCAGGTTTTCAGAACATATGACCACTTCCCTGAAGATGCAGACCGCTGCAAGCTTGGGTTTATTCTGCACGGATTTCTTTTTAAATGGAAAATAAAAGCTAACGACTAACGAGACGTTCCTTTTTACATCTTGCACAGTAAGCGTGTCCTGCTGACTCGGAGTGCTGGGGAACAGCTGCCACCACCACCACAGTCAGGTTCGTACACTGGAGAGTTCCATGTGCCTTTGACAGCTGGAGGAGCGATGCACCTGCAGCTCCACGTTACTGCACTACACTGATTTCACATCCAAATTCCTGAATGACCAAAAAGCAAACGACTCGAGCTGTAACTCTTATACCCTGAGCTATACAGCGGTCTCAGGAAACCAACGTCCTGTCGATGCATTAAAAGCCTGCCTCCTTGCAGTTACCCAAATCACGTTGTGCTTCTGCTGCTTTGGAACATGGACGAGCTTCCACTCCATCCAGAGGTTACCAAGCAAGCACAGCAGTAAGCATTATTTCATCATCTCTCTGTACAAATGCGAGACTGTAAACGTGGAAAGTTTCCACAGGTATCTATGCCACTCTTATGTCTCCTAGATTAGATGCAGCTAGCTTCGTCTCAAAGATTTTATTCCTTCCCATCTCCTTAAAATTTCGGGTGGATGTCCCCACGTATTTGGGGGACGCGCTGTGAAGCAGGTCTCTTCAGAGCCTTTCTCACATGCGGGCACCTTACACGCTCGATATCCCCAGAAGACTCCAGGAGAGTCTTCTGCAGCTTCCCCGCCACACCGAGCCCGGGGCAGCCGGGCCCGACCGCCCGCCAGCGCCGAGAAGGGCAGAGCCCCCGTCGGGAAGCGGAGACGGATCCGGCACTCGGCGCGCTTCGGCGGACAGAGCCCCGCACGGCGCTCCGCACCTCGCTCGGCGCCGATGGCAGCGGCACCCGCTCCCCGCTGCGCCCGCCCCCACCCCACCCCGCCCCGCCGCAGCCCGGCGGCCCCGCGAGGTGCTTACCCCATGGCGGCCGGCGGCGCCGGGCACCGGCGGTGCCGCGCGGGCCGCGTCCCCGGGGCGCTCCTCGCCGCGCCGCGCCTCGCCGCGCCGGCAGCTCCGCAGCCCCGTGGCGGCGGTAGGTACGCTGCGCCGGGCTGCCCGCGCCGCTCCGCGCAGGCCCGGGGGTCGCGCCGCCGGCTGGCAGCGGCCGAGCCGAGCCGAGCGGGACCGCCCGCGCCCTACGGAGCGCCCCCCGCGGGCCGGGCTCGCATGTCCGCCGGCCCCGCCGGGCGTCCGCAGGCAGCGGCTCCGGCTCCCGAGCGGGCGCGAGGCGGCGACTCGGCGTGCGGACGGGTCCCCAACCGCGGGCGGGCGGGCGGGCTGGCGGAAGGCGCTCGCCTTTTTCCGCGCGGGGCTGGCGGCGGCTGCGGCGCTTCTCGCCGGTTGGTGCGCGGTCACCGAGCGCTCGGCGCGCCTCAGAGGCGGAGCGGGACGGGGCGGGCGGTGCGCGCAGGGCTCCGCGCCGCCGCTCCCCCTAGCAGCGCGGCGGGCAGCCGTGCATCTCCCCGAAGCGGCAGAGCGAGCCGCGGCACAGGCATCGGGCTCCCGGCGGCTGGCGGCGGGCACCGGGGCGCCGCGATCCGCCCGCCCGCCCCCGGCTGCGGAGACGCGGGGCGCCGCTCCTCCTTCCCGCGGCGGGTCCGCGCCTGGCCGTCACGCCTTCTTCTGCGGCGAGCGGGCGGGCATCGCGCTGGGGCGCGGCGGGCCGGGCGCTGCCAGCGGGCGGGGAGCGGGAGGGGCGGCCGCCGTCGGGCCGCGCTTCCTCTGCGGCGGGGCCGCGGGCTCAGACCCGCCGGTGGGATGGGATAGGATAGGATAGGGGGAAGGAAGGAGGGAGGGAGCGGGCGGGGGTGCGGGGGGGAGCGAGCGCCGCGTCAGGCGGTGCCCGGCTGCTGCCAGCCGCTGCCTGCGGCCGCCCGCATCCCCGCCTCCGCCTCACACCTCTGCCGCCGCCCGCTCTCGCGGTGGGCAGGCGCAGCCCGCAGCCGCCCCGGGGCTGGGACAGGAGCCGGAACGGGAACAAGGGTAGGAGCGGGAACGGAGCCGGCCCCTACAGCGCCCGCAGCCCGGTAGCCGCTGCTCGCGGCAGCACCCGCTCGCTCTGCCTCCATCCTCCGCCCGGGGAGCTTTAAGTAGCGCACGTCACCGCGCTCCCCTACGCACCGACGTCACGCACTGCTCCCGGCGCTGACGTCACCGGGTGCGGGGGATGATGTCAGAGCGGCCCGCGCCGCCGGAAGCGCTTCTATAATAGGGAATGGCGACGGGGGGGGGCGGCGGGCGAGGGTGTTGGGCTCGGCGCGCTGCGGCCGCCTCCGTGCACCTCCCCGGGGCGCCGGCGGCACCCGCCCGCCCCCGCGGCGCCGTCTCCGCGGCAACGCCGCGCCCGCCCACGGTGCGGCGGAGGCGGCCCGGGTCCGGGGCGGCGGCTACGGCATCCCGCTCCCGGGGCCGATGCCTGCGGGCGGTCCGCGAACGGCCCGACCCCGACCGCGACCCCGACCCGCTAGGGAACCGCACGGGCATCTCGATATCACCAAAGGACGGCTGCCGGCACGGCTGTGCTGGCGGAACGGAACCGGCACCGCGAGCGCGCCCCGTGCGCTGCTTTTGTCCGTGTCTCTCTGCGGTGCCGTGCAGCGAATAACGTGTCCCGCTGCACCTCACCCGGCAGAGCAGCCCCGATACTCCGCGTCCCGCCGATGGCCACCACTGTATCAAGTGTAACCACTGCTTGGCAGGGCAGCAGCGCTGCGGGGCGGCTCGCGTCCTGGCCTCTGCTCTTCCACAGACAGGTTTCCCTGTCCAGGAAGAGTTGTAGCCACCCCAAGCCTATTAAACTACAATGAGTGTGCAGGAAGATACCAGTGAGGTGCAGACATCAGCCCCTCTGCAGAAATGGCAGAAGATCCAGGTTTTATCAACGGATTGGGCACGGTACAGTGAAACACAGCAAAGCAACGGTATGTTTGCACCTGTTCCTCAACAGAGGGTTTTTACCACAGAGGCTGAGGTCTCCCAGAAGAGGCTGGAATGGAAGAGAGGACATACCCTACCTCCCTGGGTGAAGGCAGGCGCTTCCACAAGTGTCTGTAGTTCATACATGTGTGTGTTACTGATCCTTGCCTCAGCATCTGACCTATAGAAATTACCAGCCATGGGATGAATGGAAATGAAGCAAACAAGTTAAATAGCAAGGGAAACCTCCCCCCCCAAAAAAACCTAAGCACAAGAAACCTTGCGTGAATCATTTGTACCCGCAGCTTTCTCCCTGTGAGGCACATAGCATCACAAGGAGAAAACAGCAGCTTCCTCAGTATTACATTTCTTACAGTAACTCATAACACAGAGTGAGGTCTCAGCACTGGAGCAGCTGCAGAGACTCCGTAGCACTGTCCTAAGGTTTGCTGTGGGCAGCACTGCACATGCAAGGCTGTGTTTAATCTGCTTTGTCTTTCTGGGTGACTATTAGCATTTTCGGTTTGGGTTTTGTGTGCTCACTCTGAGGTACATGGAGTTCAATGTATGTTCCGCTAAAAATCAAGCTAGATCTACTAACTTCTGGCAGTAAATAGCTATTGGCAGCCTCAATTGTTACCTGGGAAAAGACAAGATCCACACCAGCTCTTTCTGCCACCTTACAGCGGTGATGAGAGTGAAATAGACTGTGATCAAAATAATTCAGTCTAGACAAATGTAAGCAGCATGCAGCTTATAAATATATTCCTTGATGTCAAGTAGCAAGGAGTCTAGATTGATTAGCTTCTAAAGGGCTTTCATGACATTTTACATGCAGTAACAACGGGTCAAGAGCAAAGGAATGAAGGCTCTAAATCCATAGACGACTAAGTGTTGCGTCAGTTTTGTTCTTTCAGCTAAAGCTCACACACTAATGAAAATGAAATAGTATTTCATTATGTCCAAAGTGTTTTGTTTAGATATCACAGAGATGGCTCCATCTGTCTCTGCCTTTCAACTTGTTCACATATTTGGCTTGCATGAAGTATTATGTTTTCCCACTACATGGGTGCAAAAACAGAATTCACTAAGGCTGAAGATAAAAGAAAAAATATAAAAGAAACCAAACTGACATAGAGCCCGGGGGGAAGAATTCTTAGTGCACTCAAGAAGCAGAGGTGTGAGAAGATCCAGGGGCAAAGAAAAATTGCTATCTCCAGAACAGCTGTGTGGGGAATATCAAGAATGTCTTCATTGACTGGTGAAATGTCCTATATATTTCATACTCCTCTGTAAGTAATAACGTAAAAGTATAGGGACAGATAAGATCCTGAGTAGGGTAACAGATTCAGAGACAAGGAAATTATCTCTCCAAGCCAATCTCCTACTTAATCTTTTTCTTTTTTAACCCCCCCTTCCCTTCCCTTCCCTTCCCTTCCCTTCCCTTCCCTTCCCTTCCCTTCCCTTCCCTTCCCTTCCCTTCCCTTCCCTTCCCTTCCCTTCCCTTCCCTTCCCTTCCCTTCCCTTCCCTTCCCTTCCCTTCCCTTCCCTTCCCTTCCCTTCCCTTCCCTTCCCTTCCCTTCCCTTCCCTTCCCTTCCCTTCCCTTCCCTTCCCTTCCCTTCCCTTCCCTTCCCTTCCCTCCGTTCCCCTCCCCTCCGTTCCCCTCCGTTCCCCTCCCCTCCGTTCCCCTCCGTTCCCCTCCGTTCCCCTCCCCTCCGTTCCCCTCCGTTCCCCTCCCCTCTGTTTTCCCCTCCCCTCCGTTCCGTTCCCCTCCGTTCCCCTCCATTCCCCTTCCCTCCCATCATTCCTTCCTTCCTTCCTTCCTTCCTTCCTTCCTTCCTTCCTTCCTTCCTTCCTTCCTTCCTTCCTTCCTTCCTTCCTTCCTTCCTTCCTTCCTTCCTTCCTTCCTTCCTTCCTTCCTTCCTTCCTTCCTTCCTTTCCTTCCTTCCTTTCCTTCCTTCCTTTCCTTCCTTTCCTTCCTTTCCTTCCTTTCCTTCCTTTCCTTCCCTTCCTTCCCTTCCTTCCCTTCCCTTCCCTTCCCTTCCCTTCCCTTCCCTTCCCTTCCCTTCCCTTCCCTTCCCTTCCCTTCCCTTCCCTTCCCTTCCCTTCCCTTCCCTTCCCTTCCCTTCCCTTCCCTTCCCTTCCCTTCCCTTCCCTTCCCTTCCCTTCCCTTCCCTTCCCTTCCCTTCCCTTCCCTTCCCTTCCCTTCCCTTCCCTTCCCTTCCCTTCCCTTCCCTTCCCTTCCCTTCCCTTCCCTTCCCTTCCCTTCCCTTCCTTCCCTTCCTTCCCTTCCTTCCATGTTTATTTACTATTATCATTCCTCCAGATCTGACTGAGCCATTTCTAAGCCTTAAGCTTCCCCTCAATTACATCCATTTACAGTTCTGATCACTTTCCAGGTTGATTTGGTTGAATTAACATTATCTGTCACATGGAGAAAGCCTTTGTTTATGCTTGTCAAGATAACAGAAATCACCTCTCTGTCTTGCCTACCCATAAATTAATTTAAGAAAACATGGTGACAACCATCAGCTGAGTCTGAACTGCACATGCAGATATAAAGAAAACAAGGCAGGAGATTAAATGATACATACATACTGTGCCATTAACAGAATTGATACAGAAGTGATCACCTCATAGTGAAGACTGAGGAAATATAAGACAGTGAAATTAAATGGTGATGTCTGGAGGTTCAGCTCTAAGTTTCTGCTGTTGCTTTAGAGTGCTTTTGTTTGTCTGAAGCACTATGGTGGAGGCAGCCTTGAGCTGTAGAACACTCTGCCTGATGGAAACCATCAGCAGGTCAGTAGCTGTAACTCTCTAAGAAGTGCCACCATGAAACAAGAGATGGATGACTTCAGACAGAGCAAAGCACAGTATGGTGTGGGAGAGAGGCTGCTGTTTGCTGCCATGAAGCAGCATATTCCTGGCATGTGTATTCATAGGCAGCAGCCAAGCTGCCAAACTTCTTCTGACACCACTGCCCTAACTGACCAACCAGCTGGGGCAACGCTTGTAAGCCTGGCAGCAGCACCAGTATCACTGAGAGCAGTGTTGTGTTGAACCTCCCAGCGTGATACCTATAGCAGGAAAAAAGCAGATGGCTGTGCCATCTGAAGCTCAAGCCTGCTGAGTGCTTGCATGGCCACTGGCATGGCCAAAGTCTTGGAATAGCAGCAGAACAGAGCTGGAAAAGCAAGAAGCCCCACAATGGGTCTACATTTAACCCTTCTTAGTACCTCTGTATTCTCCATAGAAAACCATATCTGCATTGGTAAGCCACATATGGTTATGAGTTATCATTCCTGTGGAAAAGGCAGACATGCTTGTAACATGGAAATCCCATTTGAAGGATTTGGTATGCAATCTTTCAGCACTTTCAAGAAAAGATATTACAGCTGTACCAAAACCAGACAGATGCTAAAGATATTTAGGGAACACGAGAGCAGTTATTTGAGAATTAGAAAAAAGAAAAAAGAAGATTGGCTTGTTTGGTCTATCAAACCAAAACGTGAAAGAACATAGTCTTGTGCTCTCAAATATTTTGGGTGTTGTCAACGCAAATAAAGGAACAAAAGTTCTACTGAAGGGCAAAGGAATAAAAAGGCATAAACATTCTCCTAATAACTTCTGGCAATCCAAAGGGTCTTTATTTTCAAAAAACAGATGGCTTGAAGAGTAGCCATCCAAAGTGCAAAAACAAAAGAAGCAATGACTGGAGAGTGGAGAGAAAACCACAGGAGCAAGCCTTCCCTGACTCCAGGTGGGAGAGGTGATGGTGGCTGCAGGGACAGAGACATCCTCCATTGGTTTGCAGCCTGCAGTCCCCACCATGTCCAAGCATCTGGGCTTGGGCACCACTGCTGCTCACTTACATCAGCTGCTGTTTGGTTTAATACCCAGAGTTTGTGCATTCCAAAATTCCAAAGGAAATCAGGGTGTTCATTCCCTTTGAGAAAGAGGGAGCAAGCACCTCACACTGTCCTCACCTTCTGAAGAATTGCTGTGGGTGCTGTATCTCTTCCTTCTCCTACACTTTCATGCCTTGTCCTTGCCCTGCTTTCTCTGGTCTAATCACAAATCTCTTTCCCCACACACATGCTTCTTTCTGTGTGTGGGATCACTTCTCCATCATATTCCCTTACAGAATCTGTCTTTAATTTATAAATGAATTAGAAAAAAGATAGGAATGCTGTAGATGGTATCTTCTTCCCTGAGCTCAAGCTTTATGTCTGTATTTCCATCAGCCCAGAAAAATCTTCACTGCCATATCAGGTGGGCCTGGAGGGATTCTGGAAAAAATTATATTCACCATTTTTCCTCTTAGAATCCACTTAGAAAAAACCTAAGTGCTCCCTTGTATTCAAGGAAATGCAGTACACTGAAACTAGGACTAGATTTGTTTTTGAAAGCAACTGTATGACATAATTCCCTGAGATGCCTTATGGTCCAATATTTCTCAGTCCTGCTGCCAGTGAATGCTGGTTTTCCGGCACCCACTTCCAACATCTAATTGTCTTATCACCAGAAATAGATCACACATCTCCTACACAGCTCCGTGGCTCTACACCCCTACAGAAATTTTTTTAAGATATTGAGCTCTGAGTAATGCTTTCATTTCTTAGTCAGGGTTATCAGTGGCTGCAGTTCCTTACCATATTTTTCTGACCACGGAGAAAGCACAACTTATGTTAGCAGACTGATTCTTTCAGCATGTCATTTCTATTTATTCCACATTTACCTAGATACATTACTGAACTTGCTTCCCAAAACTTTAAGGTTTTGGGGGAAGGGGGGGGGGGAGGGGACGGTTGTTTGTTTTTTGTTTGTTTGTTTCATTTTCAGCTGAAGAAATTGAAAATACTATAAAACAAACAAACATTTTTTACTTATGAGTTTTGAAGTGCTGCAATAATGGCACTGTGGATCTCAGACCTCCCAAACAACATCCCTTTCCTGACAAACTGTACTTGCACACACAGAATCTTCTTTTCTACTGCTCTATGGGTCACATCTGAGAAACTACATACATATAAAAAGGTTTCTCAGTCATATTTACATTAACAACAATATGATCTCTGTTTTCATGAAGTCATAGCAATCATGTGGCTCTTTTCCTCTTATTAGAGAAAAATATCAAAGTCCTGCCAAACCAGACTGACTTCATTTCTAGTTGAGTTCCTAACAAATTCCAAATTTCATCCATGATCTCTGTATCTGTTCTTCCTATTACTCCTCTCTTTGCAATAATAGCTTGATATTTTTAAGATGATTTCACAGCTTGAAAGCTTGTAGTATATAAATACTAATTTACTATGAGATTGTATTAGAGTAATTAGCTTCTGATTTCTGCAGTTCTCTTTTTCCACTTTTTTTTAAGAAAGTTCTTCTAGAAGTTCTAACAATAGAATGTCTCTGTGAATATTTGGGGGGGAGAGGGAAAAAAAAAAAAAAAAAAAAAAAGCTTAATTTCTCTGCCTGAGTATTTCTTCTTAGAGATGAGTTTTTCTGAGACTTTGAGAATCATATTTGGATAAAATTATATTGCCATAAGGAATCTTTCCATAAAGACACTGGATACTTTCAGCTATTTCCATGCACTCAGACTTGGACAGCTGCTGAGAATGAAAGTCTGCACATCCATTATCTTGTCCATGTGAGAAAGTTTTGCCCAGGCTTCCTTTGAGAAGCACTAACATCTTCAAGCAGTGATTCAGGAAATGGAAAATTGTCCAGGAATGTTCTGAGATGGGTGTTTTTTCCCCCAAATTTTAGTCTTTTTCCATTCCTCTGCCAGTTGTTTCCAATTTCCACCATACTGAACTTGAGTAGTATGGCTCTTCACACACACTTGGGAAATTTATCTACAAATCTCTAGAGATTGCTGATTCTGTAGCTCACACTTGAAAGAGAAGATGACTTTGAGATTGGGACCAGTTTTACAAAAAGGCACAACAGCACTTGACATTAAAGGAAAACAGAAGTCCAAATGGAGACCATGGCTAATGACCAGAGAGTGAAATGGCAAGTGACTGAGTGGGATCCAGTGAATCAAGGATCACATCACAGTCAGATGAAGACCCTAGGCTAGAATCTGATGATATAGGCTTGGAAAAGTATCAAGTAGATAAACTGAATGAAAAACAAATTTGGGGAGAATCTATGGTGGAGGGAGGAAGGGCTTCAGACTGGAAAGGTACTGAATGAAGAAGAAATTGGAAAGTTCCAGTCAAAAATACAGATGAGTGAAGAGAGGGTGAAATGGGGTGTTATGGAGCAGGCAGAACAGCTCAGATCTGATTACTGAAAGAGCAAGCTTAGCAGGGCAGGTGTTTCCTCCGGGTACAGTACATTAAGAACCAAGCATGCCATCTCTCTATTGTCAGAACACAGCAGCAAAACCCATGGGTTCAGTCTGTATCTTCACCCCTGCCCAGTGCTGACTGTATAACAACTGACAGCTGTAAACTCTACCAGTTGTTCTGAACAGTCAAATAATAAAGTAACTTGATTCTGCTGGTGACTCATGTGGGTGTGTATGATGCCAGAGGATGGGATTTGTCTTTTACAGTTCAAATTTTGTAAGAACATTTAGAGATTGTGCTGGAAGGCTCTTAAGGGTCAGAAATTCCAGAACTGAGGATGCACAGAAATGCCTCATCTTGTGCATATATGTTATGATTAAGTTATCACATGACTATGAGTACTGAATCACAGAATCATAGAATCATTAACGTTGGAAAAGACCTCTAAGATCATCTAGTCTAACTGTCCATCTACCACCAGCATTGCCCACTAAATCATCTTCCTAAACACTTCCAGGTATGGTGACTCCACCACTTCCCTGAGCAGCTTGTTCCAATGCCTGACTACTCTTTCTGAGAAGAAATTCTTCCAAATGTCCAACCTGAACAACCTGAATCATCTTGAGGCCATTCCTTCTTGTATTACTAATCATATGGGAGAAGAGACTGATACGACTCCCACCTTGCTGTATACTTTCTTGCACAGAATTCCCACCTCATTCAATGGATGGGGTAGCTGTGCTGTAAAGAGAGATCTGCAATGAAGGAAAACTTCTGTCTAAGAAGCATGGTCTATTCCTTTACTTGGAAAATATGCATTTCATGGAGGAAACAGCCTTTACCTTCCTGGGGAAAAAAAAAAAAAAAAAAAAAAGGCTTATGCTGCAAAGCTACAGAGCTATAGACAATTCATAGAAGCAGGTCTTAAGTGGAAAAAGAGAAAGAGAAATAAAGGGTGAGAGAGAATGATTTTATAGATGTAGTAGCTGAATGCTGTTTAGGGGAACCTCACTCCTCCCTGTTGTTCTCCATTTGTAATTCTAGTTGAGGGGCTTTTTTAAAGTTGGTATGACTGCTATCCACCTCCTGGGAAACTTAAGATTCTGGGAATACTAACAATTAGGATTGGTGTTACAGTATTTCTGTTTGAACAGACAAAAGGATGTATTGTTTCAACATAACGCATGCTCCCACTGTGAATTAAAGTTACAAATGTAACCTCATTTTTGCAATTTCTTAACCCACAAATAATTGGCTTTACATTTAAACTCTGTTGGCATTGTTTCGCATAGTTCTTTCTATGTTTATGATTTATGTGAAGGTGTTGGGATTTTCCTTTCAACAAATCTGTGAAATATAGAATTTAGATTGGGCGATGTTACTGCTCTCCTATATGTCTGTTCCCATTTTTTTCCATGTTTCATTCATAGTCTGTGCCTTGTCAGTGTACGCTCACGATTCTGCCCTTCTAATGATCTGAACAAGTTCTGTAATGTCAGTACCTGCTGTCTTGTTTCAACACCAACCAGTCACTGCTCACATTTTGAAAAGTCCAAGAAAAAAAATAACTTCCTCTCTTCTGCTGATGGCAAGCACCTCATCCTGTCCTTTCACTACTCTGCTTTGCCTTCTGTTGATCACACTAACAGCTCATGAGCTGGATAGGGCAGTCAGTGCAGCAGTGCAGCAGTCTGCACATCCCCACCCCGGTTCCCAGTCCTGTGGTATAGCTTTGTGGCAGGTTAGCAAGGGACAAAGCATTGCTGCTGAGACTCTGCATAGCATCTTAAAACTTGCAATGCATATCTGAAAAGGCTGTGACCTCAGCTGTTAAACCATTTCAGACCATGAGATTCTGAAGCTGAGTAAACTGCTTCTCTAAAAACCAGATTTTCCTCTCACCTATCCAGCCCACCTCTCTGAGAGAGTTCTAATGAAACAGGTGAAAGGGTTGTTCATTTTTTTTTTTTTTAATTTATTTTTATTCTTTACTTTCCATACAGTAACATGGTTGATTTTTCACCATCTCCTTGAATTTCTTGAGGTTAAATATGCTTTATGGTAGTTATGAGTCTACAATAACTTGTGATTGATTAAAAAAAAAAAGTTCATTTTTTCAATTGAAAACAGATGTGAGCTTTTTTAAAAATTAGTCTCTGTAGATATATGTTGTGGGCTGACCTTATCTCACAGATCCACACTCACCCAGTGGAGAAATTAAGTTTAAAAAGTTCTTGCATTAAAATAGGCAGAGGGATCATTTACCACCATGGCTAAAAGAGACTTGACTTGGGGTACATTAATTTAGTTTTCTGCCAAATAAAAATAGACTAGAGCAACAAAGACAAAAAACTAAAACACATCCCTCCCCTCCTTTTTCTCAGGATCAGCTTCACTCCCAGGTATTACCCAGAGGAGCACAAGCAGATGGGAAATGAGGGGCTGTGGTCAGTTCCTAACAGTCTGTCCCTGCTATTTGTTATTCCTCAGACTTCTCCCCTGTCTGATGGGAGTAGCTATAAGCTATTGGTAACAGGAAAAATACTGACAGAAAATGTCTGCTGAGACACTGACAGAAGATGTCTGCCAGCCCAGGAACTGCTAGCCTGGGAACCTGCCCTGAAAACCAGCCCTGTGAACCTGAAGCATCCTTGGAAGGTGCAGCTGGCATCTCTGAAGTGCAGCTGGGCACTTGGGAACCTGAGACATGAGATGCTCTCAGTAAGCACTAACCCAAGAAGCTATTTATTGTCTAGAGAAGTAAAACACAGTCAAAAGGTGGAGCAGCCTGGGAAAGAAGGAAATAGCAAGAGCTATTGACTCTTTCAGTAGAAGAACAGAAAAACTGTCTGGGGAAAGTGAAAATTGGTCTGAGAGAATAGAAAATATCATCTGTTGGCTGTCCTAGGTGAAAAACAGAAGTTAGCAACAGCTACTGGCTGTTCTAAGTGGTGATGTCAGGTGACCTCTAATGCCTCTGTGACACAAAAATTACTTCCTTTCTACCCAGAATTGAGCCTTACTCAGAGACCTCTCATCACATGAACTTTTTCTATCAGACCTCTCTACAGACTGAACCTTCACTACATTTACTGGCTGATTTTAAACTCTGCAAGGAAGATCGTTTTTGACTTTGTTCACCATCAGATGGCTCCACTTCTGGAATAGTTTTATGCATATACTTGCAGGGTGGGGTAAACCCTTTGATTGTGATGTTGCCCTCCCATGGGCATCAACTCCTGTTGGGTTGCTCCTGCGGGGGCTCTCCATGGCTGCAGCCTCCTTCAGGCCTCATCCATTTCTGCACCATGGGCTCCTCCACAGCTGCAAGTGGAGATCTGCTCCTCATGATGCCCATGGGCTGCAGGGGAACAGACTGTTTCTCCATGAGCCTCTCCTGGGCTGCAGGGAACTCCTGCTTCACTCCTAGAGCACCTCCTGCACTGACACTGAGGTCTGCAGGACTGCTTCTGTCATGTTTTCCTCACACTGTGGTTCTTCACTCATTCTTCAGCTTGCTTTGACAGCAGCACTGCTGGCTACCCTGGCTGGCTCAGCTGCACTGTGCCCTGCAGTGGAGATACTGGAGCCATCTGGGCTCAGCCTGGGGCAGCCCAGCCTCTTCTCACAGAGGCTGTTCCAGCAGCACTCTCACTGTCTACATGAAAAATGATCATGATGGCTAGAAAATTTAGTGTTTTGGAAGACAAGTGGGCAGAAAGCTAAGTTGCTGCAGTCAGCAGATGATCAGTGTGACAATACATGGACAAACTCATAGCCTCCTCCAGCAAGCTGCTGCATCTCAGTTGTTTGCTCTCTGCAACTGCCTGAAGGGAGGTTGTGATGAGGCAGAAGTCAGCCTCTTCTCCTGTTTAACTAGTGATAGGACTAGAGGGAATGGCCTCAAATTGCACCAGGGAGATTCAGTTTGGACGTTAGGAAATACTTCTCCAGAAGAATGGTTAGATGCTGGAACGAGCTGCCCAGGGAGGTGGTGGGGTCATCAACCTGATGGTTTTCCAGAAGTGGTTATACTGTGGTTATACTCAGTGTTATACTGAGGGACCTGGTTTAGTGGGGACTATTGCTGATAGGTGGATCTTAGAGATCTTTTCCAACCTTGGTGATTCTACGATTTTGTGATCATGTTGATGAACTTGGTGTCAAAGATGTGTGAATTCTATTGCACTTTTTTTCTAATGAACCATGCATTTTCTAATGGGCATCCTAAAAAACTGTTTTTCTCTCTTACATTTTAATGGTTTTATCCGGACACATTCAGAAGATTTCTTCCATAATCAAAAAACTCCATGGTATGAGGAGGAAATATGTTACATGTTTTTTCTATATTCAAAAGAAGTGAATCATCCACAAACTATAACACTCAGAGTCTTGATGCGTGCCTCCTTAATTGTTTAAAAATAAAGTTAATCATATTCTGTTATCACTTTTGGCATTTGAGATGTTTCTTAGATGTGTCCTCATAACTTGCTTGCACCTCAATACCTAGTAGGCTAATCCTAATTTTTTAATTTATCCTTTTGTCAATGGTTTACAGCCCAGTTTGGCCCAGTTCCATGAGTAATGGGGCAGAGGGACCCATGGACCCATGTCCCAGGAAAGGGAGAAGAGGGAAAAGGGAAAAGTGTAGGGAGATGGGTCTAAAAACAGAACAGCAGCAATGATCTGAGGAGGAAAATTAGTTTACTATATATGATATTGGAATGCAAGATAACACAATACAATACAATATAATTGGAATTGAAGACAATAAATCAAATAACATGAGAGAAAACTGAAGGCCTTATTCTAATGCTGAAGGTGAGACAGCTAGGGAGCACATGCTGCAGAGATGAGCAGAGGGGACATCTTGTGATCTGCAAGCAGTTTTATCTTCCCCTCTGAACGGAAAACAGAAATGAAAATTTCTCTGGGATATGTAGTTCTTTTTTTCTGAAACAGGCATACCCAAAACTACTGACAATCCACAGAACTGGAGCATTAACTCTTTAACTCCCAGTGCACTACATGATCTTATGGTGTGGAATACTGATAACAAAAATCATAAAGCCATGACACCTTTATTTATTTGTCTTCTGTACAAGAATGGTGTCTTGAAATCAAAATCTTGAAGTATTTACATCTATATAATAGGGAAAATAAAGCATTCCAGCTACAGCAGTTACTAGCTTCAGTAGTTACACTAGATTTTTAGGAGTATGAAATTATTTATGAGTATAAAACAATCCAAGTTCCTCTTCCAAGAGGAACTGGTATAATACTGTTTTTAGTACTGTGGATCTTAAAAAAAAAAAAAAAATCAAGTGATGAAAATTACAGAATTCAACACACTTATTTAAGCTTTTGGACATTTAATGCCCTCAGACTGCAAATAGTTAGATGCATGGACTTTTCAGTATATATGATAACAAACTATGTGTTTACCTGTGTACTGCATTGCACTTTGTGTTATTTTTTAGGGTAAGCAATCAATATGTTACTGCCTCAGTTGTTACTGCAAATATATAGAAATGACAGGTTTTCCCTGTCAATAACAGATAGGACTTTATGCCATAGGAAGGAATGGTTTATCAAATTTCTGATATTTCTGTTCATTGCCTCTTCTCTGTCCACTGATTATCACTGAGAAGAGTCTGTCTTTGGCTTTTTTATTCCCTCCCATAAGCTATTTATATTCAATAATGAGATTCACCCCTTAGCCTTCTCTTCTCTGGCATAAATAGATGGTTTCAGAATGGGGGACTTTGTTACTGTAGAAAAGTTGAATCTCACCAACCATTTAAGAAAATCACTGAATGACTGGGGTCCCCTGGACATGATCCAGTCCTACCATCCTGCTCAAGCAGGACCATTTACAGCAGGTTGTCCAGGTCCATATACAGACAGCTGGAGATGATGATGGAGACTCCAACACCTCAGGGCAACCTCTGGCAGTGCTCAGTCAGAGAGCACTGCCAGAAGGACTGCAGTAGTCCTTGTGAGATACATGGCAAAAGCATTTGGGGATCTACAAATATTATGAGGGAATGTTGTTCAGATAGTCGTGCTGGGATGTCTTAATGAAGATCCAAAGGTGAGAGAACAGGATGAGTCAAGCTGCATGATCGAGGAAGCAGTGTGGGCAAGACTGACAATTCCAGGAAATTCTGGCTTGGAAAGGGCACTGAGAGATATCCAGGACAGTCTTCTGTTCCAAGAATCACCAACAAGGAGGTCAGACCAGGGATCACAGACCAAGGACCCACAGGCATCTCTGAATTCAATTTCTGACTCCAGACAGGACCACCCAAAATTCAAGCTCCATGTCTGAGATCACTGTCCAAATGTTTCTTGAACTCCATCAGTTTGAGGTCATGGCAGGCACTGGGCAGCCTGTTCCAGTGCCTGACTACTCTCCCTCTCAGGTGCAGCCCCTGTCCCCAGCCCCCAGCTGCCCTCCCCTGGCACAGCTCCATGCCGTTCCCTCGGGCCCTGTCGCTGTCACACAGAGCAGAGCTCAGCGCTGCCCTCCGCTCCCTGTCAGGAGCTGCAGCCGCCATCAGGCCTCCCCTCAGCTCCTCTGCTCTGTGCTCAGCACACCCAGGAGCCTCAGCCTCTCCTCATACATCTTGCCCTTGAGACCTTTAACTATCTTCATAGCTCTCTTTTGGAGGCTCTCTAATATTTTATTTCCTTCTTATATTGCAGCACTGTCATGGTTTTGGCTGGGATAAAGTTAATTTTCTTCACAGTAGCTGATACGTTGCTGTGATTTCTTCTATTTTTTTTATGAAAATAGTGCTGATAACAGACCAGTGTTTTCAGCTGTTGCAGAACAGTGCTTACACTTAGTCAAGGACTATTCAGTTTCTTGTGCCACCCTATCAGCAAAAAGCTGGATGTACACAAAGAATTGGGAGAGCACACAGCCAGGACATCTGACCTAAACTGGCCAAAGGTATATTCTATGCCGCATAGCATCCTGCTCACCATTAAGAGCTGGACAAAAAGAGAAAGGGGAACATTTCGAATGATGGCATTTTTCTTCCCAAGAAATTGTTACACATAATGAGCCATGCTTTCCTGGAACTGCCTGAACATCAGCCTGATAGGAAGTAGCAAATTAATTCCTTGTTTACTTGTGCTTTCATGCACAGTTTTTGCTTTACCTAATAATCTGCTTTTATCTCAACTCATGATTTCTTGCAGATGCTGTAAAGAGTAGCCATGCTAGCAGCCCTGTCCCTGGATCCCTAGAGCTTTCTCAGAGCAGGCTGGAGGAAGCCCAAAGCTTCCTAGCATACAGCTAAACAAATGCATAATGCAACGGGTGAACAACTGGCTGGTGGATCAAGCTCAAAGGATGTTAATCAGGCTGGCAACTGGTCACTAGAGGGGTTCCCCACTTTTTCTCTTCTGCCCCCATCCTACCTGAGTAGAGTGAATGATCAGCGTCCACCTGCCAATGTTAAATCACAATGTGCACCCAAAATTGCACAGTCCTCAAGGTGAGGCCGCATAGCACACAGCAGATCATGATAATCCCTTCCCTCACCCACTGGCAGTGCTGGTCCTGGTGCACTCCAGGGTATGGCTGACCCTTTTGGCTGCTGGGCACACTGCTGGCTCATGTTCTATTGTGGACAGCCAGAACCCCCAGATTATTCTCTGCAAGGCTGCTCTGCAGTCTCTTGTTTCCCAGTCTGTATGTACAACCAGGGCTGCCCAGCTGCAGAATCCAGCACTTGCTCCAGTTGAAATTAATTAGGCTGGTGATTTCCTAGCCCTTCAATCTGTCAAGAATTCTGCAAGACTTCTCTACCCATGAAGAGTCAACAGCTCCTTCCAGTTCAGTGCCACCTGCAAAGTTATCCAGTATATTTTCAATTCATGTATGGAGGTCATTTGTGAAAACATCAGAGAACTGCCCCTAAAATGAAGCAGTGGGGAACCCCTCTAGTGACCAGTTGCCAGCCTGATTAACATCCTTTGAGCTTGATCCACCAGCCAGTTGTTCACCCGTTGCATTATGCATTTGTTTAGCTGTATGCTAGGAAGCTTTGGGCTTCCTCCAGCCTGCTCTGAGAAAGCTCTAGGGATCCAGGGACAGGGCTGCTAGCATGGCTACTCTTTACAGCATCTGCATTAGCAGGTCTTCAGGACACGTTTCCTGGCTGATAATCACAAGGCTCAGACTGCCCTCTCCCAGCACTTAGAAGAGCGAGGGAGGCAGGAGCTGAAGAACAAAACATGCTCTGCTGCAGCAATTCTGGGAAACAAAATCATAACACACTCCAAGAAGCACATTGCTGAGATAGAACTAGAAAACATTTCCTGCAGACGGTTGTTCTTTGAAGTGCTTACGGCTGTTTATTCCAACTCAAGGAAATGCAGGAGCCGAGCACGCAGCAGCAGCATGCTGAAGTTTCTGGGATGCTCATCCACGGGGCTTGCTGGGCGCTCCACTGCATTCGGCAGGGCTTGCTCTCTGAAGGTGCTGGGTGCAGAGATGCCAGCGTGCCCTGCAGGCTCTGTTCTCTCTGCTATGGACTGATCATTGCTGTGATGCAGGCGCAGGTTGGAGTGCTGCTGCGGGGATCTGTTCCACATCCTCTCCCTGGCTGCATGCCTCTGATAGTCACCGTCTGCTTGCATCGCACACAAGATGCGGTCAAAAGGTTGCCTACAAATTGGGCACACAGCATTGATGGCAGCCCACTGCCAGATACAGCTAAAACAGAAGCAGTGAAAGCAGGTGGGCACGTGGGCAGCATCGCAGATGGCATCCAGGCAGATGGGACATCGGCTGTGTGATGCCTGACATGCCTCTGCCTGCTGTAGTTGGCTTGCATTGCCCATTTCCTCAGAGCCACTCTGCTTCAGATCCTCCTGAGCGTTTGACGCCATGCCCTGCCAAGAGAAACATTCTAAGTAACTTTTCTTGCGTTGAGAAGAGAAAAGCAAAGGAAAGCTCATAAAGCAGCGGGAGAGAGGAGGGATGGGCACCCCAGCAGGTGTCCTTGCAGCTGTATCCCTGTGAGCCATCCAGCTTATCTAGGCTGTAGACACAAAGCTTGCACTGAAAAAGAAATCAATAAAATTGAAATGAATGAAATCATCAGATTGTACCAGTAGAAGTCCTAGCATAATCATCTTTGTTAAAAGAGCCACTAGCTAGTTCAGATTAATAGAAGAAAAGATACTACTTAGACCAATTAGCAGTCAATCTACTCCCAATTCAGTCTCCAAAATGGCAAAAGGAGAAGCTACAAAGGAAGCTTGCCAACCTACAGTGGTCCTTTCACCCTGCAGTTCCCTATCATTTGCATTATTTTTGTTAAGGGAGTATCAAATTTTCCTGGAGGATAGAGAAGCTGAAACAAATAAAATATTTTAAATTTTCCTTTTAATTTCCAGTAGTACATTCTAATATTTCATAAAATCAATGACTAACATATTAGTGATTATTTGCAGGCTATGATTTTGCAGGAAGTTTGTACTGACATACAGCAGCGGTACTTAATGGAGTCCTGGAGTCACTTAATGTGTGTGAGTTTTAAGATCTCAGAGTTTTCATTTGAAGTTCTTGTCTGCCTTACTAAGATCTAATTTTGAATACTTTTTTCCTTATAACAGGTTTTAGCAATGGCTGTAATTGTTCTTTAAATGTTCAATAACAACTAATATTTCACTCCCCAAAATTGTATTAGTTTATTAATACATGTAAAACCCGATTTATGACTTTTTAGGGGACAGTCCTCAATGGCAGTTGTAGGTACAAGGATTTTACTTTAGCTGGACATCATGGCCACTTGCAGTATTCATACATCCTAGAAATGTATTTACTATTAACCAAACAGTGCTGCCAAAAGTGCTACCAGCAGGCTAAGAAATAAAAATTAATGAACTGCATTTTATCTTTTTTTTTTTTTTTTTAAATACTATTTTGATGACAATCTTCCAACTTTAATAAATGCACTGGAAATTTCAATTGCAAAAGTGTCCCCCTCCTGAAATAGATTGTTCAAGATACCACATGAATTGGAATCATCTGAGGACGTCATCTGAGTAATGTACACTTTTCAAGATAACATACTAAAGAAGTTAAACTACTTGCTGCCAGGTCTCCTGACTTGAGGTTCCTCATGTTCAACACCTTTGCATTTCTTGCATATTAACTGAGGAAATGACTAACTAAAAGAAGACAAAACTTCACAAAAAATTGCCCCTTTGGCAGGCAGATAATGGAATTTGGAATTGGGAGGGGAAATCTCAGTTCTACAGCCTAACCAAAAAATTGTAGAGGATTTATACAGTTTTGTATAAAACTGACCTGTCAGAAAGAAAACAGAGTAGAAAGAGCAATACCTATGTTTTTGTGAAGTACAAGATGGAGTACTGGAGGAAATAATGCACATTTGTAAAGAATGAATGCTGTACTTTTATGCTTTGCTGAAGAAGCATACCATGGTCATAGTTAAAGTACCACTTACATTCTACCTCCTGTAAACTGCCTGTGTTTTCTACGATTTTGATCTTCTAATGATGCTCCATAAGTTGATAGCCATACTGTACTATTCTCAGAAAAAAAAAAAAAAAAGAAAAAAAAAAACCACTCAATTCCTCAGCTGGTAAAATAGCCATAGTAATGTTTTCTGGATACACATCATACAGTCACCTTAATATCAACATGCAATTTATTTCCATGGAGTCAGCACAGGTCACACCTGATTTCTAATGTCTGCTGAGTAGTCAATGCAATTAATACATATTATAAATAGCATTTGATATCATTAGAATTCATATAATAAAAAAGGGCACATATAATAGAGTTGTACAAAGAGAAAGTTATTAAAACCAATAGCATACTACCTACTTAAAGGTGTACAGTTAGGGTTTCTATGGCAACCTTTACTTTGCATTTCCTGTCTTTTGTATTTTAAAAACTCAGCTTCAATGTTGCTTTAATATAGTATTTTGCACTGAATATTTTTACCAAGAAGGATTATTTTGAAACCTGACATTTCTAGGACTCCTAATACTAACCCAGTTTGCACAGAAACATAAATTATTCAGAAGAAACTACTAATACATATCTCACAACAATGACTAAGCTTCAGGCTGGTGTAATGAGTATGTGGTAGCCTCTCTACAGGTAAGCTAGCAACTTCTCTTTGGAGCCCTACTTTGTTTCCTCCTCAACCCTGGCTGAAAAACTATCTGTCCTAAATAATTAGATTAAAACTGATTAAAACTGATGATGGGAAGGAATGTCTGCAAACGTAAAATGAGAAACATTTGATTATTTGAATTATAGCTCATTAAAGAACTTATACCATGATAGTTTTGAGTAAAAGAAACACTTCAGACTACTGTTGCAGTACACAGAATTGCTTGTTTTGAACCTCTAACTTTTGATTGGTCTTTTGTTAACTGATTCTGGCAAGAGCATGCATGGGCATTCCATACACACAGATATCTGCCTATTTCTCACTGCTTACACTTCTATAGCTTAACAGTAATATAAATGTTAGTAATCTGAAAGAGAGGCTTGGGTTTGCAAAGTCAAAGGTCCAACTCTTCAGATGCTGCTCTACTTAAACGCTAAGTAAAAAACACATTCTCAGTTACTTCTATGTTAAGGCTTCAGAGGAAAGCCTCGAAGAAAACACATACATACGTACTATAAAGTTTATGATACTTTTTATACTGAACAACAGGAATATTCAGATTTCTTGAGTAAAAAATCTGAAACTATAGAACATTTTATTTCAAAGTTTTTACAGTGCATAAAAATGCAGTGTATTCTGCCAAGTGTGCTTAAAATTTGGCAAACTTCACAACAGCTTTTGTGTACAAAGGCCTATAATAACCAAAATAGTAGTGTTTAGTGGTTTAACCTGGCATGCAACTGAGCAACACACAGCTGTTCACTCCCTCCCTTCACAGTGGAATTGAGGAGAGAATCGAAGAAGATGAAAGTACAAGAACTTGTAGGTTATGATAAGAATAGTTTAAAAAGAGAGAAAAAAAAAGAGAGAAAAAAATTAAAACACAAAGCAAGTAATGTGCTATATGATTGCTTACCACCAGACGACTGATGCCCAGAAAGTCCCAACACTGCAGATCTGGATGTGATAGGTGGATGGTTGGACTGGATGATCTTATAGGTCTTTTCCAACCTTAGTGATTCTGTGATTCTGTGATTCTGTGATTCTGTGATCTCCTCCAGACCTATTCTCTCTGGTTTTATAGTTCCAAAAGGTGCCAGATGGTACAGAACATCAGTTTAGGTCAGCTGTCCTGGTTCTGTTCCCTCCCAGCTCCTTGTGGCCCCCCAGCCTCTCACTGGCAGGACTGCACCAGAAGCTGAAATGTCCTTGGCTCTGCGCAGCCCTGCTCTGCAACAACTGAAACATCGGTGTGTTATCAACATTGTTCTCAGGCTAAATCCAAAACACCATGTCAGCTACAGACACAGCAGCACACATTTTTATCACTAAAGGCACTAGAGAGTGTTTTTCCATAAAATACCATTATCACATATATCTGAGTGACCAAAATTAGTTTTTAAACATGGAAAAAATTGAACCAAACAAAATGTGTTCAGCTGCATTGTCCACTAAGAAGTAAGCTATCAAAACCAGACATAAAAATGGAGACAGTAAAAAAAATGAAACGCAACAGAGTGCAAGGTGACCACAACGGTCTTTTCCAATCTTAATGATTCTATGATCCTGTAAAAAAAAAGAACAGCTTTCACAACCTACTCAATACCCTGCAGTGCTAGGAACTGAAGACAGCAGGTAGCAAGTAATATTTTCTTTGCTAGCCCACAGTAGGCCACTCCCAACTTGTTCAAACCTCAGTGTCCTAGCTGAGGCATGCAGTACAGTCAGGTCTAACACAGACGTCATACTTTATGTCTCTGCAAAAAGCTTAGTTCATTAAGAAAAAAAAAATGGTATCTATCTGTCCCTCCATTTGGCTATGCTGATATCTGCAATGAAGTTAATCTAATGGTTAAGCACTGTTTCCAGACCCATTAACTTGAAATGGTCATTTCTCACCCACTGATAAAAAGACCAACTAGGCCACAGAGAAATGTCTACCAGACCTTCATAATATTCGGTGTCCTTAGTAAAAATCTGATCCTGAAGAACTGGCTTATTAAGCAAAGCCCTCCGAAGCTTTACTGATTAGTTTAGGACTTGGACTCCCCAGGACTACAACAGATTGAAAAAAAAGCAAATAATGTGAAAGCATAGCTTTGCAGAGCTAAGCATCAAATAATATCATCCACTGTTTTCAATCAAAATTCAGGACTTATTTTGTCTTTATTTGCACAGCAGAGAAAGCAGCAACGTTAAGGAAAATACAAAACTTAAACCTCCCATTTAAAAGAAGTTGTATTTAAAGGAATCCAATTACAAAATTTACAATACCAAATCACTGAAGTCATGCAATTGTTAGCAAATATGGATATTAAACTAACTTGTGCACAGCATTAACAACTTAGCACAACAGCCTTGATTTTATTATTCTGGGCCACAACATCAGAGGCAGACAGTGATGGTATGGCAGTAGAAGTTGAACCTTCTTACCAATATCCTATTATATTTTCTAGTTGTGTGGCAGATGGCTGCAGAGGGGCATTCCGACAAATTGGCGTCTGACATGGAAGGGCATGTGGAGCAAAGGTGTGTCACTGAATTCCTCCATCTGAAAAATGACACCCATTGATATTCACTGACACTTGCTGAGCATTTATGGAAACCAAACAGTGGATGTAAGCACAGTGAGGCAGTGGATGGTGTGTTTCAGCAGTGCTGACAGTGTGACACCTCCACAGGCACAGATTGTTACAAGCGCAGCGTGATGGCTCTTGTTCATTGCTGGCAAAATTGCATTCCTCATGGTGGTGACTCTGCTGAAAAGCAGTGTTTTGCAGCTGAGATTTTCCTCCATTAAATAGCATTATTGTGCTCTTTGTATCTGTTGGAGTTTCCATGGAAACAAATAGGAAGCATTACTTTTGGAGCAACGTGTGTGTGTTTGCTTGCATAGTTACTATATATTTCAATATCAATGTCTATGGTATACTCACTGCTTATCAAATATATAGCTCACTGCAGACTGTGTGATATGTATACAAGTATATAAAATCTTACTGTAATAAAGAAATACATCACCTTATTTCTCAAATAAAGAGAAAGTACATACAGGCATAACACAAAAATTATTAAATCTGGTACAACATTGAACATCAGAACTAGGAACTGGCTGTCACACAATGAGAAAGATATAATGCATCTATCTAATTAAAAACAAACAAAGAACAATAAAAAAGAAACACATTCATTTCACCTTCAGTATTTATCTGCAAAACTTCTGGATCATGTTTTTAATGCAATAGATATTTACATGGACACCTGCCAACCTATAGCAATAGATTTGTGTACACCTGACTTAAAAGTTCTTTGCAGTATTATTAATATCTTGTATTGTTTTCCTGAGAAAAGCTGCTTTTTGCCTCATACATAAAATTTATTTTAGACCTAAGTCTCTGGTTTGGCATCAGTCCCAGAATATCCTGGTTGCTAAACAAACTGCAAAGTATATCATATGGATATCATGATGAAAAAACTGCAGTCTTCACTGTGGATTCTGCATCATATTAATCTCTTTGTAGCTCTGTTTATTTCATTGTAATTACATTTCTTATTTTGATTTACTTACCATGTTAGGTCTCAGTACAAAATATGAAAATGGCATATTTATAATGAAATGCAAGTTCCATTATTTTAGACCTGGTCCTAACATTAGCAACATAAAAAGTGACACATTACGGCTGGTTTTTATACTGACAAATGCTTCAAGAAAGTTGACTTGTTTCCCAGTAAAGAGAGCATATGGCTGCTTACTGTTGTAGAGCATATTCTAAACATACAGCTGGCTGAGTTCCCATACATCTTGCCCAGTGTAAACAGAGTGAGAAAAGAGGCCATAGACTTTTTAGGAATTTTAAGGTTTCCATAGAAGAATAACTTTTTCCTCTGTTTGGTTTTGTTTATTTTTTGCTTTTTTTTCCTACTCGAGCTACTGAATTTTGAACTGCTTTGATCAAACTTTTCAGAACTACTTACCTTCAAATAGTACCTAAATTTGGAATATTTCAGCTCTAAAGAAGTTTCAGAAAACTGCAAACAAAAACAAACAGGAACTTTAATGTTGCTTAATTGTTTCCTTTCCATAACAGAGATTTTAACTGCTGTATTGGAGCAGTAACAAGAACTGCTGTATCCAGAATTAGCTTCTGAAAGTAATTTTCTTCCGTACCCAACATAAATAAATGCTATTTACAGTTTTTAGATGCAAAATTCAGCCATCTGCTTCTATTAAGAATCATAAACTCATTTAATTGTTCAGTTTCTTTGCTGCTGTTCCAATAAATTTGCTTAACAAACTGTTCTAATAATTGTACCATACTTATTCTAAAACAATATTATCTTTGGAGGCAAGAAGTATATGATGAATCCTAATCCTATTCTGGAGTTCAGGTGAAATCTCTAGTGCTAGTTTTCAAACTCCCTGTTGCACAGCTCTGATTATCTCTTGACAAGCAACCTGATTCTTCACAAGAATGACTAAAATGAAAAATAAGGCTTTGAAGCTCTTTTCTTATACAAGGGGATCTATGCTATCTGTTAACTCTCTGAGATCACAATCAGGGGCAGGATGGAAGAATGCACACAATGAAAAAAAAAGCAGAATAACTCTCAGCATGTGAAAGCACAGAGATTTGTCTCATAGGACTGTTGCTGATTTGTAAAACATTAGGCTATTTCAAGTCTTTCATAGAAAAGTGCAGCTATTTTGAAAAACAGATGTAGGTATGACAAGGGGAAAGATCCTAAAGAGTGAACAGTCTGAAAAAAAAAAAAAAAAAGTATCTGTTATTTATCTTCAGTTCTGTCTCCCCTCAGGGTGCAAGTATTTCAGCTCATTCTTGCTTTTACATTCATAGTTGTCTTAGAACATCTACCATCACTGGGAGCCAAATCCTGATTTCTTTACCCAAATATTATATTATTGACTAACTTTGGAACTTAATTCTGACTTTGATAGCAATTAAGCTATTAATTAAAAATACCTGCACTGACTGCCTGCTCTCTAGGTCTCACTTGGCACTGCTCATCTGTGGGACAGAGCTGCTACCTACTCCTCCCCATCCTGCCACGGAAATGTCACAGCCACATGCTGCACAGGGCACAGCTTACGGCATGGCTGTCCAACCTTTTGGTTTACTTGGGCCACACTAAACAAACAGGAATTGCCTTGGGCTACATATAAAATATATAATAAATATATATATATATAACAAAACTTATTTTTACTTTGTTTTTTATTAAAATATTTTTAAAAAGCAACAAAATAATAAAACTAGTGCGATGTTTGGTCTTGTTTCTGTGTGAATGCACCAAGCTGGTTCAATGGCAGTGGATGAGATTTTTAGTTAAGTTCTAAAGGCGTTTGTCAGAGATTTTTGATGAAGTATTACTCTTCCTGTGCATCATCCTTGACAATAATTTTTTTCAAATGTGCATACTGCCAAAAAGCGATGACATGAATAAGGTGTGACTGTGAAGAGAGAGAGATTTTTCTCTAGTAAGAAAGAGCTTATGAAAGTCTTGTAAGGAGACATGACCAGATTTTTCTTGGAGTTGAATGTCTGATTGCAACTCTATACATACCATAAGAAAATTTGCAAGTAATGTATTTACGTCAACTGAAAACGGAGTTGCAAATATATTAAAAAAATAAAAATGACTTTTTTTGAAATCTTGAAACCTGCTCTCAAATTTATCAAAATGTAATGCACAACTGCATATTTTTCACTGTTCACAGAAGTGTGTTCAGCCAATGCATCGAAATGCATGAAATTCTTTGCTATAAATTAAGCTTGCCATAATTTAAGTTTTGTTTCAAATGCTGCTATTGTCTGAAACTTAACACAGTCAAAGTGATTTTCACCTTGAAGACACATGCTTAACTCATCTAAATGAGCAGTCCCAAGCACAAAAAATGCTAAGTAAGTGAACTTCTTTTAATCTTCAGATTCTGGCAGAAATTTTCCTTTTGATTCCGTAAAAAGGCTTGTTTTCACTTTAAAAACCATAAAGTCTAAATTTTTAGCTTTTTACACTGACTTAACCACCTTCCTTCAGAAAAGCAAATGATGACCCCATAATCAACAGCCACACTTTTAAGGATCTCCTGGAATTGGTGATGATTCAGTCCCTTGGACTCTATGACATTCAGAGTCTGATGACTACTTGCATGACATTATGCATTCTTAAAGCTTTTGCACATGAATTTTCTTGATGTCTGACACGGTAGTATTTCATCAAACCTAAGTTATTACTGGTAACTGCAGCATCTTTTATTAAGTTCATTCTTTTTTACCAATCATCACTGGGGCACTACCCAGTAGCTACACCAGATATGTTGACAAAGCTTAAAGAAAATTGCTTTAACGTTTTTTCTTTTTTTTTACTGCTTCCCACAAATCAAGATATTTAACTGTGTCATTCAATGTCACCCAAGAAGCCATTTTTTCGGTGACATTATATTCAATACTTTGAATGAAAAATGCAAGTTGAGCTGCATCTGGAGGAGCAGTAATTTATCACCAAAGCATGAAACTTTAAATTAGCAGCTTTGCTCTCCAAATCTTTTTTTTAATGTTCCTTCCCTAACTGAAGGATGCTCCTTCAGTTCACCTGGCTGTAGACTGGTGAGATGAACTGATTTCAAAAAAATCTTTTCTTAAATCAGGACACTTCTGTCTGCGCTTTCCATACATTGCTTAACAAACTCAGCAGGAAATGGTTTTGATTTTTCTGTAATCGCATTTGCTATCACCTAACTAGCTTTTATAACAGAATCCACTTGAAATTCAACTCAATTGCTGAGCCGACACTTCTCAGTTCGGCTATTTTGACTACACGAAGCATTCCTTGAAACACACGGAATTCACCACCACGTCAGCCTTTTCAAGCCGTAATCTCGGGTGACGGGCGGATTTCCCCGCAAGTTAGCAGGGCGCCATGCCGTGTCAGCAGCCGGCCCGGGGCACAGCGGCCGCCATGATGACAAGGCAGCACGGGGCGCGGGCGGCAGCGCGAGCCGTTCTGGGCCACGGGGAGGACGTGCCCGGCCTACAGTGACAGCCGCGGACGCAGAACGCGCAGCCTGACGAAGGCGTTCGCTCCGCTTCTTTACAGGCGGGCGAAGAAGCCGCCGCCGCCACTCCCGGCCGCGGGCCCAGCCGCAGCCCGACGGCGACGCCCCGCCGCCCCCTCCGCTGCCGGCTGCCCGTCCCTGGCGGCGGCGCATGCGCCGGGCGGGGAGGGCCGGCGGCGCTGGCTCTTCCGGCCGCCTGGTGTGGATCCGGGTGAGGGCTCGCGCCCGGCGAGCGGGGCTGGCCGCCTGTTTCCGGTTGTGCCGCGCTCGGCCGTCTGCGAAACGCGGTCGAGGTGGGTGCGACGGTACGGAGGTCCCTGCCCAAGGCCGACGGGAGCGTGCAGCGGCGTGTCGTGCCGTGTCGTGTCGTGGCGGAGCCGGACCGGGGCCGGGCGGTGGAAAGGCCTCGCGGCCGGGCCTTCGGGCTCGCTCGCTGGGAGGAGTGCTAGCAGTCCCTTGTTTACCTCCCGTAGAAGCACGCGCTTGTCTGAAGGAAGTGCCCCTCTGAGGGGCTGAGCCTGAGCTGCAGTGCTCCGGGAGCACCCCGCCGTCTCGCTCAAGGTACTGGCCGGAGAGCTGCCTTGGCGCAGCCGCAGCTCCTGTGGGGCAGCGGAGGTGCTGCGTTGTGCCGGCTTCGACTGAGGGAAACTGCTTCGCTGCTTTTGGTTTCCCCCCTCTCTCTCTGTCGCTTCCCCCTCCCCCACCCTCTCGTTTCCCTCTCTGCTATTTGCAGTCTTAAAGATTGAAAACTTGTTGCTGTAACAGCTGTACCCTCAGTTGTGACGCGAGGTTTTGCTAGGTTGCTGATGAGATATACCCATCACCTTCTGTGCAGCATGTTTAATGCCCTAGGAGCACCTGAGGTGATCATAGAGAGGTGTGGGGTGCTACCTGTTGTTAAGCTGCTGTCTGTGGAAATGGGAGCGTTTAAGGGACTTGCATCTGTGAAGATTAAGTCCCTTCATTAACAAATTACACATTTCTCACTGTAATCCTTACTGAGTCTGTTTCCACTCTTAATGCAAGTTTGATACGTGTTTTGTTTGTACTTTGCCATGGGTTTGAGGCTGTGCTTAAGTGTCATCAAGACTACATACAAATGTCAGGTAACAGGGAGCAGTGGGAGAGGGAGAGAAGGACAAGTGGCCTTTTGTCGCAGGAACTGTGCACAAATAAACTCCTTGCAATTCTTTTGCATAGGTTCTGTGCTAATACTGCTTGCACCATCTGCCAGAGCTGTCTGAGGAGGCTGGAGCACGAAGACATTTTGCAGTGGTAGGTGAAAGATGAGGTCAAGACTGTGGCAAATGTGATATCTTACTACAGTGAAGCTAGAAATAACTGATTTTGTTTCATAGTGTGACAGAATAGCTACTAATGTAACTGTTAGCACAGTCATATGTATGTGATTAGTTTGATAATTAAGAGAACCTAGAAGTGGTATTTTATTCGGAACTTAGACTACTGTATAACACTTCTTGCAATTGCATTACTATGGCATCGGTTTGACAAAAGGTTTTGATACAGTAATTAGGGAAACACAGCCATTACTCTTCTGATTTTTGAATGTTTAAATGTTTAACACATTTCTCCCTCTTATTTTGAATCACTGTGTTGTAATAACTAGGTCGATATTTTCATGCAGAGTGTTAAGATTAACCAACACAGTTGCTCATGATTAGTGAGAGACTCTGATTGTTTGCAGGGTTCTTATAAGAGCTCTGAGAGGACAAAAAAGACAAAAAAACATAATTGAAGAAACCTCAAAATTATACCAAGTTTTCACTGTAGCTGAGAGAGGTATAGAATATTGATAATTGGTATTTTAAAATCTTATAATCTGGTCTTGACCTGTAAATTCTGAGTTTTTGTTGTTTCCATCATATAAATTGAACCTACAGTGCAGTATGAGGATTTGCAATTCAGTAGCAGTTGAACATGTTGTACAGACAAAGATTTTCCTTCAGTAGTTCTGTTAATGCGTAGTCCGTGCAGTTGTAGAAGATCAAATCGCAGTCAGTTGTGCCAGAATAAATTTTAAATTCAAAAGAAAAAAATAACTTTACTGTTACGGAATCCATTGTATAAACATATGTATAAAGCAATGCTATGTATTTATTTTTTAAGTATTAGTAGTTTACTTTCCAATTGCTGTTATTTTTCTGCAGCTTCTTTGAATATCACGCAAAAAAACTAATTTTGCTTATGTTTGGTGACCAGCTGCATCTTCATGGTCTTATGATGGAGTATATTATAAACATAGTTTTTGAATAATTGGATTATTCAATGGAACTTTCCATTCAAACACATTATTTTTCCTTGAGATGATAAATCTTAAATTTTGTTTCATGGATTTTTTTTCTAAAATTAAATGTAAAGTGGAGGGGAGCAAATAAAAATGCAAATTTAAAAATAAATAAATGGTAATTGTGAAACTTGGAAAGTACAATATTTTTATTTTCCATCTTGTCCTGAAAGGAGATGTAGCTAGCCTGCAATCACAATTTTCTTAAGCAATACATAGAAAAATATTCTAAATAATGCAAATTTTTGAACCCAGAAGTTTAGGAAGTAACTGTTATTTACTTGTTGCCTATTTTCATTTGTTTATTTGCTTTTATTGAAGGTAAAAGGATACATGTTCACCTCGAGCACAGGAGCATGTTCCCAAACTCCTCCAACTTGGGTCGTCCACCCTTTCCTCCTAAACATCTACAACAGAATAATTTCCTCAATAAGGTTCCTTTAAGTATACGACCTGTTCTCTCTCACCAGCAGATTATTAATGCTCATGTTAACTTTCAGAATGCAATGTAAGTATGGTAAAATTAGCTACTGGAGATTGAATTGATGAGTATGGTTAACTGTCTTTTGAAAGAAGTATTTCTGTGTGGGGGGGATATTTTTTAGTGTTTTTAACATTAAACTTCATTAGACTTAAAATCGGACTGTGTCTTACGTAAAACAGAGCTGTATAATTTCTTGCAGTGATTTACAAGTTTTAGTTCTCTGCCGTGTTGTGCGTACTGTGCAAGATGCCATTGCATCAGTTGATAATACAGAGCAAAATAAGCAATTCAAAAAAAGGCATTTTAGTCATTATGTGAATAACAGTTATAGACTGTAGTCTTTCCAGGGCTTCGTTGGGTGGGAACCTTGCGACTACACTGGTTCGTACACCGCAACCATTGACTTATGGAAATGGCAGTCCGATGAATACCTCTGCTCCTTCCCCAACCTTCCGAGGAAAAAAGTAAGATGGGTGGGGAAGTGGGTGGGTGTCCACTTAATTCTGTTTGTACTGAGCATGTGACAAAATGTGTTCAATATTAATTTTTTTGTGCAGGTTGAATTTAGTTAGAAAATTCGCGAATATTGAACAAAACCAATGATTTTCTCCCCTCCCTTCCCCTCTCCTCCATGTCATGGAATTTCAAAACATTCTTCTATATGCTGTTTAGTATTTTAGTCCTCATAAGTGGCCTGGTACATGTAGTTTTCTTTCCAGCAGTTGTGGCCTTATGGAACTGTGACTTGTGCATTTTCTTTTTATACCTTGATAGCTCATATTCTTTGTATGCTTGACTATGGGAGGATTTGTATCAATAAGTGTTCTCTTCCGTATATTTGCAAGTTAAAACTGTGCTGTGTTCGTGGGAAAAGTAAATGTTTATTCTGCTTTTCTTAATTATACAGTGTTTAGGTTTTTGGTGCCTGAATTTAGCACTTCTTATTTAAGTTTTGTGGGTTTTTTAGGAGAAAACAATTTGTATGGAAACAATTTGCCTATTTCTCAAAAAACAAACATAGGTAATTTTGTTTCTTCAGCTGCAAAAGGAAAAGGAATTTCAGATGTGAGCATGGTTTTCTCTTGGCATTTTAGAAAAAGATTACTTATCTTCCTTAGGAGTTCTGAAATAGTAGTCGATACATATTAGCACGCTTTTTAACAATTCTGTGAATCATCTGATACAGAGAAAATTTTGTAATCTTTCTTCATATTTATTTCTTATGTGCAGTTTCTCAACCAGGTTAACAGAAAGGAATTACAAATGAAAACATGGTGTTTAACTATAATTGTGCATATAGGCATTGCGTGAACTAGAGATGCTCCTGGTTTCATGATGCTGCATGCATGCTTTTTTCCTCTTGAAAAGCTCTGCTGCATTAAAAGATTTGCAGTCAAGTAGTTAATCCTTAGATCTTGACTTGACTCTTCTTAAGCTATTTCTGTTGAAACAGTCTCATGTTTGGATTTAACATTACACTGTGATTTTCTTTAAAACTGAGGGTAGGGAATATTACCAGAACTTCTCTCACACTTGAAAACTGAAATGATAATTTGACGTCCCTTCAATAGAATTTTGTATTTCATTGATAATACTACCTATCCTGGTCCCTAGACTGCATTGCTGCCAGCTTTTCTGACAGCAAGAAATAATTCGAGTTTCATTAATTCTTAATTCATTGACACATACAAGCATGCTTGATTTCATGTTGGCTTTTTACTTACTATGTGAACACTGTTGTGCTAGTTAGCTTATATGCAATACTAGGTGCATAAAAGTTGAATGTCCTTGTATTTACTTTTCTGTGGGTAGATCACAATATTCAAATCTCGATCAACTTTCAGTACAGTTTATTTCTATTTAAAAATTCAGATGAAAAGGGACTTTCTGTTAAGATCACTGTGTCTCTTAAAGATAGACAAATTCCTGTGACAAGTGAATTACGGGAGAAATTTATGAGTTTGTGTGTGAAAATGAAACGTTAGGTTTATGATCTGTATGGCTAACCAGTATCATTAGTTTGATGTGTCAAGAAAAAAAGTGGCTCTTTTTTTTTTTTTTTGCCTGGATGACATTTTACTGTCTATAATCTAAGCCTGCAATGACAAATGCTACATTTGAGTTGGTTGTTTGGTTGAGTTTTTTTTTCTCCCCTTCCCAGTACTGATTTTATTAATCTCTGAGTATTCAGGATACACAAAATTTCCTCATTGCACTTCTTTTAAACAGATTGAGTGCAAATTTCTTTTAAATGTATTTTACAAAAAATAAAAAGTAGATGATCACAAAAATAGCATGACCAACATTCATCTTTCCTAGCTGTCCTGCCTAACTAAGCTTGACATTTCGTTTCAACTGGTTAGTATAAGTAGTTTTGGTAAGCGGTAATGTGAATTCACCTAAATGGAAGCTGCACTTCTGCAGTTTTGTGTTCTGTCTTCTCATTTCAGGTTAATTTCCCCTGATATTTAAGATGGACATACTGTCTGTTCTGTAAAAGACTTCACTGTAGTGAAAGAGTCACGTAGTTAATCATTAGTGTTTGTTCTTTGCAGTAACTACTACTCTTTAGTCATAGGTTGAAGCTTGCAAAAAAGCTTGCAAAATACGTTTTTTCTTTTCCTTTTTTATCTTTAGAAGACTAAGTGAACAAAGTGTTCCATATGATGTCAAACGGCAGCGATATCGTTCACCTCGCCGTGAAACACCTGTAGTTAACCAAGCCGTGCCTTCACCAGAAGAAAGTGCATGTTTGTTTTCAGGATCATCTCCACTGTTCAATGTGTGTTATGTACCAGATTTAAGTATACGTGTTCCTCGATTGCAAGATATTTCATTTCTGGATGTTAAAGAGGGAACACTTCCTGTGGCCAAAGATAAGGTATTGTCTTTCTGTGACCATGTTTGACCTTTACCTTCTATGTATGCAGGATACAGGGTTGCTGAGGTAGGCCAAAAAAACTTCAGGACTCTTTAACATTGTCACAGTGTCTCAAATGCTGAGCTGTCCTTGGAAGGAGTATCAAAGACTGTAGCTGCCACTGAGATCCTAGGCATTTGAAACATTTTTCAATAATCCACATGTTGTTTGCTTAAGCTGTTTGCTTTTAACATTGATTGAGGAAACCTGCATGTCAGTTTTAGAAACAGCAGAAGTTGGAATGAAGGAAGAGAAAGAAAGAAGGAAGAAGAGTCCATTAGTCACAGGATATGGGACTGGGGAGAATTCTGATGAAATCATTTAGTGACATCAGAGAAGCTCATTTCTTCTTTTTTTAATTAAAAAAAAAAAAAAAGCTTGTGTTTTGTCAGTGTTAATATTTTGTCTGCACCAACATGACAAAAAATTTATTTTAATATTTATGTCGTCTTATTATAGCATGTAATGGTGATGGATGAAGAATATCAGTTAGTATCTGTTTTCACTGGAGATCTGATTACTTCTTTAATCATTCGCATTGCACAAAATAATGATGCCAACATAAGTCAGTTTTAATACTTCATTTTGTCCTAGTTACTTGTAGGCAAACAGTTGATATTTAAGTCAGCAGAAGATATTCTTGGTCTTTTACTGCTTTTCCCTGGCAGGCTGAAGATAATGGTTGAACAATTAAGATACATAAATAAAAATAACAGTGATTTCTTCAGGGCAGGTGTTCAAGATGAATTTAAGTAAACTAAAGTGATGGAACAGATCATGTGAAATAATATGGATTTGTATTTTTTTTTAAATGCAGTTTTCTGTTTTTCTTATAATTGCAAGAAGAAAGAATGTTCACTTCATTTATCTTTTACTTTTTGAATGTGTGTCAAGTTAAGTCAGCAGGTTTTGGAGTTGTTTCAAGCATGCCAACAACAGACGTGTGATTTGAATAGAAAAGAGCTCTGCAGATCAGAACTCCAGAGGGAAATTCAGCGAATTTTTCCATGTATGTTTTGAATTTGATTACTTAATATTTGTTTGAATGTTTTGAGGTTCACAATTCTTCCTTACTCTCAGCTATGGCTGTCACATCAAGTTTTATTCTGTGGTTCTTTTTGTATAGGTAGCAGGCTCTTTTTGGTTGGGTCCTCTCTGAATGGATTTGGCACTCGTACAAGTGATGGGGATTTATGTTTGGTGGTTAAAGAAGAACCAGTAAGTAATTAAATATGTATTTTTACATGTATAGTTTTAAAGTCTGTTCAGGTGTACTCTCTAATAACTTAAACACTTTTTATTCAATAACATTTAAAAATGTATGTGCTTTTATAAGGCTGGCTTCTAAAATGAAAGAAAAGTACAATACTCTTTTGATTTGATAACATCTTTTTACACTGATTATAGCTATGATTCATGGGTCTCGTAACATTGCACATACTAAGTTAACCTTCTAAACTCTTTAACCCAGCAGAGTGTTCTAAAAATGAGCTTTGTCTTCATTTCACAAATGGAGAGAGCAAAACAGAAGTAGGTTGCCTAAGATTATTTAGAAGGTTGTCTAAAGAACACTTAATTCATTTTGGATGCAGGAACTACTTTTAAGAAGTGCAACTTTGTCATTTATTATTTAGATTCTTAGTCACATATTTCAGTGAACAGGCGAAAGAAGGATCTTGATATGCAAAAAATCAAGAAGTTTTGTAAAAGTAAAATTTTAATTGAGAGAATTGATTGAACAACAACAAAAAAACCACCTAAATAGAGTATTGTGTTGAAGGAACTAGAGCATAAATGAAAAGGAAGGAAACAAATTACATTTTTATATGGGTAGAGTTGGTTCCCCTTCATGTTCTTTATCTGGGTGTAATCTGGTAATAGCTACTTGGCATATTGGGTATGAATTGGGTATGTTTTATTTGAATTTTACTGCACTAAAAGTGATGATGAATGTGTTGGTATATGTGTTTGTGTCTTACTGTGTGAATTGATGGATGTTTTCTGTGCTGTTCATTTTTTCTTAATTTGAAAAGTAAAACATGCTTATTGCATAAGGATAAGGAATTTAAATTAGAGACAATGTTTTTCTTTAACTTCAGTATTATATTTCAGGTGAATCAGAAGACTGAAGCAAGGCACATACTCAGCTTAGTCCAAAAACTCTTCAGTACTAAACTTTGTAAGTTCCAGACTACAGTGAGGTGGTAAGACTATTGGCATTTTTGGAAGTTTTGATGCATGGTTATAACTATTTCAATTGCTTTTCGGTTGTCAAGCTTTATTATTAGTATTTATTTATCATCAGTATTATTTGAAGTTAAAAATAATAATGTTACTTATAGTGTGAGATGGCACTGATAGATAGTAAATAGAAAAGCCTAAATGTTGCTCCCCAAATTAGTAGGCTTCAAGTATGGGCAGGAACTCAATGACTTTTGAATCATGAAGCATAACTAGGAGTGGAAAGGGAGATGTGACGGAAGTGGGTTTCCTTTTCAGAAACCTCTGTTAGTGGACTAATGCTTTTTTAGAATGCATTGCATTTCTGTGGACGGTACTTTAAGAATTTTTGTAAAGTAAGCTGTCACTCACAGAAGACTGTATAGAAGTTTCTTTGTTTGTTTTTTCTTTTCAGTCTTGATACTTGTGAGATAGTTAACTAGGGTACCCAGAGAGGAAAATTTAAGTTTTTACAGTACCAAGACATATAGTCGATTTGCGGTTCTTATGAGTTGTTCAGGCTCCTTTCAGATGAAGATGGGGTAGTTCTTGACCTAAAAGTAAATGCCTCCTGCATCAAAGAGGTTTTGCAACACTACAGGCTTGGAGCAAAGTGACTAGAAGACTGTGCAGAGGAAAAGGACCGAGGGGTGTTAGTCAGTACTTGACTCAATGTGAGCTAGCGGTGTGCCCAGGTGGCCAAGAAAGCCAGTGGTATCTTGTCTTGTTTCAGAAATAATACACCCAGCAGGCACGGGAGGTGATCCTCCCCCTAAATTCATTCAGCTGCAGTGAGGCCACAGCTCGAGTGCTGTGTTCAGTTTGGGATCCTTCATTACAAGAAAGACATGGAGGCCCTGGAGCATGTTCAGAGAAGAGCAACAGAGCTGTGGGGGGTCTGGAGCATAAGCCTTATGGGGAATAGCTGAGGGAGCTGGAATTGTTTAGTCTTGGGGGAGACCTCTCCTCTGAAGGGAAGTTGTGGTGAGGTGGGGGTTAGCCTCTTCTCCCATATAACTGGTGAGAGGAGAGGGGATGGCCTTGGGTTGAGCCAGAAGAGGTGCAGGTTGGGTATTAGGAAAAACTTCTTGAAAAAGTGATCAGGTGCTGGAACAGGCTGCCCAGGGAGGTCCTTGAGTCATCGTCTGTGGAGGTGTTCAAGAAACATGCAGATGTTTTATTAAGAACATGGTTTAGTGGGCAGTATTGGTGGTAGGTGGACGGTTGGATTAGATGATCTTAGAGGTCTTTTCCAAAGTTAATGATTCTATTATTCTAGAGTTTTATACCACTACTTGAATTATTAAAAATCATGTCATTTACTACTATCAGTCATTTACTATTATCAGACTGTCCCTCTAGTTCTCAGTCTTGTGATACAGTCTTTGATGACACTCCTTACTTCTGCAATGGCAACAGGAACTATAAATTTCTGTGCAGACTTCAGAATTTCTTAATAGGGAGGTGTGCATATGTGGCTAGAAGGCCAGTGGCATCCTGGGGTGTATTGAAATGGTGTGGTTAGTAGGTTGAGAAGGGTTCTCCTTCCCCTCCATTCTGCCCTGGTGAGATTGCATCTGGAGTGTTGTGTCCAGTTCTGGACCCCTCAGTTCAAGAAGGACAGGGAACTGCTTGAGAGAGTCCAGTGCAGAACCACAGAGATTATTAAGGGAGTGGAGCATTTCCCTTACAAGGAAAGGCTGAGGGAGCTGGGTCTCTTTAGCTGGGGGAAGAGGAGGCAGAGATGACCTCAGTAATGTTTTTAAATATGTAAGGAGTGAGTGTCAGGAGGATGGAGCGAGGATCTTCTCAGCGACATCTAAGGAAAAGACAAAGGGGAGTGGATGTAAGCTGGAATGTAGGGGTTCCACATAAATATGAAAAAAACTTCTTTACTGTGAGGGTAACAGAACACAGCAATAGGCTGTCCAGAGAGGTTGTGGGGTTCTCTTCTCTGGAGGCATTCAGAATCCTCCTGAACAAGTTCCTGTGTGACCTGATCTAGGTGTTCCTGCTCCAGCAGGGAGATTGAACTAGGTGATCTTTCAAGGTCCATTCCAATCCCTGACATTCCACAATTCTATGATCTTTCAACCTGTCCTTCAGAAGCTTACTTGAAGAGCAGGTGTGTTTGTCTTAGCACAGGCATCTGATATTTAACAACTTATTATTGCTATTTTGTATGATGGTTGTTTAAGTAGTCCAGAGCTTAGTCTGTTACACTTGCAAGTAATACAAGTAATTTCCATTGCTGAGAAATACAGTGATAAATTAGTTCGTTTTCAGAGACCAGAAAAGGAGCATTTAAATAATTACTGTCTCATTGTCTCTTTTTTTTTTTTTTTTTTTTTTTTTTTTTTTTTTTCCCTTCATGAGATGTTTGAGAGAGTTTTAGACAAAAACAAGTTTGTTTTCCAGGGTGTACTGCTAACAGAAAGACATTCCTGTCTCTCAGGGACAACAGTCCCTGGAAGTTTTTCTTCTGCTATTACACTCTTTGAATTGTTTCCTAATTCTCTATTACATTGCATGTGCTTTTGGTAAACTTTATTTAATCTAATTGCTCTTTGGAAGAGGAGGCTAGAAAAAATGCCTCTGATACTACTGCTCCTGTCTAATTCTGTAAGCTGTGGTATGTAGACCTCTTAGATCATCTCGTAATTTTAACACCGCTGTGGACATAAATTCATGTATCTAGCCATCTATCTTGCATCATGTAGATGGAGCTGATAAGATAAGGTTCAGAAGTGTTCACATGATTTAAAGTGAAAATGCTTTTCTGTATAATGTGTTTTCATTTGTATTTAAATCATTTACAAACTTCTTTTCCATTGCACTGAAGTTCAGTACAAGGAGGTTTTCCAGTTACTCTGATGAAAGCTTATTTAAACAAATATAATCCTTATCCACAATTTAAGAATAGCTTGTGTGATTTAGAAAGGAATAGTTATTTTGTTTGCTTTCCCAAAGCTAGCCCTCAGAACCTAGTTGATTCATATGCATTCTCTTCACCTTTAGGAAAGCATATTAGTTTCTATGGTGTATCTTGTGAGCACTTCTATGGATTTGTGGATTCGGGCTTAATTTGCACAGAAATGGAGGAAATGTGCTTCTTAAAACTAAGTTCTTAGTCTGGCATTATGAAAGAGTTAAAGGGCGAAAAAAGAAGGGTTTTGGTGTGTTTTTTTTTTCTGTGAGTGTTTTGTAAGCATTTGTTAAATGGGTAGTATTCTAAGCTTTTTTAGTCTTTTACTACATTACCACAGAATAGAAACTTGGGTGTTTTTTCTAACTGTACCTCTCATCATCCTCTTTTTTTCCTGGACTGTGATGTTCTTGTACACTTAAAAATGAAAGCTAAGATAAGTATGTGATACTGTTCTTCACTATACAGCTTATATGCATTCTTTTCTCAGCTTCTCACCTCTTTTATGTAAACCATCTTCAGAACTTTGGGCCAACTCTTTTACTCTTTATGTTATTAACTCTAATTTTTAGATGAGTGTTTCACTCAAGGACTTCTCTAGTTAGATTCAGCATTCATGACAACTCCAGCTTATTTCATTTTAGGCTTGCGAAAGTTAACAAATGTGAGCAAGAAACTCGAGGCCATCAGATTTAAGGGCTGTGTTGTCACTCCACTTAGAATACTGACTGAAGTAAAGATATGTTCTTTTCTGAATTGTCAAGTTGCATAATCAAGCAGGAGGAGGCTTCTGATATTTATTCAGTATTTTATGTGACATGTTGGTCTCAAAGGTAGGTATTGTATTTCTGCTAGAGTAGAGAGAGATATTACTGCAATCCTTACATCCTCTTTCAAAGATCTATATAGATTTATTATAGATGTATTTGTTCAGATACCTGCATGTGTATATTTCTACAATACTGGCTCACGTGCGGAACTCTGTGATCAAACTGATGTCTTTTACAAATACGAAAAGTGAATTTGGGCTGATAGCTGTTACAATGTATTGAAGAATATAATACAAGAAGAACAAGAATTAAACCTCAGTTTTATTACTCTTTAGATTAATCCAGTCTAGGAAGGATTTATTTTAATGGCAGTTCAGCTGTACTATGTTCATTGATGCTTACTGTCTGAATTAATTAGAAGGACTTTTTCTCTTAGTTCTACAAAGGAATGCAATAGTGGTCAGAACAGGATTTCAGAACGTAATCCTCATAGGAGTTGTCTAGTAGGGAACTTGAGCTCAAATCAATGACCTTGAAGGATTTTGCAAGTAGGTAAGAATATAATGTACTTAATGATGGTGTGAACATAAATCTTTCTAATTTTTCCAAACACAACGCAGAAAGAATAACATTATGTCTTAAGAAGAGCACTCTTCATTCTCTGTCTGCTTCTACCTGATTAGCATTAAGATCTTCAAGCTTTTCCTCTTACCTCCTTGTTCGCTCATAAATAGGTTATATATATGAGATAAAACAAAGGGCTGTAACCTAGAAACGTTGCCACATCTCCCTGGTGAATTCTTCACAACTGTTTAGCATCTCTAAACTTTCTGCCATAAAACCAAATGTTATTAATTACACTGCTGTTTTAGTCCATCACAGAGATGATGAAATTTAATGAGTTTAGAATAGCATGACTCTTTTACTTAGTTTAGAGTAGATACAACACATTATGTTTATTGTATGATGTTATCAGTATATGCCAGTTACAATAAATTGACAGTAGAGAGTATCTTTATAATGTTTTGTTCTGTTAATGGTTTGTCATTCTCTAGGGCTTGTATCTAGTTTTCTGTCAGTTTGTAAAATACTATTTAATGTAAGAGGAAGAAAACATTTGTTCAGTTTAAATATGGTTTTGCAAAAAGATGTCACTGTACAAGAAAAGTGAATTCTGGACATGAATGATTAATTCATCCTGTGCTAGATGGTACTGTCCTTGGTACTTCATTACTCTGCATTCAGATTTCTATGCCAGAATATCTAGTTTATCTTTCGTTAGTATAAAGCTACTAACAAGACCAGCCTGTATGTGTAGGATGCCAAAGATCCTTTTGGCTTGTACCATGCTTGGGATTAGTGTTTTGTACAGTCACTTAATCATTTATTCTGCAAAAGAAAAGATAGAATTACATTGCTTAATCTGAAATTCTGCATGAATAGTTTATTTTATTTATGATGACAGTACTTAGTCTTCATTGGATCAATTATGTTTTTTTCACTACAGCTGAAGTAGCATCTGTGACTTGTTTTCATTTACATGCCCAAAACTGAAGTTGCTGTGTGAAATTCTTTACAAGATTTTTGTGTACACCTTCTGGTCATAGCATCAAGATAGCATACTAAGATGCTTATTCAATCTGTATATATTTCATCTACTACAGTCTATTATTTATGTACAACAGAGATTGTGCTAGATACTAACAGTTGTCTCCTGCACACTATATGTCAGGTGTCTTTATCATAAATTTGGCAAAGAAAGAAGGCAGGATTCCATAGCTTTAAGTTCAGAATGTTCTGGTGAGTTGTGGAGAGGGATTTGGATGTCAACAGGTACAGGTAGAAATAGACACATTAGTGTAAGTTGTAATGCATTGTATGGCTAGTGAAGATAGACCACAGAACCAGCTGTAAGGTTCTTTCTTTATAGTAAGGTGGTAAGATTGACTTTTCTTTTCTCTCTCTGGGTATGTATTGAAGGTAGAGGTTGTGTGAGCATCTATCTATTTGTTGCTTGGGATCATATATGCATTCAAATATAAGTAAAGGATTACTTCGTCATATTTGTCCAAACAACATATCCATAAAACAATTTTAGAAAGTCCTGAAGAGTTTCACTTGAAGATGCCACCCAAGCACAATAGAGTTGGCAGTATTCAATCAAAGTAACTATCCAAACTGATAGAAATTTGTTTCCCAAAAAGTGAACATCAGCTTTCATTTAAGGTTATCTTTAATTTGCACTACTATCTTTTTCACATTTGTGAGTGCTAATTTGAGGTTAACTTACAGAAACAAGTAGAAAATGTCTGAAGCTAACTATAGTCAAATTCAAATGACCTATATTTTGCAACATAAGAAATTAGTCAAACTGTGATTCTTGCCCAAGCACGTGCCATTTAAACTACAGACTCATTTTTTCTTTATTTTCCATTATTGTCTTGTGGACACTTTGTATTTAGGATTATGGCACACATTTCAGTAGTCTGAGATACTGAGAACTGGTAAGTGGCAGGTAACATGGACTCATACAGCAGTTTGGGTAGTGAAGTGCAAAGATGCACTTGGTGGCACTGGATGCATCTGGCAGGGGTTCGTGCGTTTGATTTTGGGTATTGATACTTTGAGGATAATCATCTGAGGTGCAATCCTGTGATATGTACTTAATGTATATCCTATCTCCTTTAAAGCAAAGTGTAAATTGAACTTATTCCATCTTTGTTTGAAAGTGAGATATTATCTGCAAATCATATTCCCTGTTTCCAGGGTTAATTCATTGGGAAAACTCTTTCTTGGTACTTACTCTGTTGATCAAAGAAGCAGATTTTAAGTGAAAATTTAAGCATTATCTATGCACAGTGAAGGTGCAGTTACACCAGTATTTTTTATCAGTAAAATGAATAGTTTCTACCATAAGAAAATTAGACTCAGTTAAAAACTATGCAGCTGATCATGTCCCACTTGCTGTAACATTGTGCTGGGCTTAGCTATCTGGGTGTGTGGTATATAGGTGTGTTCTCACCCCCTTATTTTTGATCTGTAATGGTGATAGAAAGCCTGAATAATGTAAGTACTTCTTGTTGAAGGCACTTTAGACTGGCATTCCTTATGTTCAAATTTCTTGAAAGTATTTCCTGCCGAAAATTTTTGAGCTATTGTTTTCTTCTAATGTTTACTGCATTTTTATACTCTTTCCTAGATTGCACTTTCACAGCAGTTGCTAAATGTTACCTAATTTAGCACCATCCTTCTGAGAATATTTTTGTTAAATGTAGTAAGCTTCTGTTTGCTCTAGATCACTCAGTTTGACTCCAGGAGCTTTTTTTTCAGGCATCTTTCATGAAACTTAACTAAATATTTCTCTCTTTCAGCAAGGTACATTGAGCGACCTCAGCTGATTCGAGCAAAAGTGCCAATAGTGAAATTCAGGGATAAAGTCAGGCAAGTACTTTGTTCAGCTTCATTTCCTGGACTTTGACAAGGGAAAATAGTCTGTGCTCTCTATATAAGCTAGCCCATTGCAGTCTTTTGTTGTTGTTTTTGTTGTGCTATAGTTGTATTGCAGATTTGTACAGCTAGCATGCAGTGGCAGAGCAATTCCTTGATGATCCAAAACTCTTCTTCTGATGGGACTGCTGTTTCATTTCTGCAATGTGAACTAATAGCAGGACATTGTGTATTTCTACAGGCAATTTTAGGAGATTCCAGTTGACAGATGCGTTGTAACAGGGGGAAAAAAAGATAGGAAGTAAACTGTTGTGAAAAATAATTTTTCTTTCTGTGTAAACAGCTAAACTATTGAGCTACTTAAGGACCAGTTCACAGCTTTTTAGAGTATGCAAACAATACTAAAACAATCTTTAGTTTTTTGCAATGGCATAGTCTTCTAAAAGGGAGAAAATATTTTAAATCATGAAAACAATCTTCCCTCTTCTAGAGAGGTATTCTGTGTTTAAACAAAATGTAGTGTTACATGTGTGATTCATGATGTTATGTACTAGTTTCATGGCCTTTTTTTTACGAAGGGGAAGTAATTGGACTGAAGTATATGTGTTATATATTCTTTTATTGGTTTTGTATTTGTTGTGAACACAATGAAAATAAGTAACCAAGAGGAATATGCTATAATAGGGAGCAATGTACTTCTTATCAGATATAGTAAGTATCTAACACTGAGAAAGAAAGCTTACAGAGCATGGAGGCAAGGATTGGTAACCTGGAAGGAAAACAGAGACACTGTCTAGGCATCCAGTGATGAAGTTAGTAAATTTAAAAGCCCAAATGGAATTGAGTCAGTCAAGATACATCAAAGGCAATGTGGAGGACTTTTACAAATACATCATTATCAAAGGAAAAAGTAGGGAAGATGTGGATAAAGTGCTGAATGGGGCTGGGGGTGTGGTTTCACAGAACAGTGAAAAGGTTGATGTACTGAATGCCTTCCTTACTTGCAGGACTGACTTAGAATAATCCCAGGTCCCAAACGCTAAGGACAAAGACTGGAACAGATAGGGTGTACTTAGTGGAGGAGGAGCAGGTTAGAAAATACTTTAGTGAACTGGTCATTTGCAAGTTATAAAATGATAGAAGAGCTTGGATTTGAAAGGACTATAAAGATCAAAAAGTTCTAGTCTCCTCTTGCTTGGGCAGGTTGCCCAGGGTCACATCCACCACGACTTTGAATGCCTCCAGGGATAGGGCATCCACAGCTTCTTTGGGCAGCCTGTTTCAGTGCCTCACCACATTCTGAATAAATAATTTACCCCTAATGTCTAGCCTAAATCTCTCCTCTTTAAAACCATTCCCCTTGTGCTATCCACAGGCTCTGATGGCATGCACTCACGAGTGCTGATAGTGCTGGCAGATGTGATTGTGAGGCCACCCTATAATTTTTGCATGATTATAGCAACTGGCATAAGTACCTGAAAAACAGAGGAAAGCAAATGCCGCTTATGTTCAGGAAGGGCAAGAAGAAGGACCCAGTCCCTGGAAGGTGATGAAACCTTCCTTGAAACCATTCCCAGGCATATGAAATGAAAGAAAATTATGAGGAATAATGAGCGTGCATTCACAAAGAGGAAGTTATGCCTGACAAACATTATTTTTCAGCATAATCACCACCATTAGTTATGCATTTTTGCCAGCAATGGACAAGAGTCTGCATGCTCCTCTCGAAAAAAAAAATCTGCACCACTGGAGGTGACCTCCTGTCATTGCTGCTGAAACCACTCACCACCTCACTGTGCTCTTATCCACTGTTTGATCACTGTAGAAGTTCAGCAAGTGTCAATGTCTGTCAGTGTGTGCCGTTTTTACATTAAGAAATTGAGTGACACACCTTTGCTTTATGAGTTTTCATGTCAGATACCATTTTGTTGGACTGCTACTCTGCTGCCATCTGTCGTGTGGCAACAACATATAGTGGAATGTTGGTGGAAAGGTTCAATCTCTACTGCCGTACAACTGACTACCTTTTATGTTGCAGGCCAGCAAAATAAAACGAGAGGCATTACCTTAGGAGCAACCCTCATAGGTTTTTTAGTATGGGCAGTGAACGTGTGTAGACAGTATGCAGTTTGAATTTCCTTGTTGAGCAGATAAAAATAAAGCACGTAATGCTTGTTTGCGTCATTATATCATTAAAAACAAAAAATGAAACAATTATTAAAAATTGTGTGCTCCGGAATAGTTATGATCCATATTTATTTTTTTCCACTATTTTTTCAAATAACATGCACTATTTACTAGTGAATAATATTCATTTCAAAATGCTTGCTAATTATTCCTAGTCATCATTGCAACAAATAGATTCTTACATTTTGACTTCTTCCAGTTGCATATCCTTTTCAGTTCACTGGCATGAATGAATATATTGGAGGCATCAAATGTATCCATGGTAGATCATGTGCTGGAATTTTGTTTGGGAGAAAGATTTATTAGAATTCCAACAATTTTATGATAAACTGTTCTGTGTTCTGTGTTTGTATCTATGTATGTTCTCCATAAATACAGCCATATTTGATCATGCAGTTGTAGTCTATAAATGATTCAACTACTGTAGACAAAACTGGAACAAGAATCAAACTGTTTTACTTGTACTGTTTGGGAGGCTTCTAAAGTATAGTTATCTTAAGGATGCATTTCTCCACCTCTGCCACTTGGTTGGTAATAAATATTTTGAAATTAGTACTATGATTATTGATTTTTTTATTTTTCCTAACAGCTGTGTGGAGTTTGACTTGAATGTAAATAATATTGTAGGAATAAGAAATACATTCCTTCTGAGAACCTATGCATACGGTAAGTTTTTAATTTATTTCCTTGTTTCTATAAACTTAACGTGCTTAGTTTTATTTTGGTATTGATAGACTGTGAAAATTCAGTTCAGTAAGGAACTATATAAAATTACCAATTAGCTACATTAGTTAGATATAAGCTAAATTTCTTTCTCACTTTAAATGCATGGATTAAACCCTGAGTGTCCAACCTTCTGACTTGCATGGCTGCATTGAGTGAATAGATGTTGTCTTGGCAACAAATATGTTGCTCTAAAAGTAATGCCTCCTGTTTATTTCCATGGGAACTATAACACTTATGAAGGGCAAATTCTCAGCTACAAAACACTATTTTTTAACATAGTTGCCACATTAGCCATGCATTTTCACCAATGATGAATGAGCCTATGTGCTGCGCTCTTAAAAAAAAATGTGCACCAGCAGAGGTGATCCATTGTTGCCACTGCTGAAACATGCCAACCACTGCCTCAGTGTGCTCACATCTGCTGTTTGATCTCCATAAATGTTCAGCAAGCATCAGTTTCAATGGGTGCATTTTGTTCTATGTGGAGGAACTCAATTCCACACCTTTGGTCCATATACACTTCCATTCAGGTGCCACTTTGTCAGACTGCTCTTCTGCTCCCAAAATAGTCACAAAATAATGGAATATTGTTGAGAGAGTTCAGCCTCTGCTGCCATACCACCACCGTCTGCCTCTGACATTATGGACCAACATAATACAGGAGGCATTACTTTCAGAACAGCCCTTGTAAAATGTACAATATTGTTCATTTATAAGTAACAAAGCATTTTATTTTTTAATATTTTTCTTAAAAGTAATGAAAAGAGAACAAAAACAGAAAACTAGTGGGATATTTGAACTTGTTTTTCTAAAACTAATACGTGGTTTAGTGGAAGTGGCTAGTGAACCCTCAAAGTGTTCATCAGAGATCTTTGCTGAAATTTTACTCTTCCTGTGCTTTATCCTTGATGAAGGATCCTTGACAATTGTTCACAAATGTGTGTACTGCTGAAAAGCAATGACATGGATAAGGTGTGATTGTGAAGCAAAGTATCTTTCCCTCTGGTAAGAGAGGTCTTACAAAAGGTGAAGAGATGCGATCAGATTTTTAAGTTGCATATCTGATTGCAATTATATACATTCTATTTGAAAATCTGTAGGTAATCTATTTATATCAACTGAAAATGGTGTCACAAACATCAATCAGTTTCCTTTGCAATCTCAAAACCTATTTTCAAACTCCTTTATTGAAATGGAAAGCATGGCTGCATATTGTTCACTGTTCACAGCACCGTATTTAGCCAGTGAATCAAAATGCATGCAATTATTTGCCATCACTTGAGTCAGCACTGCCATCTCCGTGCTCTGGTTTCAGATGACAGTGTTAACAGTGTACTGTTGGTTTGGTTGTTGCTGAGCGATAGGTGCATACCTAGGGCTGCTCTGTGCTGAAGAGCTGTCACTTCTATGGTGAGGGGCATTGGGAGTGCCACATTGCCAGCCATATTGGGCCATCTGTGGGCCATGCCTGGGTTGGACATGCCTGGATTAAACCAATGTATCAGCTAGTTTCTAATGAATACTGTAGTACTCAGAAGGTAACAAAGATTCTTCATACTAAGGCCCACATATCTGTTAGAAGATGTAAAGTTTTCTGAAGATAAGGAGGGAGAGGAAGGGGAACAATGTCAAACACATCGTTATACTGTTACCTTTATTTTGTTTCCTGACAGTTACTAATCAGTGTGTGTAGCTAATAGCTAGCTGTAGATCTATGTTCTTATAGAATCTTTTCTTGGAAAAATATAAAATACTGCTTCAGTTCTTATACTCACCCCAAAATAATATGGGTTTTGTGTTCCAGAGGATTGTGAAGCAGACTTCTTCTTAATGAGAAGTCTGCTTTGCAAATCTAGTAAACTAAGCTTTTCAAACTTAGTACCACAGTATTTTTTTAGTAGATCCATACTTAAGAAGCAGACTTCAGGCTAATTATTGAATCACAGAATCATAGGGGGTGGAATGGCTCTCTGGAGATCATCTACTTCAACCTACTGCTAAAGTAGGTTCCCTAGAGTAGGGAAAGTGTCCATGTGGGTTTTGAATATCTCCAGAGAAGGAGGCTGGGCAGCTGGTTTCCGTGCTCTGTCACCCTCACAGTAAATAAGTTTTTCTCTCATGTTCATATAGAACTTTGTGTGCTCCAGTCTGTGCCCATTGCCCCTTTTTTTGCCACTGGCACCGCTGAAGAACCTGGCCCAATCCACTTGCCTCCTGCCCTTTATAAATTTATAAGCATTGATAAGATCCTTTCTCAGACTTTCTTCTCCAGGGTGATCAGTCTCAGGTCTCTCCCAGACCTGATCATCTTTATGGCCTTTCACTGGAGTCTCTCCAGTAGCTCCCTGTCTTTCTTGAACTGCAGAGCCCTGTACTGAACACAGTACTCAAGATGTTCATTGCAAGGGAGTTGCAGATGTAGGAAGCTATCAGTAGAGGTTACCTTTAATGGTTAATTTTGATTAAGATTTCAAAGAGAGCCATTTCAGTGTTACATATTCATTTTATTATGAGGGTCTAACTCTTGCTCAGGATAAGACACTAAGTATAATTTCTTTATACATCTTTGGCCAGAAAGAAATTTAATTCTGAGTTTTAAAAGAATAGGATACCATTTTCAATTCATGGCTGTGGGTGAGGGCTTGTATCAAATGTTGATACAGTTGTTTCTAGCTTCTGCTGCAAATTTCCCACAAATTGTTATGTGGCAGATAAGAATCTAGATGTTAAAAAGCGGTGGAAGGGATCCTAGTTTCAAAACTTCTTTCATTCTTCCTAGGTGGCCTCTTCTGGAAGGCCAGCAAAACTAATTTAGTCTACTCTCCCCATATCTATGAATGAATCACAGAATTGTAAGGGTTGGAAGGGATCTCGAGAGATCATTGAGTCCAACCCACTTCAAAGCAGGCCCCCCACAGCAGGCTGCACAGGTAGGCATCCAGGCAGTTCTTGAATACCTCCAGAGAAGGAGAATCCACAGCACCCCCTCGGCAGCGTGTTCCAGTGCTCCATCATCTTCATTGTGAAGAAGTTCCTTCACATGTTGGTGTTGAATTTCATGTGCTCCAGTTTGCGGCCTTGAACTTTTACTGTCCCTTTTCCTACTTCTGCCAACAATTTTGAACTTGGCTATTTCATGTTCACTGTCACCACAGTGACTAACAATTAATGCTTTGCCTTCTCTTTACAAGAATCGAATCTAGCAGGGCATCTTTCCTAGTAGGCTCCCTATAGTACCTCTACCAAGAAGTTATCATCAGTGTGCTTTCAGAATTTCTTGATCCTGTTTGTAGCAAGTGCGTGGTATTTCTAATTAATGTCTAGGAAGTTGAAGTCACCTGTAAGGGTGAGGGCAACTGATCTAGAGATACCCCTTTATTTCTTAGAGACTAATACACCAGTGTTGTCCTTCTGTCTGGATGACCTATGTAGTAGGCTCTCACAGCAACAGAGACTCTCAGCTGTGTCATTGTCAATAGCATGCACCGTACAGCTTAGCCTCTCTGTTACACACAGCACAACCCCACCTCACCCTTCCTGTCTCTCCCTCCTAAAAAGCCCAGGACTGTCTGCTCTGACAGACATCCCAGGACTCTTTCCACCAAGTCTTGCCAGTTTTGTCATAGCTCTGGAACTGAACCAAGGCTTATGAATCCTCTCTCTTGTTCCTCATGCTGTATGCATTTGTGTAGAAAAGAAACCTACTTAAACCAAGGCAAATTACAAAACTGAGATTTGAGCACATGATTACTCTTTTCATAGACTCCAAAGAATGCTTAAACATAATCTTATTCTCTACCAATCATAAGAATTATTTTCCCTACCCTCAAAGTTTACATCATATAAATTTAAAACATCTACATTTGGTCTGTCCTGATAGCAAGTTAATTCAGGAAATTTATATAATATACTGGAGAGAACTGAGAATGCAATGCTGCCTTGCTGACTGGTGCGGTGCATCCAGTTTTGTCTTAGCTGCAAACTACATTGCGAGAGTTATGCTGGCTAGGTATCTCTAGATTTTACTCCTCAAATGACTACTTTTCAAATGCAGATATTTTTTGTGACTTTTGTAAGATTGGTAGAAGCTGTATAACAATTAAGTACGTTCTATTAAAAGTTTGCAGAAGGTAACCATAGAATGCAAGAATGGTATCACGTTGACCAAGAAGGAGCAAAAATTGACTAACTGTTGCCTAGCTAAATGTGCTTTTTTTGAGAAGTATTTGTTTTATTTACAGTTGAGAAACGTGTTCGTCCATTAGTACTGGTTGTTAAGAAGTGGGCGAGTTTTCATGACATAAATGATGCCAGCCGTGGTACTTTAAGCAGCTATAGTCTTGTATTGATGGTTTTGCACTATTTACAGAGTAAGTATGTTTTTGCATGTTAAAACTGTCATTTTTGAAGTTTATATTTGTGTAGCTTTGCTCTTTAAAACAGTTAAACATTGGCAGAAATCATCTTCCACATAGAAAAGGAGGTGATTTTACTTCATTTCCCAAGTGGTGTGATTTGGTATAAAAAGTGGACCTACTCTCTGGAGGTGGTTATCAGCTTTAAAAAGAAAAAAAGAAGGAAGAAAAAAAGAAAAAAAAGTTTGCAGGACACTGTTTAAAATAAACTCAAGCTCTAGTTCTTGAAAAATGTGCATGTGTTGAAAAGATCTAAGCTTGAAAACAACAACTTCTTTTTAAATTTTGGGAACTTTCAAGTGAATTTGAGACAAACACTGAGGGAATGTTTGTTCTTGTTCTCACGTGCAAAAGACTGAATGGGGAGGGGATGTGTACCATGTGGTTAGACTTTGCTCTGATGTGGACTTTCCTAAAGTGACTGATGTTGAAAACCATTAGAACTTGAGATATTTAACTTCAAGGGGCAGAATGTTTTTCTTGTGTCTACAGTATGTTGAAATATTCAACATCTATTTGGAGCAGGAGAGCTTTACCAGAAGATTGAAGACCCCTGCTGAGAATTCAAGAAACCCATACAGTCTAAAAAGATTCCTGAAGAATAGTTTGAAAAAAGCTTTCCCCCATCCCTTTCTGTCACTAGAAGACCACATTTGTAATTCTGCAGTTTACAATTCCTGCTTAAGACATAAGGAGTCTCGTAAGAAGTCATTTAACTCGATATGAGTTTTTTCATTGCTTATTGTGAGATAAGTAATTTCACAAAGGAAGGCAAGAAACCACTGAAGAGCACATCATATGGAGTAACAAATCTACAGAACTATTTTCTAAATTCCTATCAGTTCACACACACATTTCATGTTTTGCTGCTTAATTCTTTCTGTTTCAATTTTTTAAAGTATAAACTAGTAGTTCTTTCCACTCATTTCAACACTTTTTTTCTGTCAGTTTGTGTAGGTTTTTTGTTATTTTGATTTTTTTTTTCCCCATTTCTGAATCATATGAATCATAGAATGGCTTGGGCTGGAAAGGACCTCAAGGATGATCAAATTCCAACCCCCCCTGCCAAAGGCAGGATTGTAAAGCACTTAATCAAGTACTAGATCAGAGTGCCCAGGGCCCCATCCAACCTGACCTTAAATACCTTCAGGGATGGGGCATCTACATCTTCTTTGGGCAACCTGTTCCATTACCCCTCTCTCAGTTTAAAAAAAAAAAAAAAAAAAAAGACTTTCCCAACATCTAATGTAAATCCCCTTTCATTTAAAATCATTCCCCCTTGTTCTATCACTATCTATCCTTGTAAAAAATTATTTCCCTCACCTTTACAAAGTCCCTTTAAATATTGGAAGGCCACAATAGGTTCTCCCCACAGTCTTCTTTTATCTGGGCTAAACAAGCCCAATTCCTTCAGCCTGTCCTCACAGGAGAGGTGCTCTAGTCCGTGGATCGTCTTCATGACCCTCCTCTGTACCCTCTCCAGCAGCTCCACATCCTTCCTTTGTTGGGGGCCTCAGCCTTAGATATAGTACTCCAGTGGGGTCCTCACGACAGCAGAGTAGAGGGGCCCTGTCCTTGCTGGCCACCCCTCTTCTGATGGAATGTAGGATACCATTGGCCTTCTGGGCTGCAAGCGCACACTGCTGGCTCATACTAAGTTTTTCGTCAGCCAGGACGCCTAAGTCCTTCTCAGCAGGTCTGTCGTCAAGGAGTTCTTCTCCCAGCCTATATATATATGTCTGAGTTTACTTCAACTCAGTGCAAAATCATGCACTTTGCTTTGTTAAACTTTTGTTTTGTTCTGTTAATCCATTAGAAAAATGCAGTGTTTAGTTCATCTGACAGCTTATTTGGCCTGGAATGAAGAATACTTGCTATAGAGTGAGTAGCCAACTATTTATTAGTTTCAAGATCATATTACTCTGTTCTAGGGTGGGCTTTTTTGTGATAGTTGATTCAAGCTGGCAGTTTTCTTTCAGCTCAACAATATCTGTAGTAGAGGACCTAGGAAGATGTTTGTATGTTTAGGATCCTGTTGGTTGTGTTAAATTTGATGCCTACACCATGTGCATATTATTAACATACAAATCTCAAGGACAATAGAATGTAAGCATGTCTGTCCTGTGTGGTGTTTTCTGTACATCTGCTGTGGTGGAATTCCATAGATTTGTTTCCGTGGAAAAAAAACATTAAGTCTGTTGTCACAGCACTGAACCCATTCTGTAGGCAACGGAGCACATCTGTGTAGAAGTAATGTTAACAACTTTGCAAGCATGAGAGCACTTGCTGTAGTCATTTGTGGCAGCTGCCACAACTTGAATAATTCTTTTCATGGAAATCTGTCTGATCAATCAGCTTCCTAAGGCTTAACAGAAGTCTGCAGATCAAAGGGGCCTTTTAACTGTGCTTTGTCATCTTTACTGCCTAAAAAAGGCAGTCATCTGGTTGTGCATCTAGCATCTAATCTTTTGTTCCTGCAAATTCCACATTATTTTTTTTACTTCTGCTACATGCATATGATAATATTGAAAACAGCTTATGTCCCAGTCACACAATTTTCTAATGGGGCTTTTGTTGATGGTACAAGGGAAGAAAAAAATGTAATTTAAAAGTTTTCTTGAGCAGGAAACAGTGTCTATATCTTCACCAGGCAAGCTGTTTTCCTTCTTAATGCATTTCAATGTTCTCATACTTGTGCAGAAAACTTAGAACCTTGGCTTGAGTTTATTTCTTAGGTACATCAGTGTCTTATGAATGAGCCTTCCTCCAGGTAGCAGGTCCAACTGTCATTATAAACTAGGAAAACAGAAACTTGTGGCAAATGCTAGTGGTAAGTAATTTTTCCACATGACTCCATCCTCTCAGTGTATTCTACAGACCCAGGTGAAGTATCTTAATTACTCTTATTGCCTAGATCTTGTTGCCATTTCTTTCATTATGGCAGGGGATAGAAAAATATTCCAAACCTTATAGAAATAAAATACACTTTGATACTTGTGGACACCCATTAAAAAAAAAAGATTATTCAAGCAACTGCTAGTTCGCATATTATAATTTCTGAAGGTATCCCAAGCATACTGTAAGAATTCTGCTGTTCTCATTTTTGGTCCCTGCGGAAGAGGGATTCTTTAACATCGCTTCCTCTGTGAGACCTTGTTTGAAGGTTGAATCAGGACCCAAGTCAAGGTCCTGTATGCTGAACTTAATGATCATTTTTGCTAGTGAATGATGCAGGTAACTGTGTAAAAAGACATGGTAGTATTGGAAGTTCAGAACAAGAACTATGCTAACCATGCTGTCAATGCTCTGATTCTTTAGAAGGATGTTGATACTTTAGGATTTTCTTCTGTCCACCTTTAGCACTATCAGATTTGGGAGATAGTTTTTTCTCTTTTAATTTTATTGTGCAGTTTGTTTTCCCATTTATGCCTTATAAAAGTTATAATTGTTTAGTTTATGTTGTGTTAGTATCGTTATTGTCTGTATGATCTTAATATCCCGTTTGCCATTCAGTAGACCAGCTAAGAGCATTAGACTTTATTTATTTATTTTATATGGATAGGAACAGCTATTAACTATTGGGTGTTTTATCTTAAAGTTTGATATTCAAGACTCAGTATATAATACTTAGCAGCTGAAAAGTGTATATTTATGCAGTATATAGAGATTTCCAATGCTTTGGCAGAATCATTTTAAATTAAGGGGAAAAAATGAGTGAAGCTATAATTTGCCTTTTGGAAATCTAGGTGAATTTCTTATAACAATGAATTAACATAAATTTTCAAAGTCAAGTAGTATCCAGCTGCTGTAGACTTTTCATGTCTTCTGCAAATAGCATTGTCTTAGTAACAGTGTCTTCTCTTAGCTGAATTAACTCCTTGTACTATTATATACAAAATAAAGTAATATAAATATTTATGGAGTAATTTTTACTTTATGTATGCAAGTGAAGTTCATAGTAGATATTTCTAAGATAGAATTTCAGTCCAGTCCTTTGAGGTAATACTGTTTCCTATGAAATATGTGAATCACAGCAACTTTGAACTTTTTTTTTATAGCCCTACCTGAACCCATCCTTCCATCCCTCCAAAAAAATTACCCTGTAAGTGTTTCTTATGTATTTACTACATCATGTACGTATATGAAACTACTTATCTAAAATACATGAATTCTTAAGTGTATGTAATGGGTAAAATTAAACAGTTTATAAGCCTGGTAATTGATAGAATAAACTTGAGCATAAGAAGGGTAATTTGCTTCTTTTGATCATTTCTTTAGTGAAAACAACTTACTTTATAAGAGAAGATTTCACTCAGAAATGTGTGCTAATGACAGCTGCTGACCTAATTCTCTCTATGGTGAACTGAAAATATCCCTGTATCCTCTGTAACTTTGACTGCTATTTCTTAGTAAGTTTAGCAGTGTTGTTTCTGTCCAATTTAGTATTTCAGTTTTCTGTACCTTCCAACAACTGTTGAGTTGCCTGATATTTTTTATTTCAGAGACTGAGTAAGGTATGTTTGAGACATGTGTAACCTCAAAATTGTAACAAGAAAATGCCCTTTTGGCATAGCCTTTGCAGTCGTATCTATATCATACTTTGTTGATTTCCAGAGAGCTCTGTGAATCTGTATGCTTTTAATCCTCTGCAGAATTATTACTGTAATTAGTGAGCATTTATCTAATTCCTTACCTAAAAATAATAGCTGATCTCTTAAATGCTTGTTTGAGGACAGAAGAACTATTCCTGAGTAGTTCAGCGTCGTCATTTATCTAGAAAAATTCCTCATGCCTTCCTCCTAATTTTCATTTCAGTTGCTCTTTTTAAAATTTTTCTTTATTCATTGTTGCTATGTCTTGATGTCCCTGTAGAGGTATGCTTTTTTTTTTTTTTTTACTGTTGCTCATAATTATGTGGAGATAGTGTCAGAAAGCTACACTTCGTTTTGCATACACTCCCTGTAATGCTGTAAAGGGAATATTTCATGATGTTATCGGTGAGAAAATGCTGTGGTGTCAGCCATCTTGGATAATTAGGATAATCGAGATGCAGAAGAAGCCTTTTAGCTAATATTAAATTAAAGTTTTGTTTATTCCTGTTTTGTAACCTTTCTTAGGTATACCTCTGATAAATGTTGATGATGTTTATTTTTTCTGATTTTTGCAGTATCATGTATCTTCTAATCTCTTCGTTGCTGCAAACAGTGTTTTGGCAGAATCATTTTAAATTGAGGGGGAAAAAATGAGTGAAGCTAGTTTTCTAGTTCTTGCAAGTTTAGCTTTATCTCCTGAATTCTTTTTAATTACTAAATTTTCTAATTATGTTTGCCTAAATTTTATATACTGTAGTATTTTGGGTCTTTGTAGAGTGTAAAGTAAACAGCTGTAAGAATCAGTAACATATACTTGTTTGTAATAATAATTCAAATTCTAGTGTATGAACTGTATAAATGTCTTCAGAGTACATTACAAATATTAATGATTAAAACAAGTAGAGCAAAAATATATACAATGCCATAACTCTGAAAATGCTGATGAGCATATACGAATACAAGTTTTCACCTGCAAAAGAGTTAAACCATTTGCAGGTTCCTGAATTTCTAGAACACTGCATTTTTATCCTGTCTCAGCATAAATTTTTGTTTATCTTGCCTCTGGAGAATCAAGAAAATATTATAGGATTAGTGATAATATTAAAAGAGTACTCTATATATGATTGCCACAGAACTGAACCAAAACTGTGGATTAAGATATTAAAAGAAAAAAAGCATTCTGGAAATTTGCAAATACATTTTCCATTTACTCTCCCCATTAGGAATATAGCTAAGTATTCAAAATGTGCTGCAAAGTTACAACCTCTGAAAACTGATATCAAAAAGAAAATGAAAATGAGAAATATACCAAAATTATTTTGGTCTTGTATGCTGTAGTAGTAATTACAGAGTATAAGCAAATACCAATTTCCTAAAAAAAAAAAAAAAAAAGTTTTCTTTCTTGTGATTGCAGGTAATCAAAACTGTGTCTCTGTTACATAAATACTGCTTAGCTGCTTCTGAAACAAGCCACCCTACTTAGTCTGTTTTTCTTCAGAAATCATAATTGCAGCTCTTTCTGAAACCTGAAAATACTTTTGTGCTTTGAAGGAAATTACTTGCTTTAGAACATAGATGCCTCGTAAAAGTCACGTGCTTATCTTGAACAAGAAATAAAAGGCAAATTCTGTGACTCAATATATCACTATCACAGATGTGAACGGTGTGAAGTCCTGGAGTGCCGCCAGATCTGCCCACCTGTGCATTCTGTTGCCATGTGGCATCTAGTCCAGCTGGCACCAAGCTGACTTTTTGCAGAAGTGCTGAAGCATATCATACACAGAGTTAGATTCTGGGGATTCCTGACTGTCCAGCCAGATGAGACAAATAAGAGTAGCCCACAAAATGCCTCAGTCTATTCTGAAGTTTATACAGAACTTGCTTCTGTGTTAGATTTTCACAGATGATCTCTGGAGATCCTGTAATAGCTTAGGTCATTACTGCTTCTGAAAGAAAAATGTACTTCACTTAAATGCCACATTCTGTATTCAAGTTTTTTGTGTGTAAGTCTTTTTATTCTTTCAGATAGTTTGAGTAGAGAAGATGCTACTGCAGTCTTTGAAATAATTTTATGGCAGAGTGTGGACTCATATTAGAGCTAGTAAGTTTGAGATGCAAGCTTATGCTGTGAGAAAAAGAAATCAAGTCGTCTTTTTAGATTGAGTGTTTCTATATTGCAGTTATGGTAACTTGATTATAACTGAATTATCTTCACCTACACTATGTTAGTTCAGCTGCACCCAGCTTGGTGTAGGCTATCTTCCTCAGCCTCTGCTCATGTTGTTTTAATAGCTTGTAAATGCAAGTCTAGTTGAGAGATTGTTCCATGTAAAAATTCTTCAATGAACTGAAGGCAAGGATTGGTGTCAGAGAGTCCTGTATGAGATGATTCTGCTTGAGCTCATTGCAGTGATTAATATCTAACAGAAGAGCACAAGAATAATAGAAACTTTTTCTTATAAGTTTTTCTTGAACTTCTAATAAACAAATAAAGGCCAGCTTTTGTTTCGTAAAAATAAAAAAATAAAAAAAAGTGCACCTAGATTAAGGTTGTATGTGTGTTTGTATGTACATACTCTGATTTTATTTTGACAGGAATCTTTTGATCCTACTATGCAGCTGCATCTTGTTCATCAGGCACCATGTACCATTCCTCCTTACCTCTCAAAAAATGAGTCAAGTCTTGGTGAACTGCTAATAGGCTTCTTCAAATATTATGCTACAGAATTTGAGTAAGTAATAAGGTCATCTTAGTGTTCTAGAATTCTTAAAATTTTTCATTTCTTCAGTATATAATCATTTTATGATACTTAAATAGTAAAGAAGAACAGTAATGCAGGAGTAATAACTGACAGAAGAAACAAATGGGAAAAAAAAAAAAAAAAACAGAAGGAAAATAGGAATGCTAATAGAGTATTTGATGTCTTTTTCTAACCTAGACATTTTATTCTGTTAGATAAGAATTTAAAAGCAAAACAAAACAAGAAGAAAACCCAGATGAATATCTGGCTAGGTTTCCCAGCATTCAGTGTAAAATATTTAAATAATGGAATGATGATATTTAGCCTAAAAATGTAACAATTATCCTTAACAAATCCTGTTTGAAAATTGTGGAGAGCTGAGAAATCAGGTTGGGAAATGTCACATCTAATGCAGTAACTTATGATACTTTCAACTCTTCCTACTATGGAAATAAAACTTAGTTTTACTGTTGACTTGATTGTCTCTATATCCCTGTTAACTTTAAATCCTGTTTCAATATGAGGAGAGTGTTCGGCTTGAAGTTTTCAAAATTCCATGTAGTTTTGTAAAACTGTGAACTGGATGAAGAAGAAATACCCAAATTATTGCCATTGTTGATGAAAAAGCAGACAAAAAATGTTTCAACATTTTTTGTGTGTTTGATAGCGAGACACTAAGAATAAACATAGTGCCACACAGTATATGATAACTTTGCTTTGAATTCACTGATAGAAACAGTGTGATAGGTGGGAATATGGGTGAGTTCAATAGACACAACAGAAGGCTGTTAGTCGTATCTTTCATTGTGCTGTTGGTTTTTATTGCTACAATCAATGTATTTTTCACTCTTTTCCTGTAAAACATTTACTAGTCTTTTTATGCACAGATTTTTTTTACAATTTTATTTCAGATGATACAGCTCTGAAGTCAGGTCACATCTAACTGTGCCAGTTATTGAATTGCAGTGTGTTTGGTTAAAAAGATTACTAAAGAAAACACTACTTCAATTTTCATAAAAGTGATTCTTATAGATTTCCTTCCGTGGCATAGGACACAATACTACAAAGTTTAATACACAGGATCCATTTCGCTGAAGGAGCAGTGTATAATGGTCAGCAGTAATCATATATGAAGATCATCATTTTGAACCGAATAAGCAATTGAAATTACTTGCCTGGATTGCTTAGCTTATCAATTCTTGCATGTATTGGTCAGGAAGATAAAAGCAGGGTTGAGATGCATTATTTTAAATTTCCCCCTCTATCTAGCAAAGGCTAGATGTTTCAGTTAAAATGTATATTTTATTTTACTTGATGCAGTGAATAATTCTTGATAGCAGGATGGATTTAAGGAATATGGCCAGAAGTCATTTTATCACCTTGTGTTGTTCAAATATACTGCAGGTTACCTTGTATTTGTACGTTGCTCATTCCACTGTTTTTCTGAGCTTTTTGTTGTGTATATAGGAAGTAAATTTTCTTCCCCTTACTACTAAAATTGTGACTTGGAAGTTCCTGCATAGATAAGACTATAAGGGTGAAGCTTATACATTTTATCAGCACATTTGGAAATTATCTTGCTTGATAGAGTGGCTTGACATGGAGCTTGTGGAGTTCAAGTCTGCATGATATTTCACATGATGCAGCTGGCTATATGTATGCTTAAAACTCCATTTTAACTTTCACTGTAAAAGCTCTGTAGATCATGGAGGGAATGTGGCAAAGTATAAAAATGTATGGAAAGAAATGTATTGAAAGAAAGTATTTGCAAACTGGTCCCTGTTTACCAGGCCCTCCTTAAAGAGTATCTGATTTCATTTCTACCTCAGTGAGTGAAGGCAGCAGGTTTCCTCTTGGCTGTCGTTTTACATAGTAAGACCTTGAAGTAAGGCCTTGCTGCAATGAAAATACTGTTAGGGAATATAAAGATTGTCATCTTTAGGGGACTGTGCTGCTTTTACGCTTCTTGTTTCAAGTTAACATTATTCGTTGGTTAAGTTACATTTGATGGACATGATTAAAAAAATGAGCTACATTGTCTTGATGAAATATAAAGCACAGTTCCTGACAGGTCCTTTCAGGGCACAATTAGGTAACAAGGGATCATATTCTTCAATATGTTTGCAGTTTGTACACATTTCATAAGCCAAAGCTACATACAGAAATACATGATAGTAATGCTTTGGAAAATACAAGCTTTTAACTCATACGCAGGCTTACACCTGGTTTTCTATCAAATTCTTGCATTCTACATGTGGTACATGTACATGATGTGGGCAGTCACGCCAGAAATAGCTGATGACTGAGATAGTTGTTCAAATGGTTGTTGTTAATCTGTGGATTAAAATATAAGGTGTAGAATACTCATTTTGTATTGGCAGTTGTGGAGTTGTGTGCAAGTCAAAGTGGTTAAAATCAATAAACAAATCATTTGCTGTTGGTAATTCACTTCTAACTCATGCTGATTTTGGTACCAAGGCAGGGTTAATGAAGATTTAATGAGGTAAACTAGTTGTTTTCATGTTCATATACAAAGCCTTTTAAACAGATAGAAACGGATTTTATTGTTGCTTCTTATTAAACCAGTATATTATAAATGTTCTTATTTCTTGATGAAGGAGAAAGCCAAGTTTAACCTAAAGAAAAAGGAGATCAAAGCAAAAATGTTTTTTGAGGTGAAACAATACTTCAGCCAGATAGTTGAGCTGCTGCTTCTTCCAGTCACAACCAATGTTCTGGAGCTGTAGTTTTTCTGTGATAATCCAGTTTCTTGTTTTTTCCCTTTGTGTGGGTTCCCTTTGTTTATTGTTGAAGAGCAATACACGTGCTGCATGGAATTACAGGCTGACTTTTAAAAGTGATTTTAATCATGAGCTATACTTGAGCTAATTTGTAGAATCTGTAGGCACAGTCTTTTAGCTAATGTAAACTATCTTATCAATGCTGAGTTAATGCCCTTATGACAGCTGTTCTATGACCTATGGTGCACAGAGTTCTTCCAGACTTATCTGATGATTTGCACTGCCTGTATCTTTGCATTATGTCAAAAAATCCATACAAGCAGGAGATCCAGTCAGGTGTACATAACACCAGTTCAGCTAGCAGCATGCTACCCAGTTATTTCTTACCCAATAGTTAGGGTGTATCATGATCTGTTGTTGGAATTTCAGGCTTTTTGCTGTGATACACCAGTTGTCTGGTCTAGTTAAAAACAACTGAAAAATGGCTGGGTAGAACTAGTTGAGAACATAAAACTGTTAACGTTGCTCTGGCTGCCGTTAGGTTTGGCATATGCCAAGCCTCAAAAAGATTGCCCTCTAAACTGCACTCCTGTTCCTGTTTCAGTGATCATTTCTTATGGTCCCATTGTTGTAAAACTGCAGCATGCAGTAGCTTACATTCAAAGGCTGCTTTGAGTTGTTCTAGATTTTGTACAGTTAAAGAATATCTAAATTACCACATGTTAGAAAGCACTAATATTTTGTATAAGCTTCTTGTACTGGGAAAGCTTATTGTAAGCATGCTTTCTTTTTCTCTCTTGATCACTGAATGCACATTAATGAAATGCTTTGTCTTCCTCTGCTCTTAAACTCTTTTTCCCAAAGGAATATCTGAAAAATTTATGAGTCTGTAATTTATTTTGAATTTAGAAATAAATGTAGGACTCCATATTCAAGATGACATGGAAATCTATGATGTTCTGTTTTGCATATGTTTTCATAAATATACTAAAGTGCTTGTGGAGTTTTCTTGTTTCCTACAAAGCATTCCTTACTTTTATATAGTACTTCACACTAACTTTCTCATTACTATAAAGTACTATAATATACAGGCTTGTGACAGAGCAGTATGACAGTTTATTAATGTAAACAGACATTATTCATTCAGAATTAAAAGTTTAAAGGTCTACAATTTTTTTTCCTTTTCCTTAGTTGGAGCCATCAAATGATTTCAGTTCGTGAGGCCAAAGCTATTCCAAGACCTGATGATGTTGAATGGAGAAACAAATATATATGTGTAGAAGGTAAAATTTAAAGCTACATTATCATTTTTAACTACTAAGACACTAAATCAATCATTTAAATATTAGCACCATAAAATTTAATAATGTGCATGTAAAATATACGTATGCAGTAAATGAAGTTTAATCAGTGTAAATAGTTTTGGAAACAGTCTCACTGAAAACATTTGAGAAGGAAGCTTTAAGTTCTGTAGTGTTTAAAAATAGTTCCCCTGACCTTTTCTTCAAGAAGACTCATTGCTCTGTTACTTTTGGCACAGTGATTAAGGCTTTGACAAGGAATGGCCTTTATGGACAGTAGTATGCTTGGCTGCTCTGTAAAAATAGTCTTTAGTTTTGCCAAGACTGATCTTCTGAAAAAACAGTGTGGACCATATTCAGATTCCTCTGTAAGAAGGACCTGGGGGTCTTGATAGATGAAAAGCTTAATATGAGCCAGCAGTGTTCCCTTGCAGCTCGGAAGGCAAATGGTATCCTGGGCTCCATCAAAAGAGGGGTGGCCAGCAGGGACAGGGAGGTGATTGTTCCCCTCTACTCTGCTCTTGTGAGGCCCCATCTGGAATACTGCATCCAAGTGTGGAGCCCCCAGTACAAAAAAGACAGGGAGCTGTTGAAGAGGGTCCAGAGGAGGGCCACAAAGATGATCAGGGGACTGGAGCACCTCCCCTATGAGAAGAGGCTGAGGGAGCTGGGCTTGTTCAGCCCAGAGAAAAGAAGGCTGCGGGGTGACCTCATTGCAGCCTTTCAGTACCTAAAGGGAGCCTACAGAGGGGAGGGAAGTCAACTCTTTGAAAGGGTAGATAACTGCTGGACGAGGGAAAATGGTTTTAAGTTGAGGGAAGGGAGATTTAGGTTGGACGTCAGGGGGAAATTCTTTACGGAGAGAGTGGTGAGGTACTGGAACAGGCTGCCCAGAGAGGTTGTGGATGCCCCGTCCCTGGAAGAGTTCAAGGCCAGATTGGATGGGGCCTTGGACAACCTGGTCTAGCATTAAATGAGGAAGTTGGTGGCCCTGCCTGTGTCAGGGGGGTTGGAGATTCATGATCCTTGGGGTCCCTTGCAACCCTGGCCATTCTGTGATTCTGTAATTATTTGTTCTAGTAACACTTCGGCATTTCATGTCTTAGCAGTAAGTAAATTATGCATACTATGGTCCACTTGCAGCTACTATTTTTGATGGACTTTTGCATGTGCAGTTTCCACAGAGAATGTATGATACCCTCCAGAACTAGAGGTGAAACCCAGGCTATGTTTTGGAGTCACTGGTCTTAGCACCTGTAGTTCAAGCTGGGAATTTGCACAATGCAAGAACCTATTTCTTGTTCTTTTGTTGCCTTTCAACTGTCATCAGTAGTCTATATGGAGAAGGTGAAGCCCAGACCAGGAAAAGTGAAAATAATAGAGCAGGATTGTGATGTTAGAGCAGAGTATGAAAATAAAAGTAGGGAGGGGACTGGGAGCTATCATGCAGACTGGAAAGCGTTAGTACAGTGAATATGAATGAAAAAAGAAAAGTGAGAGTCAGAGTGCAGCAGGTGAAGGCAAATTTGCTGAAGAGGAGACTGAAAAGCAATGAGGGTGCAGAAGAAGTAGAATTAGAAGTATCTGGTTTAGGACATAGAGGTAAGAAGCAAAGGTTTGAAATGTGAAAGGTGGCTTGGGTCCTAGCTTTAAATAAATGGGAGACTATTGGGATTAGGACTTCAAAGATTGAAGTTTTTGGAAAAAAGACAACTGGAGCTTGGATAGGAGCCAAACAGTATGGCCAGAGATGTTGAGAGACTGCAGTGAAGGGGATAGGCACAGTAAGGCAGAAGGCCTGTGATTTAGATGCAGACATTCCTCAAGATTTGTGGCAGGGTGGACGTACATCGTGCGCGTAATTTTATGTGATTGTGGTACTCTGTGCAGAGATTACTTACAGGTGAAGTCAGTTATGCAGTTGGAGCTCACTAACTTGGCTGTAAATCATATGAATTGCTGTGTCAAGCCACGTGATGAAATTCCTGTCCCTTATGTGGATATTTGGGAAAAAAATGAAAAAGAAAAAAAAGAAAGAAAAAAGAAGTCATGAAAGGAAAACAAAAAAACAAAACCAACAGTCATAGAGTAAAATACACTGAAACCGATGAAGAAGGCTTAACATTTGACTTCGCTATCTCAGAGTTAAGAAATGTGAGAATTCAAGAGTATCTGTGCAGCTGAAGTGATCTGGAATAGTGTTGTGCAGAAATTGCCGAGGCTGTGTTCTGAATGTGGGAGGTGGAAATGCTCAGCAGCTGTGCCTTCTGCTGTCACATGATGCTGATGCTCAGTGTTACAAGGCAGCTGCCTGTATGTTTCAGGCTTTCAACTTTTTCATGGCATTTCAGTGTGGTGGAATAATAACATTCATTTTCTGCAAAGTTGGAAAATTGAATATTAGCATACAAAACAGCCATTTTAGAACATGTATTAAACATTCTTGATTGCATATAACTTTTTAAAGACTACATTTTGCATTTGAACTACTAAAACAGCAAAATGATCTGTCGTTGGTATTTCCTATTCCTTCCCGTTATGGCGTGCTTCCATTAGAAGTGTGATTAATCATTGTATTCTGAGTTTTTATTTATAAATTGGAAGGAAAAAAAATGCATTTCTTATTTTTACTCAAAGTAGGCCTCACACTTTCAGCAGCTGTTGAGCTGAACTAGTTTAACGGACACTATTTGGATAAACTTCTTTATAATTTGAGGAGAAACTTTTGAAAGCTAGATAATGTGTCAAAATATTATGGTTTCCAAGTTTGTCAGGACTAACATTTTATTGATTGGCATTGTGTATTTTTTTAATATTTCAAATGTATTTATTGATAGATCACAGAACTCTATGTATACAAGTTGCTATAAATCTCCGTGTAGCAATATATTTAGGCTTGCTCAAAGATAAAAATTGTGCTTTAATTTTTATCTGTCTTGAGACTGATTCTCACTTTGTATCTGCTTTTTGAGAAACAAAATAGCTGAGGTGCTCTTTTCAGACAGTTTAAAATTTGGCAGGCAATTACCACTATAGGGATAGAGAGAACACTGCTGTTACTGGTGCATATTGCTTATCAGAATCTGTAAATTGATGGTGATTATTCTGTTTTGAGATTAAATCCTGTCTATATCAAACAATATAATATGTTCTCTTTTTTTTAAAAAAAAAAAAAAAAAAAAGATTGGAAATGCTCAAAGCCTGGTAATTTTATGAGACACTCAATTAGCAGTCACTTAGGGAAAAAGGATCGAAAGCTTTCTACGCTGTATCTTTTGTTCTCGTAACACGCATTAAAAATAATAATAGAAATAATTCTTCCAGGCTTGTTCTATAGCAGTTTTGGAATTTTATGATTATTTATATTTTCATTTGAAAGAACGATGCTTTTTTAGCCTTTCCCTCAAAATTGGTTCAAGTTGTATTACATTTTTTTTCTTTTAATATTGTCAGTGTGTGAACAAAGTAAACTTATGATGGAGTCTTACTGTACAGATGGTTAGAAAATGCAAAGTGGTGTAAATAGTTGCTGATTGCAGAAGTATTTGTATTGTGCTTCAGGGAGTGAATTTGTCTGTGACATCTAGTAAATATGCAAGAATAAAGGGAAGATGTGAGTCAGTTTTCTGTGTCTAGGAAGAGTGCCTTTTCCCCCTGTGACTTAAGGAATATTGTACAGCTGTGGTCTTGTTAATTCACAAAAATCTGACTCGGCTCAAAATAAATACATAAAAGATCCTAGCATTAAAGGAACAGCTATCATCATATGTAAGACAAACAAGTAGTACTGTACTGTTTCATATGCTAAGGGATGTGGAATTTTTTGTAGCAGTAGATCAGTCTAACCAATGACATCTTTTGGTACTAGAGGACTAGGTAATTCACTAATTTAATTGACAGCTTTCTGTTTCAATCAGAATTGTTTGATGCATTCTAAAGAAAAATAAATCTGCCCTGTAAACATACATTAAAAACTTCATATAGCTAGTCTGAAGAAAAGAAACTTCCTACAGAAACTTCCCAAATGCAACATTTACTGCTTAAAATTATTTATTTGATTTAAATAGGTTTCAGTAATAAAACTCCAGTGCCCCAGAATATATTCCAAATTTCAAGTCCCAGTCCACGCAATATTGTAATCCTTTCTGATGTCTATTTAGTGCTTTATTTTACCTTATGTCCCTATTTGAATAAAAGCAATTCACAACCAATTGTTGTGGTTTAATACAAGTTAAGTAGCCAGACAGCAGACAGCTGCTTTCTCATTCCCCCTTCTCAATGCAGCAAGGGAGGAAAATACAATGAAAAAAAAATTCTTGAGTTGAGATAAGGATACCAGTCAGTCACTCATGAATTACCATGATGGTCCAAACAGACGCAGTGTAGGGAAGATTATTGTAATTTATTGCCAATTAATAATAGGCTAGAGCAGTGAGAACTTAAAGGAAACTACAGATACCTTCCCTGTATTCACTTTCTCCTACCTTCTCCCCCAGCATCAGGGGCTGTGGTCAGTTCATAACTCTTTATCTCTGGCACTTCTTCATAGCCACCTTCTGCCCCTCCTCCATGTGGGACCCTCGCACGGGATGCCTATCCAATCCTTTGTGGGTTCCCCACTGGCAGCAGCTCTCCAGGCACAGCTCCATCCCACGGGGCCCACCCTCAGGAGCTGCTGTGGCACTGTCCCCAACGGGCAGCCCCCAGCCCTCCTGCCCCACCGCAGGCTGCTCGCCACGGGCTGCGGCCTGCATGGGTATCTGTGGGCTGTGCCTCCTCTGGGCCTCAGCTACACTGTTACACTGTGGGCTCCTCTGTGGCTGCACTGGAGATCTGCTCCATGTGGTGCCTGTGGGCTGCAGGTAGATGGCCTGCTCCTCCATGGGCCTCTCTGGGCTGCAGGGAGCTGCTGGTCCACACCTGGAGCACCTCCTGCCCTCCTCCTTTGCTGATGGTGGTGGCTGCAGGGCTGCTTCTCTCCCATTTCCTCACTCCTCTCTTCCAGCTGCTGTTGTTCAGGGTTTTCTTTCTTAACTGTGATCTTCCAGAGCTCATGCAGCATGATTCACAGCTCAGCTCTAGCAGCAGCAAGTCCCTGTTGGAGCAGCTGAGGCTGGCTCTGATCTGACATAGGATAAACTTGTAGTCTGATAGCTGCAAACTTTAAAATCTGTTGTTAGCTTCTGAGTAGATATTATAGAATAGATTTTTACAGCCATTCATAAAAATCACATATCATAAAAACCGATTTAAATATCTTTCTGCATTTCACTGAAACTATTGCATGAGATGAATCTAACATGTCTCAAAACATTTCCATGTACAAAATCTTATTCTGATATCACAGACTAATAAGCAGTCACAGATAATTACTGATGCATGAGTTCAGCACAATCAACATATTGTGCTTTGCAAGAAATAATGATTTTATAGTGTTTGTGGTTTACATGTTAGAGTACTTAGGGTTTGAAACTATTTTGGATTAATATTACACAGAAACATAAATTTGAGAAAGAAGCTGCAATCAGCTGCTTAAAAACCTCTTGGGAAGAAATGTTATGTTGACTTTTTCTTTTTCCTCCTCATTGCTAGCTCTGTGAGATAGAATAGCTGTAGGTTTTTGTTTTTTTTTTAACACTTTTAATGTTTGCCTTTGATCTTGCAGAGCCCTTTGATAGGACAAACACCGCTAGAGCTGTACATGAAAAACAGAAGTTTGATACCATCAAAGAGGAATTTTTAAAGGTAAAAATAGCATCCATTTTATTTTTCTGGTCACTTTGGTTTTCAAGATAGCTAAACAAATGATAGTTATTGTACCTGCCTGATTCTGATGTTTATGATTGTCCTTATATCATGTAGTGTGTATAAAGTGTACTTTATAAGTACATTTAGTATAGATGCATATATTACACACATGTCTACTTCATGTTTGTAAACCTACAAAATAGAATATACATATAAATATGCAAAATAAAAAAAATATTCTTAATCTTCTTTAGGAAAATAAAGTAATGTAAATAATGACTCACTGCTATTGAGTGATATCTTTTCCTGTGTCTTTCATTGCACATTGTGGGTAAAATGAACTGTGCATTAAGATAGCAGGGTCAGTGCAATTATTCCCAAGTTCATGATCTAAAAGATGTGACAGATGTGTCTTGGAATCCACAAGAATACAGAAGAAAATGTTAATAATAACATTAAAGGCACAGATTCTGCAAATGACAGAGTATAACTTCCTTTATCAGTAGTTTTGGTATGTGTGCTTTAAAGACAATTATTTTGCAGTTAGAGAATCAATGTAATACTTAAATAATGTGAACATCTGTCGCAGTCTCCAGAAACACAAATCTGCTCTCTTCTTGAAAGGATGTATCTTTCTCAATAGTCCTCTGCATTTTGTGTACTTTTTGATTATTTTTCCCTAAGTAAATAAATAAATAAAAATGTCTCCTTTAGAGGAGAAAAACATCAAATTTATTTTTGTGGGTATGTGAAGCTTACTGCTTAAAAGGGTATTTAAATATTGATGAAAAATATGATTTGTCCTTCTAACCCTTCTACTTTTTTCCTCAGTCTTGGCAGATATTGCGAGACAAGAAAGACTTGAGCTTTGTATTACCTTTGAGAGCCACCATACAGAGAAGATAACAAACTTCTTTCATTTTCTCCATATTGGATCCTGCTGAAATAAAGAACAGTATCAAAACCCAGGTTACACCCTTGTTATTTTATGATGTGTTCTTCTTGTTATATTTTTGTTAAGGATATATTTGTAAGAAAGACTTCATATTTTATTATTGATGTTTATTAATGCAGTTGTTCACTCAGAGATGTGTTTTCTGAGAACACTTGTATTGTTGATTTCTGGAAGAGAATGTTGTGACTAAAGCAGCAGACCACAGGAATAAATCTGTTGTAAACAAAGTATGGGAATGTACTGACTTGTTTCCATAATCTGTGTTATCATCAATTTAACAATGAAATAACTGAAATCAGAGCTGAACAATGTATGAGTCTGTATCCTTAAGGCATTCTACCCAAACTCACCTTGATGAGCAGACAGCTTGTGCTTTCTGTCTGTTTAATGCAGTATGCACTTTTGCTCAGTTTGGCACTTCCCAGTTCTATTTTTCTTTTATATAGAACAAAGGCAACACTTTATGAAAATTAAGCTAGATTACAGTTGGTAATGTTCTGGATATTAAGAACTGTAATCTAAAATGGAATTTTCAATCAACAGTTCTAAAAGAAAGTTGAACTGAAGAAGGATAATTCAGTTTATGTAATTGATTCATGTTCACATAGCAGGCAAGATGATTTTTAGTGTTTCGTTTACAAATTCAAAGTAGTAGCGAAACCTGCATAAAATACCCCCTGCCCTACAATAGCTACACTAAGCTGGGATTTTGTTTCGATTTTGTGTAAATGTTTGTTAACTTGTAGGCTGCTGTAAATTGATTTCAAATAAGTAATCTTAAAAATTGAAGCTTTTCCAAACAATAAAGTAATGAAACTTTTTAGACCTGCTGTAGCACAGTTTGTGCCTGTCATGTGTTTGTTATTGAAGACCAATTCATTGTCAAAGCTGTACTTCTAATTGATGTCAAATGTATATTTTCCTTTTTTTTTTTTAATATTTTGTATAGTGTCCTGTGGAATAAAGTTTCTAGAGAATACAGCTTTCTCTGATGTTTTATGTTCTTTTGTATTGGACATTTGATATAGTTCCTATAATTAAGTAGAAAAGGAAATGAATGTAAAGGTCAAAGCACCTGTTACAAATAAAAATTTTCTACGGGTATTTTGTTCTGTGTCTATGTATGGGTACAATTTTCATCTGTTGCCACTTCTAACAAGACTGTGAACGCCCTTACAATTCAAAATAGCATGCATTATTTTTTCTTGCACAAAGCTTAGGTTCTAGTTTATTTGAAGTCTTACAATTTAGAAGTTCTAGAAACAGTAAACTGTTTGCCTGCTGGAAGTTTACTTTCTGCTCATATTTAATCATGATCTGATCTATCTGATATTTTGTCTTGCTTCTTGAGACAGTTTCCTTTTAACAGGCTTTCAGTTTTAATCTGACTTTGTCAGTCATCTAAAATGTTCTCCCTCTATGTGGATGTTCCCTGCATCATCCCTCATTTTTATCAAGTGGTGTAATGGGTGAAGTATTTCATTTTGCCATGTTTTATGTAAAACTACTAAATTTTTTTAGAAAAGGGTGATCACTAGATTCAAAGATGGTCTGTAGATTGGAGTAAGGGGGATGCTGCTCATTTTTTTAAAAAAGCTCTGCGCATCTCTTTTTTCTACAAAATGTAAACTCTCAAAATAGTATAATTAAGAAGGGACAGTATGTTCAAATTCAGCAAAAATGGATTTTAAGTAAGCTGGATGTGAGGCATCGAACTATAAATGACCATCTCTTAAGGTTTTACATTCAAAACATTTATAGGAAAAAAAAAAAAGCCTTAAATTACTGCTTTATGGTTGAAACAAGTTTTTTCCTGAAACCGCCATGCAACTTTATAAAAATTGACCCATCTTATTAATCGTTTTTACAAAAGCTTGAGATTACCTATGTTTTTACAAGTAATCCAGTGTGTTTTTCTTCAGTTCATTTACTTCTAATAAACTATATTCATAACCAAAATTATAAAAACTAGATGGTAGTTTTGCCAAATACCAGGACAAGCATGTCACAAAACTCCCCTGGAACTTAAATTACAGTGGTAGTAGCAGCACCATTAATGCCATATGACTTAGTTTACCTTATAATGAAAGAAGCTAATTGGGTAAGTGGATATCTGGCATAGTGCACAGAAAGTGGCACTACTTTCATATATTAAAAAGATGATTTCTGAGATGTTCAGGGAACAAATTTCATCATATGTCATGCTGTCATATTCTTTGTCAAGGCAAACAAGAGCAGCACTACTTTTTGTGGAAGTGCCAGACAACTGGAACAATATCAAGTAAATGTGATATTTGGTGTGTGTTGAACTGTAACTTTTGATAGAAAATTTCAAATAAAGTTCCACAATATAAATAGTTTTGGAATTGTTTTGCCACAATTTCATAACAAAACCCTTCATTACGCCCCCTGTCAGGAATGCTTCTGCTGGGAGGCTTTTAGTAGGAGGTCTGTTTTCCAATGCTGACCAAGGTTTCATAATGTATGCAAGATGCTAACATCTCCTTGAACTAAAAGATGCTTTAGTTCAGCTCTTGTATTATAGGGGTGGTTTTGGGTACTAGTTTGTGGCACTGAGTTCGCTCGTCACTTTCCATCTTACATGATGTCAGAACCTGTTATGCCTTAACTAGGATTTGAAGAACTCTCTAGTCTTCTAGCGGGACTTCTAATTAATAGGCTCAGATTTATATTGGAGAACCACATGTTATCAAGAGCTTCCAATTCAATAATCCTAACAGAACTCGAATAGGCTATATGGGGCTGTGCCATGTGCCCTGGCACCCGGTTGGTGCTAAGACCTGGGGTGGGACCAGCAGCGACAGTGCTGCAACTTTGCTGCTGTCTATTTAAAGACTGCCCTGAGTCAGGAGAAGTGAGAGCTGCTGGGGATGACAGTTGCTTCAGGCAACCCTGGGGAGGACAGGGTTGGGGGTAAAAATCAACGACGAGAGCCTGAGCGAGAAAGAACATGGAGGGATACTGTGGTGCAGAGTGTGATCGGGCATCTGAGACCTCCTCCTTAATAGAGGATGAAGAAGAGGAGGAAGAAGAAGAGGAGGAAGAAGAGGAGGAGGAAGAAGCCGTGGACCCAGAGGAAGCAGAGGAGCTGACTCACAGGTACTGCCTCCCCCGGGGCCTCGCCTTGCAGCGCTGCCTGGGGAGGCGAGCGTTTGGGCCTAGGCCTGCTGAGTCCCACTTTTCCCCCTTGTTCCCCTCCCATTCCTTCAGGGGCTTTTTGATTACCGCAGCTATGAGATGGAGGCTGTTCTGGGTGGAAATGGCTGTAATGAGATTTGTGCAGCAAGCGCCAGCCCCGAGTTCCCTGAAAGCTTTTCTATTTAAAGAGCTGCTGGCCTGCCAGCTCAAGTGGCATCTCCCTCTGCTCCTCCCCTTCTGGCTGACTGTTACATATCAGTCTGAGAAACACTGGAGGTTTGCCTGCTGAAGAGAAAATGATCAAATATTATAACAGTGCTTTGGACTTTTTTCCTTTTTTCTATCCTTGTTCCCTTCTTACTCATCCCTCCCTCACCAGTCTGTGTTTCCCAAAAAAGGAAAAGCTTGTTCTATGACAATCAGGACTTGTGGGGCTGATTTTCAGGTGTGAAATGAGGAATACTGCGCCACTCCGATTTCTTTTTTTTTTTTTTTTCTTTGTTAGTAACTGTTGCACAGAAGCTGTTTGTTGTCCTAATGCTGTGCTTTTACTGTGAGGAGAATGAGGAGAGAGAACTTGTCCCAGTGTGTGGGGCTGGTCCCCCGCTGAGGCAGGTGTCTGCAACTCAATCCAGCCCAGCGGGCACCACTGGCCACAAAGAGACAGAGAGGCCTGGGGGTAAACCTCTGTATCAGGTTGCAAGATTTTTTTTAGCAAAGCCTATCAGTTTGGGGTGGACGCCGTAGGGAGAACCAAAAGCATCAATGTTGGCAGTTTAAGATATTTTCAGAAAGTAATTCTGTAAGAAATTTAGGTCATACAGTTCTTCAAACCTAAGTGCTGTGGAGCCATCCTGCATTTACAAACTGCTCTGTGTGTGACACCTTCTTGTTTCACTGGTCTTCACAGGAGAGAGCGAGATGGCCACAGAGTGGGGTGGGACAGCCTCTGTGCAGCCTGAACCATCCCGAATACTCTGTGAGGAATTAAATTCAAACAGGGAAACAGCCCTGGAGAGCACGAAAACAAGCATCTGTGCTGTTAGAATGAAGAGCTGGTTTTCCAAAGTGAAAAGTACTGCCTGCGTGTAATGCTGCTTTTATCCCAATGGAGTTGTTGACTAAAGTCCACACTGGAAGGGAGCAGGGTTACTTGACTATAAACATGTGTATAGCTGCAATCCAACATAAAAACAGCCGAAGCTGGAGCTACTTGCTACAGATAACAAAACCACCATGAGCTGGATTTAAAGCAACCTACAGCTAGGTAGCTAGTAACAAAAGTCAAATTGTAAAACAGAACTAGGAATGGCAAACTTTTCCATTAAAGGAAGGGTCATGTACGTATGTATGTATGTAGTAACGTAGTTACTATGCTCATGCTGGAAGGTCGGCCTCTCCAGAAGTGCCTGTTCATAGCTCACCACAGCTGCGTCTTGCTTCTGGCTCACAGCCTCTGCAACAGAAACTCAGGCACTGCATCACAATGTTAAATTAAATCACAGAAATCGTCCCCTTTAGATGTCAGTTATATTACAAATTGCAGAGTTCATACCTATCCTTAACTGTCTTCCTAGGAAGAGAGATCAGAATCAACCAGACGGGTTTTTTAACAGCTGCACTTAATGCTAACCAATTATAATTTAACTCCATTTGATTAATTAGGCTAATGGAGATGAAAAATTTTGGTTTTGGCACAGACATGGAGATACAGTATCTGCACTGGGCACTCAGAAACAGCATGATAAAAGTTAAATAAAGCTGATTCTTTAACTGTTTAAGTTTTGTTGTTGAAAATATCAGCGTGTAGATGCTAAAGCCTTCTAATACTCTTGCTGCTGGGGCAGAACTCCTCGGAAGCAGTGGCTAGGCAAGACCAACAGAGTCAAGCCCCTAAGATATATTTAGTGTGTGCAATAATTATTGGTTAACAAACATGTTGTAAAGCCCCAGTTGCAGAACAGATTTTTTTGTGTGTTTTGAAAACGTAGCTGAGAGGATATGTAACCAATATGCAAAGCTGGCTGAAAACAGTCTGTCCTGTCCTGCCGTCATGGATTTATTTTTAACAGCCCCTCTCTGCCATTTTCGTGTTCCTGCTCTACATGCAGTTGAATAGCACCTGATTGTGCAACACTGCAGTCAGCGGGAAGTTTCCCATGGGCTCCTTCTATTTCCATCTTTCAAGCATGCATGTTCTCATTCCTATTTTATAAAAGAGTTATGCAACCCAATGATGGCCCAAGGTCAGGAAGTGCTTCTGTAAGCAAAGCATCAGAGTCCTGGTGTTCCCCTGCTCCCTTCACAAGTTCCAGATGATCTGCACCACTTCCACACTTACCCTTTTGCAGCAGCTATGAGTCTGGAACATTTATTGCTGCAGCTTTCTTCATGTATGCCCCTTCCAGCAAAGATGCCTGGCCTTTGTATCTTTCTATTCCCCACCAGCTGCTGGAAAACAAGCAGATGCCTGTGTGATGGGGCTCTGGTGGTACACTAGGGTAAAGGTTGGTGTTGTTTTCCTTCTGTAGCACAGATAAAATGCCAGTCAGCTAGCAGACCCCAATGGATTACTGACAGCACTGCTGAGGACAAAAGAAAATAGTATTTCTCTGATGGAAAATGCTTTGCTTTGGGAAATGCATCACTTAATTTTTAGTGTGCTCAAAAAAATGCATAAAGCTGCAGAAGAGCTTATGACTTTCCTAAGAATTATGATGCCCTTCTTAAGACTTCAATGTAATGTTTAAATAATTTTGTTTCCTCACACGTTTTTGTTTTTGTTTTTTTGCAAGTAATGAAACCAAAACATGGCATCAGAACCTATTACAAAGCTGGTCTAAGGCATCATGTCCTTGTTAGAATAAATAACCCATTGATCTTCGGAGGGTTCATGCAATATCTTCTTGCCTTTGGGCATTTTGCTCTCTGAGATTGATAACTCTTGACAGATATCTTTTGTTTCTAGTTCTGCGTAGAATTAATCATTTAAACAGCAGAATTATTTTGAAAGCATGTGTTGTATATCTTAAAGCAAACATGAGTACAATGTTATTCAGTTTTAATTTTACTTTTAAGTTTAATTTTTGTGTTGATAACAATGAGGTTACAGCTATGGAAAGGTAGTACTGAAGTGGTTTATATACGCTCTAGAATACCTGAGTCTCTAACAATTCCCTGATGTGCGTGTGGCTCCAGAACAGTTCTGCCTCTCATAACTTCTCCAGCCAATTTACTTTTGCAGTGGGAAAGTCTCAGTGTGTGTCTAAATCCAGGATTTACACAAACAGGTCTCTGCAGCCAATTTATAAGCACTTCCAGGTAACTTCATTAGTGGTGACGTAAGCAGGACAGTAAATGAGGAGAAAGTCATAGAATTCTTGAATTTATTTATTTGTTTATTTTTAATAAGATAGTCATTCCACAGAAAGATCTGAGGTTAGCAGGACATTAACAAGTGAAAGGCTGGATTTAAAATACTGCATTTCTCTAAGCCTAACTCTCTTACTCTGAAGAAGGAAATGCATGAGTTCTAGCCCTAAAAAATGCACAGTAGTTGAAAGAGATGATGCTGAACTGATGAAGGAAAAAAGGGGCAGCAAGGTACGGGCAGAAATTGCGCAAATAAATGGAACAAAATCACGGAAAAATGACGTACTTCTTTCATCTGGGATGGCAATTTGGTCAATGCACTATGTCTGATTCCGGTAGCGGTCTTCAGGAAATGAGATGTCTTATCTGTGCAGGTCATTGCCATATCTTATGTCTCAGTTTCACTGAGGTTGTTTCCAGCTTGCGAGATGTCATGCAGCACAACAACAAATTTGAATCATACCAGAATTGACAAGGTCTGATGTGAAGACGATGAAGAGAGGCTCTGGATGATTTTAGAGAGCAGGTGCTTCTAAATGTTCCTCTGTAATGGCAGTGGTGTTAGCACAGATGGGCAGACTTCAGTGTCTGAACCCTCCTGCTATGGCAGATGGGAGGTGAAAACTCTTCCCAGAGTAATACACAAGGGAACATGTGCCCAGCCTTCTGTGCTGGACTTGAAATCTGAAATCTCACGAGGCGCAGCCTTTTAAGAGGCAAAAGACTATGAGAAGGAAGAATTGGGAAGAAAAATCTGGGGTTTGGGCTTGTATGACAGGAAGAACAAAACAGATTATCAGTGTCTTTGAAAACTGTAAGGATTTGAGCCAATGTCCAATAACAGATGAACATGACAACGGGAAGTGGTGTGAAATGTCCACCTGAAACAAAGCAGCAATGGCTTTTGTCCTTAGATGCCGGCACATTCATATCTATTTATGCACCTGAAATATTTGGAGCATATTTTTTGCAATGGCAGCCAATTCCTCCAACTAGAAAACTTCTACTGTGCAGCATACAAGGTGTACATAAAACTAGAGGAGAATTTGTTACTGGATGACAATGACTTCTGTTATTGTGAACTCAGATAAGACATTAATTCTTCCTTAGTATTAATGATATTGATTTGCTGTTGTTGTTGTCATCTTTGCTAAGCCCAAGTCAACTAATGCTAAGCCATGAAAATGACAAAGGAAAAGCTAGCAGCAAAATTGATACAGATTTTTTTTGCTTCATTTTTTCCTCTGAACTATAGACCTTACCTTATGAAACCAACCTTACTTGGGAATACCATACCTAGGCATGTAAACAGCTGTACATGCTGCATTTATATTTGAGTTTTGATGTGTTTTTCTTTGGTTTTGTTTGGGAGCGAGGTGTTGGATTTGGGGTTTTTTTTTTGGCTAAGCAATGATTATTTGTTATACTGTCAGAAGATCTGCAAGCATATTCCCTCAGCTAGGTAAAGGTAATGCCAGCAGTGCTAAAAGCATTAGCAGACTAGAATCTTTTTTTTTTTTTTTTTCCCCTTACTGAGGTACTGAGCAGTTTTGCTGAGAGACCTTTCCAAATTCTTGATAGTTTGCTGATGGAGAGAATATGACTAATACTGAGTGCTCCTCACCAGTGTTCCCTTGGCCTCTGGCACACTTGTAATGCTGGATCACAGCTTCTGGTGTCACTTGGGTTCTGCCTTTTTCACCTTTGTTTAAGTGTTTTATCCAGATCACGTAGAAAGTGGCCTTGTCCTCTATTTATCAAAACCTAGCCATAGGTTTGCACCCTTCTCCACTTCTTCATCAGCTCTGCTGAAGCCTCTGCCAGCTAAGAACTTTACATTTCTTTCCATCAGCTACTAACAGAGTTCTCTTTAATTAACTAATATCTACACAAGGAATACTGGGGTTGAATGCAACAATCCTCATTCATGTACTTCCTTGAAGTAACTATTGCAACTTTATTTAGATTTTTTCTTAATAGCACTGTGTTTTAGTGTATTTTTATTTCTTTCACTATTCTTTACATTCTTATTTCTAAGTTTGTTTTTTTTTCAAAGCTTCCAAGAACACATTTCTACATTTTTTTAAAATTTTATTTTTTTTTTAACGAGACTAGATTTAATTGCAACATGTGACAGTGTATCGATTGCATATCATAAGGTTTCAAATTATTATTATAAAACACTGTTAGTTCATTCAGAGCTAGCGTGGAGGTTTAGATTGTTGAATGTATTCTAAATTACATTATTAAATATCTATACTGCCTAGACAATGAAAGAGAAGAAGACAGCAACAAACTATTCTCTACTACCACGCAGACTGTATAATCATTTTACAATTAGGGAAAGCAAGTGTAGGTGCTATTAAAACACTGACAGTATTTTATGCATGTTTAGTGCAATGTTTATATTATACTCATATATTATATTAACTCATATTATATGAGTTAATCAGGTACTGGTTCAAAATCCATTTGATCTCACACTCACAAAAAAGGTCAGATGAAATGCAGTTTTTCCTGAATTGTCATAAACATTCCAACACTTCTTCATTGAACTAACCTTGCAACACAAAGCCTTACACAAATTTATATAAAATACATTTCTCATATGAAATATGACTTCATGACTTTTCTTCTGTTTGTGTTCCAAAGTCTATGCAAGTGAAGTATTTTTATAAGTTTGAAAAACATTGCTTTAGTGCATTGGACTTCACTGCAATAATTTGATGCTATATAATTTTATGACACTTTTTTTTTTTTTTTTTTTTTCAGCTTGAAAGATCTTATCCAAAGTGAAGATGTGAAACCCAAGCTGCAGTACATCATGTCTAATCCCTCCTTTTCTATGGTAACAGTTCAAAGTGAAGATAGTGGGATAACATGGGAAACCAGCTCAAGCAGATGTTCTACTCCCTGGACTTCAGAAACCAGTACAACTTCTGATCTTTACAGTATGGAAAGTTCACCAGTAGGTTCTCCTCCAGGAAAAGTTATCTTTATTATGGATGAAGGTAAAATTGTTCGGAAAAGAAAGCGTAAACCTTCAAATAGAATGCCATTGCCCACACATGTGATAGGAGGTCAGAGCAATAAGAAACGTGATTCTTCTGGAATGCAGAGACAAGAACCAAGAACTGTTCTAGGAGATGTGCAGGACTCAGTGTTAAATGTTGAACAGATGGAAGCACACGACACAGATGAAGAAATGTTGGAGGACAAAGAAGATTTGGAGAATATTGCAGAACAACCAGTAAAACGTGCTCCAATAAGATCAATATTTAGAGAAAGCAGACTGAGGAAGGTAGGGCCGATCCTTGGTGGACCAGTAAAATCTAGAATCCAGCTGTTCAATTCAATTTTTGGAGGGACTGGGCCACTCCCTGAAACACCAGAAAAAAGTAGAATACAAAGAAAGAGCTCTCTTTCAGGAGAACCTGAATGCTTCCTTGAAGCATCAGTAAAAGAAAGATCGCATAAGTTTATTTCAGAAACAACACATAAACAATCTTTCCACAGAACAAGTAGAAGTCTTGAAACACCATCAGAAAGAAGAAGGAATCAAAGGCAGCAATCCACAGCACATTCAAATCAAAGCTATTCTTCAGTAACACCTCTTGAAAAACAGTTTACTAGTAAAGATGTTTCATTTCAAAATATTAAACCTGTAAAAACAAAAGATAAACCAAGCAAGTATTCAAAGTCTGGTGAAGAAACAACTTTTCAACACAAAGAAAGAAAAGACAGGCGATCTCGACTGGAGAATCTGAATCAGGAATCAGGGCAGTCACAAAAGTTCAGCCCTCCCAAAGAAGCAAGGAAGCAGCAAAGTTACTCATATTCACCTGCAGCTAACAGGGCAATAACAGAACAGTTAACAACTACTGCACTAGAGTCTGATGATAAATCAGAGGAACAGGTGACACTTCCTTCAAATGAAACTGCAAATAAGAAATCAGATCAATCACTGCTGACAGCATCAGATATTCTAGATGAACCAAAGGAGCGAGAGATTCAGCCCAGTTCAACACTACCATCAGCAGATTCTGTTAACAAATTAGATAGCCAGAGTACCCAACCTGCAGTATCCATATTGGAACACCTTGAGAAGGAAGTACAGAAGTCAGCAGTTCAATCTTACTTACCTAATGCTCTGTCAGCTAAATCCAGTTGTGCCACTCCATCTGAAACAAGACAGGAGGATATTATTCCTCATTCATCAGAAACTGCACAATCAGAGTCTGAACATGTGCTTTTACCACATTCTCTAGATGTAATAGAGAAGCAAGAAACTGAATATCACTCATCAGCAACTGCACAGTCAGAAACTGAGCATTCTGGTCTATTGTATTCTGTTAAAAAAAAAGAGAGTCAAAGGACCCCACTACCAGAAGTGCAAAATATTTACTTAGAGAAGCAAACAGAGTCAGAACAAGATTTATTCTTTGCTCAAGAAGCAAAGCAGCAAGTAATCAAACTAAAATCACATACTCCTGAAAAGATGGATTCTAAGTATTTTGGCATTTCATATCCTGTTTGCACAGAAACACAAGAAACTCAAAAAAGACCTGCTGTAAATAAAGCAGTAGATTTAGATCACCCTGTTTTTTCTGTTGATAAAAACAATCAAGCAGAGAGCACACAAATGGAGATGGAATATCCAGACTTTTCCTACTCCAGTGAAGAAAGTCGGGAATCAGAGAGACCACAGACAGAGACAGAGCATCCGGATTTGTCTTTTTCCAAGGAAGTAACAGAGGAATTGAAGAGTGCACAGCTAAAGACAGATGATCCATATTCCTCATATTCCGGAGAAGAAACAGATAAATCAAAGAGTTCACAAGGGGAGACAGAGCAGCCAGATTTTTCATTTTCCAGGGCAAATGTGGAGGGATCAGAGAGTACACAGCTGGAGACAAAACATCCAGAATTCCTTTTTTCCAAGAAAGACATAGAAAAATCAGAGAGTCCACACCAGGAGACAGAGTATCCAGATTTCTCATATTCCAGGGAAGAAATGATTGAATCAAAGAGTACACAGTCAGAGATGGAGCAGCCAGACTTTTCTTTTTCTAGGGAAGAAATAGAGGATTCAGAGAGTGCACAACCTAAGATAGAGCATCCAGATTTCTCATGTTCCAGGGAAGAAATGGTGGAATCAGAGGATGCACACATGAAGATGGAGCAGCCAGACTTTTCACTTCCCAGGGAAGAAACAAAGGAATTGGAGAGTACGCCATTGGAGACCAAGCATCCAGAATTTGATTTTTCCAAGGAAGATATGCAGGAATCAGAGAGTACACAGATGGAGACAGAGCATCCAGATTTCTCTTATTCCAGAGAAGAAATGGTGGAAACAGAGAGTGCACAGCTGGAACAGACAGACTTTTCTTTTTCCAGGGAAGAAACAGAGGAATCAGAGAGTGCACAGCTGGAGACAGAACATCAGGACTTTTCATTTTCCAGGGAAGAAACAGAAGGGCAAAAATCTATTCCCTTTGAACTGAAACAGCCAAAGTCTTACTCCCCTGAAGAAGCAGAGCAAGAAAGAACAGCACAGCTTGAGTTGGAACCTTCAGACATATCCTGTTTGATGGAAGAAGCAGAGAAAGAAAACACTACAAAACTAGAATTAGTATATCCAGATATATATGATTTAAGTAGAAGAGATAGGATGCAGCAAATGGGGCATAAGGAAACAAGACATTCAGATTTACCATATCCACGGGATGAAACAAAGCATCAAGATTTGGCACAAGTAGATATTGACAAATCTCTTTTGTCATATTTTGGTGACAGAGGAGAGCAGCCACAACCTGTACAGAAGGATTTACAACCTGAAGGTAAGCTTTACTCCCTTGGCAAGTCAGTGCAAGGAGAAACTGATCAACTGCATTCAGAGTGTCCAGTTTTGCCATATTCTGCTGCAAAAGAGCAGCAATATAAAGAAGAGTCAGATAAATCATATTTCACTGGAAAAACAGATCAGGAAATATTTCAACCAAAGGTGGAACATGCAGATTTTCCATATTTCTGTGGAGAAGCAGCACAAGAAGCTGTACAAAAAGACATAGGAAGTCCAGAGTGGTCATGTTCCCTTAGTGAAGCTCAACAAAGTGAAATCATTCAACTAGCTTCAGAAAATAGGGATCTCTCATTTACCACTGGAGAAATAGTGCAAGAAGAGATGAACATAGGATCTTTGAACTTCTCACATTCAATTGACAGACCAACACACAGGGAAACCGTTCAGCTGGAGCAGGAACATTTACTTCCTACTTATTCCACTCCTGCTAGTCAGCAAGAGGAAACCACAACACTGGATTTGCCTCAGTCAGATATATCATATTCCACTGGAAAAATAGAACAAGAAAATAGAGTACAAAGAGGGATGGAAGAACTGTTAGAAATCCAAACAAAAGCTACACAAGAGGAACTAGATTATTCAGATTTGCCAGAAAACTGGAGGAAAGTAGAAACACAGGACGTTGACCAAATGAATTTGGCAGAGCAAGAAACAACTGAGCCAGAGTTAGAGCATCCACCTGTGCCATATTGTTTAAGTGAACTAATGCAAGAAGAAAAGAAAATAGAACCAGCATATCCAAAACAGACATTTTATGCAAATATAGACATGCAGGAGGAAGTGACGCAACAGAAAACAAAGCAACCATTTATTTCATGTTTCACTGGAAAAACAGAACAAGATGAAACAATGCATCCAGAGCAGGAGCATACATCTGTGCCCTTTTCTAGTGACAAAGAAGCACCACTGGAAATGGAAGTGGGTTCAGAATATCCAGATTTGTCATATTCCTCTCACAGAACTGAACAAGAAATGTTTAGACATCCAACCTTGCCATTCAGTTCGAAGGAACAAGAAACACCACCAGTGATAGAACATCCAGATCTTTCATGCAACGCTGGTAAACTGAAACCAGGTGATACCATACAGAAGTCAGAATCTTCAGAGAATTCTTACTCCATTGAAGAAATGCAACAAGAATCAGAATATTTAGATTCACCAGAAACCTTGGGCAGAGCACACGATGATACTGTGGAGGTGGAATCTGAATACCCAAATGTATCATGTTCTGATGGCCAAAAAAGCCAGCAAGAAACTTCACAGCTGGTTTCAAAATATCCAGATACATTGTTTTCCTTTAGTAATTTTAAAGAACAAGCAACAGAAGAGTTTGACTCAAAACATAAAGATTTTCCTAGGGTGACCAGGAAAGGAGATTTACCAGGAACTGCACAAATAGACTCAAAATATCCAGATTTGACATATTCCTCCGGAAAAGCAGAGGAGCCAAAAATTGCACAGTCAGAAGCAAGGCACTCTGACTTGTCACATTCCACCAGTGAAACAAACAAACAAGAAGCAGCACTGTTGGATCAGAAACACAGAAAAATTTCTATTGACAGAGAAAAGCAGCAGCAAACACCAGAAGAGCAGGTAGAGCAAGAAAAGTTTTCATATTCTTCTAGCAAAACAGAGCAGTTAAAATATGCTGAAGACTGCTTTGAGAAACAAGCTTTATCATTTTCCACTGTTAGGCCAGACGAGAAAATGGCTTTGACAGAGACAGAACATGCTGATGTGATAAATCCTCTGGAAGAAGCAAAAGTGCAACAAAGAGTACAACTAGAATCAGAGCAAATGGATTTAACTTACCCCTTTGAAAGAGCAGAACAGAAAATCACTCAGCCAGAAGTGGAAAGCTCTAATTTGGCCCATTCTGTGGGTACAGCAGAACTAGAAGAAATAGCAGAACTAGAGCAGAGATATCCTGACCTGCCTTATTCTGTTTTTCAAGTAGGAAAACTGCAAAGTGAAGAGCTGAAGCCTAAACATCCCGGTCTAGCCTGCTCCTTCAACAAACTACAGGAAACAACACAACCAAATGTGTTGGATGCCCATGGCAAAACAGAGATATGCCCACTTGCTAGGCTGGAGCTGGGCAATGAATATTTGGCATCTCCTGCTGACAAAGTGGGACAGCAAGGGATGATGCATACTTTAGAATGCCCTGATGGGAACCAGTCTGCCAGCAGAGCAGAGCATCCACAACCAACAAAAGAGAAACTAGGAGTTCCAGATATATTGTCTCACAGTGGAAAAGAGCAAAGAGGAATGGCAAAACCAGCACTGAAGCATCCAGATTTATCATATTCCATTCATGGAACACAGCCACAAAAAAATACACAGCTGGAGTTAGGAAAACCAGACCTAGCAACTTGGCCTGGCGAAACAGAACAAGCACAACATGCTCAAAAGGAGCAGTCAGGCTTTTTGCATTCTTTCAATAAAGAAGAAGCACAACAAGAAATGGGACGTTCACAGTTATCTTATTCTGTTAGTGAAATAGAACAAGAAATTGCACATGAGGAATCAATCCATTCCGCTTTATCTGCTGGCAGATTAGAACAGCATGAATTCATACAACCAGAGGCAGAAATAATGGATTTATCATGCTCAGTTGGTGAAACACAGCAGTCTGAAATAGATGAACTGGATTTGGAATATCCGGATTTATCACATTCCACTGGTGCACTACAGAAACAAGAAGAGGTCCAACCAAAGCTGGAAGAGCCAAGTGATTTTTCATCATCTCTCAGAAAAGAGCAAAGGGAAAATGCAAGAATGCAGGCAGAACCCTCTGAGTTTCAGTGCTCAGTTTGGAAAGCAGAAAGACTGCAAGATTCGCAGGTGGAATCAGAATGCAGGGATTTGTCGTTCTCTATTAGCACAGCAGAACCTCATGAAACAACAAAATCAGAGTTGAAAGAACTTGATTTGTTGCATGCTTTCATCAAAACAAAGCAATCATGGGATTCACCAGAGCCTGATCATCTAAACGTCTCAAATGCCATGGCCAAGGTACCACACCCTGACTTGTTCTCTTCCACCAGTGAAGAAAAACAGAGTGCACAAGTGGATTTTAAACAGGAGAGAGAAAGCTATGCATTGCACACAGAGGAAATGACAAAATTGAAATTGCAACAGCAAACACTGTCAAGTGCTCATGACACAGTGGAGCAACCAAGAAGGACTTCAGTGGAAGGGGAGTTCCTGGAAACCTTGTATTTCTCTGGTGAAAAAAGAGAAAACGAGAAAAAGAAACAAGACATGTCAAGTCAAGAGTTAGAACATTCAGGTTTATTAGATTCCACTGACAAAACACAGCAGCAAGAAACCACACAACCTGAGCCAGGACAACTAGATTTATCGTCTTACTCAGGAAAGAAAGAGCAACCACAAAGTGCTCAAGTGGAAGGAGTGCATCAGGAGCTGCTATGTTTCCCGGGAGAAACACAATGGCAAGGAACAGCACAACGAGAGGTTGAACACCCGGATTTGTCATATGCCATTGGCAAAGTAGAGCAGCCACAGGCTACACAGTGGAAATCAGAGCAGCCTGTAACACCTCCTCACACTGGAACAACAGACCAACAAAAAATGGCACATTCAGTGCAAGACTTAGGAAAACAAGATTTTATATATGACTCTGGTAAAACAGATGAAATACAAACTGTGCAAGGTGAACTGGAACATACAGTTTCATTGTATTCTTCTGACCAAACAGAACAAGAAATGGTGATGTCAGAGTTGCAACATCCACAGCTGTCATATTCTGTAAGAGCAATGGAAGAGAAAACTTCACATCAGAAATCAGATAATAAAGATTTGTCATATTCTACTTGCCATCAGGAGCACCACAAAATTATACAACCAGAGATGGAAGAAATGGATTTATCCTATCCAACTGACAAATCAGAGCACTCACAATCTGCCCAAATAGTACTGCAAAAGCCAGGGTTTTTGAAGTCTTTTGGAAAACCGGAGGAAAAGGGATTGGCTCAGCTTTCCTTTTTGCACTCACTTGGTGAAGAAAAGCAGAAACCATCTTCACAGTTAGACTTAATGCAACCATATTTATCACATTTACTTGATAAAACAGAAAAACAGGAAACTGCACAAGAAATGTTTATGTCTTCTGATTTCTCATATTCAATGGGAAAAGCAGACCAACTCCAAACAGAACAAGTAAAATTAAAATATCCATATTTTTCATATTCTCTTGACAAAGCAGAAACTCATGGAGAGAAACCACTGGGTTTATTGTCCTCTTATAGCAAAGCAGAGCAGATACAGACTGCCCATCTGGAACATCCAGAGACATCATACTTTGCAGGTGAAACAGAGCAGAGGAGTGGGACCCATCCTGAACTGCAGTGTTTTAATTTACCACCCTCTGCTGTTGAAGCAGAGCAACAAGAAACACTCTCTGTATCTGCCAGAACTGAGGAACAGCAAACTGCAGAACTGAAGTTTGAACAATCAGATTTACTAAATTCTACTGAAAAAGTAGAAAAGCACAAAATAGCTGTATTGAGAGCAGGACATTCAGAGAAGAGGAACACTGGGATTATTTCATCTCAAACTACTCCATTGGAAACTGAACAAGATTTATCTTTTTCCACTAAGGAAGCAACAAGCCAGAAAACTCAGCCCTGTTCATCTCTTCCTGAAAAATCAGTGTCTGTACAATTGGATGTCTCAGATTCTGAAAAAAAAATGGAAAGAAATCCAAAGTCTTCAACTGTACCTGGAGGTCTGTCCTCTGAGCATTTAGATTTGTCTTACAGCCAGTGTAAAACAGAGCCATCAGAAATAGCACAGCCTGTGTCAGGCTTCTTTATGGGAAAAGAAGCAGAGAATACAAGAATTCATCTACATTTGCCTATGGCTGCACAGTCGGAGGCTGAACATGTAATTTTACCTGAAACAGAGAGAGAACAGACTCCACAATACTTCCACACAACTCCACAATTAGAATCTGAACAATTAAATACATCACGTTGTATAGATAAAACAGAAACTCTAGAAAGTCAGGAGTATTTAAGTGCACTAGGGACTGAATCTTCAGCTCCACTTTATTCAGTTGATGAAACACATCAGCAAGAAATTCCACCTTATTCAAAACCTGCCTCTGAGAATTTAGTTGCCAAGAACTCTCTTGCTGAACAAGAAAAGCAAAGCCTGCTGCTAGTTATTCCCCAGTCTGCACAATCAGAGTGTAAAGATGTAATTCCACCACATGATGAAGCAGAATTGCAAAAAAATCAGTTATATTCACCTAAACCAGCAAGCCTGAAGACAGAACAGTTTGAGAATAAGACTGTATTGCACACAAAAGAACGAGATGAACAAGATCTGACAAAATGTTTGTCATTAGAGCAGCTAAGTTCCCCCAAGTTATCTGCCAAGTGGGGAAAACAAGAAGTACAGCCAGATGTACAGAAGGTGCCACAGCTGGTGAGCACAGAGTCAAAGGCGACTGCTGTAGCAGACCAGCAATCAGTGTCATCAGATACATTTGTACCTTTTCGTGCTCTGTCAGAAAAAACAGTATCTGTGGCCTTCACTGATGATGAAGAAAAACAAAATATTCCATCATCTCTACCTAATGTAGTAGGCATATCTGAAAACCAAACAAATATAGTTTCACTTTCTTTCACTAAAGAAGAAGATAGACATGAAATGCAGCCGTATTTCACAGGGCAGAAGCATACATCCTTAGAGCAACCGAGATCTGTCTCCTCAGATCTTGTTTATGACACTGTGGCACACAAAACTCAGCATTATTCTTGTGAACAGGGTACACTTTATTCAATGGAGTCGAAGTCCATTTTCCCCAGTTCTAATGAAAAGCAGAATCCAGATATTCCATCTCCTGGGCTAGTCAGCTGGCTGGCAGAAGAAGTGAAAGCTCATTCAATTAATCCTATAAAAGCTAAAGCAGAAGACAAGCTTTCTCCAAATGGAGCTTCAGATTTTGGATCAAAGCAATTCCCAGCTGGAAATTTCACAGAAGTTACAGTTAGTGGCACTACAGATAATAAAGGCAATGCATTTAGAGTTTCTGATTCTGAAACTGAAATTTCTTATGGACTGTCCTCAGAAACTGGTCACAGAACAGGAAGACATGATTTACCATCTCCAGGAGCAGATAATCCAGGTCCAGACAAAGGTCCAGAAAGTGAAACTAGATTTGGAAACCCTACAAAAAGGAAAGCAACACAACATCTGGAGGCAGACAAAATGTCTAAAGTGCCTGAGCATTACCTGAGAAGAGAAGAAGAAGAAATGAAACACATGAGCACTGCAGAAGAAGGTCAGCATGCTCCAGAACCTATTGAACAAAAAGATCTATTTAATATAATTTCAGAAGGTTATGAAATACTCAATATTCATGCTCCTACACATATTTCTTCCATTGATCAAGAAGAAAGTAAACACATGCCAGATAAACTAGAATACTTGGAAACAAATCCTTCGTTTAAGAAAAAAATAACTCATGAGAGACATGAAGCTTCAGTTTCTGGAACAGAAATTTCTGGTATCTCAGTGTTGGGAATGTCTGAAAGCCACAAAGTAAAAGAACTGGTCAAAACTGATGATGTTGGGGAAACTGAAGAAATACAAGAAGAAAATCCAGTGTTGTCAGAAAACAGAAATCATGCAGTCTTGGATCCTGACAATGGTATATCTGAAATTGATTATTTTGAAAAATATACCTTGATTGATGACAAATCCCCAGTTAAGCCACATTTTGAAAGACCAAGTCCGTCATGCCCTGGGAAAGAAGATCTTAACGAACCTGTGGAACAAGCCACATCTTCCAAAGAAACTGCTGAGGAAGATACTTTGGAAGAAGAATTTGCCTTACTTGAGGATTTGGATGAAGTATTTTATGGAACTGTGAAAGGAGAAAGCAAAATGCAGTCTTATGTGGGTACTCCAGAACCTTTTCCTCTGCAGAGATCAATTGATATTAGCAGTAAAAAAGCTACAACTGCAGAAGATGAACAGAAATCACCGGGGACCCCACTGTTTGATTCAGAAGAAGGAGTGCTAGAACGATCTCTGTTGTTTCCTACCACTGTTGCTGCTGTTAATCCAGAGCTGCTAGAGGAGCCACCTGCTCTATCATTTTTATACAAGGATCTTTATGCAGAAGCAGTAGGAGAAAAGACAAAGGATGAGACTCCTTCTGATGAAGAAAGTGGTAACTCTAATGCATCTTTTCCAAGCAGAAATTCAGACACAGATGATGGTACAGGAATTTATTTTGAAAAATACATTCTTAAAGATGAAATTCCAGGTAAAGTCTTAGAGCCTCAGAAAGATCAGATACAAGAAGATGAATCTTTTAGTGGAGGAATTTCAGTTCCGAGTTCAGAGGAGAAATACAAGCAGAGGTCTGCTGATGTTTTAAGTGTTAGAACTGAGATTCTGCCAGAGAGAGATATTGTGGAGAAAGTCCACAGTGACATTAAAGCAACAATTTGCAAACCAACGCATGCCATTCCTTTTGGAGGAAGAATAATTGTTTCAGATGCAAGAAGTGATGTCACTGAACAAAGAGAAGAAAATGTTCCTGTGGAAACAACTGAGGAGTTACCAGAACAAACAAGTCAAGAAGAGTACAGTCAAATAGTCGATTCTCCAGGAGCTGCACATCAAGAATCTATCAATAAGCAGGAAGAACACCATGAAATAACAGCAGTTCCTCAAGTGGAAAGATATGTTCCATATACTAGAACTCCTGTTGAAGACAGTGAAGATGATCAGTATACCCAGGAAATTCTTTCTCATGTTCCTACAATTCAGCAAAGGGAGAAGCCAGACTTTCAAAGAGAACAGCACCCTCGTGTTTATGAAGATTTCGCTGAGTCAATGGACTATGATGTGATTACACAAGAAGAACTTTTGCAAGATGAAATATCATCCGAACTCACACATGAGGAGCTATTATTTGAAGACAGGGACTCTTTTGAGCATATTGGGGATAGTTATGAATTTTTTAATGAGCCAGAGCAAAGAACACCTGTTGAACTTGAAGATTCAGGATTTGTGGTGATGTATCCTGAAAAATCAGCAGCAAACATTCCTGAAATTGAGAGTCCACAAAGAGAACTGAAGAAAGCACAGACAGATACATACTGTTATCACTGCAAATGTCCAATATCTGCTATTGACAAGCTTTTTGGGGAACACAAAGACCATGAAGTCACAACCCTAGATGATGCTGCAACCAAGATGAAGGTAAGAATTAATTTGGATGGGGAAAGAAATACTTAGCCTAATTTCTCTATGCTTCCCATGTAGTCAGTGGAAAGTCTTCAGAAAGCAGTTGAAAGGCTATCATAATATCTATAAAATAAAAGGTATTCCTAAACACGAGAGAAATCTTGAAGGGAAAATATCATTAAGGTGTCCTGTAGAGTCCTAAGCTTGCTAAGCTGATATTCTTTTTTATTCAGAAGTTTGAATGGCCATGCTTATATGTAACTGTTACCGGACATTCCATCTTCTAGTCTTCTTATCTGTGTAAGTTTGTCTGTTCTGTATGTGTAGAGTAAGAATTGGGAAGATGTTTCAATGAAGAGAATTTTAGTAAGAGCAGCTCATTTCATTTGACGAGGTACAAAAACCTCAATATGCAGGGGCCATTATCATCACAAAATGTTCCCCAGTCCAGTTATGTGTGTTAGTTGCTTGGAGATATTAGACGAATTACAGAGTTTACAATGCATATTTTTTTGAAATCTTGTCCACATTTTCTGTTCTTTCTGTTCTTGTTTGCCTACACTAACAGTATCTTAGCTGTGCTGCAGGTAAGAGTTTTATAAGTCTTTCTTTCTATTAGTCTCAAGCTGTATTACTCTAAAAAAAGAGATAGAAATGTATCCCATTTCAGTAGGGTACACCTTTGATCTTAATAATGGTGAAAATGCTTTCATTTCTGCGGAAGCTCATTCTTCACTTAATTACTGTTCTATTTGTGAAAACCACAAGCATGTGATGTTTCACTTTTCCCATATCAGATTTTTTACTTACAATTATAAAGATATTCTGCTCTTGTTTACCAGCTGTTTAATCTCACTTCTGCAAGGTGAAGTCTCTTTTCTGGCTTATGATCAGTTGTCCATAATACAGATTTAGTACAATTTCATTAACATTCCAAAAGTGTTCACATTTCTGTTATTATATTATTTTTATGATGGATCATATATAAGAAAGTAAAATTTAAAGTAGAGGAGGAATGTGCCAGTTCAAATATCAGTATTTGCAAACTATCTCCGTGGTGTGCAGTTGTATGGCAGCAGAGTTGTATTTATATATGGCCATCCATGCTTGACATAGAAGTGATAATTAGTTACCAGTAAGTCACTAACAAAGTCACAGACCTCAGCCATTCTCATATGGACTTGCATTACAGCAAGTCAAATTAAGCCACAAATAAATGTCCCATGATATCATTCCCTGGCTGTGGAACACAGACATGAAGGCAGTATTAATTCTGGCCACAGCACAGACTTGGCTTCACATGATTCTAGCACTCAGGGCTCAAGTTACTTTGAGATGATATTTGTATGTTTCTTGTTACCTCTGTATAACCACTGAGAAAATATTAAGACAGCAAAATGCTTGTTGCCTGAACTTTATTGGGGATATAGCATTATGAATTTAAAAAATGAGCTGTGGATGGCACCTGTTAGGTTTTATTGGTTATCTTGACAAACAGAACTTTGCCTCTGAATACTGGTGATTGGCTTTTAATATTTATAAAGACAGCTTTCAGCTGTACAGTCCAATGTGACACATATAATTAATGGAAAGTCATATGCTAGTTTTTGAACAGATTTGACTGTAGAAGTTTGCCATAATAGGAAGCTGTTACCAAAGGAGTTGACCTGTTGACCTTCCTTTTAGATTTATGCCAGTTACCTACAACTAAATATTCTTATAAATTATAAATTTTACTTGAGCAGAAAGCTAGTTTCTTTCAGGAATGGTCAGGAAACATTAAGAAAAAGTTCTGAGTTGTTTCTGGTGCCTGTTGTCCCTTGGACTGCTTTTGTTTGCACATCTAATTCAAACAGTGATTTTGATGGATTCTGGTTTACAAAGAAATATCTTTAAAATTCTAATTAGAAAACAAAATCATAGTGTTTCATAATCTGTCAGCCTCATAATATCCTGTCATAATCTCTTTCTTCTGGGCTTTTTTCCTCTTGAGGATACTCATGAGGCTCTAAGTATCCTCCGTTTCTAACAAAGCTACAATAGAATTTATAGTGTTTGACAACTTGTAGAGACAATCAGCACCTTGTTGAACTGAGATAACTTTTTTTGGATTGGAAACAGTTTTGTAGATGTTCCAGTTGCTATTTCTGTGCTTGCCTTTGCATCCAGAGAGATGCCTGAACTTAATTTAGCGATTGTTCCAATTGCAGCTTATGGCAAAGAAAAATATTCATTTCAACATATGTTGTGTGTGAAAACTTCATAAAACAACACAGTTAACAATACTTTTTAAATTTCAGGATCAATTAGGTGAATTACTAATTGCACTGGAAAAAAAGTCAATGAAGATTGAAGAGTTTGTGAGTGACATCGAATCCCTATTTAACTCTGTGGAGGTAAGTCCAGTGTTTTTTCACATTGATTTTCTTTCCCTCTACAGTATTGTTTCTAAATTACATTTGACTTTTTCATAGTGTCATTTTTTATTCTACAATAGGCTATTTCTCTAGTCCTCAAAATGATTTTTGCTGGAAGGAGTTGCGTTAAGGGGAAAAAAAGATTGCTTTTTTGCACATCATTGCAAAGTAATATGTGACTAGCAAGCACAGGACGAAAAAGGTCCCTTGATTTTGATTATGCTTATAAAAAAAAATCACTCTCTGTCTATATTTAGAAACCTGCGTTAAACATCTAAATAAATTGCCCAATGGCTATACATTCTTAAGCCTTGAGGACTGCATTAACTTCAGTTGAAAGCATGAATTTTTAGCTATTTTGTAATCAGACTTCCTCTCTGTGCTTGAATATAGAAGTTTAATTTTAAGCATTCACATTAAAAAATATATATCTGCTATTATTTTAAATGTATTTCTCCTGAATTATCTCCCAGATGAGCTTGCTTATAAAAGCATATAATAAAGTTCTTTTCCTGTCAGGATGCTAGGAGTCTGGTGGATGAATCATGTACGGGCATTGAGAAATTCTGTGTATTCATTAACTACTGCAATTTCTGTCTTCAGATCAATTTATATCTGTTTTTATTTTCTAGGAAAACTGTAAGAAAAATGCAGAGTTATTGGAAAAGCAGAATGAAGAGATGCTTAAGAAAATGGTAGCACAATATGATGAAAAATCAGAAAACTTTGAAGAAGTGAAGAAGGTGAAAATGGAATACCTTTATGAACAGATGGTTAACTTCCAGCAAACTGTTGATTCAGCAAAGGAAACTTTGGAGACTACAGTAAAAGAAATGGAAGAACTCAATGGATTTGTTTTCCTAAATGTAAGTATAAATGGCATTCATGTATTTTTTATTATACTAGTTAGGAAAGAACTTATAATTTACACAGTGCCTGAGCTGAGAAAGAGGTATTTATGTTTCATTTTTTAAAGATCTCTAAATCCTGCAAGCTCAGTTATTCCATCCTTGAAATGCCAGATCAGCTGCTTTTGTCATGTTAATAGAGAATTGCAAAGATGATGCATAGGAGGTAAACATGCCTTACAACATTAAAATAGTTCTATTTTCTTTTGTGAAGAGAAAACTGAGAGACGTCTCAGTAATTTATCTGGAGTTTACCACTGAGGAACAATAAATGTCATAGTAAGAGTTACTTTACTGTTGGAAAGAAAGATGGAAAAAGAAAGCATAACTGAAAATTAACCAAAGTGAAAGTAAAATGGCTCTTTTGGTGGTTTTTGTTTGTTTATTTATATGGGGAGACACAGAGAGTAGGTATGCATTCAATTTATAGACACTGAGATAAATGTTTTCTATTGAAAGATTTCTAATCAGATGAGGTTTAGAAATGTGCATGTGACATTCATGTCTGTAGTGGTCCTTTCAAGATTTGAAAAACATTCTGTGTGAATTTGTGTGACTTGAATTACCTGATGATATGGTCAGTCAGTCACCATTTGGTTTCAGAGACTCTTGCAAGTTAATCATTAAAGACCTATGTCCTCCAAGATTGTTCTTGTGTTGCAAGAATTGTTCACAGGTCAGCTATGGTACTTAAGCCTCTTTAGAACTGTATCAGAAGGTGATAGGATGTCTGTGACGAGAATCTTCTCCCATTGTAGAAATAGCCCATAGTTTGGAAGTTGCAGAAGCTATCATAGGATGCAAGAAAATGAAAAAATAAAATTACTTTTTGAAGATTAATCATTCATACAAAATAAAACAGCTTTTGGAATAGAAGCTCCTAGACCAAATACCAACAGTTATAGAAGTGGTGGAGCAATATTTGTCTTTCCTCTTGTTGATCTGCTCAATGGCTTAGGAACCTAGTGAGTCCTTTGAGAGATGGGCTACCTTGGGATGGATGAGAAATGTTTTTTATCTTGTTGATAAAATTTGTGAAGTACTGGATATTAGGATAACTCTTTCCCAAGATACTCAGGGTTTTAACCAGATCATAAATATTCCCTATCCCTTTCTTTTACTGACATAGGACAGGAACTTTTCTTTCTGAGACAGGTGATGATTCATGGAGCATGGGAAAAACTCCTACTCCACAGGTGCAAATCTCACCCTACTTCTGGTGAACAGCAGTTATGAAGGAGATTCCAGACAGAATTGGTATTTATGTGTTATTAATACAAAAGTGATTATCTTCTGTAAAATCTTTGATTTAGAAAAGTATTTGATCGTGTCCTGGTCTTTATACCCAGATATTGAATACTAGCTCCTTGGGAGTTTTAAACCAGATATAGACTCGAATGGCCTGCTGAGTGAGAGCTTTGAAGGAGAAACATTCTTGAGGAACCAAATTCTCAGTGGATGTGAATGAGCAGAATCCCAACCAACATCAAGTCAATAAAATCCTGTGTTTTTATCTCTGTGGAGAGTAGCAGAACTGTGGGGTGGATGGGGAACTCTTCAATATTTTCAGGGTTTTGAAACTGTTAATACATTTCTTTTTTTTTTTTCCTTAGTCATCTAAAGAATTGAACAAAAGGTATCTGAAGTATGGGTTAAGTGTGCGGTAGTGAATACTAGGCTTAGCCTGCTGGATGCTTAATTTACTAACTGTATTGCTAATGTTGGTAGTTACTTTTATGAACTTTGTAAATAATGAAATTAAGAGAAGGTGCTTTATACTTGTTGCTATAACTAACTAGTTCTGACGTGTTTTGTATGTGTTCTATAACACATCAATTAAATAAGTGCCATTTAAAATTCTTGACTCAATTTTAAATCTCAGGCATTAAGCACATGTTCCTTGTGGTTACTGCTATATATACATATACTAGAAACCATTTTGAACATGTTTATATTTATTAATATCACTAGTATGTGATATTTTACTACTGTGCTTCAGCAGATTTGTGTAATATGACATATTCCTTGGGGGACTCATTTTGGTGACCTCCATCCTTCATCAGATAAACGTTCAATTTAGTTCATATTCCCCCAATACATTTTCCAAAATGAACTATAACTATTTAGACAGTCTCCAGGATTCTCCCATACAAGCCTCCAAACTAAAGGAAATTTCACTTTGCCTGCTTCATTTACAGAGACAACAAACACTGATTTTGCCATGAGGCTGTGACTTTGCATGGTGCAAACATACATTTGTCAGTGCTGCCTCAGTTGTCACAGTGATGCAAATGCTGATCTGGGTTGATGGACTAGGATGTAAAAATGACACAAGGGTTCCAGGTTATTGTCAAATTACTAACCCAGGAAAATTGAGTGATGAGAACGTGCCAAACATCCCTTCATAGTTCCCATATATTTGCAGGATTAGGACTATAAATTTGGACTCTTCTGTTTTATGACAAAACATGTTATTTTGGTTTCATATCTGCATTTAGCTTTTTTCATAGACTTGCTGCATGTTTCGAGTTTATTTGTTAACTTACACACTAACCTTAATATTAATTCTGTTTTGTGCTTGAATTTGGTTATTATTTTATTTAATAAAATATTCTGGAAAACCTATATAACAATGCATGCTTTTCTAAAGAAAATATATTTAATACTTGTTTTGCTCTGTGAAAATTATACATAATTAAGTGCTACAATGATTTTTCACTTCTTCAGTGAAAAACAAAGAGGAAAAAGGTAAATTTCAATTGCTTTGAAAAAATAATCTTTCATCTCCTTCAGTTGTGTCTCAAAGTTAAAAATATGTTTGATTTTTTTTTTCTTCTAATGAACTCAGCAAATGTAGGCTAATCAGGTGAAATCCACCTTCCTTCTAGTTTGTTTTTGTTTTGTTTGTTTGTTTGTTTTCCACAAGCAACTGTTTTACCTTACATCTACTGATCAGCTGCTGTAGTTCGGTGCTGACTGTAACCTTGTGCTGCTGTGCCCAAAATCTGATGTTCTTGGAAGTCTTACTGTGAAATTCAAATCCTCTCATTCTCAGAGATTATATACAGGTATACAATATATACAGATAGTGTTTGTTGTCAGGGTGTTTCTCATGTGAATCATCAGTATGCTCAAAATGTTCAAATTCAGAACAGCTCCTCCTTGCATGCAGTCCTCAGCTTAATGGGAAACTTAGAAAAAGGTATGTTGCATGGAAGTTGCTTCTGGCCCTTGGAAGCTACATGATACCACAAGAGATTTACATAGCTATGTTTTATTCTGAATAGGTTATGTTCTGCAATGGATGCTACTCGTTCTTTAGAAAAGGTGCCCAGTACATTTTCACTGTTTGAGCACTATGAGGACAGTCCTGGAAAGAGCAACCAGAACTCTTTAAAACATGTGGCTGGTAAGAATCTCTGAATATCATCTTTACAAAAGTTAATGTTTTGGCAATACTTTGGAAATTTTAGGAATCTAAAAACAGGATCAATTTTAGAAGTATAAATTTGCAAACCATGTTATTAGCAATCAGAGTTGAATGTAAAATGAAGTCTAATTGTGCACAAGTGTTTGGCTTATATTAGGACATTAAGATGAGCTGAGGGAGGAGAGCTATCATGGAGGATTCTTGTCCTTTTTAAAAGATCAGTACCTCAGACTATCAGCATATCTCTGTAAATCTCATGAGGCTAAAGAAGTTGCTGTTCCCTTGTGGGTAGAGATGGAAGACAATCAAATGATCTCCTGAGCATGCATCCCCAAAAATGATGCAGCTCCCAGTGGGGAGGAAAGCCAGGGGACAACTGATGGCCAAGATCCCTGAGTTTATGCCATGTGAATGAAGACACATTAAAAGCACACTGGAGCACCTCTCCTATGAAGAAAGGTTGAGGTAACTGGGCTTGTTTAACTTGGAGAAGAGAAAGCTGTGGGGAGACCTCATTGTGGCCTTCCAGTACTTCAAGGGAACATATAAACAGGAGGGGAGATGACTGTTTACATGGGTTGATAGTGATAGGACAAGGAGGAATGGTTTTAAACTAAGATAGAGGAGATTTAGGTTAGATATTAGGAGGAAGATTTTCACTCAGAGGGTGGTGACACACTGGAACAGGTTGCCCAAGGAGGTTGTGGATGCTCCATCCCTGGAGGCATTCAAGGCCAGGCTGGATGTGGCTCTGGGCAGCCTGGTCTGGTGGTTGGCGACCCTGCACATAGCAGGGGGGTTGAAACCAGATGATCATTGTGGTCCTTTTCAACCCAGGCCATTCTATGATTCTTTGATTCCATGGAACTCCTCCCTATGGGGATATGAAAGGGGAGTTATAAGCTTAGCTGGAATAAGCCTCTACTTCTGAGGACAGTGGTTAAAATTGCACATGATAAATAAATTTATTTATCTCTATTTCATATTTTGTAAAAAGCCTGCCCAAGTGGGCTTGCTGCTTTGCCTGTACATACATTTATAGACATTATCCAGATCTAGGGAGCTACTAATGACAATCCGTTTCTCTCTTAATGAAGTCTGAGTCCATAGTGAATTTCTAAAGAAAAGGGTTCTTCTGAGAGATCACATCTGACTGTTCTGCTTTATAAAATCCTTCTCACTGTCACATACACCACCGCTTTCACAGTCACTCTATGGCATAGATGATGACTTTTTCTCATGTTTGGTCTCTGAATAGTGCAACCATCAGTGTCCATTTGGTGCTTTGTTTCCTTGATGGATTATCAGGTGGGATGTTGCAGAAGTGTGCTCTTGTTCAGATTCTCCTGTATCTAGTAGGAGCTGATTGATTGCACTCAGCAATGCCACTGTGGCTAGATTGTCTTCTTCTGCACATAGTCACTTATTTTTATTTAGTAGAGAAACTGAATATCTCTCAGACCTTAACTTCCTTGTCACACTTATGAATTTGTCTAAGGGATTCAAAACTTCTCAGGTGAGATTAGGCTGGCATTTCTTCATGCATTATTATCTCAGCCTCATTTACTTAAAAATCAGATTAAAATACATGTTTTTTTAATCTACTCTTAGCCAGTGTTGACTTAGTAGTGTAAATGTGCAATATACCACCATTTAGTTCCTAAACTCCCTCTCACAATTCCCTACATACAACCATACTTTCCTCCTCGGTTGTTACCTACTGTCAAGGTCATATGGAAGAACTGACTCATTTTTTCATGCTGTACTTCCTTTTCCCACAAGTCACCCCCAATGTGTTTTTCCCAGATTGCTGAGATCTGCTGTGTAGTTTTATCTTCATTTACTACTGTGCTTACTGAACACCAAATGGCTCCAGACCTCGTCCGCTTTTACAGACTGGAAATGAATGACTGTCAACCAGCAAATGACTTTAAAAGCTCTCCATCTTACATGCTTCATACTCTTTTCTTTTTCCTAAAATTTCTGTTTTTCATCCTTCACTTCAACTACCAAATATCTCTGTTCCTACTGTGATTTTTACTTTGGTGAGCAGCAGAGTAAATACATATTTTTTTCACAATTATGCCCTTCCTGAAGGAAAATGGAAGTAAGTGCCTGCGTGAAACTAAATTTTGAATTGAAAACTCTGAGTACATCATTTATCAAATAGCAGAGGCAAATGTCAGACATTCCGAATTTGTTTTGATGTGAATTTGTCATGTTTCTTCAATCCACATATTTTTTTCCTACAGAAATAATAGTCTTTTACTGAGCAAATACATAGAAATTTATTTTCATAACTATAGAAAAATCTTTCCTGCAAAATACCATCCATTTTCAAATATTCTACATTCACTAATGAAAAGTCCTTTTCCCTCAGATTATTCCTCCTTTCATGGAAGTCACCCATTAACAAACGTGTAATCATAAAGACCTAACAGCATGCCCTTGTGCACACTAAAGCACAAGTTCAGTCATAAGAGGAGCTGAAATAATTTCAAAATAAAAAAAATATTCGTTCAAAAGCCTAGGTCCTGCCCGTTTATACCAAAAGATGAGGACCTTTGATGATGGTAACAATCATCTGTTAAAATCACATAGTAATGTAATTGCTCTCCATCTTCAAGATCACAAAGCAAAGGAAAAATTATTTCTCATTGCACGGGAAATGTGTAAATATCTATTAAGCATTTTGGATTATTATTTTCTGTGTTGTGATCCATGGAGACCAAGTGGCATAAAGAAGCTTCCTTACAGTATAGTACTTAAGCAGAAATTAAAAAGATCAGGAAATGTCCTACTTTTCTTTTGAAAAATATAACTTAGTATAACTTGTGGTGCATGTAACTCTTTTGTTTGATCAAAATTCATTTTAAAAAGAACCAGCATTTTGATAATGCATAAATATTCTATTTCCACAGAAAATAGTTCAACTTTTTGCTTTGAAATTACTTCCTTTCAAAAGTTTATCTCTTATTATGCAGAAGTAAATTAGAAATCAAATGTTTTTCAATGCAACTGAATGAACTGAATTTTGATATATAACTTTTTTTTTTTTTTTTTTTTTCCCAGCAGCTTCATTCACTATACTAGCTTCGCTTTGGATTTGGCATAATAACAAATTTTGCCGTTGTGGGATTTCTGTGATCATAATAGTTTCTAGGCAACTTCACAGATAAAGAAGCTGGTTTTCCCACTGCGTCACCTGAAAGGTAGTCCTTTCCTAAAGGTGATCAATTTTTAAACTGACCAACCAGATGCAGTCAAAAGACAAAATGGAGATGGTTTTAGCAATGAAAAGGTTATTTTTTTCAGTGAGAAGCAGATGTAATCCTACTGTACTGTTAGCTCTCTGCATAAATCATAAGGAAACAAACAGCATCTGCATTTGCCTTGTTCATGCCACAGGGGATCATCATCATTACTGTGAAGATGACTGAGGAAAAGCAAAAGCTTTTTTGCTGAGATTCTAACAGAATTCATGCAATATGGAAATTTACTGGGTGAAGAAAGAGACCAATGTATTTTTATTCCCTGCAATTACTTTAACAATGAACATCTTTGGAGGGATTTTGTTTCTTTCTTTCCCCTCCCTCCCTGTTAAACCACAATCTTAGAGAGTAATAATATCTCAACAGAGATGGATCTGTGCAGATCAGCAGCAGAGTTTGTATGAAATTTGGAGAACTTTGGAAGTTTTTGAGGCACCGCCTGTGATAGACCGTAGAATCGTGGAATTGTAACACTTGGAAAGGACCTCTGGAAATCATCTAGTTGGTAGATCACACAGGGACATGTCCCGGTGGGTTCTGAATAGCTCCAGAGACTTAAATTCCACAATCACTCTGGGTGACTTGTTCCAGTGTTCTGTCTCCCTTGAAGTAAACAAGTTTTTCCTCATGCTCATATGGAACATGCCATGGTTCTTGCCAGTGCTCCTTGTTCTTTTGCTGGGTACCACCAAAACAAGCCCAGCCTCATCCACTTGACATTCATCCTTTAGATATTTACAAGGGCTGTCAAGATCCTCTCAGCAATCCAGTCTGTCTTATGAGGTTTGGAAAACTTGGCTAAGGCAGAACTCAGGCTCACGGGCTCACCAAGGATCTGGGACTAAGGGGAAATGACCATACCAGGCAGGATCACCCAACTGTCTACCTGCAGTCTGAGTCCACCTCTGGGCAGATTAGTTTCAGGGAGCTTCCTGTTTCTCAGGCTTTAAGTGCACGATGTCTGAATCTTCTTTTTCCTAAAAGCACATACCCATTGTTGCCAGTCTGACAATGTATTTAGACTCTGTGTGCATCCCTCCATGAAGTACAAGCTCCTTTCACCTGCACACTTTTCTGGGATCAGTTACATTACTCTCTGGAGGCTTTCTTCTGCAAGCTCCCTCTCCCCATCAACAAGCTATCCTGCACTGTTTGCTTCAAAGTGCTTTCAGTCTCCAATTTCACAGGCATTCTTTCTGTAAGGTTTTTGTTCCTCAGATGATAAAATGTAGTGGAAAAGGCATTTGCCAAAGGAGCCTGCACTGAATTCCAGGCCCATTCTGCCCCATCTGAGGAGATGACCTCAAATTATTGGGTGTCCCTTGGATTTCTGTGCCTTGAAGAGGAGTGCAGAGCTGGACTGCAGCTGGAGGGACTGTGACTGGAGGGAGCAGGTCTCCTGGAAAAGGAAGAGGCATTCTTGCTATCACTGGGGTTTTGTGACAGTTCTACTTGTCCAGGCCTGGGAAGGAGCATGCTGCTCCTCTCAGCCTGTGGAAACTAGAATTGAGCAGCCACACAGTTGTCCATCTGTACAATGGCCCTGTAGGCAGGAACTCTGAGAGCTGTGCAGGACATTGGCACATGCTTTGGGCTGGGTTTAGCTGGTCCCAGTACTGAATCTTAATTTTTGGGTCTGTGAAAGAAATGCGCAACCAGATTCTTATTCTGAGCAATTAATTTTTACTGTCTCTAGTTCAGATGAACCTACTGCTCTAAAACTGCACCCTTTTTCCAACACTTGCTGCATTTTTCTGTGGAAATAAGCACCTGATTGAAAATAAGAAACGTGATTGCTCATGAACCTGTAATTAATTGACCTGAAAATACAGGACTGTGAATAATAACTGAGGATTCTCCATTCAGTCCCACAGACACCAACCTTAATACCTCAGGAGCCAAATTCAGCTACCAGCACTTCCATTGCTGTCTACTGGACTGTGAATGAAGGGGACACTATTGACTGCTTCCAGGTGTATTGTATGGAGGAGCTTCAAGCCAGCAAAGATGAGGGAGGTGCGTAAGGTCTTGCCTTCATGACAACAGCAGCCCTTTTTCCAGTCAGCACAGGGGAGGCTGAGCTACAGGGAGGGTGCAGGACACAGTGGTGAAATCCTCCATTGGACAGGTAACAGTAGAGGGGGGCAGGAAGTAGATGACATTCCTTATCTTCTCATTCACACTTCAAAATACAGTATAAATACCATGGTCTGCAAAATGCAGGATAGTTGCTTGTAGAGAAGCAGCAACATCCTTATTTAGATGCTTTTATAAAGCAGCCCAACTTTCAGAGAGGATGTGTCCCTGCTATTCCTTTGATACAAACAGAGAGAACAGATAGAGCTTGCAAAAGGATATGCCCAGTTAGGTTTGTAGAGCCTCAAAATGTATCCTAATTTAAAAAACAGCATGAAAAGTTCATTAGAATTTCCACAGTTTTTCCATATATTCCAGGGTTTTTTTTCAAAATGACATTAACAATTTTATATGTTAAGTATGGAAAACTGAGAAAAAAGGATACAAATGCTCATTTGTCAAAAAGCTCAGAACATGCATGTGTTTGTGCATTTGTGCACACAAATGGATGCATGGGATATAAATTCATTATGAGAAATAGCTATCCTCTAGAGAAATTAAACCAGAGTTGATAACTATTAAATGTGTGTCCCAAACTGCAGCTTACTCCACAGTAAGACTGAAGGAGTGGTAAGCTCCCCTTACTACTGGTGATTTTAAAGTGCACCCAAGAGCATGTAAAAAACTTTCTGTCAGAACTGAGTCAGAGTAAAATACTGACTTTTTGGCTAGTAGCAACATTTTAACATACTGTTTCTTACATGTTAGATAAGAAGAACTATTACAGGCCCTACAAGAGATGTATGTAGGTGTAACAGCCTGTGTATGTTTCTCCTAGCTTTGGTGGAAGAATACAGAGTGACAGTGAAGGAGAGCCACTGCATTTTGGAAGACCTGGAGCCAGATCGCTGTTATAGTGTATGGGTCATGGCTGTGAACTGTACAGGGTGTAGCTTACCTAGTGAAAAAGCCATTTTTAAAACAGGTATGTACATAGTTTTGTATCTGGTTACTGTAAGCTTCAGGTTCTTAAAGAAATTTTAGTCCATATTGTTACCAAAGCAGAGAAAGCTGTTACATTCAGTCCATCTGTCAGATAGCAGGCAACTCGCAAGCATTTCCCTTTTTGCTAAAAGATGACAGCAATTGCTCCTCAGAAGAAATTTGAAAGTATTGAGATCTGAAAGTGTTTCTAATCGCAGGCCCTGTGACTGGGGCATTGGAGCAATACATTATAAATTTCTCTTCTGAGTGCACTGCAGTGCTCCAGGGCAGCTCTAGGGAAGCCACCCTGCTGCTCTGCCACTGCTTCTCCTGTGGAAAATTGAGGTAATAGCTGAGGTTTTTTTTACCTCTCCACCATCCTCCCAAATAGATCTATGTTGCATTGATTAAATGATTAACTTTTCAGAGGGAGGCATGCTTTACAGATCTTATATCCCACATCTAGCTCAGTGGAACACAAATCTCAGGTGTGGCTGTGGTTTGAGTGGTATAAATTAGGATTAGTAATTAGATGAGTATTGTTTGTGAGCTTCATTTGACTGATTAAATTTCCTGAGTTTTAATTTCCAAAATAATTTTGTATTGACAAAACAATTGCTTCTTGAATTACAAATAAAACATAGCATCTTGTGTTCTAGACCTTATCTGAGAAGCTCATGCCAGATGATTTTTCTTGTGTTACTGGGTAAAAATATAGATGAGGGTACTTAACAATTTAATAATGCAGCTGTACAACACTGAGTGTACTGTTGACTTCACTTGACAGCAAGCATAACTTCAAGCCTTCTGCTTAATCCATTAGACATCAAATTTGTTGACAGTTCTCCTTGATACTCAATTTGCCTTTCATATTTTTAGCTTTAGATTTTCCAAAGAATTAAAGTAGAAAATCAAATCAAATGGCATCAACACTGTAACTGTGATCATTGTGCAAAATTCCTACGAAATGATCAAATAATAATGAATGATTGCTAGCTAATAAGTCAATTTTTATTAAGAACTGTATTTCCCTTTAGGCATCAAGCTCCTCCTACTTTTCTCCCAAATTCAAACCTTCTGAACAACTTCATATCTTCAAGTCATTGATGATTTACTTTGTCCTGTTTTTCTAGGGAAACAAATAAACTAGGTCAAATAAGGGCTCATTAAACACCTTCCCCCAAGCTGAGGTGATAACCCTCCAGTGTGCAACGAGCCTCAACAAGGCTTATGGAGATACCACTGAGCACTAACTGATGCTAGGTTCCATTAACATCAACATGAACTGAAACAAGAATTTAGAAAGTTTATTTTCAGGAATTCAGTTTAAATGTTGGCACAGAAAGAAAGATGTGTGCTGGTATATACAGTTACAGGAACATACACATTAATGGTGGATCAAAGCTATGCCTCTCCAGGGCTTTCCTATCAGGATTGCCCTTGTGGAGCTGTGGGGAAGGCCTGTGGGTGCTGCTGCATCATCCCCTCAGCACCTCCAGACTCCTGCTTCTCTACCTCCCAAACTAAATTCCTGTCTCCTGAGGAACACACAGTTTCATAGCCAAATTTCCTTTGACAGAATGATGTAGAGGGCAGTAAATATCTGCCTTCTACCTGTCTATCCCCAAGAGACATCCAGATGAATCTTCTGCAATCCTGTAGAAAAAAGAGTAAATACACTTTTGTCATTCCAAACCTATCCACTATTTATCCTGTATCTGAGAGGCAGAATAAGCATTTACCATTTCTCTTTGTCTCTTGAAGATTTCTCAAGAAAGTATGAGAATATTACCAGGAAGTCAGCTATATGTTCTAATTAGTACAGTAACTACAGGTAATTTGTGAAAAAATCTTTAGAAGCACAGTAACAGCTCTTTCTGTCCTTCTGACTACAACTGCTCTTTAGATAGATAATTTCAAACAAACAAAACAAAACAACAACAACAAAAAAACAGTTAAGTCTTGTTATGTATTGTTTGCACATCCATTAATGTGGATACGTGTTTCCATTTCTTAATGCATACATTTGTGGATTCAGCTATTATCATTCTCTAGCGACAGATACCTTTAATAATCAAGTATATTAGAAGAGAATTTAAAGGACTATTGCCAAGGGAACTGCACAGATGTATTACCAGATAAAAATCTATTCCACATATTCTTTGCTATGGTGAATACCTAGATTAGCTGTTCCTGTAATAAAACATCAAGTACATCTTAACCTGAAACCTGATTTTCACTAAACAAAGAAATCAGTATGTGCTTTCTTCTTTCCTTTTTTTCTTCTTTCCTTTTTTAATAATAGCAAATTATTTTTGTTACAAAACAGAATGCATCTTGCATCTTGGTTGAAGATCTATAAGATTATCTTGTCCTTTTCCTATTCTTTACCTAAATATTCTATTTGAGGCTTGATTTCTTTAAAAGCATAACAACTTTCTATGACATGTTTAAAAATAAATTTTATTTTAATGATTGGTGTTAAGGCTGTTTATGAGAGTGAACACCAGATCACAATGTTCATTTATGTTGCTCTTCCCTGGAAAGAGAAAGAGTAGATGAATGCAGCGAAACCATTTTAAGCCTGTGATGTTGGATGTGCTATTTCACAGAATAGCTTTTGATTACTTGCATTCAGTGCACTGCTTTACATTCAGTTTTCTATTTTGCAATTGGGCCTGCAGATCTTAAACTGAGGCTCTAAAAAAGAGAAATGACAGGACCAAATTTTAGTATCCATATTGCAAAAATAATACTACATAATTAAGCAGAAACTCATAATTTCCCCCTCGGTTCTACAGCAGCGTATTTTTTACTGATGCAGCTCATGCAGGAACTGCTGAGAACAGGACTGAGATAGCCTGAGCAGAGCTATACACAGTACTCTCTTGGTGCTCTGTTCTATAAAGAAGGGTGGAAATGAGGAATGTGTGTTGGAGAAAAGGCATAGAAATCTACTTGGACATTTTAAGGATGTGCAGAAATGCACTAATATTCACAGTGACTTTGCCAGCATGTTCCCATCCTGTTACAAGGTAACTTTGCTGTTTAAACTCGAATAAACTGCATTTCATTGCTGGACAGATTAAGCCATCTATTCTGTGTTTTTTGAGGGGAGATGATTCTTCCCTTCCTTTGCAAGTATCCCCTACCAGCTGCTGGTGCCCTCTTAGTACAGCTAATGTGTTCCTGTGTCCCCAGCACCTGCCACCCCCACCATCAAGGCTGAAGACTGCACAGTGTGTTGGGACACAGCCACCATCCGCTGGCAGGTTGCCTCACCAGCAGCAGAGTCCTTCACCCTGGAATACTGCAGACAGCACTCACCAGAAGGAGAGGGTCTCAGGTCAGTGCCACAGTTGCAAAATGTTGATCGATCGGAGTAGGCAGACATTAATGAACACTCCCCAGACTACAGGTTTTACACAAGAGATTATTCTCTCTTCAGCTGTGCAAGAAAAAAATAAGCTTTTGCATGCTGAGGATCTTAGAGGCTGGATACAAATCTGTGAGATTAGGCTGAAAGATATAAAAATACTTCCTTCTCATTCTGCTTAACCGAGCACTCCCTCTCATTTGGGGCCAAAACCCTGGAGACATTGTACTGCCTGCAATCAACCAGAAGTTGCAGGACTGTGCTGGCTGGGGAAACAATCACTCCCACTCAGCTGTGATGGCCCCAGGCAGGGCAGGAGAGAGCAGCTGAGCCCTGCAGGAGAGAGTGGGATGAAGGGGTTCAGCTCAGTTTGCTCTGTGCTGTGCGTGGAACAAAATGGGAGCCAGCTGGGGACACAGAAAGGGTAGTAGTGGTGCCCCAGTAAAGTTGATGACCCATCTGCGCACATGCAGATATCTCTTAAAGTACGGCTGAACCCAATACTGTCCTGACTTACATGTGTGTGCCTGCAATCCACTGTGCAAGAATGCCAAAGGAATCTGCAGCAACCCAAAGAACAGCTTGGAAGTTGGGGGTGGTATGTGCTTATTTCAGACCTTCTCTGTTTTCTCTTATACTACATCTGAGCTATGTAAAGGGTGAGAAGAGACAAAGACAATATGAAAAAGTGAAACCATGGAGTTGTTGAAATGCACAGAAAATCATGTGGTAGTCTGTATGTCTTTGGATTTTTATTTAAAAAAAAATGGCAACAACATTCCAACAAACTACAGTTGCTGAGGTAGAGAGTGGGACTCTGTGAAAGAACTTCAAGCTCTCAAGACCTGATTGGAATTTTTACATTTGGGCTAGCTTACATGGATGTGTGACAGGTAGGGAAGAAATCTGCTCCTTGCAGTCAGTATTAGTCAAGTGGACTAAAGAGTTCACAGGTTTCTAGTAGACAGGTAAGACAGAGGAATTGTGTGTGCTTTGTTGCTTACAAAAGTAGGCTAAAAACTTCTGCAAGGTTGAGAGACCCTGTTTTACCCAGCATCAGCATGCTGTTAATGCAAATAAGAGGAGGAGCAACTCACCCAGCTTTCCTCCTCTTCAGGAGACCAGCCACGACCTGTTCTGGTTTATACATATTTCACGAGGCCATCAGGACACTGTTAAACTGACAAAGTCTCCGTTGGTCAGGAATAATGTAGTTGCTCCCAAAATCTGAGAGATATGTTTGCCCTTATGTTTCATTGTTGTTAACTGGAATTGCTTCTTTTCTTCAAAAAAGAACTACCATGTGTGCTCATTTTTGCAATATGTGAGTGAGGTGTTGTTAGCACCAAGCATTTTGTTAGTGTGGAGTTAATTTGGCAACAAGCTGCCAGAACTGACCCATTCCCTTTTTCAAATAAACTATGCAAAATCAAAGATGTTTATAACTATACTGAGTCACATTTTACTTTTTGGCCTTTATGTGGGCAGAAGCTGTCCTTTTACTGTGACACATGAAAAATTCACAGAAGATAAAATCAAGACTTTTCTCTGAATTGCTGCAGTTGAGATATCTGTATTTGTAGAAGGGCTTTGACCTTCTTTTTACAGTGCCAAAGACCACCTTTTAACCACTTATTTTCCCTCAAAGCAGTACCTCTCTTTATTTTTCCAAAAACAACTCCTCCGAGATTAACCTAGGAAACTTCTATAATAGCTCAGGATGTTTCAAGGATGGAGAATTCCTTTCTTTTTAAAAATTCCTACTTTTTGTGTGTGGGGGTCAAGCCAGAGGGAAAGGAGCCAACTGATAGATGGAGCATATTGTCTGTACTGCTCCCAATTTAATGTCCCGGAGGTGCAAGATAGGACTAGAAATTAATTCCTTATGTATCTGATGGGAAAAATAGCTCCAGGTGGTGAGTCAGATCTTAAATTGACTAAGTTGCCTTCTGGAAGTACATGTAAGGGTATTGTGTTATTTTGCCACGTACCTGTATTAGGTGGAACAAAATTGTGTCTTTAATGCCCACATAGAAGCATGTGGCCCTGAAAACACTGTAGTTTCTTTTTACTATCTTCCTTGAAAGCTCACAGGTTTCCTGAGCAGCAATCATCTTGTGGACCAGCCGAACACAAAGCCTTTGACAGACCTGTGCCTCTTATCAGTCCCTTAGCTGTGCAATTCCCTAGTGCCCATGTGGGAGTTCAAACAGACTTCCCAGCAGCCCTTGCAAATTCATACAGCTCCTCTCAATGGCACAGTAGGAAAGCAGAGGTCAGAGAAGGGCACCTAGGGAAGGTGTGGGCTGTAATAATCAGCCATCTCACAAAATTCACTGTCTGCAGTCCCAGCTTGAGTGGCTGCTTTCATGTCATTCTGGAAACTTATGCAAAGCAAGGGACACTACCAAGAGAGGAGCAGGTAGGGTGAAATGCCCCCACAAAAAGCTGGAGCTGTGTGTGAGTCCCTGTGAAATTTGCATATAAGGTATTAAAAGTGCTGGTGGCTGCTTATCTCCGGTGTAAACCTGGGGGATGAAGATCTGCAAGGTAGGCCCAGAAAGCAGCCAAAGGAGTGAGTGTTTTGCTGCAGTAGAGTCCTATTTGGGCTAAAGTTTGTAGGAATAAGTAGACAACAATTCAGCACTGAATCTCAAAGGCCTCAGTGCTCAGAGTGAGACCTTTTAATTCACTAACCTTGAAATTAATATTAAAGTTCATATCTATCGGTATGATAATGATCTCTAAGAAGAACTTGTTAAACATATATGTAGCATTTGACTCTCCACCCAAAGCATGTTAAAACATCACCCTAGGGAGGGAAACAGAAATAGTGTTTAGAATGTGAGGGAGGATAGGGAGGAAGAGAAAGGAAGAGAGACTGATGAAGAGAGATGGGATGGGAATAGAGATGAGTATGGGAAAGGGATGGGAATCTGCCTTACTCTTCTTTCACCAGGAGAGAACTTTGGTGAACAGTGTGCCTCATCTTTGAGTGAAGAAAATAGCCAGGCTGGCATCATCTTGCTGGCACTATCATCGTATGAGGACTGCTCTGAAAGTACTGCCTCCTATTTTATTATGTTGGCCTACAATATCAGAGGTGTGTATTCGTGGTATAGCAGTAGAGGTGAAACTTTCCCTCCAGTATTTCATTACATTTTGTTGCCGTGTTCCAGATGGCAGCAGAGGGGCAGTCTGACACGATGGCATCTGACGTGCATAGAAATGTGTATGAAGCAAAAGTGTGTCATTGAATTCCTCCACACTGAAAAAATGGCACCCATTGGTATTCGCGGATCATAGAATCATAGAATGGTTTGGGTTGGAAGAGACCTTTAAGATCACCTTGTTCAAACCCCCTGCTATAGGCAGGGACTATAGGCAGGGACATCTCCCTCTAGACCAGGTTGCTCATCCAGCCTGGCCTTGAATGATTCCAGGGAGAGGGCATCCACAACTTCACTGGGCAACCTGTTCCAGTGTTTCACGACTTTCACAATAAATAATTTCTTTGTAATATCTAGTCTAAATATACCCTCTTCCATTTTAAAGCCACCTCCCTTTTCCTGTCACTACTTGCCGTTATAAAATTCCCTCCCCAGCTTTCCTGTAGGTCCCCTTCAAGTACTGGAAGGCTGCTATAAGGTCTCCTCGAAGCCTTCTCTTCTCCAGGCTGAAGAGCCCCAATTCTCTCAGCCTGCTCACACAGGGGAGTGCTCCAGCCCTCTGATCATCTTCATGGCTTTCCTCTTGACCCGCTCCAACAAATCCACGTCCTTCTTATGTGGGGGTCCCCAGAACTGGATGCAGTACTCCAGGTGGGGTCTCATGAGAGCTTAGCAGAGGGGCAGAATCACCTCCCTTGACCTGCTAGTCACACGTCTCTTGATGCACAGGATAGGGTTGACCTTTTGGGCTATAAGCACACATTGCCAGATCATGATGAGTCCTTTATCAACCGACACTCCCAAATCCTTCTCCTCAGGGTTGCTGTCAAGCCATTCTCCACCCAACCTGTGTCTGTGCTTGGGATTGCCCTGACCCGGGTGCAGGACCTTGCACTTGGCCTTGTTGAACTTCCTGATGTTGGCATGGGTCCATCTCTTAAGCCTGTCCAGGTCCCTCTGGGTAGCACCCATTCCATCTAGCATGTCAAGTGCACCAGTCAGCTTGGTGTTGTCTGCAAATTTGCTGAGGATGCTCTTGATCCCACTGTCCATCTTAACTACAGAAATGTTAAATAACACTGATCCCAGTACCAATCCCTGAGAAATACCACTTATCACCAGTTGGACATTGAGCTATTCACTGCAACTCTCTGAGTGTGACCATCCAGCCAATTCCTTACCCAGCAAGTGGTCCATCCATTTTTCTCCAATTTGCCAAGCAGGATGTCATGGGGGACAGTGTCAAACACTTTGCACACGTCCAGGTAGATGACATCAGTTGCTCTTCCTTTACTCTCTAATGCTGTAACTCTATCATAAAAGGCCACCAATTCTGTCAGGCATGATTTTCCCATGGTCAAGTCATGTTGATTACCACCAGTCACCTCACTGTTATTTTCCATGCACCTTAGCAGAGCCTTCAGGAGGATCTGATCTTGCCAGGCACAGAGGTGATACTGACTGGGCAGTAGTTCCTTCGATCTTCTTTTTTTCCCTTCTTGAAAATGGGGGTTATGTTTCCCCCTTTCCAATCAGTGAGATCTTCACCAGACAGCCATGACCTTTCAAATATGATAGATAGGATGGCATTCTTGCCTGCTTTCCTTTTTTCCACTGATGTTTGCTGAATGTTTATGGAGACCAAACAGTGGATGTGAGAACAGTGAGTCAGTGAGTGGTGCATTTCAGCAGTGGTGGCAGTGACGTGAAAGACAAACCACATTTCAGATGGCTACGCACAGCTGTCATATTACAAAATGAAGAGTATCTCAATCAGCTCATCTGCACAAATCAATAAATTATGACCAGGGAACTGACATACAGTTGACAGCTGAATATTGGCTTAAACGCATTGGAATGATGGTAGCAACTCTGGAATTTGTTTATGCCGAGTGGTTCTCACAAATGATCACACAGAAATAGAGAAAACACCATATGCAAGTTTTTCAGGACCTGTTGAATCAGTACAAAGGTGACAATTTACTGCATTGCATTATTATCACTGATGATATGTGATATCAACACTACAAGCCAAAGTCAAAGTGGCAGTCCATGTGGCAATATGTGAATTCCTCATTGAAGAGAAAGCTGAAGATGAAGCCCTGAAAGTGATAAGTGTCTTTGGGATGAAGTGATGTGCAGTGTCTTCTGGGATAGGAAAGGGTGATCCATTTGGATTTTGTGAAACATGGACAAAGCATTAGCGCTGACCTCTACCTCATGATGATGACTGACCTGAAGGTTGAAGGCTGAAACTTCCAGAGTCAGGCCAGAGAAGAAGACAGTCTTTCTCTTCCAGCACTATAACACCAGGCTCCATACCAGATTGAAGATGATGGAAGACATTGCCAGTCTTGTCCGGATTCTCCTGCAACACCTACCATATAGTCTGGATTTGGAACCTTCTGACTTCTATGTGTTCAATGAAAGATGGACTCCGTAGGCAGCACTCTTTTAGCAACAACACTGTCATAGCAGCTGTGAAGCAGTAGGTCACTTCTGCTGGTGCAGATTTTTATGAGCATGGCTTGCAGGCTCTTGTTCATCACTGTCAAAAATGCATAGTTAATTGTTGTGACTATACGAGAACACAGTGTTTTGAAGCTGAGAGTTTGCTCTATCGAATAGTGTTATTGTGCTTTTTGTTGGAATTTCTACAGAAATAAATAGGAGGCATTACTTTTGGAGCAAGTTACATATATTAACACTATTGTGGTTAGTGCATTTATTAGGATCAATCTTGAATCTTTTGTATCTGTCATTTCAATAAGTCATCTATTTTCTAACATTTGTGAAACTGTTCACTGAAAGTCCTAGCAGACAGGCATTCATGGACCTGTTTAATGAAAACCCATGGAGGAGGGCTCTGGCAAGTCAAAAGTATACTCTTAGTGCAACATGAGCCTGGACTGAGCAAGTCCTCTGTGGCATTCAGCATGTTCTTGAGCAGTTCCAGTCCCTCAGAGAGAGAACTTCAGGAACCTCTAGAAATCCTCATAAAATATTTTCTTCTAAATAACATCAGAAAATCTAGATTTTCCCCTCTGGGTGCTTTCTTTTCCAACTTGCCATGTGAGGAATATGATGTTATATACAATGCTTTTAAATCTTCTATAACCATGAATCTCTGGCCTACTTCTGGGGTTCTATAGCTCCTCAGCTATTTGATTCTTTTTTCCAGAATTCTTGTCTGGCTTTGAAATGTTTCTTTCAGTTTCCATAGTTCTGCTTTTTTCTTGCCATTCAGATTCTTTGTGTTGAGAAGTCAATGGAGCTGTGGGTGGAAGATGGAAAACTGTGAAGTGTGTAGTCCAAGGATTAGTGTGGGTTGTTCAAAGGGAAGCCATGTATCATATTAGGAGAAATCTGCAAGACTTGGGGAGGAAGAAATTGTTATGGCATGCAGTGAGTTCATAAAAGTGGAAGTGAATAAGTGTCATCCTCTCCATTAATGTGATACTGATACCACTAGCGACTGAAATTTTCTGCCTGCTGAAAGAACAGGTCTAACACTGGAAACAGGATAGCATATCTCCCTCTGATAGCTTTGCTAATAGTTGTCCAGCCAGCTAGGGAAGAAATTTGTGTAGAGAATAGGGAATCTTCCTCCTCTGTGCCTATACTGACTTTGCCATCTAAGGTAGCAATGAAGACCATTGCAGGTGGTGCTTGGATGATCTAACCCTGTGATAGCTAGAGCAGGAATGGAGGAGAGGAAATGAAGAATGCAGCACAGCTGGATGGAATTCAGACCAATTTACTCTTTATATTTAGCCTCAAGGGCTTCTTTTTTTTTTTTTTTCCCATTCCTGGTGTGCCCCTTCTGTGTGCTTCTGCACTTTTTGTCAGAAGCCTACGTGCTTTCAGCTCTAGCTTGCCATCAGAGGTACCAGCACAGGTCTGGAGGTGCTGTTTCCGTGGGATGTTGGGGGTGGGAATGACAATTGCAACAGAGGGCGTTCTGAATCACTACCAGGCGTATCATTTGCTGGGTTCATGCAATATTAAAAAATATTCTCTAGACACTGTGTTCTTGAAATAAATGAGGATGTTGATCAGAGAAACATGCATCAAAACACAGCATCAGATTTCACTAAAAACAGGGAAATCACAAATTTAGCAGACAGTTGCTGCTATAATATTGCTTGGCAATTTAAAGGTAAAGAGACATGTAAGTTCTTTCTGCACTGTGTTGAATAGCACATACCAAAAATGTGGAGCCTGGATTTTGAGACTTATAAATTCTTATAAAGAGAGAGATTAAGAAGAGATACATAAAATTTTTAACCTAAAATATTTATTGAATTTCTAAATTTTTAAGTTTGTATCACGATGCCAGGAGATTGTGAGGACAGTAAGAAATGTTAAAACATTTCTGTTACATATCCAATCACCCTTAAAGTAGGCAGTTGTACATATGTGGGAAATACATAGGACAAAAGAAAAAGTTGCCTTTACATTTCTCTTTCACGATCAAAACTACATGCTTCAATATTGTTGGCAGTCTCAAGGAAGATCTAGCTGTGTTGCTTCTTACAAGAGCTCTGAAATGAAACAGGCTTTTCCCCAGTATAGTCAGGATATTAGAAATGCATCTTCCCTTCCCTTTTCCCACGTCTGTTTTCTATTGCTATAAGCTGGACAGCAATCATACTTTCTCTTCATCTTTTTTTTATAACTGATTGCGTGGTTCTGAAACATGACAAACAACGATTGCTCAGAACCTGGGAAGACCTCAGTATTCACTCTTCTCCCCCCTCACCCTACCCTCTAGTCAGAGAGAGTAGAGCAACACTTATTTCTTCTTTGCCCTCAGTCTCTCATGATCTTGGAGCTGGCTAAGTGTTGAAGATGAAAATCTTTCTTTCTTGCACATTTTATTTCATAGCTGGCAGCAGCAGGACTGTTTCTTAAGCCATAATTGTAGCTAACATCAATGGGTTCTTATTCCTACGCAGATTAAGGCTGGCTAAAAAAGATTATTAAGTAGAGAATGTTATTCAAAAATCTGATCGTGGTTTTACTAACCAGATATACATAAAGATGTGGTCATAAAGATAAGAACAAGGTACTTCTTTCTCACTACTCTTACAGCTTGAAGAAATATGCTATTGCTCTCAGATTTAAAAATGCAAGCAAATTCTTCTTTGAAGAATATCAAGTTTGAAAGGGACGGTAGACTAAAATTTGATAGTTGACTCTATTCTGCAATCAACTGGATCCAAAAGCTTCTCTGAGTACCCAGGCTCTGGGATCTAGACTTAAGAGTGTGAATAACCCAAGTTTACTTGTTGCATTAAAATTTACTTGCCCACTTAGAAGTAGAAGAATTTTTGTGTTTTATTAACTAGTTGTAAGTTAAAAAGAACTTAATAGTATAGAAAGAAAATATCTTCTAATTTCCAAAAGACAGAAGAAGGCACTAGGCTAAGAATATGGCTACAATTCAGACTAATTGATCAACATGTTGCCACAAAAAGCTTTTGAGGAATAGCTTAGTGTATCCTTATTTCATCTCACCTGGTAGCTTCTCCTTAAGTTTCTTGGTGGCTTGTGCTTCAGACTCACAGCCATGATGTCAGGATGGTAATCTTAAAGGGTGGATTGGTCTAGACTTGTAGAGGAAGTATGAACATTTATTTGCAAAGCTTGCTTTCCCACTGATTTTCTCATTCCTCTGCTTCCAGCCCCATTTTAATTTCTATTGCTTCTTTTCTATTTGCCTTCTTACTCAGTTCCCATCTTGCACTTTTGTTCAACTCATCTTTTTCTCTTGCCCTCAGACAAAGCTTTTTTCTTGCTTGATGTCTATAGGTCACTCATCATCTTGCATCTCTTCCCTGAAATTTCCAAAGAAGTTTCCAAGAACTTCAGCCTGCCTATCTCCCAACACTTTGATGAAGTGCTCTTATGGTCAGGGCTTTGGTTACTGATGCAAAAGTGCAATTGCTTTGGGCAACCTACTTCTGTTTACATTGCGTTAGTTCTAGCATTAATGTAGTACATTCTGCAAAGACAGCAAGACCCAGTGCTGACCATGCAAGAGCTTTGAACAGTTTGAAATGCTTTCAAACTGAAAAGATCACCCAATTATACAATTATGGCTTAAAAAACTGAAAAGGAACACCCAGTGCTTTTTCTGTGTTTTTAATCATTTCTAATGTCACCAGTACAAAATACTGTTACAGAATAATGAATATGATGTACCAGCCTTTCCCAAGGCATTATCCTCCTGGACATAGAGCTCTGTGTGGTTTTAACAAAAATATGCTATAGGTAGAGCTGTGGGATTTTACCTTACTCTGATAAATGCAGCAGAGGCATGTGGAAAATCCTAATGGATGAGCATGAGCACTGATTATTCTACAGATTGTACTGCTCTCTGCTGGGACATCTGGGGAAAAACATTCACTACAAGTGAATAGCAAAGATGTTACGTGACAGCTGGTTTGCATGCCTCTGGATTCACAGTAATTAGTGATGGAAAAGGAGATTTGTTGAATCTAGCTCCCCACAGTGACATTACTTGCAGGAGGGTACCTACCATCCTGAGCTCCATCTCTATCCCTGCTTGGAAAGGAAGATGTCTTGCATGCTCACTAGAAACAAATCTGCTGTTTGTGAATTTACTGAAGGGCAGATTGAGTCTTTTGCATTCATCTCATCTTCTTACCACTGAAGTTACCATCTTTCAGCCTAGAGGTCAGGGAGACCTTCATTACACTTGAAAACTGAATACTTGTCTTGAAGATTCTTGGACTTAAATTAGTTGAAGGGAATAGCCTATTCTATAAAAAAACCCATCTTCACCAACAGACATAAAGTGCAGTGGGTATACACCATGTTTCTTTGTCATTATTGTATGAGCCAAAAATCCACAGGAACCACTGTGTAAGAATTTGTTGAGTTGATCCTTCAAATTCCCAACTATATATAAAATAAAATTGATGTCTTTCTAGCTATCCCAGGTGCTTTCACAGGTGTTTCAAAGTGCCTGTGAAGCAGATTGACTGGATGCTGACTCTCTCTTGCCTGCAGTGTAGCAATACATCAGTGACTGAGAATGTTAGTGCTTGAGTTTTTCTGGACAAGTCAAACAGGAGACTAAGTCAAATCAGGGCACTGTGCAAAGACAGTTCTCCTGCTGCTGCCTCTTGCAAAACCAGCCTGTTAGAGCACATGGCACAGTGAAGGAGACAGAGCCAAGACTTTATTGATGAACAATTTGTGAGTGAGGAGTTAATAATAAGAAATTCCTGGTTTATGCGTGTTCTTAGGAAAGGGTATCCATTCTTTTGTATCTGGAGCCTGTATCCAAACAGTACAAACACAACAAGCACATTCACTATCAAGCAGATGAATTAATCACAAACATTCTTCTTCATTAGCTTGTTCATTTTGTAATGCAGACTTTTTACAGGAGGCAGATGAGAATTTTATGCTCTTCTGCTTGCATTTTATGTGATTAATTATGGTGCAAAATGAACCATAGGTGTGTTACACCGAATGACTGTACTGACTGAGAAGGTGTAAGGAACAAAGGCCTGAAAATTTGTCAGACAGCTCAGAGAGGACATACTGAGTGAAACAGTAACGCTCCTACAAAACCTGGCTGTTTGTGAAAATAGTGATCACCTCTTTGTTTTGCAGTTTCTCTGCGGTGCCTGTTGTTGCAGTAGTCAGCAGTATGATTTGGTGGGTTAGCTGTTTGCATAAATTAGTCTTTCCTGGTTTGCATATCTGCGTATATTTTCATTTATGTAAATCTTCAAAATTTGCAGATCTTTTGCTGGTATAAAGAGACATGAACTGAAGGTATTCCTGGAGCCCAATGTGAACTACTTCTTCTACCTGAGGGCTGTCAATACATTTGGGACAAGTGAACAGAGTGAAGCTGCTCTCATCTCAACAAAAGGTAGATCACCATTTTCTGATGTCAGGGGAAAAAAAAGGGATAGGTATGCAAAGCAGTAATATCCTTATCATCTTTCTCCAGAAGTTGTAGCTGAACTTCCACTAATAGGAAAAAAAAAAAAGCTATTGAGATAAAAGGGACCATATTTTATCTGCTTAAAACTAAAATAATCTGAGACAAATTTTTTTGAAGTTGTTAGATTTATGTCAGCGTAAAACTGGTGTGACATCAAAAGCAAAACTGTTAAATTCTGTCAGAGATATGACATAATTAAATCACATGTGATTCTTTCAAACCAGCTTCAGAATTCAAATTTGCTATTTTGAAAAAGCAAATAATTGAAAATGATTCAACTGTCAATATAAGACTATTTTATACCTAGCTAATTTAGAATAGCATAGCCTGATCCCTGGGCCTGGTTTCCAGAAGACTGCTGTAGTGAAAAGACTCAGAACAGAACAGGTCAGAAGAGTTTTTGCATTGTTGTCCAGTTTTCTGCTACCCCTTCCTTCCAGCAGACACAATTCTGTCCAGCTAAGATAACAGTAATTTAATATATTATGATTCATCTTGTGTTAGTGTAGATAGCCTCCCTGAACTGGTGTTTCTTTGTTTTGAATTGTATCAGGAACTCGATTTCACATACTGAGTGACACAGCTCATCCCGCTTTGCAAATCTCCCCTGATGAAACCGTGATCTGCCTTCCAGAGAAAGCTACATTCACTGGGTGAGTAGCAGCATGTGAGCACATGCTGGGGCATTCAGGGTGGGCCTCACTCTTGCTTTCCTCTGTAGGCAGCTTTCACACCACTAACTAATTTTGTAGAATTGAATTGTTTCAGTCAGACAGCCCTGGACATTGTGTGACAGACTTGCAACACTGCAATGATTGCAGCACTGATGTAGGTGCCAGGCAGTGTTTGATGTTGAGGAATTTCCATAGAAAGTCAAAGGCAGAGGAATTGCTTGCTAGGACAGTCGAATTCACCTCAGTCTATGGTTACTGCTTAATGTTTCAGAGCTCTGTAGTCTAAATTTGTTGCTGCACTGAGAAGACCAAATGTGTGAGTTTGTCTTTAAATATACTGTGGCTAGAAGTAATCTGTCCTTTCACTTTGTTCTTCTGCTGAGGGCATTACTAGTAATGTTTGTCAAAGCATCCTTGGCTTTGGATAATTAGGAAGTTCCCCTGGCATATATTAAAATGATTGTACTCAGGCTTCCAGGCTTGTTCCATCTATTGCAAACATGACTTCTTTTTTTATTGTTTTGTTGATGTTTTTTTTTTTTACTTTCTGATATTAGTTTCACCACAAGCACAGAGCCACTTGTATGTTGTGCCATACTCATATGGCTTCCTATAAGGTAATGGAGCATTACAAATTTAAGCACTTTTTTTAAACTGTTACAACTTGCACACATGGTGTTTGTCACTGTGTCTACTTAAAATAGCCATGCTTTCTGGCATGAGCAAGCCTACTAAATTTGAGATCTTTTTTTCTGCCTCCAAAGTCACCTTTTCCACCTTTTGCTAGCTTATGAGTTTTCTGTACTCAAGATGGGTCCATCTTAGTGCAAAAATAGAGTGACTCACAGTGACAACATTCAAATCTTTGACAGAACACCACAAACAGAAGAAAAGAGTATCATCCATTAGTAATTTTTGATGATGTTGCATGATGTAACTACAACAAATCACAATCACTTTATTCTTCACCTCTTCCACAAATAGGTTTCCATCAGTCTTGGGTGAACCATTGCCTGCTCGAGGATGTCATTACTGGGAAACTGTTGTCACTGCCTGCAGAAGTTACAGGATTGGGATTTGCTATGAAACAATACCACAGAGCAGTGCTGTGGGACTGAGTGACACTTCCTGGTGCATGCACTGCTGTCCTACACAAACCAGGTAAAGCTGAGTCTAGCTAATTGAGAAGTTACTTGTGTGTCATATAAGTAAAGCTGGACAGCTTTAAGACTCTCAAGAGCAGAAAGGACCTCTCTGTTTCCTTTCTGCAAGCAAAGGAAAACTGAAAAAGAGCTTTAAGCTTCCTCATCTTAATTAAAAAAAATCTCCCACCAACCTACTTCCCTCATTCGGTTCACAAAGGCCTATTTTTCAAACCTGTTGAGATCCCTCTGGATGGCATCCTTTCTGTTGTGTCAACTCAACCATGCAGCTTGGTGTCAGCAGCAAATTTGCTGAGGGTGTATTCAATCTTGCTGTCTATGTTATTGATAAAGATGTTGAAGAGCCATAGTCCCCAGATAGAGCCCTGGAAAACACCACATGTGACCGGTCTCCATTTGGACATCAAGCTGTTGACCACAACCGTCTGGCTTCAACCATCCAACCAATTTCTATCCACCCAATAGTCTACCCTTCAGACCCATATCTCTTCAATTTAGAGATAAGGATGTGGTGTGAGACTATGTCAAAGGTCTTGTACAAGTCCATGTAGATCACATCAATTGCCCTTTCTTTGACCACCAGTACTTCATCACAGAAGGCCATCAGACTGGTTGGGCATGGTCTGCCCTTGGTAAAGCAATGCAGGCTGTCTTGAATCACCTCCTTGTCTTGCATGTGCCTTATCGTAGCTTCCAGGAGGATCTGTTCCATGATCTTCCCAGGCACAGACAGTTCATATCCTGAACTCTTTCACAAAATCCCACCAGTGTTCACAAATGTAATCTTTATTGAATAAGTAAGTTTCTGCCACCAGAGAATTTAAGTGTCAATAGAGAATGCCTTTACCTGCCTTGCCCTTTACACATGCTACTGTAGCAGGATTGCCAGCTAGTCTTCACTGGGCCTGCATCAGGTTACTTGGAATTCTGTAAATCATAACCTTCCTCATGATGTAAAGGTGTTCTTGATGTAAACAAATGTGGGTGTTTTTTTTTTAGTAAAATTATGCAGATACATGAACATGACCAGCTAAACAAAACATCTGAGAAGAAAAGGGTTTTGCTAAAGGGCTGCTCATGCTTAAATCCTCACAAAGATGTGTAATATGAAAAATATAGATGATTACAATTTTGGCAAAGTCTGCTTTTATCATGAGAATTCAAAGATGCTGAACAAAAGGACTCCTTGGTGTGCTGAGCAGGGCTTTGAAGAAATGCCACTTTTACTTAGGTAGGTGGCCTATGTACTAAGCAAAATTCTGCTGCCAGATGATGTACTGCTGTATATGGCAAATTGTTAATAGGTGGGAATTAAGCAGTAAGTTATTTCTGGTAAATCACAATGAGGAGGCTCATTGTATTCTGATTTTCATTTTCCTGCAGCTTTCTTTACAGATTTTTTCACATGGATGTGATGAGCGATGTACATGTGACAGAACAACTGGCCAGGATCGGCATCTTGTTGGATTACAGCAATGGCAGACTGCTGTTCTTCAATGCAGAGAGAGGATTGGTGTTGTTCACCATGAGGCACAAATTTACTGATATTGTTTATCCAGCCTTTGCCCTGGAGAAGGCTGGAATGCTTACCCTGCACACAGGAATGGATCTGCCAGAGTTTGTGAAGCACAGTTAATCCCCTGCTTCGCACTCTTAGAAAAACTAACAGTTCCAGTGTTAGGGGCAGAGAGGGATGTCAGAGAGAGATGTCAATTTTCACTGATGAATATTATGCACACAGCTGTCCCCCACATCTTCCATAATTGCAGGTAGTGCTCAGCCAAATAATCACCCTGAGCCTGCATAGAAAACAGCACCTTCAGCTGGAATGTGCACCTAGTGATATACACAGCAGGATTTTTGAGGGAAATAAAAAGGTTTGTTAGACATGAACATTAAGGGGAGGGGAGGAAATGTACTTTCCCTTTGAAAACAATGACAGTGTTTTCTGTCTTTTTAAATTTGATGATGAGCCTGTGTATGAAATAAATGCATCTCTCACTGCAATGCATGACTTCTTTTGTCAGAAAAATATGTCATTTCATCATTTGACAGGACAGTCAAAGCCCAAATCCAAGATGTAGTTATATGCAAAAATTTCAACTAGTGCAATATTTTGCAAGTTAATATATCAAGCTATTGTTTGCTATATCCTTTCTTTAAATATGCAAGAAAACTTGGAAACTAAGAAATCTGTCTGCGCAAAATGAGTGAGTCGCAGATTAGACTTCATATCAGCCATGTGAAGTTTGAGTATGTAACACCTTCCCACCTTGCTGATACCAGTCTAACAGACACAATTGCCTGACTGTGCATCAGCAAGTGTCTGAACCTGTAAATATGTACTCATGAGAAACATATTTGTTCATCAAGTGTATGAGGAAACTTGATAGCAGTGCCCAAATCCTTTTCTTGCGGTTTTCATCCTTCACCTTAGAGAAAAGTCAAAATGAAAGTGACCTTCTTGTGGACCACCTCTTTTCTTTTTACCCTTGCACTCACAGATTTGATGATCCGAATTTCAGGTTTGTAGATATTTTTATGAGTCTCTTTGCTCTGCCAAGTTATCTAGGCTAGCACCAGAACCACATCAGGATGATGCAATGTTTCAGGGCTGATGAACTAAGCAGGTTAAGCCTGGTTGATGCCAACAAAGGACAGAATGCTGATTTCACCCCCTGGTTTGCTGACATCATTTTTCAAAGAACTGCACAAGTCAGTGTCACTGCTTCCTTGCTGCCTGTCCCAAGGGTGGAACAGACAACTGCCAGTGGTGCTAAACTCCAGTGAATGGTGGGCAGAAATTAATTCTAAGGAAAGCAGGAGATGTTTTTCATGCTATATGTGCTCTGGCAGTTTCTGCCATTGGGGACTACTTTGCCATACTCACTTCTGTGCTCAGCTGAAGAGCTGTGCTCCCTGTAGTAAGGCAGATTTCAGAAGTCTAATAGAGTTTTCTTCTGAAGAGAGAACTTCAGTGGGTAACAGTGAGGCTTCTGCATTTTATGCTCACAGAAGGTTCCCGCTGCTGCTGTTTCATTTATGATTTAACACCACCTAGACATGTGTTTTAACCCACTTAATAAGGCATGCTTGATGTTCCAGAGGAGCCAGACTCTTTAGCTGTCACAGCAGGCTAGGGCAGGGTGTTTGAGGCAAGATAAACAGGGTCCTGTGACCATTCATCTTAAGCTGGAGCTCTTTTTGGCATTTCAATTAAAGAGTGCCATTTTTGAGTCCCTGCTGGGGAGACAAGAGAATGAAAAAGCAGGGTAGTGCCGTATTGGTTAAAAAGGGTGTTTTGCAGTGGTGTGGAGGATGGTGAGAAAAAGGTCCAGGATTAATTGGAAAGGAAAGACAGCAAGGTGTTGGAGGTAATTTTATTGTGCAGGCTGAGGAGGAGGAGGAGGATGCAGAAGGCAGGCTGGAAATTCACACAGAGCAGATGGTGACAACCTAAAAGGCAGGTCAGCAGTGTGAGTAGTGTGTATTCCTTGGGCTCCCACAGCAACTGAGCTCAACAGAGGTTTGGCCATCTCAAGAGATTAATGTGGAGCTTTGAATTAAACCTGAAAAATCTTGGCATTGGGATGATTTTGCCTGTGTTCCCCTGTGTTCCCCTGTGCCTGCTATCCCCTGTGAAACTGCTTCAGAGAACAAAATGACATCAAATTATTTGGGTAAATTTTAAAATAAGGCAAGAACAAATTGTCTTCTCAAAGGCAACTGCGTTTTAGTAAATATTGGTTTTAATATGAAAAGCTAAGTTCTGGTCTGCTGCCATACTTTATTACTCAGGAACTACTCGAACATTTCAGCTTGGAGATATTTCTTTAAAAGTACCTCTTTCTCAGATTTATTTATTTCATTCTGAAAAATATCTGACTGTTTTCTGATAATTTTGTTTATGGTTCAGCTTTGGATTAAGCAGTATCAAAAAATGTAGTTAATTTTTTTTGCAGAAGCTGGATAAACAATTTGGAGTTAAAAATGTAACTTGAGTCCTTGCACCCTTACAATGCCAGATTGACTTTCTAAATCTGGTCTACATTAATCTGTGTCAGAAGAAGAAATGCCTAGAGACACATTCCTGGTTTGGAGAGATTGAACAAAGTGTACAATAAACAACCAAACCAAAAATCAATATACGAGGCTTAAGATTTGAAGTGGGCAAAACATTCACACTAGAAGGGAAAGCAGATCCTGAAAGCCAAAATTAAGTTGCTGGGTTTTATGGTGCAAAATCTCCTACCCTTAGAAAACCTGGATGTAGATAGGCTGTGATCCTTTATTTGACTGATGGGCATGAACTTGTTCATGAATTCACATTCCAGATGGTAACTATCCACGAACATTTGAATAAACAGTGCAGTCCATCTGATTTTATGTTCAGAATAGCTGAGATTCTGAGATTTGTTGCATCCATTTTTCCTGCACATTGTACTTCAAAACCATATAGTAGAAAAGAAAGGGCAAAAACTCCTTGTCACAGCATTTTTCTAGTGCTTAATGAATCTAGCATTTAGAAATACGCTAAAAAGAACATTGAAAACAGTGTTACATATGTTTCAGCAAAGGATGTTAGTTGGGCTAGTAGTAAGACTTCATGCAGTTGCTGGTTATGTAGTGTGTGTACACTAATCATCATTCTATGCTTAGAGCTACAAAGAAATACATTCTAAGGGTCAGACAAAAACCACTGAAGAATTCCTGTTTTTTAGAGGTCATTTTCATTCTGAAAGTACAAAAGCAAATGTCTAACACTAAGTACTATTAATAAATATTTGGATTGATCTGAAACACAATGCATAAAAAGGAGATACTTCAGTGGCGTTTAGATTAGGCTCATAAACTTTGTGCATTGAAACAAGAGTACAGATTGATTGTAGACACTGGTTTCTACTGTCAAAACAGTGCTGAACTGGAATATTGCTAGTATCAGTAATATTGATCCACAAATCTTGCTAAGGTCCTTCCTCTCCAGAAAGACTTTTATGCTTCCCCGCAACACCACGTAGACAAGCTCAGCAATATCTGTAAATCACTAAGCATGCAGTGCATGGGCATGCAGGGACAGCTCCCTCTAATGCTAGGCCTTTTTAGAACAGGGTATATCACTAAAATTTATATGTGTTTGTGCTGAAAATGGTCTAGTGATGCCTTATTTCAGACATTAAAAAATTCCCTCCATTCCCAATGCTACTGTTGTGGAGATTGGTTATGTTTTATCATGAAGGCTGTTGTGAGACACATACCCACAAGGCTCAGTACCAAGAAATTGCTGCTAAATCCACGGTACTGTGACATTGTCTATGATATACACATAAGTTACAGTTTCTGTCAGCATTGGCTTGAATAGGTGCATTGCAATAGGTTTAAGAAAAGTATAACGTTATGATCTTTTTGAGCTGTTCTCACTTCAGAATAATAAATAGGACCTCTTCTGTATGGAGGATTTGGAAAAACTACATTTCATGGTGGAATCACTATTACACTACTGACATTTTGCTGCAGGATTTGCCAGCTCTCAAGAAGATAATATGCACAGATAATTGCACAGCCAGCAAGGAAGTGAGAGTATCTGCCACATCTGGCCACATATTGTGGAAGGGAGATTGGACTTGAAGCGTATCTTCATCTTTCATGTAGAGTTTGGCAATCTTCTGTCATACCAGAAAGCATCACTTGCTGATCAGGGACCATGCTGAAGGGCAGCTCCTACATGAGCACAACCTGGAAGGAGGTGGAGTGGATCTGCTCCTCAGACCCTGCCATGATTTTGTCAGCAGTTAAGATATGTACAATTTTGAGTACAGCTCCACTCTGGAAAATGTTTACGTGGAAAATGTCTGTCTCTGTATCAGAGAGGCGCTGCATTTCTAATGCTTTTGTCAACCCTGCAGCACTGTTGCAAGCAGATAGGGAAGTAGCCCATGGCTTATCATACTTTATTAATGCAGTGGCCAGCTGAATTTCAACCTGCCAGAATGTTACCATGCCACCAAGAAGTGAGGGATGCAGAGCTAGCTCGACCCCAGCTACAGAAGGCACAGGAGGGAACTGGCTTCTGCTGAGAGAGCAAGAAACCAGTGTGACTTTAATGCTGAGGCTGCCAAAAGGAGACCTTTAGCTGAGCATTATTCTGTATAGACCAGCCTTGTGAGACTATAAAATCTGTCTTACACCATGTCATGAGACGGCATGGCATATATGTAGCCCCACAGCTCTCATTTTCATGTTCACCGCAAAGAATAGAACAGCATTTTGAAGGAAAATTAACAGAGATTTTTCTACATAATTCTGCAATTGAATTCTATATCTATGTCTGATAGCTTCTCCAAAATATGAAAACTACTGAAAAACAATAAATATTCTATCTTGGTGCTAAAAGGCATTACTCTCTGAAGTATAAAAGCAGAAACTGGAAATCAAGTTATGGCATTCTGGGGAGTTCAAACAGAAGGCTGGGAGGGGAAAAAGCCCCCTGTGTCACTAAGCCCAACTTTAGACTTTCTTTTTTAACACAGGGCCATATACTCCTACTGTATGCTTCTCCAGCAGAAATTGGTACTCTGTTCTATGATGGCAATGCAGCAAGACTCAGCTTTGCTGTGTGGCTCTGCAGTTATATTTGCACAAGTTCAGTCAGTTCAGAGAAACTGGAATAATTTGAGCTTGCTGGCTAACATGTGGCTTATCTGAGCAATTAAAGATCAATACAACAGGCACTTCCTCCAAGTGTGGGATTCACAGGACATCTGCATATCTGCTGGGAAAATGGCATCAGCTTTTCTCCCATCCACCCTTCCAAGGCTCCTGAACCCTGGACATCCTTGTGGAAGAAGCACAACAGGTAGATTCCATTTGAGCTATACTTCTGCTGCATTAAATATTCATGTGGGAAGAGAAGCTTCAGGATTCAATCACCCCAAAGAACCTCTTCTACCTGAGCTAACAGGACAAAAGCAGGCAGTGTTGCACGTCACTGTTTTTGTTTTTAAGTTACTGCCTGAGAATTTTGCTTCTTGAAGGTCACAGTTAATTCAGCAGAGGCAGATAAAGTTCCCATCTCCTGATACCACACTGAATTCTGTGGGGCTATGTGGAAAGCCCAAGCATTTTCCAACCTCAGGCTTTTCCATCACTTTTACAGTGCTGTTTTTCAAGTAAGAGTAGAATTAATTTAAGACATTCACATTAGTGAAATTCTTCCTTTAGCTAACATAGCATTGAGTTAAACACACTGGCTTTAACTTCTCAAGGGTAAAATATCTGTCTTCTCCAGATGGGTATCTGTATTTGGCTTGGTGCAGTTGGTTTACTCCTATGCCCTCTTGAAACTGCGTGGCTACTGTCTAATCTGCACTAGAGTGGCTGTGCAGCAAAGTAATGGGATAAGGGAAAAGGTACTGTGGCTGTGGCCCTCCACATTCCCAACCCATCTGCATCCACACCCCTCCAGGCCTGGGGAGGCCAGAAATTGGGGAAGCAGCAGCTGTCTTCCCCAGGCCTCCTCCTCCTCTTCCTGTTTTGGAGTCCTGGGCACACAGAAGAGACAGCCCTACTTCAGGGGTCTGCTCTGGACCATCTTTCTGGCACCAACCTTGGCAGCTGTGGAGAGGATGGGCTAAGAGGTTTGCAAAATGACTAGCACGCTGCTCCAAGTTACTATCAGCTCACCAGATACAGAGAAGAGTCAGGTGGCCACATGTAGAGCTGGTAGTAGACCTCACTGACCCATCTCTGCTGAGCACAGACCCCTGTAAGGCCTGGGCTGGGATTTTTTTTGAGCAGTGTCCGAGAAAGACATGAACCAGAGTGTGGTGCAGGTATGCTCCAGGTAAAGTGAAAAATCATTCCTGGAAAGCCCACTACAGTCAGGAGTGATCCACGCCAGAATGGAGACAACTTTTTGGTTGGGGACAACGAGCCATGAGGGGACCCACAGCCTCCTCAGCCGCCTTCCCTTATGGTCTGGTCTCCCTTGATCCTCCAGGGTGGATGGCATGGGGTGGCTGATGCCATTTTGTGTTGTCTAGATGTTGTTAGCACCAGTTTTCATGCCATGGATTCCTTCTGCTGCTCTCAGCCATTGCCCAAGTTGATCGCTTTGCTTCTATTTCCTTCAGCAACTGCATCTTCCAGCCAACAAAGAGCCTCGGAAGCACTCCACAAGTGCTTTTGCTAAAGGTAAGGCTTAATTTTTCTCTTTTTTTCCCTTCTTTTTCTGCATAGAAAATAGAGAATCTTGTTTTCTATCAGTCCCCACCCATTAGGCTGCAGATACATTCAGTTCCTTACTTTGCATTCCCCATGATCTAAAACCCACTCCGTGATAGTGCCTCTGAAATAAGGACACGTGTCTGTTTCCTGGAGGCCTGATCTCTGCGTTGCAGAACATCAGTGAGCAGCTTCCTGAGCCTGTGCTCCTCCAGCCAGCTGTGTCCAGAAGCCACTCCATTGCTAATGTCTGGGAAACTCTTCACCTCTGGTATGAAATGGCAAATATTGAATATTGTTATCAGCAACTGGAGTTAAGTATGATGTGCCCTTGCCTTGCAGAAATTCACAGCTGTGTGTCTCACTATAATTCTGGAAGAGTGGGATTATTATTCTGCAAGTCTCAGAAATTTGCACAGCTCTTTTCTGACAAGTTAGGCATTTTTTAAATGCAAAACTGTATCATAGAGAAGTTCTTGACTTGCTGTTTGTAACTAGCACTCTTTTGTCCCTTCTGACTGACCTTTCTCATTCACTCTGATGGAAGAAAGGCACTTGTACTAGGAACCCAAGCCAGTTCTGCTAAGGGATATCAGCTCTCCTGGCTGATGTCTGCTTGCCTAGATGTTGTAGATAGAAACTATACACTTGTAAGAGGGAAGCAGCAATTTATTTATTAGTACTACTAGTGATTTAACAAAGTTTAACGATGAATAAATGACTTAAGATTTGAGGTGGCAAGGTATCCTTGATGATTCACCACACAGAGGATAGGATTAAGCACACAACCAAGGATCCTCTCATTGAGTCATAAGGCTCAGAATGAATCCCCTAGCTTTCTAAACTCCTTGAACCACAGAGGTAAAGAGCCAGTCAAGGCGCAGACATGGACAATGGCTTACGTCTAATGGTTTATGTTGTATGTGCACAGTCAGTCTAAGATACAGTCTTAGAGAAGCTCTCAGAGTTTAACAAGCTATCAGTCACTTACCAAGGAGCTGTATAGCAAGGTGTCTCTTGAAGTTAGGAATCTCTGCAGCAGACATAAAACTTCATGAGGAGTCCCTACGCAAGCAGAGATTCTGCTGTCATATAGGAGAGCTCAGAGGGATTTGGGGCTGTTCACTATTTTCAGGGTAAAATGATTGACCTGTAGACATACTGGATATAGATTGTGGTTTTGAGCTAAATGTTATTTCCCCGAAAGGCTAGTTTAAACCAGGCTGCATACAGCACTCTGGGTGGTTGGTTGGCTAGTCCTCAGCTGAAGAGCAAGGTGCCAGCTTCTCTACCAGCTAACCAGGACCAGAAAGTAACCAGTATTGTGATCACAATGAGGCTGTTAGTGGAATGGTGAGACTGTAAAAGGAAGGGGAGGGGGCAGCACATCATCACACTGGCAAAGACTATCTTGTTGGCTCATTAGGGTGATCAGCTCACTATCATTTATCTAACAGCTTGTTAGATAAATACCTTTTTATCTAACAGCTTGTTAGATAAATACCTTTTGTGTGTTAACCAACAAGATTGCTCTATACTTTTAAACTGCATATATCCTGCATGCAATGTTCTTGCTGCAACTACAACAGCATTTATGAGTAAGAAAACTAGCAGCTACAGCAAGTAGCACATTTTCTCTCATTTCTCCTGCAGCCTGTAGTGACAGCACTGCTCTCTGCTTTTGCAAGTGTCTAATCCAATGATTGCAGCAGTGTGAAATGCTCTCTCACTTTCTCCTACTTCAGTCTACAAAGTGTGCATGTGTGGGAGTACATCATGCAAGTACTGCTCCGCAAGAAGGACTGACAAATTTTTAAAGCACTTTTCTCTGATTTCACTCCAGGAATGACCCTGCTGCCCCCAACAGGAGCTTCAGAAGTTTTATGCCAACATAACAGTTTTTATAACTGATACCAAGGGGAGAGGAAGAGCGTTTTCAGAGAGTTGGTTTATGTGGAGCTTCCCAGGACAGAGTAGAAGGCGGGGTAAATTTTATGAGCTGCACAATTCTGTGTAACTCAATAACTTAAGGGAAATGAGATGGGTCTTTCATTCTACATGTCTGCAGCAGAAAGCAGTGCCATTTCCTCTTCAGTCCCAAGTCTGTAAGTCTAAATGTCCTTCACCTGAGTCACTGAATCTCAGAATGTTTGAGGTTGGCAGGGACATCTAAGTCCATCCGGTCCAACTCCTGCTCAGGCAGGGATACCCAGAGCAGGGTGCCCATGCCCACATCCAGTGGCTTTCAGAGTTCCCAAGAAGGACACCTCACAGCTTCTCCAGGCAACTTTGTGCCAGCACTTCTAGTGTCCACCAGAACCCTCAGGCCTGTTTTTGCAGAGCTGTTTTCCAGCAGCTGGCTGCTCCTCCCCAGCTGTAGGACTCTGTACTTCTTGTTGAACTGCATGAAGTTCCTGTCTGCCCACCACTCCGTCCTGTTAAGGTCCCTCTGGATGGCTATATAGTCCTCTGGTGAGTCAGCCAGTGTCCCCACTTTTGTGTCATCTATGAATTTACTGAGGGTGCATTCTACCCCATTGCCCAGTCCATTAATGAAGAACAGTAGTGGATCCAGTCCTGACACCTGGGTCACACAGCTAGCTACAGACTTCCAACTTGACTTAACACTACTGATCCACCTGTCAACAAATCTTTCCTTCCTGACCCCTTATGAAAAACAACATTATTATAAGCTATTGCAGTAAAACTAGCACATCTCAGTGGGATGTTTGAGCTTCACCATGACATTCTGGTGAAGCAGATCCCCTAGATTTTTGTGGAGATCTAATGCCCACACAGCTACTGCTTAGCAACCAAGTTCTTCTTCAGGAGAAAGCAAATCTTTTCAGCTGGGGAGATGGTTGCTGTGACGGTCATGCAGGAAGGAGGAGGAGAGTTGAAACTGTGTGAAGTGAGTGGCTGTCAGCACATTCATCCCTGAGAAAATACCAATGGCATTATTCCTCAAACTATAATCTCTTACTATCTGTACCCACTGCAGCTCAGAGCCAACCACTGTCTTGCAGAGCCCCCTGGTGCTCTGAGAACAGAGAGCTCACCGCTTCTTTTCTCTAGAAGGTTGTAAGAGGAGTCCTGCTATATTCATTTCCTCCATGCAGGTAGTCTTAGTCCATCTTGAGAAATGGTCCCCATGCACCTCATGAGGAAATAGAGCCAGATGAGGCTCAGTACCTGCTTGGTACAATGTCACCCTCACAGTTAACACAGGAGACTGCTCTTACTGTGCAGCGTCTACAGATTTTCATCCAGAGCTCTTGAATCTTGCAAGAGAATCAGACTAAGGAGCAATTGCTAAGCCACTCTAGGAAAAATGGCTGTTTTCTAGTTAGTTTTGGGCACATGCATTGGTGTCTGACACAGTCCTTCAGAGAATGTTCCTGTTGCAGGATCACTGGAAAAGAGAAGCAAAGTACCAACTTGAGTCCAACTTCAGGTAGGTTATCAGAACTAGCTGAAGTTGGACTCAAGTTATACTTTGCTACTCTTCTGGAGCATAAAGAATACATGCTTTCTCTCATTCCTTATTATTACAGCCTTCTAAATCTTTCCCTGCGAAGAAAGTAAGACACTGTATATGGGGAGGAAAAGGGAAAAAAATATCCTTTGTAGCTGTGTTTCAAATGCTCTGTGTAAAAGCTGACTCAGTTCTAATAGAATACTATTTAACATCTCACACTCTCCTTTTTTCTATCATTTTCATCATCTTTTAATGAATCCATTCTGATGTGTGATTCAAACTGTCTGGACACTACTTTGAGTCCTTTCTGTAAATTTTAATAAGTTATCCTGGAGTTCCTTCTGTAAACATTAAGGCAGTGTTAACCAGCATTTCATATGGTCTCTGTGGCAACATTTCAGAGCTATTTTTAGGCCCACAGTCTTGAAGATTGGTGTGCAGAATTCATCATCACTTTGCTCCAGGAGGTTTTCTTGTCCAATAAGATTTTAAATTCTACAACCTCTCCGACAAGCAATCTGGTACTTGATGTTCCTTATGACTCCAGATTTTTAACTTGTGCCAAATGTAAATGTTCCTTGCTATGATATAAGCAATGACCTTTCTCACAAATGGCATGCAGAAAGATCTGTTTCCTTCTAGTTTGCAGATTTGTTTATTATTATTTTTTTTTACATTACTGTGCTTCTGTTCAGCCTTTTCTTCACCTAAGTCTGATTTTTATTCTGTTTTCCCAGAAGTCATGTTTTCAATACATCTGAATAGTCTCCTGTGCCTCCTCTGGATGCTCTCCATGCTCTTCAACTGGTCTTCTCTTTTCTTTTTTTTTTTTTCCCTGACATCTATTATATAATACAAGAAATGGATATTGACTAGTACTGAGTCAAGAGGAACTTTTTCTCTAAAGAAGTCTTGATATTGTTTATGTACTCCTATAAAATGTTATGTACTCCTACAAAATGTTTGCCATTTTTGCAATAGCACAGTGCTGCTCAGCTTATGATTGGATAACACCTAAGGAACCAGACCTGAAAGATTTCTGCAAAAACAATTGTTCCTACCTTACATGTTTTACTTTATTCTTGCTCAAGTCTGGAGTATTTGTACTTGTTCTTTAGGAACTACATGCTCTTCCTCTTGTCAAGGTTACTTTGGACTCTGCCTTCCAACAGTTCTGTGTCATCTGTGTCATTCCTGAACTAGTGTCATTGGTCTCTTGAGTAAATTCCTGTTACAGCACCCAAGCTACTGAAATTTGTCTGGAACAGCACAGGACTAATAATGACTCTCCAAGTCTTGCTTCTTACAAGAGTTCATGTTCCATCTAGATATTTTTGAGATGAGAAAGGTGTATTTTTGAATTAAAATAAATATGTATATAAATAACGTGAAAGTTTTTTGTGAGAATCTATTTTGTTGCCATTTCTGGTCACCTGCTGTCCATAAGGGGGCAATATATGGCCAGAAGAACTGATCTCCTGAACTGCAAGAGGGTTTTCAGGATGCAAATTTCATCTATCTTTGCCTTTCCTACTAGAGCACCTCCTCATCACCTGAGACTGAATGTGAAGGATTCTAACCCTGCAGCACTATCGTTTTCAAAACAGCATTTTTTTTTTTTTTATGACTGCTGAGAAGCTTATTTCATTTTGTACAAATTATAGTTTTGATTGGGGCAGTGGTGCTATATTTAGCTTTTGCTTTCCTGTAGAGGATGAAGAAAACAAAGGGCAACAAATACTGTCTTTCCAACAAGTTGCATCAAGAACCAGTATAAAAATCCTGTTCAGTTACAGTTATATAATTTCAGTAGAATACATTTATCAGAACTGAATGAGATTTCAGGTGGAATCTCCTCTCAGTGGTAATAAAGGTGAAATTCTAGATTGGCTTACCAGCCTCTATGCACCTTTGCACTCTCACAGTGGCACTCTGTACAGTTCCTATGTGACTCTGTCATTCCTTGACAGAGAGATTAGGCTGACCCTTCACACAAGGTGAAGAAACCTGGTAGCCAGTTCCTCCAGTGCCCCCCAGATGGTATTAGCCTGGATACGATGTTATGGCCACAGCCTATTTCTGTTACCTGTACCATGGTCTCAAAGAAGGATATAGCTGTGCACTGCCAACAGCACTTAGGGCTTCTGCTTGTGCTGGCCATGGTTTTTAGGTTGTTTTTGGTGTGGTCCTATGCAAGAAAAGACACTGTGATGTAAGACAGTGAAGAAGGAAAGTTCATGCAGAGGAGGTCCCTGCAGTCTCACCCTCTTTTCTATTAGGCACCATCTGACAGATGTGACTTATAAGTCAGTCTCCAAACAAGTCACTAAGCTGAGGACAGTGAAATGGAAACCAGGAGTTGCAGCTATTGAGCGAATTTCTCAGAATCTTTGGTAAGCTCCATATTCTACCATATGAAAATCCACTTTAAACAGGTCGTACTATTTAAGTATCTTGGTGGCATGGTACTGTTTCTGCACACACACCAGTAGTAAAAAATAACTTCACAATGCTGGTGACTAAAAGTCATTATCTTCTATAAAGACCAGCTTCCCAATATCATTCAAACACCAGACTATCAGAGTCATCTGTCAATATTTCTTTTGGGGAAATGAAACACAGCATGACACAGGAATGGTGTTACAATAGTCTTTCCATGGAGCTCATACCTCGGTATGTGCCATAGCACTGGTTCCCTGGGCCTGGGATGGGCTATCCAGCAGCTGTCAGTTTTATGCCCCAGGGATTCAAGAATGTAAAAAAATATTTACCTCCACAGTGTATCTTATCCTCTCTGTACAGCCTCAGCCTCTTTTTCTGCTGTACTCCACCTCCTTTCTAAGCAGCAGCAATCACCACCAGTGGAGTTCAAACTTACTGTATGTGACTTTTCTCTTACTGCACTCATTTCTGAATGGTCTCAAAAAATCAAATTTTAGCTGAGGCAGGGGGTATACTCTGTGCTGGCAGAAATTGAGTTCTGTTGTGATTTTGGCTGAGATAGTTTTCTTCATAGTAGCTGTTACAGTGCTGTGTTTTGGATTTATGAAGGAAATAGTGTTGTTAAGTTGTTGCAGAGCAGCACTGCACAGAGCCAAGAACACTTCAGCTTCTCTTGCTGCTCTGCCAGCAAGGGACTAGGTGGGCACAAGTAGCAGGGAGGGGACAGAACCAGGACAGCTTACCTAAACTTGCAAAGGCATGTCCTGTACCATGCAGTCATGTGGAATGATTAAAAAAGGAGAAAAAAAGGAGGAAGAGGGCCTCTTGAAGTGATGCTGTTTATGTTCCAAAGAAATCACTAGGCACCATACTTTCCTGAAAGCACAATCTCTGCTGATGCAAAGTAGTAGCCTTGCTTTGCTTTGCTTGAATATGTGCTTTAACCAGCAAACTGCCGTTATCTCAATTCAGGAGTTCTTGCACTTTAACCTTCCTGTTTCTCCCTCATCCCACTGCTGGCAGTGAGCGAGCAGATGTTGTGCTGAGGGGCCTACCAGGGCCAGCCACCAAAGCCCCCAGGACAAGATGGGGATTTATGTTCTCCTGGCTCAGTCTGATCCTTTAGCCCCAGTAAAATCCTACGCTGGGAACTGTTCCTTCTCAATGGGCCTCACACCTTTCTCTATCTGCACATGGGAGTCCAGATGTCAGGCCTCAGGAGTGCTTGGCCTGAGATTTCTTGACCAGCCCAACATGCTGCCCCTGCTTTGGCTGCAACAAGCCATAGCAGATGCTATGCACAGCACAGAAGATGCTTTCAGCATCTGAAAGTGTGTTGTTAAACTCTGATGTGAGTACACACAGTTCCCTAAGTGGCCTCATAACTCCTCACTTCAACACACTCTGACCTTTAGGGTCAAACATGGCTTTAGAATTAGAGTTAATAAGAAGACGACTAAGAAAAGGGAAGAGGGAGATAGAGTGATCTAAAATTCTAAAACTGAAAAGACTCTTCCCTCATGAATTTGATATGCAAGATAGATGATTCTCAAAAAAAAAAAAAAAAAAAAAATCAGATAAAAGAAAGTAGCCTGGGATGAGTCTGTAGCCTGATGCACTAGAACCACAAGCAGGTGAGAAAGGATAATACAATTGATTATTCTGCCAAATAGAAATGTCCATCCTTTAGTTGTGCTGCTTGCAGAGAAAACAGCTGTTTTTTTGTTGTTTTTTTTTTTAATCAGAGTTCCTTTTTTTTTTTTTTTTTAAAGTCAGTAACCAGCATGACACAAATTGTACTGTTTTTTGAACTACTCACATTATGTGATACTGAATAACCCAGCCAGTAGAAAACCACAGGCTGACTTCTTAGGGAATGTCTTCATTATTAATCTAGACAATTTCTCTCTAAAGAAGTTTATAATGGGATTGTTCCTCAAGTAAAGCAGTGAAGAAGGCAAGCTGCAAGACTTCTTATTTTCTTGACCCTAAAATATATTATATTCTCATCCCTCCAGACATTTTTTAGCATCACAGTGTGGTTCTAAACATCTGAATTGTTATTCTCCAAAACTATCTTGTTAAGGCTCAGTTGTTAAGTAAAAACTTAGCCTCCTAAATGCAAAATTATCTAAAACCTTAAACTCCTAAGTGCAAAATCCACTGAAATCTATTGCGTTTGACTTACAATAAATTATTTACCTGCTTCAAAAAACAACTATTTCTCTCTCCTGTTCTCTAACAATGCACAAATGATAACTGATGCAGTTATTCTATGAAATCTCTGCTAAACTTTTACTGAAGTCAATGTACTTCCTGCCTTGATGGGCACCCCAAAAAATAGGTCAAGAGCCAAAACCACCTTGTCCTCTTATTCTTCTGTATTTATTTATATATAAATATATATGATGTGGAATACCGATAGCAAACATTTTAAACCAAGACAAGTGTCCTCTTAAGCTGCTTTCTAATCACCTGTGAATCATTCTGGAAGTGGAAGCCAAGTAAGTGGCTTTCATGTCACAATTTATTTCACGTAATAGGGTTATTAGCAATTTATGATATTCTTGATCTCTCTTCATTCTTCTGTGGCAGGCCTATGCCACTGTATTTACAAGGAGGGTTATTTCTAGATCTAACATATAAAACCATTTTAGGTTGTATCACTTAAAAGGTTAGTGTTTACCAGATGCCAGAATATTTTGAGAAATTTCCTCCCAAAGAAAGCTTTGGCCCCCTCCATCACACAAATCAAAAGATGCCTCCTCAAAGAAAATGCTTTCTACTCTGGCTTTGGTATTACATTTCATATTCTCCTTTCCATCTGTTTCACTTGGCATTACTACAATTATAGGCCAGCCATGAACATATGTTCAGCTGGGCCAGAGCACAAAGGGTAAAGCATAAGTTTTATTGAACTTCAGGAAGCATTTTCATGAATGATCATCCTTGTTTCTGGCCTTGAAACTCAGAGAAATGACAAGGCACTGTTTTTTTTTTACTACTTCTGAGCCACGTGGACCGATCACTGTCATTTTGAGGGGAACAAAAGAGAAGAAGCTCATTTCAATCACATGGCAAACAAAAGAACGACCTCACAGTTTCATCCAAGAGGTTCGTCTTTCAAAATCAGACTGAAGCCATTAGAGAAAGAGCTATTCAGAAACTCTTCCCTCTCCTGCAGAATCTGTCCTCTAATTGCTTGTATCTCCTTTAAGCCATAGTAAGACCTTGATAATAACAGACTAGACTAGCTCCTGTTCTAACCTGGCGTCAACAGCACTCTATTCCCAAATGTTCAGACATTCAATGTCTACAGCAGGCAGTACAATAATATTAAACTATGAAAATAGTTAGGAAGTATCCTACCAGCAAGAGCATTTCTTTGAAGGTAGACAAGTCTGGCTTTTGCTGAAGAATAGCTTCTGTATTTTCTGTGATTTTTACCCTTTAGTCACTCCAACTATCTGTATGAAAAGGGCCTTTTCACTGGAAATGGAGTGTTCAGAAACTGCACTTCAAAACATTATCACAAAATGTTTCTGTATACTGTAAACATTTCCAACCCGCATACATACATGCTGCTGCTCCTGCTTTGTAATAACTTCTGCATGAGGAACGCCCATTTTTGTAAATAAAAATAACACTTGCACGTGAAAAATATTTGCTATTTTTTAGAATATTTTGATTTCTGGAAACAGACTCCCCGCTGCATAGGGCCTTCAAGTCTCCTAGCTAACAACGTCTCTCTCCCCTTGGACTAATTTTAGCTATTGTCACTTGAAAGTTTTAATGGGTTTCAGCCACCTACTGCCTTAACGCAACTTTTCCAGCCCCTCTTTACCACTCTGCCTGTTCATACATCTGAGGAATATAAATAGTTTTATTTGGAAGATGGTCACTGGAGATGGAGGTGGAGAGACTGGAATCATCTGAGAGTAAATAGATTGTTAATTCCCTTCTGAGCACTGAGCTGCTGATTCACTCCCAATCAGATCCCACACAGCCCGGTCTGAGTCAGCCCAGAGGGTGTTGAATAGTCAAGAGCAAAGACAATTCAGAAGATAATGGTTCTGCAAAGACCAAAACAGCAAAATGATTCAGAAGGGGTACTAAAAGAAGAAAAACATATACTGCAGAGAGGGGGAAAAAAAAAAAAAAAAGGAAATAAAAATGGAAAAGCATCCCCTGTGCTGCCGCCCTGGTGTGGGAAACAAAGGTGTTCATGGAGCTCAAAGAAGAAACAGGTGAATGAAAGGAGTGGATGGAAGAGGAGAAAAGACAGAAATAGTGTTAGAATGAAATCATCAGGGAAGAACCAAAAAGGAAAAAGAGCGTTGGCAGAAAATGGGCTCAAAGCAAGGAAAACTTCCAGGTGTCCTCAGTTTAGCCATCAATTTCCTTTTCACATAAACATGCACACAAAAACTCATAGCCAAAATTGTTGTAACATACATGTCCATGGGGAGGAAACAGCAGATGTGTGGCTCCATGGTCAAAGACTTTCTAGCCTTTTCAGAGCAGCAAGCATGAGATAAAAAAAAAAAAAAGTCGAATCTCATATGAGAAACAGACACCCCAGAAAGCACATTCACCCAGATTAAAATCAGTCTTCTCCCTTTGTATTTCCTGAAAATTCAGCAGGGAGTGTAAATCTCCTGACTTGAATGCTCTGAATCAACCTGTGGGACACTGCCACAATGTTTGGCAGCTGTGTCACTTCCCTCCCTCCTCACACCTCATTCATGCAGAACAGGGTAAGATGCTGCAGTGCCTCCTGCGGCAGTGAGCTCGTGCCTTGCTTGGAGCACATCTCACATCTCTAGTACACCCTGCCACAGTAACACAGCCTCTCTAGAGCTTCCCATTTTAAAATAGTTTGTGTATATTTAATCTCCTTAATTTTAAGGAGACCATAGTGAAGGTCTGTCAACAAGAAGACAGAAGCAGATTGTTAAAGAGAGAATATATTGACTTGCACCCTGCAGATTCAACACACAGCAGTGGTTGAAATATAAGCACATGTTAGTGGTGCTGATCCCAGAGACTGAGGACAACATAATTTAAAATTATGTCCCTGGGTACTATTGTCTGTGCAGAGCTTTATGATGATGCAAGGCCTATATGACCAAAGTTCTGAAGCTCTCAGGTACACGTGGGAAGAGTGTAGAAAAGTGGTTACCAAGAGGATAATTCAGCTTTCAGACCTCTGTGTGCTCTCCTCAGTCTCCTCAGTGACCAAGGAGCCACCACACTTGCCTCCCAGCCTTTTCTCCTCAGCTGGATGATTAAAGGTAGGAGGGGATGAGCCCAAGTCTACATCCTCAATTTAATCTGAAATAGGTGTTCAGGTTAGGTTGCATGAGCTCTTCCAAGTGTACATATTAATCATTTATACTTGAACACAAATGGCAATTTCAAGCAGTGGAGATGTGAATGCCTGCATAAAAATTAATCTCACCTCATTCCTCTAGGAAGCTAAGATAAACTAAGCATCACATCTAAGTCTACAGCGTACTGTTCTAACACCCCAAACTGATGGAAAATAAAATTACAAGTTCTGGAATAACATACATAATGTCATCCTCTTTGACAAAGTTTGTTCAGGTGAGACTGTTCTGCTTTGTTTTTGCTATGTATTCCCATTAGAAGAGGCAAACTCTGCTCTTCACACTTTGAACCTTGCGATGGCCTAGACCTCCTCATGACTGAGGAACAATTTCTAGGGTCTCACCCCAGCTTCTGTGGAAGAAGTATCTTGTGTAATGGAGAGAGTTATTAAATCACTGAGGCTCCAAAGTAGGCATCCAGAAGGGATACTGACAATCAACAAGCTTTCTGTGCCACCAATACAGTACCTGCCCTCACGCACATCTGTGTTTCTGAGGTACGATTCTCAGTGGAGGGAGTTAGTAGCAGGGAGAAAGAACGTAGCTCTTCTGAGGCGATCCTAGTGCTCATTTCATGGGACAGTCACACCTAAATCATTCAATATCTTTATCGATGACATAGACTACAGAATCGAGTGCACCCTCAATAGATTTGCAGACAATACCAAGCTGAGTGGTGCAGTCAACATGCTGGAGGGAAGGGAAGCAATCCAGAGGGACCTGGACAGGCTGGGTAAGTAGATCCACGTGAAACTAATGAGGTTCAACAAGGCCAAGTACAAGACGTTGCACTTGGGCTGGGGCAATCCCAGGTATTTATAGAAAATGGGGGAAGATCTCCTTGAGAGCAGCCCTGCACAGAAGGACTTGGGGGTCCTGGTAGAAAAGAAGCTGGATATGAGCCAGCAGTGTGCACTTGTAGCCCGGAAGGCCAACTGTGTTCTGGGCTGCATTAAAAAAGGGGTGGCCAGCAGGGAGAGGGAGATAATTTTCTCCCTCTACTCGGCTCTTGTGAGGCCCCATCTGGAGCACTGCGTCCAGGCCTGGGGCCCCCAGCACAGGAAGCACATGGAGCTTTTGGAGTGGGTCCAGAGGAGGGCCACTGAGATGATCAGAGGGCTGGAGCACCTCTCCTATGAAGAAAGGCTGAGGGAACTGGGCTTCTTTAGCTTAGAGAAGAGAAGGTTCTGGGAAGACCTCATTGTGGCCTTCCAGTACTTCAAGGGAACATATAAACAGGAGGGGGAATGGCTGTTTACAAGGGTGGATAGTGATAGGACAAGGGGGAGTGATTTTAAACTAAGACAGAAGAGATTTAGATTAGACATTAGAAGGAAGATTTTCACACAGAGGGTGGTGAGGCACTGGAACAGGTTGCCCAAGGAGGTTGTGGATGTCTCATCCTTGGAGGCATTCAAGGCCAAGCTGGATGTGGCTCTGGGCAGCCTGGTCTGGTGGTTGGCAACCCTGCACATAGCAGAGGGGTTGAAACTAGATGATCAGTGTGGTCCTTTTCAACCCAGGCCATTCTGTGATTCTGTGAAATAATCCTCTGAAGAGAATTTTTTGGGATTCATGTTGTTCTGCAAAAACAGAGGGTGCTGGAGGAACAAAAGATTTGAAATAATGCACTGCAGATATTGGTGAGGAGTTTCTACTGAAACACTGTCATTGTCTGTGACATTTCTGGAGGGTGAATATTGGTGCAAAGAATTGAAATTCATAATTTGGCAAATAAGGGCTACCATCAGTAGCTTCACAACTCCGACATGTAACAAGCTGTCAAGGCCTTCCCTCATCCATCACCACCTCCTGTGCTTGAGGAAGTCCACACCTATACATGTTACTGTTCAGAAACTACAGCACCAAATGACTGCATATATGGAGCCTAATGTTTTGAGGCTGGAAGAAAATTCTGGTGTGGGATATGCTAAAGATGCACAGTGAAGCATATCCGCCTAAGAATAGAAAGACTGAAATTGTAGGTGAGTTTGGGAAAGCATGGCATCTCTTAATTGCTTCTGGCACACGTACACCCATTGCTAGCCCTACTGATGGAGACAGTGAGTGTGTTAACTGCAAGGAGCACTGTTCCTGATCCAGCAGGGTTAAGAAGCCACAGTGGAAGAGGTCTACAGATGTCAGAAACACTGGGCAAGTGTCCAGACAGTGAGGTGCCATGGAGCACAGGCACTTGCATGCTTCAGCCACTTTGGGGAGCAGCCTTGTGCTTGAGTGCCTTCAGAGGCTTCATAGCCTGCCAGAGAGAAACACGTGGTGAACTTGGTGATGCTATATCTTGAGTTTTGCTGGGTAAGTGGAGGAAAAGCTGTCCACAGATTTAAGGGGTCAAGGAGGTTCTTCCTCTCCTCCCTCTTCTGAAAATGAGTGAGACAATGAAGAGTGCTTTCAGCACAGTAGCACAGAGGAAACTACTTTTGATTTTAGACATCCTATTTTTACCTCTTTCTGAGAACACCAGTTAGATCAAAATTACTCCAGGGGATACAGCAGTAGAGACAAATTTTCCCACCCCATAAATATCAAGGTGAAAAAATAGAGCTAACACAAAAAAGACACAGGAAAGTGCAGGACAAGTGGTAAAAAAAAAATTTTTCCCTCTAAAAGATACTGATTTTCACTGGCATAAGAAAAGCATGTTTAAAATGAGCTATTTTGTTCAAAATGTCTTATTGTGCTCACATGAGTATTTCTGGCAAATTAGGGCTTTTAAAACAGTGAATTCACTGCACTTCATCTGGTATCATCTAGTAAGTGGCTGATTGGTACAATGAAGGAGAACACCAAGAAACACATGGACCATAAAAATCTCTAATACAGCAAATATTACCTATTTTTACATGACTGCTATTGCTCGTAGGCTGGAACCTGCCAGAATTAATCACTCCAAGGAGAAGATGAAACATTTCAGCTCCTCTTCTTTAGAAGAAAGCAACAGGAGCCTGCTTCAAGCAGTTTTCACAAGAAAAAGACACACAAAGGTGGAACTGCCCTCCTTGGCTTAGGACTGCTGGCTGCTGGTGTGGTGTCACAGAAGCCCTCCAGGCCATCATGCTGCCTGTGTCTGCAACAGACAGAAGGGCAGCAGATTGCTGCTTGTCTCTGAATTCAGATAGAGATGACAACTCTTTGCAGACTACCCTCTTCATGCCTTACTGCTCTACAGGCCCCGTGCAGTCCTTGCTTATCTTATATGGATGGCTCAGATCCACAAGGGCAGTACAGGGGCTCTAGTGGTGCCTGGGCACCTCTCTCACAGTCACATTATATGCTTTGCTCTGCTGCCTAACCCCTTGCTCCAGGACCTGAAGAGATTTTTCTTGGATGCTCTGCCTGCAAAAATCCTATGCATTCACTCACTGTTAAATACAACTTTGTAGCTGATACAGGAAAAGAAATGGAGGTATGTGAAGCTTTTGAAAATTCTACAACAGAAGGAAACACACTTGATTTTTTTTTCTTTGCTTCAGAGTGCTTTTGGTTCTACATTTCTTACATTGAATATGACATCCATTTTGTAATTTACATGCACAAACATATGCCTTACTTCAGTGGACTGTTTCCACTAGAGTTTTATCTGTGCTTTAGCGAGTTGCTTAATCAGTGGCTGAAGGTTAATACAGAAACACTGATTCATTATATAAAAATAATCACTAAAACCTTAGCAAACTAAGAAGCTGCTAATTGGTTTCTGCCTATTTGCGCAGATAGGATTTAAGACAAAAACTGTATATTTGCAAAACATTTTGCAATTATTAAGAAGAAATGACTGGACTTGCCTTAACTTATTATGTTTCACTGCAGAAATGATGTTTGCCTTTACTGATGTTGTAATTGACTGTGTCCAGGTTAGGTGCAAAGATTTTCCTGGCAGTAAATAGCTTAATGTGTTGGCAAAACCTTACAAGCATGATTTTCAGCAGCGCACAGTTTGGTGACATAGTTTTAGTCTGTGTATATGCTTGACAGATGTGGACCTGGAATATTACTGAGTTTTTATTTGGAAAAAAAAATATTAAGAAGGAATAACAAGCAGATTTTTTTATATATATTCTGCCCAGAAGGCAAAAGGATTTTGTCTGCTAACAGCATTCATTTTCTGAATCAAAATGGGCTGCCTCAGGAGAGGACAGGAATGCAGATACCACGTGTAACTTGAGAAGCTTGCGCCTTAATGTGAAGACAAGTGGAGATCCAACTAAGGCTTGGAGGCAGGAGAGGCAGCAGAGAACTCTACAGGAAAAAAAGAAAAAAAAAGAAAAAGAAAAAAGGGGGAAAAAAAAGGGAGAGAGAAACAGGAAATGAAGGCTCAATCAAGTTCATAAAATTAGTGCTTTGAGAAAAATCCATATCTATTATGAGCCTTCATCCAGAAAAGGCCAATCTCGAACATGTAGTCCAAGTGTCTCTAGCTTGGAATTTTAGTTTTGTTGCACTGATTAAATCCATTATACAGGGAGGTTGTCTTATGACATGAAGTAATGCTTTACATACCTCTGGAAAGCAAATGATTGGCTTTTAGGAATCTGAATCCAATAGGTGCAAGACATTTGATCATCTAGAAACTTCAGTAGAGAAAAGAAAGACAGATTTCCTTCCTTCTACTGTATAATATTTCAGTATGCTGGATACTTCTCAAGGGAAGATACTCAAGGTTGGTGCTATTTCTAGCAAAGTATACTGGTTAATAGGGCAGTCTCAAATGGGAACACTCATGGCTCTTGCTTGTCTCTCATTCCTGCTGGTGCTGCTGGTCCTAGAAGATCTTGCTCTCTGCTCCACAAATGTCAGCTCTCCAACATGCCTCAACTCTGAGACAGGCACAAAAGCTGCCAGTGCAGCTCTTGCTTGTATTTTCAGCACTGTCTGTGAGTGCTGAGCCACTGTGCTGCAGATGAGAAGGGAAGTCCTCATCTCCTATTAGATGGGGCTCCCTCACAACTTCGCAATCACTGGAAGAACCATATGCCAGTAAGTCAACAATAGAGCTGCTCCGAGATGTATTGTGCTCTCCCTGCATACATGGAGCATGGGGAGCCAGGGGCCACTCACAGGCTGTCCCTCCTGCTAATCTAGTTGCACAGATTATGAGCACTGCCACTTTTCCACGCTGTTTTTCTTTCTAGTGGGATGTTTGGCGTAGGAAGCACTGTGAAGAATCTGCGTGGCTTTGGAACAATTCCTTCTTGCAGCAATTTCACATCCAGTTCCAGCTCTCCCACTGAGATCAGCCAGCTACCCCACATAGCCTGAATCAGGTTCTAATCCTGCCACATCATCAGTCTAAATGGGGAGAAAAGAACACGTACTGGATTGGCTAAGCTGTCAGTTGAAATAGATGGAACACTAGAACATTACAAATGTTTAAGCAGTAAAGTGAGGACAGGATAAAAATGGTTTTAGAAACCAGTGCTGAGAGAGAAAAGGAGCCCTTAAAGAACCCCAAGAGCACAATACATCATATCTACAAGGGAGAAAAATAAGCTCTAGGAAAGGAAACCATTTCATCACAATGATAAAAGCAACTGCATTAGCGTGATTGTCTGCAGACTTCAGCATCAAAATTAGGCCAAATCATTTCTTCTACCAGGACTGTGAAAGAGTAGTTTCCTCAACAAGAAGAATATGTTTACCTAGTATTCTTTTGTGATGTTCATTAGTGAGCCATTACAAAAAAAAAGAGCACTAATTTTTTTTTCTTTAAAGCCAGCACTTGCCACTGTAATAGCTGAAGCCTCCCATGAGCCATCAATTAGGAGGTCAGCACATTAGCAGAGAAATCCAATTCTTATAGTCTGGTAATGCTCCTGGGTTTGCAGAAATGTGCAAAGCATTTCCTCTTCACTTGTGTTCCCAAGTGGCTAACCTTCATAATATATGTTACAGGTTGTTGAGAGCTAGGAATTTGTGCTGGAAACTGAAGTTGGATCCTCTGTAGCAACATGGGGATGTAGCAGCCTCTAACAGCTCTCTCATTATAGGTCATGGGATTGTAGCATCCAGATGAGATTCCTCAAAAGAAAGTGCATAAATAATTGGTTCAGGAGACCACTGAATAGCCCCTGCCCAGCAGAGCAGACTTTGAAGTCTAGACATAAATAATCTGGATAGCTAAATGATACTTAATACGACTGGATAATCGTTTGCATGTGTACAGCAGCTCAATATGTGGATAGCTTTTACTTTCAGAAAGCAGTCTGAATGTACCAGAGCTTCTGTACCACATGCCAAGCAGTGAATAGATAAGGCTGAACAGCTGTAAGGACTGAGAAGCAAATGTGCTTGAACTCCACCAGCTCCTGCTGGTGGCCACCCAGGAGGACACATCAGAGGATCCATGGGAAGTGAACAAGGAGAAAATGCCTGGCAAAGAAGTAGAAATATGATAGTAAGTGTGTTTCACACAAGGAGGTTAATATGGTTAGTTGTGAGTTCTCTGCTTTACCTAAATCATCACATTGAAATGCTGTTGCATTGAGCAGGACTGCTCCAAACTCCTTACTAAACCCCAGAATTGCTCATGTTTTTACCCCCATAGTCTGGCAAAGCTTTGCAAACAGTAGAGCTGCTCTGAGTATGAACCTCTCCCTGCATACACGGAGCATGGAGAGCTTCCTCACATCTCTCCTCATTCTGCAAAAATGCATCTCTTCCTCCTTGTGAGTTCAGAGGTTGATTTTGTTAGTTTGTTTTCCTTTCTTTCTTGTCTCTGATTTGCCCGAAGAAAGACACTCTTCTGCTGCAAACCTCTTTGTGCCTTGGATACTACTGTGGATTATCATTTTCTTACACATCCAACTAAGCCAAGCAAAAGCAAGAACTGAGGAATGGGATCATACTGACTTTCTCTACTGAGTCACGAGGAAGCAGTGACACGGCTCTTTTAGATATTAGCCATCTGCTTCATCCAAAGCATTGATTTTGGTCTTTTAACTTAATTTCCCTGTCCATGATTGGAAATTTTTCCAATCCATGATAGTGAAATACTCTTGCAATAATTGAAGAGGAAAATAGAATTTCAGTTCTTCTTTCAAACAGACAGACCACATGCATCCCCTTTTGCTTCTGCTTCTCTGTGTCATGGCCAGCAAGTACTATTCCACTCGGAAGCCGTGCTCTGAGCACAAGCAGGAGAAAGAGCCTGAAAACTAAAAATTTTACAAATCTTCATACCATGGAAAGGGCACCAGCCCAGACTCATTATAACTAGAATATGGATTAGAACTGAACATGCCTTAAAGTGTTAAGATCAGCATCTTCTATTTCTTGTCCATTTAGGACAGACATAAATTTGTTTAATGTCTACAGTTCAACATTTTGCTTCCAATTTTTGAGGGCACATTACACAAATCTTTTTCTTTAGGAATGCATCAACAAATTCAAGCCCTATGCCTTCTCTTAATTCGCTCCCTACAAGAATGTTCTGGGCTTTCAATTATTAACTGGCTGTTGGCTGGATTTCCTATCTGTGTCCTTTGCTTCTTGCCACATAAAATTCTCCCTGATTGTGCACCTGAAAAACATTGTGCTCTGCCAGCTCACAGAGAAAGTAAAAACATAGGAGAAACTAGCGACTTGGATTTACAAGCCAACAGAGAGAGATGATGAGAAGATACTTTAAAGAGATAAACATCTATGCAAATAGTATCATGGGCCTAAAAGATAGATGGATTTTGTCTTCAGTAGCAGCTGATCTCAGTTTTCATTCAAGTAGTTGGAATTGATAGTATGGAGAAAGAAAATTGGAAGGACTAAAAAACATGATTTTTTTTTTTTTTTTTTTTTTTTTTCAGTTTGGGCTTGTAAAATCTGTAGAGGGTATCAGAAAGATAAGGAAGAGGAAACATTTTGCACAAAATCAGTTTTTGTACCAGACTTGAGATAAGACCAGAATGGTGAAGAGAGTCTATATATCAAGAATATGCAAGAGTTCCCCAGGAGCTGAAATTTAACTGTGTAAGTCTGACAGCAAATAAAGTATGTCCCAGAAATGACTGTGCTAAAAAGAGCACCAGTGAGAATTCCAGATACTACAAGATGCTAGAAAAATATGTATCACTATTCAGGCTTAAAGCAACAGAAGCTGAGATTTTAAATCTGGATATCCTTTCAGAGCCCTAGGCTTTACTGATAGAGACCTAGGGGAAAAACTGGGAGGTTATCAAGACTGTGGTCTGGAACTGTGCTATGAAGCTTAGCCATAGTATTTCCTACTTCTCGGTAATAATTGCAGATGTCTGTTATCCACAATGGCACTTTATTGTAAACTATGGGTGCAGTTAATTCAGTTTTATTTGTTTCTGTTGTCACAAGTCTTCATCTTTTGGATTATAGAATATCCGCTATTTTTAATACAATCTCTAGAGATTCTGTTCCTCTCATAGCACACAAATATTGCTTTTAAATAATTTTAACACAAATGCTGTTCTGTGTTGGAAATATGAGAACAGACACTGGTAATCATAAATAAACTCACAGCATCCCAAAGAAAGTTTAATGAGTGTTTTCTACATGCAGAATCGTTTCCACGTCTCTTGAGCAAGACAGTTGTTGGGAAGATTGTCTGAACACCTTTCTGCAAGTTCCTAGGAGTCAGGCCATAAGACTGTCAGTACACTTTCTGATATTTTATACCCATATTTATGGAGCTGGACACATATGCTGTCCAATAGGAAGTAACTCTACTGGTAAACAAGAGGAATTCTCTGGATTGCTTATTTTCTCTTTTAAAATGGACACACATTGCCCTCTGTAGCAGCCCCTTTACTTGTAGGTTAGTAGAAGGTTATACAAGATAAGTACAGCTTCTTGTATCTAAGCTGTAACTTTCATGTATCTTCTAAATTATTCATTCTGTAGAATTTTTGTGGTCTGTTAGTGATTATGAAGATGCTGAGAAACTACACTTCTTTATCAAACTGAATTTTCTTGAGCGCCTGTTGCCCAACCAAGCCTTGATAGTCATCCCAGCAGTTTGTTTCGGGCACCCATTTGTTTCTGAATAATGTGTACTGAACTATCACCTGCTGACACCTTCTGCAATGGCTTTTGGCTTGGGAATGAAATAAAATACAGCTTGCATAATGTGGTCAGGAGAAATCCTCACCGGCTTTTCTGGGTCCTCTTTCAAGAAACTATCCTGCAATTATGTTAGTTGTGGCATTCCTCTGCATGTGTGTCAGATGGGGGACTTCTTCAGTCCTGACATACTGTTAAGGGTGACATTTCAAGTTAGTGCAAATTTACTTTTATATATTATATGCCCTAAGAATTGCAGCTGGCTTCTCTGATTATGTGCATTTCTTTGATTTGACTGCCACCAATTACAGAATCACAGAACCAGCAGGGGTTGGAAGGGACATCTGGAGATCATGTAGTCCAACTCCTTGCTAAAGCAGGTCCTGTAGAATAGGTTGCACAGGAAAGCATAAGTGAACAAACTGCTGTGATAGGAGCATTTGGTATGAAAATCAAACCTGACTTAGCAATTGCCACCAATTTGTGTTGCATCCAAACCACAACAGGCAAAAAAGTATCCTTCCAAGTTTCAAAAAGTGTAAACAGTTCATGGAAGATGGATTACTGTGGAGATAGTAATCACACAATTTATATTTTCCCAAATATATCACCATTACAAAGGAAAATCACTGAGTGATAGAAGGTGATGGAGGCACAGGCTGGAGCCCAAATACATTCAGTGATGGATGGGCTGTGAGGTTGCCAACCAAGGGGTTGTGCTGTCAGATGACAGTGACCTTGCTGATCCCCAGTGTATAAATTCAGATGCTGACAGAGTCCAGTGTGGACTTATGCCTGGACTCCAGTTCAGCATATCTGCAAGACATGGAGAGCCAAACAAGGCTTTGTTGAGTTGTGTTGTGGAGCTGCTGGCAGCAGTTCTTGGTGCCCATCCCACGGCAACACCAGCTTTTCCCCAGCCCTGCTGGCTCAGGCAACTGGTGCACTTTCAAACACAGAGGTAAGTGGTGTCGAGACATGGCCCTGGTCAGCCAACAGGGAGCAAAGACTAGAGGGGTTTGCTGCTGAGAGACCAGGGCAGCAATGCTCTCTGCCCCTGGGACAGTTAGTGGCTATGGCCTTTCTCTCTTTTGCAGTTTGTAACACATTCTGTCCACCACAGCACCGGTGAGGGGAGCAGCTTCCTACTCAGTTCTCCCCTGCACACCTCACAGCTAAGGTCTGTGGAGATGCCATCGGTCTGAACTTGCCCATCTGTGGACAGTCAGGATGATGTGGTGTACATGACCTCCTGTCTCCACCAGCATTGCTATGGATGCATGCTCTGGTGGGCAAGGAAGAAACCGAGTTGTGCCATATGCAGGCAGCAGATAAAAGATCATCTGGTACTCAGTGAGATCAGACAGTGATTAACTCCAGTGTCCTGTCTTATGATTCCTTTCCAGATTTTCATATGTATGCACGTAGGCATGAGCATGTCCTAGAATTGTTACCCTGGAAGCATGGAATAATTCAGTATCATTTTAGTATGCAATGACCTCCACAGTCTTAGGCAGGTCTGAAAAAGAATCTCATGTAGCTCAAAACATAAGTTATTGGACTTGAATGTTCTCAGTCCTAAGGAAATGTTCTGCAAAGAGTTCTGGTGCCCACTCCTTCAGCTAAAAGGGACTCGCTTATGCACGTGAAGAGTTATTGTGGTTCCATTATTTTCAGTTTATTCTTGGAGGCTTACTTTTCCTTGTTTGATATTTCAGCAGTCATTTTCTCTAATTTTACCGGAGCTGAACAGATTTAAGAATATGATCCATACTGTGCACTGTGCTCACCTGTATGCTGTAGTGGATAATGCCTCACACAGCCATCATAGCCCTTTGTCCTGTGTTGTGGCTAAGTGCTGATACTCTCAAAAGCTAATCTGGGGGACATGAAGCTGATGTCTCCAAGCTCCCTTTGAAGATGGATTCTCCAAAAGGCAATTCACAGCATCCGCTGTGAACTGAACCCCAAGGTGACCACAGAGAGAGCTAAGAAGCTGAGCAAAGCTGCAAATTTTTCTGCTGCCTGCTCCCCCATCCTGTATCTCCATTATCCATGTCATTATCCAAGAACAGAGGTTTATTCTTTCTCAAATGTCACGAGAATGAGAGAGGCAATGTTTGCCATCATGGGGCTAGCTATAGAAACAGAAATAGGAAAAACTCATAAGCTCATGGCTGCTCCTCTGCACCATGCTTTACTCCAGTAGGGGCTGTCCTGCTTACAGGATCTTTTTCTGCCACTTTCCCCTTCTCTAGAGCCCTGGGCCGGAAGAAGAGAACTTCAGAGGCGCCACTAAGCCATGGGAGAAGACTTCTGCTGGGACAGGGTACAGCACTTTATTTTCCCAGCTCTTTGTCCGATGTGGAGAACACCAGCTCTCCAAAGAGGATTCACTCCAAGCTGCTGTCATCAAAGCCCTTTCTTGTACATGTGTCTTTTAACCATGTGTTACAGGTGTGGTAGCTTCCCTTACCTATACATCATGCATGCGGAGTTCCAGTTCCTTTTCACAATTTCCTTTGAAATATTTCTGAAGCTCATTTGAAACACAGTAGAAGGTTATATACAGTGTTTCTTTTCTGGGTGCTCCTGTCAAAAACGCAGAGAAGCACAGTTAGGCAGTGACAAGATATCCCTTAAGCTGCTGTCATTCACTGTAATACTGGTATTGTATACCACTGCTGTTCATACTGTATATGTAATAGTTAATCTCAGTTCTGTTTCATTGGGCCCATTTAAATCTGTACAGATATCATGCAGGCCAAAGCAGCTTCTTACCTTTGTCTCTGTCAAGGGTTTTATATCATCTTTGGTCAGTTATCTGCCCTTTCATCTCCTGGAAAGTGACCTTAAGTCATTCTAGCCATGGGCTGAGGTTCTTCATTGGGCAAGTTTCCAAACGTACTGTTAAATCTAACAGGAATAAGCTTTCATTGAACATAAAAAAAAAGTATAGCAGATGCTGAACTATAGAGGCCATCACTCATGAGTTCTGAAATTAAGTAATGACTTCAGGAATGGGGCATTGCTATCCTTTCCTAGGGAGTTACTTTCTGTGCTTTGATTTACCTCTTCTTCCACTGAAAACTGTTCTTATTTTTATGGTGATACGGCAGATCTCATCTTTCTCTGGCTGTTCTTTTCCATAATTCCCTCTTCCCTGGCCACAGATTCAAAGCACTTCTCTGCATACGTCTCAGTGCTAAGTGAATTAGATCCCAGACACTTCCTCTCCTAGATCCCCCACCACCTCCTCCAGACTACCTGCCCCACTGTCAGCAGAGACATTTCTGTTTATTTTTCTGAACTATGGCATTTTTCCCATTTCTTTATAAGCCCTTTTTTCTCCACCTTTGTACCTCCAGACCAGTAATGAGATACATTGTGCATAAAGTTTGGTTTTTGGCATGTTATTTATTCTCATTTCATTCAGTAGCTGTTTCCATTAACTTCAGGAACACAACTCCGTGCTCTGGAATCTTTTCTCTGTTATTGCAGTAACAGTATCCCACCCTGTCCCCTCTCCAACCTCTTCACACTGTGAAGCTGACTTTTCCCTCTAGCTGTTTGTGTTGGCACTTCAGGCAATGGCATTTCAGCCCCAGCATTCTTTCCAGATCAGGAACAGCAGGAAGTTTTCCTTCTGACTGCTTCTGGTAATTTTGTACAAGGTGAAAATAGAAGAGAGTGTGCTCTGAGCTCCCAAGCCAGCACCAGCACTGATTTACATGCTCAGAGTTATAGGTATAGACAGTCATTTGACAAATAGCATTTTGAAAATGTAAATATGCGCTTTTTTTTTTTTTTTTAACCCACCTTCTGTCATCTTTGAGACAAACAAAATGTCTCACAGGTGAGAGCTAGATCCCATGGCCTCTAGGTACATTAGGCTGTCAATCATTGTTTTTTGACATCTGCTGGTGAAATGTCAGTGAAAAAGACAGCTACCTCTTAGCAAAACATAAGGGATGGGCTCCTTTAGCTGAGATTCCCAGATTCCCAGCTGTAAATTAAAGTGTTATTTACTGTGTAGGATAGTAGAGTAACAAGATAGTGCACAACACTCTGAAATGGAATTGGGAATTTATTTTGTAGGCCTTGAAGCTGTTCCTATCCCAGCACTCCCACATGTGTGTATTCCAAAGCATCAGGATGTGTAGGCAAGTTTCCTGATGACTTAGCTTCCCAGTTTTGTGTATCTTTGCAGCTTCAGGCTGTTGTCCTGTTGAGAGAGTTGGAAGAACAGTGGCACATGCACAAGATAGTACTTCTGTTGTATTCCTCCTCCTACCAGAGAATGGGTCTTCAGTTGATGAGTCACCTGCGATGCTGTGGCTTTATCAGAGCATGGGATCTCTGGTATTGTAAACAGCACGTTCCTCTGTTTTTACCAGGTCTATTACTTACAGTTGTGTCCTCGGTTATGGATACAGGACACTCTTTTGACCCTTGCTCTATTGTTTCTTTGCATGTTATTGCAAGCATGTTTGCATTAACACTTCATCTCAGAAGTGTAGTGTATTTCTGTTACAGATCTCTGCACCTGTCAGTAGGTATCAGGATAGTTTGAGGGCAGTGATTTTCAGAAGCAACCATATGGTAGACTTTCTTGCTGCCTAAATGTAAACCCATGTCACATGCTAATGCAGCCCTCTTCTATTTTCATAAAACACTAAGTAGTATTTTATATTCTTTAAGAAGCCATACAATCTTAATACTTGTAGAAGGTGCTATGTCTGGAGAAGGATGGTATCCTCTGAACAATTGTCAAAAATTAATTTGGAGTAGTACCCTATTAGTAAACCACAGTTCTTGCTGGTCCACTTGCTGTGAAAAGCCAGAAGTGGCTTCTCTGCTGGGGCTTCACCCACAGTATAAAGCAGACATGTCTGCCTTTGAGATGAGACATGCCTGTACTGAAACCAACAAAACTCATTTCACATGCATACATAAGCCAGTAGTCCCTAGAGGGATAGGCACACTGGGCCATATGATGTCTCCAGCACAACAAAGGAATGCAATCATTTTCAGCAAACAGAAATGCCGGAGTACTGCAGTGAGTGGTAATACTTTCAATCTGTTAGCAGATCTTTCTTCATTCCTTAAGAAGATCCCTCTTTTTGATCTTCTGCTTTAAGCTTTTGGGAATTGTCACTAGGCCTCTCTTTATCTGAAAGCTGTTCCTTTTTTGCTGGTTTGTGTGTAAAAGCATATTTCTCGAACACTGAGCTCAAAAGACCTCATCTATTAGCTGCCAAGCTTCCAGAAAGTTTCATGATGAAGTCCTTGTGAGACATATGCTCCAAAGACCTTACACGAAAGATACCTGTTTTCTTTTACAACAGATAAAGGTTGTAGAATAAGTACTCTGACATTAAATATAGTGTAAGTAAATGAATTGCATGCAAAAAGTTTATAGAAATGTCATATTTTATTGTTTTATACAAAAGCATATTATCTTTATTAGTTGTAAATACAAAATTAGAATCATCTGCAGGATTTCACAGTAATTCATTTAATTTCCTGTTTTCTGTGTTATTTGACTTCTGTAGTACGACTATTAAAAGAGGGAAAAAGCATCAACTGCTTTTCTTTGAAGATGGTACAAGAAACTCAGGAAACTTAAATTTCAAAGATTTGCCAGTTCATAAGGGGAATATATTTTACCCAGTCCATCTACATTCCAAATAGTGAACTGGCTTTCAACAAAGCCATGGTGACAAACAGCCACAGTCTTTTTTTTTTTTTTTTCTTTTTAAAGGAAAGAAATAATGCTCTTTCCTTATGTTGAGGGCCAGGAAAAAGCAATACGTAATATGATTGTGTAACAGTGTCAGAAAATAGGCACCTGGTACCTTCAGTGCATCAAAATAGTTGAGGCTTTGCCCCTTCCCCTGCCACTTTCTTCCAGTCCCACCTCTACCCCAAAGTAAAGAGCAGGTCTTCATTGGTGAGTTCTCCATTAAAACACTGCAACAGTTTTACTTCCTCCACCCAAAATCTAGAGCAAGAAACCTTTTCTGCAACGAAGCACAAGTATGTTACAAGGGGCAGTGAAGCCATCATGTCAATTTTGCCCTCTGAAATATAGGAAAGGTTTTAGCTTGCAGCACAGAGACCTTCAGCAGTTCTGCCCTGTCCATGTGGAGTCCTTGGGCCTGTACGAACCATACTCTCACCCCATATAACACGAGATTGGGATTCCAAACATGCCTTTCTCTGGCTTCTGGAATGCCTCAAAAAGGAGGCAGTATAACTTCATTAACATGAACATCCATCCTGACAAAGCCATTTATATGGATTCCTCTTAAGGGCTGGATCGATTAGATGTCCATGATACATATGGCTTTATTTCTGCATTACCTGCTACCAGGGCCTCAGTTTTGTGATCCACATTTCAGAGTTAGGAAATAAGAATATGAGCACCATCTCACAAATATCATTCAGCTCCCCTCCATCTGCATAACAGTTTCAGCAACGATCCTAAGTAAAGAAAACCTTTCAGGTGCTAAGTCAGAAACTACCCAATATTGTCACAGCTTGGGATGTCAAGGAAAGCCCTAGCTGCCCTTTTCAACAAATGCCAAACTCTTACTCAAAACACATTCTTTCAGTGTGGGCCTTGTCACTGCTCCTGGAAAAGTAATGAAGGAAGGGGAAGTCTCCACAGAGAACAACTTTTATCTAACCTCAAAGACAAAAGCTTCACAAAATGAGCTCATTAATAAATAAATTGCATGCAGCTACAGACAATAGCAATATCTGATTTCAGAAAACTATTTGATTCCTCTCTTATTTGTAGGCCAGATCCCCTGAGCTGTCTAACACTGTACAAGGCATCCAAGGTCTTCTTGGACCAATCCATAATTGTATGGCCGAAGCTTAGACCTGGCACATGCAGATGAACTATACTTTCAAAAACGTTGATAGACTGAGCCAGAAACAAGTGTCTCTGCACTGAAAACCCAAAAGAAATGATGTGACAGAATCAGAGAATTTCTAAAACTTGGAGAAGGGTCCTGAGTTCATTTCTGCTCGTGTTGGGAACTGACCAGTTGGAAATACAACCCTCTCAGTTTTACAGTTCCATCCGGGTGGGACCACCACAGCATTGCAAAGAGGTCCCAGGAATTAAATATTCTCCCTGTTAAGAGTATCATGACATACTTCTGATTGAGTTTGTCACACTTCAACATCTGGCTGTTTTATCCAATTACAATTTACTGCCAGAATGATGAAACTTTTAATATCCTGTTTCCACGCCCCTGCTAGTATTTTTAGACAGTTACCAATGAACATCCAAACCACTTGTTTTTGTTGAACTGCATGGTTGATCTCCTACAGTCCCTTATTAGGAAGCATATTTTGAGCTTTAATAATTTTCTGATTCTACTATGACAGCCCTGAGTTCACCAGCATCTTTCTTGATCTGTGGGCATCAGTGAACTGTAGAGCACTCCAGGATTTGCACTGACATCAGGCAGGCATGCAGCAACTTCCCTTCAACTTGTTGTAGAAGCATTTTTACGTTCTGCTTTAGCCTTTGTGGTACTTGTGTCCTATGGGGAGCTCACAATCACCCAAGTATCTGTTGAACCCACATCCTTCTTAGACCTGCTGGATGAGCTCCTCTATCTTGCAAGCCTACAATCTACACTGTATTCTTCAATGGATCATTTGCCATTTATCTGCATTCTAATGTACTCTGCTTACCCTACGCAAACAGCATGTCTACATTCCACATGGTTGTATCTTTATTTTGCACTCCTTTCCATTTGGGAGTATTTTTTACCATCTGTGCTGCTAACAGGCAGTGTGATAAATATAAAAAGAGTATCAGTTATTCAGTCCAGGAACAGCAGGGAGAGTGACTACTCTTCAGCTCCCTCCTTTCCTCCTTTCTTTTGCTGTCTCTAGTAGCCACTGCCATTTTGGCTGAACATAAGGACTATCATAAAAGAGGACAGAGCATGGCAATGCAAATTGAGGAAACAGTACTCTAGATCACATCAAAAGTAGACACAAGCATATGGGATCTGCTCCAGAGCCCTCTCCCCTGCACTCACCTCTGTGAAGACAATGAAGGAGGTTATGGATGGACATGGGAATGATGGCATTAGCCAACTGCAGCATTTTAGCTTCCTTCCTCCACAGCCACACAGGAACACCTAAGCTCATTTTAAGCTCTCTAACAGATTATCCCCTGCAGCCCTGTATAACATGGGCTCAACACTGCCATGCTTATCCAGGCTTACTAGCAGGCTCTGTATTGCTACTGCTGTGCTCACAACATCCAAGCCCATCCTTGCAACTGGCATGCTCTCAGCTGTATTTTAAATACTCAACTTACTCCAACTTGAGTAATGTTTTGTTTTCAAAGGTGCTAAACATCTTGCAGAATTAGAGCCTGTACAATATACATCTGTGTATTTTTTCGTTTGCCTTTTGACTAACAAAGGAATCAATATCAACATGAATGTAAGAATTAAGGAAAGCAGAACCAGTTATATGAACTTGATCAAGTCTCTTCAGATTGCAGAGGGTTAGAGGCTGTTATGTTCTCAACAGAATTCTTCCAAAAGCTATCTTTCCTTTGCTTCTTTCAGAAAGCTACTACCCCTGTGTGCTTAAAATGATACTGTGGATTTGTTGTTCATCTGAGCTAATTAAAGCCTGTGGGCTAACAGGCACATTTTGCTCCTTTTTCTATCAACAAATGCTAAAGAAGTGTTATGTGCAAACATGTGTAAGAAATCTTGGGGATATATTATGATAACCTCATCTGCATAAAAGGGAGAGCTCTGAGCTGGTACACTCTGGAAACTGATTTTAAACATCATTTTTTATTTTGATTTTTCAGTAGTAACAATTTAAATTCAAGGAATTGGGAAGGAGGAACACTTTTCAAAGTATTTCTAGTCTTACAAAACTGTTAATTTTTAATAGGTCTATGTTAAGAGTTGATTTATTAACTCTTCCAAATATTTTCTGTCTAGCTCTTGCACTAATTTTTTAATTAAAATCTCTTTCAGTTATATTTGAAGAATGCTTGCCAGGCATTTATTGCATCTTGGCCTTCAAAATCTCCAGTGGCTGGCTGACTAGATGCATGGCTTTGAAAACTCTTCTTATTCTGCATAATGATCTATTGAGTAAGCAAATAAAATAAATGAGAAATCTAGTCTGGAAAGTGTATCCTTATGTACTGTTCTCATTTTTCGTGGTTGTCACTGCCTTCACAGAATACTAATATAAGATTGCAACAGTTTGAGTGGAAATACATGTGATACATACAGGCTATTTTAACAGCCAAACCCAGAATGCTGCACAACCACGTTTCTGTTGAGATTTAAGGAAACTGCTCCTTAATTTTTCTTGTGTTTAAATATTGTTCTGCCTATGTATCTGCAGTTGTGTACAGTTTGCCCTGTGGGCTGCAGTGCCTTTTGAAAATAAAGTGCTGTTCTCTGTGTGGAGCATGGATCAAAGAAGGCTGTTCTCATTGTTTAGATTAAGACCAAATTGAAATGAAATGTCTGCGTAACAAATCAGATTTATAGACAGATGAACAAGTTAGGCAAATAGATGAACTGGATAGTGATCCAGTCCCAGCTGACAGATGTTGAGTGAATATTAAAATAGCTGTGTTAAACCATAAGGTCTTTGCAGTGTGTATGTTGACAGGAGACAATGAGTGAAGAATGAAAGTAAGCATTTTTCAAAGCAAGCTAATGAGACAATTTCTTCAGTGATGATCTCCATAACACAGAGACATCTGTATCCTGAAGTAGACAGCATTTGCCATTCAGGAACACACAGTAGCGGTACAGGTTTTCCAGGTTATCTTGTAAATCCAGAGTGAATGGTAAAAAGATGAAGGAGGCCGTTGTGCAGAAAATCGCATTGCTTCCAGTGCTGAGAGTAACTGCTGTGGTTGGAAGAGATCTTCCTTCTGCCCTGGCTGAATGTGAAGGGTTGAGACAGGTGGATTGAAAGAGGTGCCACAGTATAGACAGGGTTGCTTGGCACCAGCTGTGGGAGCAAGATGCATGGCCACATAATAATGCTAACATCACTACAAGCTCTTACCTGTCTGAGGAACATGTCTTGTTTCTTTGTTTCAGCTGGGATGGAACTGTTTTCTTCAGAGTGTTTGGTATGATGCTGTGTTTTGGTTCTAGGAGAAAAACAATGTTGATAACATATCGATGTTTGTAGCTGCTGGCAAGCAGTGTTATACAGAGCCATTCCCAGGAAAGGGCCCAAGGAGCTGGAAGGGAACAGAATTAGAACAGCTGAATTAAATTGGCCAAAGGAATACTCCATATCATATGACATCAAGTGGAAGGAGTTTTGAAGGGGGTGGGAGTTCATCTGGTTCTTTTCCGCTGCTTGAGGGGCTCGCTGAGCATCAGTCGATGGTTGTGAGCAATTGCTTGTGCATTACTTGTTATATACATTCATATATATTTATTGTCTTAGCTATAATCCTTTTCCTTTTCTCTGTCTTAGTAAATAGTTTTATTTCAATCCATAAATTCTAATTTTTTTTTTCCCAATTCTCTTCCTCATTCCACAGGGAAGGGAAGGGAGTGAGTGAATGACTGTGTGGTGCTGAGCCACCTGCCGGGTTAAACCACAACACTCTTTTAATGAGAATCTCCTGCTGGTACAATGTTATTCACAACATCTGCAAGGCTGGGGTTCTTTTGCACAAGGCTGTAGCAAATTACAATCCCAGGGATTTATAGCCCTCTCCTGTTGTTCTCAAGGGGAACTGTCAGAAGGTGTCAGTAGGAATAGTAGCATATTTTGCTGTATCAAAGCATGGATGTCCTTTGTATTACAGCTCTCTGATACTAATGCATTGTCTGGAACTTAATATCAGTAAGATAGGAGAAATCTGTGATGAAAAATAATCAGTGGCTATGCTAAGGAAAAATTAAAAGCTAAGGAGCAGAGCAAGAAGCAGTAGATCTCTGAAGATAACCTTAAAATACTGGAATGTTTTTGCATTGATTTAATAGGACTGTAAAGAGTTTCCATCAGTAAAGGTTTGGATCTTGAATATCAATTTTTCTAGAATAAAAAAGAAACAAAAACAAAACACGAGAACAAACCAAATACAATGAGCCATAAGTCATAATGAATAGTTTTCTGGATTTGTAATGCACAAGCAGTATTTGTTATCCATCATTTTAACCACACTCCAACACTGAGCAGGTTATTCCCTATTTTCCCTTGCCCCAGGATCACAAATCAGATTTAAAAACAGACCTACATTGCCATTTGGGTATTTTACAGACATCTGGTGGTGATCAGAAGGCTCTGTGCCAGTCAATCCAGCTCATATTTGGATTAATTCTAAGAAAAATAAATATCTTCCATGGCTATTGGACTGTTGAACGCAAGAAGCTGGCTGAAAGCAAAGAAGATTCTTATTAAATTATCTCCTGTCTTATCAGCTGGCTATGCCACACAAAAAGGACAAATTCCCAATGCCTTGGCTCTAGATGAATGAGGTGGCTTCACTTGGGCTTAAGCACTCAGCAAGTGCCACATCACAGAGCACTTGATAGCCCAGAAACCACTTCTGCTGCACATCATCATGCTCATGTAACCTTTCTACACCACAGCACTGCAGACTCTGGAGATAATTCTGGATCTAAGAAAACAGGGAAGACTTACAAAGAGCAAAACAGAAATCAGTACATGAAGGACAATCATCACCCACAGGAGAAGCAGATTTCTGAGGCCAGCCATAGATTAATCTTCTTGAAAAAGCCAAGCCTGGAGTGAATGAACTTGAATGCTGAGCTATGAGAACGACCTACCTATAGCTGCCAGATTTGAGTATCTTCTCTGGATTATACATCTTGGAGCAAAACATCTGGATGGCCAGAGGAAGATGGGATCTCCACACTGAGCAGTTATCAACTGTTATCTCAATGGTGCTTTAGTACTACTACAACAAGAGCTTAAGATCGACTTTGTGAAATGATGAGGATTTCTCAGAACTGGTTTTATTCTGTCAAGATGGAACTAATACTGGGGTGGACTTGAAAGGCCTTCTTAGTTTACAGTGTCAGTCTTACCCCTTGCATCATTTCCTAGGAAGAAGCTCAGCGTTGATACAGATGATGTAAAAATGTGCACCTAATAGCAGATGAAGTAAAAAGCAGCTAAGTGGAAGAAAATGGGGAATTACTGTTGACTTTGCTGAAGTAGCCACCAGGAACTTCTTCTAGTCAATGCCAAGAGGAAATTTCAGCAGAAGAGGCATGCACTCACTTTCTCAAGGCATCTTGATTATGTGACAACAATATCAGACTACTATTTTTCAGTCTATTTCATACTGGAGAAACTCTTTAGTACAGTACAGACAAATAAGACACAGCATGCAGAGTTGTTGAGAAATACAAGCATGACTGAGAAAAGGACATAGCCCAGTGTAGGTGACTTACTGTGCACAGGTGTATGTTTGACTTCCTAATGCAATTTCCAAACTATGGGGTCATGAAGCAGCTTGTTAACTCAGGAGATGAAAATACTTAAATGCTGGTGTTGATGGAAATGATTGTCATGTAGCCATGTTGACCTATGGCTTGTAAAATCTAAGATCTTTTATTTTTGACTGTCTCTATGCAGGGTTTTAACAACATGAGAGCTAATTAGAAGCAAATATGGAGAATTTCTCCATCTGCTCATATTTTAAAAACACAGTTTGTCAAGCCAAGCCTTCTGAATTTGCAGTAGGTTTTACTCTCTGCTAGGTACAGTACAGTTCAGCTAAAGCCCTGGGGAGAAGGTATGCAGGAGGAGGCACTGAAATTGATATAGCACTGATCTCAAACCCCAGTGCTCCTTACAGCAAGATGAATGGCAGGTTAAATCCTGCTATTGTGAGGGTGTTTTCTGGCAATGAAAATTGAGCATCTCTGCTGTAGGAGGGGATGGGGAGCTCTCAGCTGGGAATGAAGAGATGCATGTGGTGCAGGAAGAAGACTGGTGTTAGTATCTGCAGTCACAGCCAGGCAAGACAGGACACCATCAAGAGATCTGCCACGTCACCTTCCTCTGCTGCTGAAGGACTTGCTGGTGCCACATTTTATAAACTCTCTGCAATGGCATCCAAAGCAGTCCGGACTTAAAAAGGAGTATTTCCCTTTCCTTAGTTCAGCATCCTATTAGGTTAACTAGACTGGAAATATAGTATTGTCCTGACAAATACTGACCTGTATTTCTGTAAGAGAAATGATAAGGGTTAATAATGCAAAGTCATATACTAAAATCACCTCATAAAAACACTTTCGTTCCCTTTTAAGTTAGTGTTAACTTTCCAGAATTTTTTAAATTGCTGATGTTTGAGAAGTATGATGTTCTTGCCCGAGGCAGGGACACAGCTGAATGGTTTTGTTTACAGGAAGCAAAGGGTTTTTGTCAGAAAATGCTGAGTGTTTATACAACAGTCAGCCCTGCTCAGATGGCACATCTGGTTTTTCAGATACTGGCAGAAATGCTGTCATAATATCAAAATTTTGTCCCATGGAAAAAAAAAAAAAAATAAAGCCCCAAAGCTAGTCATTACCCCCATCTGGAGGGAGGCGGCTGCCTGAAACAATCAACTCTTCTGAGGCTAGGAGTCCCTTCCAGTCCAGGTCTCTGCAACTTTGTTCACATGTAGAGCATGGCACAGATCACTGCAAACAGTTCCCAGAGCATGAGGAAGTGACCAGATAGACAGAAAGGAATTGACCGTGTTGGCCAGGAGAACCAGGAGAGCCAGGGATTGTCAGTTTCAGTTGTGATGTCATTTGGGCCTTAACTAGGTAAGGAGTATAAGCAAGCATTGTGCCAGTAAATAACAAATAACTTCTAAATGCTCTGAAAGATCTCTGGTTTCTAAAGGATTTCAGTAGTAATGGAGCTTCTGTGTTCCCCAAGCACACATCTTTCTACTTGATAAATTTTTCTCTATTTCTTTTCTTTATTGTATTTTTTCCACTCTTTTTAAGTCTACAGGCTGGCATAGCAGTAGTGTTTATAATTTCCCACCTAAGCACATTACCCTCATGGGAGTTTGAGCCCAAGATCCTGCAAGCATATGTCAAACTTTGCTGTGCTGCAGACTGTTTTGCCCGGGGTGGGGGGGGAGGTGGAGGAGTGAAGCCCACAGACTAGTGTTAAATGCTTATTTGCCACTGAAACATTCCTCAGTCTACATAAAAAAGGGTGACTAGGGATGCTATTTGGTCAGAGGCCTGGTCTGGGGAGGATGGAAATCCCTGTCAGTCAGAACAGCATCAGCTGAAGAGAGTTAAAGAAAAAATTCTTAAATTGCAATCTAACGATCCATGAAATGCATCTTCCTGTAACTCACCAGGCTACCCATGCCTTCCTGACACCACAGGCACTTCCAAATGATGGAGCTGGGCCTTGCAATGAGGAATACACATTCTGTGCACAAACCAGCCAAGTTCAGTAGGCAGCTAGGTTAGTGCTTGGGTGAACTGCAGCTTTTCTGGGAAAAGCTCAGAGGAAGATCAGTCCTTCATCTCATATCCAGCTGGGATGACACACTGTTTCTAAGGAAAACATGTTGCAGCGCTTTGTGTGCTTTCAGAGGTCCTCACCAGGGAGATGCCAGGAAGACTGCACTCTGCAGCGAAACATGAACCTTGCTATTTTCTGCCTCTGCTGTCTTGAAGGGGATCACTTTTCTACTTGCCTGAACATTTTTAGGAGTTTGGAGGCAAACTGAGAAGCTGGAGAAGTGTAGGAGGGACAAGAGTCAGAGATACTGCTTTCATTTCCCAGAAGGAAGTCTACAGAATGAACTTCAGTCGTGCCTTTGCACATGTTATCATTCATAATATTGTTTTGAAATACTGTGTGTCAGGGCAGGTTGGTCACTTCTCTGAAAAAACAGCTGTGCAGACTGGAGGCTCAGACTCATGGAGGCGCATGTGATGGCTGGGTGGCCTGAACTCCAGTAGGAGAGATTCACAGTCTGGATTGCAGCTGCATACACAGCACCTGCCTATAATTAAACAGCAAGCCCAAGCTTTGCTTTTCCTATGAGACAACCTCCAGAGCTTACCAATACCTCAGCTCCCCTGTACTTACAGTGTGTGTCTTGTGGCTCTCAACCATACATAGAGTACAAGCCTACTGCTTGTGTGTGCTGTCATGGCTATCATTTAGTTTTTTTCCACTGCTGGTGGGGCAATAAATTTAGAATCGAGGTTAGATGAAGATGAAATAATAACCAAGAGACAAAGCAAGAGCATCTAAAAACACATATTGCAAATTATTTTAGCTGTGTGCTTGAAGCCACCTCACATAGTTGGCAGATTGAACATAGACATAATGGACAAGAAATTACTGTCCTTGTGGTTTCCAGAGTATAATGGGGATAATGTAAGCAACTTCATGGAAAGGGATCTCGGAGTTCTGGTCGACAAGAAGTTGAACTGAGGGCCAGCCATACCCTGGTGTGCATGAGGCCCAGCACTGGTGCTGGGCAAGAGCACAGGTTTTCCTGCTCTGCTCTGCACTGTGTGTCCTCACTTCCAGCACTGGGTGCAGGTTGGGCATCACAATATAAGGAGGACATAAAGCTGCTAACAGAGTGTCCAAAGGAGGACTGCAAAGATGGTGAATGGTCTAGAGGGGAAGATGTATGAGGACCAGCTGAAGTCCCTGGGTGTGCTCAGCACAGAGCAGAGGAGCTGAGGGGAGGCCTGATGGCAGCTGCAGCTCCTCACGGGGAGTGGAGGGCGGCACTGAGCTCTGCTCTGAGTGACAGCAACAGGGCCCGAGGGAACGGCATGGAGCTGTGCCAGGGGAGGGCAGCTGGGGGTTGGGGATGGGGTCTGCACCAAGAGGGTGGTTGGGCACTGGAACAGGCTGCCCCGGGTGGTTGGCATGGCACCAAGCTGATGGAGTTCAATAAGCATTTGGTGGTCCTGCGTGGAGCTTAGATGCTATGATCCTCATGGATCCCTTACAACTTGTGATATTCTATGATTCTTTGGATTTGGAAGACCACTGGTCTAACCCCCGTGCTTAAGCAGGGACACCCACAGCTAGTTGCCCAGGTAGCCTCCTCCTACATACAGACTTCCTCAGGTAGTGCTGCACCCAGGGGTTTCCTCCTCCTCCATCTTCCAGACTGGGAGCTATTAGAGTCTGAAATTTCAGCTAGATTGCATTTATGCAAGATGGTAATACTTATGTCAACAGCAGCCACACTCCAGCATTTGTCTTCTGCACAAGAAGCAGGATAGTATTTGGATGAGGTCTCCAAGGATGACCTGTATGTTGCAGGTTTTAGTGGCATTAGCTAACTAAGCAAAGTCAGCTTTGAAGTAACATGATGAGAATGAGAAGCAAGTGATGCCAGTTTTGACATAAAGAGTGAAAGAGAAGCCTTCACTGCTTATTGTTCTCATTTCAGGAATGGTTTTCTCTCTGAAGGAATGGGCAGCTAGTAAAGCTTTTGCATTAGGATGTTAACTTGGATTTACTGAGTAGATTTGAACACAGGCTATTACCATTTACCTCTGCAAATTTTTCATGCTGCTTCAGTTGACTACAGAACAATTTTTCATGTCATGTTCAAATCTGATTTAAATAGTACTTCAGACACTTGAACAATTCCTTTATTCCACTCTTAGTAATGAAAGGATGCTACGTAGCATATACTTGTATCAACTTCAGTGAAAGCTATTACCACCACTACTGAACAAACTATTGTCAACACTGAACAAATCCATTTTTAAGGGAACAAGCCTGAAAAAAAATTATTTGCAAAACTTTGCGTAGAGCTTACAGTGTCCTACTCAATATACCACCAGATCCTGACAGAAATCCATAGCAACTCCAATACTTTATTAATAGTAAATGGGTAGTTCCTGAAAAAGTTACTTGTTCTTACGCTTACCGTAATGTGATATCTCTTCCCTGAAGAAAAGACAGTGAAACACGTAACTTAGTTTCCGTGACAGTGTCCAGAACTCATTCTAGATGCCTGCATTTTTCTGATACCCTGAGAGGCTCCTTCTAAGCTACTTCATTTCCTTCATTTCACCAAGAAAACTTTTTTCATCTCTTCTATTCCAGTTGTTCAAATTCGTCCGCCACCCTCTGCTCAAAACTATTTATCTCTTTTCCTCCCACTTTTCAGAACTGTCATGGTTATCATCTCAGAAATGTGTAATAGATTCTGAAGATCTGATGTCATCTTGCTTGGCATATGTTACTCCCGCAAATAAGCTGTTGTGCTGAATAATGTACCATATGTATATTTGGAAGGTCGTCCTAGAATTGTGAAGTCATATCGCTGCTCTAATGGTGTGCTTTTTGGATCAGGGCTTTTGTCCTTTTAGACCTTCCAAATATGATGCTACCAACTGAAATAAAATCCTCAGTTCACCCTCTCTTCTGTGGAGCATACTGCTCTGCCTGTCACACCCTGAAAATATGTGCTGGGAAAAACCTACTGTGATGATCTGTTGAGGAAAGAAATTTTGCTTGCTTGTAGACGCCCACTTGTGCTGTAACACTTGTGTTTTTTTGTGTGATGTTTTTGCTTACATGTGGTGCTTGAGGGTGTAGGACAGGTTGGGAGGTGTAGTAGGAAGAAAATACAGCAGTGATTTCAGCCTTCCACAGGAAACTCACCAGAAAGAGATTAAAACTCCACATGGTCTTCTTGCAGGGGTTCAAATGGCACTCAAGGAAAGCCCCTTTCAGAATACAGTGCAGAACTAGATCACATCACAAAGAAGAATGTATAGCCACTACCTTTGAGGCTCTTGAGGACTTGGCTGGATACAACTCTATCTGGCCCATCATCAGCATCAGGCCTTCTTTGAGTGAGAAGACAGACAATACATTTCTAGCAGTCTCTTCCAGCCAGCACTATAGTGATGCTGTGTGCTGGAGGAGTCTGTCCCCCCTGGTCCTGGAGGCTGCAGCCCATGGCCTGGGAATGAGGAGAGAACGAAAGAGTGTCCAGGGCACATAGGGTGGTACCTCAGTGATTTTGTTCCCAATCTAGGTAATGGTTTCTCCACCTCTTAGAGAAACTTCTGTAACATCTTTTCGTGACAAAATGCAATAATTAGGGCACAAAAGAAGCACTCTCCAATTGTTAGTGAATAGGAGAATCAGCTATAATGAGCCACTTTCACTTTTCAGCCTTAATGCTTTTGCATGCATGTTACCTGCATTGTGTGTTTAACTGATTCAATTTTAAAGACTTCAAAACCATTAAACTGAAGTTTGATCACCATTGTGGTTTCTGTTATAGAATTAACAAAATGTTATTTTTTCTAGATCTCATTTGGGAAAACACTAGGAACAGATGGTCTACTATCCAGATTTTACAAGTGGTTCAAACAGGAGCAGGCACCCTGCATGCTGCAAACATTTATAGAAGTTAAGCAGTTCTTGCTAGTCCCTGCCAGCTGCATTAATTACATGAGTGATGAGTATGGGGAAAGAGCCTAAGGAAATATAGTTTTATGAACATATTACATTATTTGATGCAGTATTTAAAATCACAGCTGAAGAGATGACATAGATGAAAGACTCTCACATCTAGAGCAGAGAATTTAATTTTTATGTTAGATTATTTACTGATACTGATGTGTATCAAAATAAATCTTTGGTTTCATTTTACCTTGCCAGTGGGAAAGGCTTTTACAACAGTTGCTGGAATGTTTTTTATTATTTCTGATCAATTAGTAGAGAGGGAAAGTAATGGCAAGATTTTGTTTGCACAGTAGTTCTTTGGGGCAACTGAAAAGAAGAAAGTGTTAGTATTCTTGCTTTGGCCCTGCACCACTTAAACTTTACACCTCTTAGCTCAGTCTTCTTGAGCAAGACTCTGAGAGACATACTGTTCAAGATTTATAAAGCACAAGCCTGTTTGCTGATAAGGAAAATTAGGACTCATCTTTGACTACACCTGAAGTGCAAGCCAACAAAAAGGTCTTTCTTTGCTCAGCAATTTATACCAAGTACACTGTTTGGTTTCTAGTTACAGTTTTCAAGTTCAGCAAGAGCTGTACAGCCAGTAAAACACACGGCTTGGTAGTTTTCTTGCTTGCTTGTTCAGAGTGAAATGTCTAATGAGTTGCACACCTTTCCTTACAGGGGAAATATTTCCATTGCTGAAAATGTGAAAGAGCTTTATTCTCAGTCTGTTAAAATCAATATAATGATTCATTTAATAGCCCAAACAGATCTGCTTAGAAATCACTACTAGTCATGAATATATAAGGTGTAAGTTCTATTCATTATTCTATAGGGAAATGGACCTGCAGGAAAAGATTTCATTTTAAATAAAGGCAGCTAAGAGCACCCATGATACAAATGAAGTTATAAAGTCAAAATCTGATTTTGTCACACAATCTTTATGATGCATTTTTTAAACTTAGCTATGGGGGTTAGTACCTATAAAATGTTCTATCGGTGGCATACAGATAATTTATAGTTAGTGGTTCAGGAGAAAATAAGTCTTTTTTTCCAAGGCAGTACACTTTGGTTTACTTCTAAGACATAAAACCTATGACCTGGTCAGCTGGCCCCATCTACATACAATAGTAGATCTTTGTTTAACATGCACTGAATTTTAATATGACTGAGAACATGACTTCTGGAATCTGAACAGAAGCAGAGTGTGATAATTGCTTGTATATGACAGCCAGCATTTTGTTTCCTGGGAAGATCTGCAGTCATCGTGCTCAAGGCTTGCTGAGAATTCAGAGTAGTTGTTGTGACAAGGCATCATCAGGTTTGGCACTTCCACAGCAACCAAAGTTCTGCTGTTCTTTCCAAAGCCTTAAATACTTTTAAATATCTTCTGGGAAAGAAAAGGAAAAAAAAAAAACAGCAAAACAACCACCACCACCACCACCACAACAAAAAAACACAGTTCAGCCTCATGCATTTGAATCCTCATAGAAGTCACAACTATGTTCAATTTTGGATGAAGGAAGAGGTTTGGAAAGGGAGGAAAATCAAATTCTGTTATGCTCTATCAAAACTAATTTCATTTGAAGAAATTAAAAGGACAAGTATTAACTCATTATGAAGTAACAAGATAAATGCTTCCATGAAGTCATAATCCTTTTATTTCTTTCTCTGAATCATTTTGTCAGAAGCCCTGGGTAATTCTTGCCATTAAATGTTCTTGAGAAAAGACTTAATGTATGAATTCAACAGAGAACAAACAGTTTAGAATATATACCTGTGCCATAGTTCCGGCCCTGGCCTCTTTATGTTCTGACCCCTTTAAGAAATTAAACAAAATTTTAACTCTCCAGTACTCACAGTACCTTTGCCTTGTGCTGAGGCATTTGAAGAACGATGACACTTTTAATGCAAGGTGCTATAGCACACCTTGGAAAATGTGGACACTGGCATTACGTCTAGTCTGACTTTAAGAGGTGAACAGGTCCTTGAGCAGGATCCTGTCCTCATATTTACAGACATACTCCTTTCTGATTGAAGGTTTCTCTGTCACCATGCTCCCAGTATGGTAGCCTTCTTTAGCTCTTGCACTGTAATTTCTGAGTAGCAATAGTGCATGCTGTAATTTTTTTTATTATTATTGATTTATTTATTTTGCTTTCACCAGTGCTGCGTACAGTTCAGATAGGGTTAAAGTGATTGGCCCTCTGTGGGCTACATGGGAGTCAGTCTCCCAAGTGCTGCAGCTGCACACCATGCTAGGAGACAGAGAAGTCAGCCTTAGAAATACCTTCTCACAGTACCCAGCTGATAGCTCCTGTGGCTCAGAAAGACCTACCTAAGCCCAGAAGATTGTTCTTTGACCTGTTTAAATGTAAAAGTGCATTAGGAAGAGGTGTTAAAACACAGCTAAATATAACATAGAGAAGTCCTTAGTGCATATTGTTTTGTAAGGGTAATAACATTGCAGCTGCAAGCAATCATATTCCCTTTCAGAAATCATCTCCTGAAGCTTTGTGCCTAATGTCAAAACTTACATCATTTTACACTGAGAGTTAAACAAATTAAGTGCATTCCTTTATCTGCAAAAACAGTTTTTAGCTCATTACAACCTAATTTGCATGGTGAAACGAAGAGCCTAGGAATATAGCTGATTCTCCTCCTAAATGCAACACCCCACCTACAACAGTGGGGTACATTTCAGAAATGTACCTCAGGTTACTGGAAACTTCCTGCAGAACTCATCTGTTGAGTAACCATGAAGGTGCTGAAAACGGGCAAAGATCGAAGGAGCAAAAGCAGCACAACACTTACACCACATCAAGCTATTTTCGTTTATTTGAAGGCAGTTTTAATACTTTGACCTGTAAGAGCACTGAAGGCTTCTTCAAAGAGCCTAGGAAAAACGAATTTTGTAAAAACATGGAGAAAGTAGAGGCAAGCTAATATATGCTCAGATGTTGTCAGAAGAAACAGGCAGGCAAATCTTTACAGTGAATATACATCAATTCTTTAAAGTGTGTGCCACCTCCATATGCTGACTTACCTACATTTTTGTGGGAATTACCTCAAACCAAGCCCAAGGGAGACATCTGGCATCCTACAACGCAAGGATGTATTACTAAAGCAGAAAACACTCAAGAAAGTTATTAAAATCTCAGACCACACTGAAGTGACTGAAAGAGAATGCAAAGGGTATCATTATTGTCAAGAACTAGCAGCTAATTGCTCAATGAAAATCAGATGGTTTGCATCCTGTGGGTAACTTCCAGGAGTGTAGCCTATTTTATTTCATTCAAACGGTCTTTGGAAGAAATGCGGTCTGTTTTGATTCTGTACCCTCCCCCTTGTGGTATTATACAATTTCAGTAATGGTTTAACAGAGCAGCAGATGCAGTGAAATAATGTAGGCTCTGAGACTGTCAAAAACCTTTTATATAGCTTGACAATTCATAGAGCAGATGTCATTCTGGCATGTATTGTTTCTTTCTCCAAGTGCACATTTTATGATACAGGAAATAAGATGTTTCCCTTTATTCCAGCGGACAAATTTCTTACTCAAATGGTGAACAAAGCACCCCTCAAAATTGATTTTTCATTTATATCAGACTTCGCAAGGCATGAGAAACCAAAAGGCATGCAAGAATTTGGGATGCCCGAATTGTGGGTTAAAAATTTGAGTGTGGAAAAGTCACATGCAGGCGTGGGCAAGAATTTGCTACAAACACATGCCCTTACTGTGAAGGAGGTAAGGAAATCATCCTTTACTCTGCCAGATAAAACAGCAAACTCATATTCTGCCAAGGATCTCCAGGCTACAAACCACTTTAGAAACTCAGTATGTGCATTCATCCACCCCTTGAAATCAGCCCCCCTCATTCCTCAGGAACACCCACCTCTTCTGCAGCCCCATGAGTCACCCAGCCTTCAGCAGCCCCCTTACAGGAATCTGGCCCACTCAGGAGCCCAGCCGTGAAGCACTGACAAGAACAAGTGCAGAGATCTTTCACCATCTTCATGACAGGGAAAACATACCAGGCAAATATTCTTTTCAACATCTACACTTATAATTGGACACAAGTTCCTAAAACTGCTATGGATTCTCCTTGAGCTAGTTTCCTTTATGAAATATACAGGTCAGTGCTCTCAGTTTCTGTCACTGATACTCCAGATTCTCTCATTTAAACAACGTGACAAGATTGGTTCAGAGGTGGTGCTTGTCATACCTGTGGGTGAATTCTGATACCCAGAGACAAAGGATATCTGTATTTGCCTTCTGTCTAGCTGCCTATTGGTCATGAAATTTCAGGCAAAAACTTTAAAAGTAATTATCCCAACATTCATTAAATCTTCCCAAATCCAACCCAAACACCAATAACATGGACAGCTTGCAACTCCAGGTCTTCCTCAGACTAGTGAGACCTCAGCAGAGCAAACAGGAGCTCAGTGCCTGTGTAAGGACACGCTACCATAAGTCAGGGACCTTCTACATCAGACTGACTTGAGCAAACTTGACACGATCCAAGGCTAACAAGAGAGAAAACAGAACAGGTAACACAGGAGAAGTGGGATCGTGACTTGCTTTTTCCACTGTCATTCACTGTGGGACTGTGAACGCAGCAGCCCTCCTTGCTGGAGCCTTGAGTGGCATTTGACATGCATTGGGCAGAGCTGCAATCACCACAGAGACCTCAAAGATGACACTCACGGCCTGAACCACTGACTACAAAACATCCTTCAGGAGGAAGAAAAAAGAAAAAAAAAAAAGAAAAGAAAAAAAAACAAGTGGAAAACAAAAGCAAGCATCTTGCCTGCTTCAGCCCTTCTGAGTGTGTCACTTTGTTCTGTGGTGCCAGTGATTGCCAACACCATTTCAGCACGCACTTCTGGAAAGACAGCAGCCAGATTCAGCTAAAACAACATGGCTAGATAAACAGAATAATCTTTGGGAGCCACTAGGAAAGAAGATAGAATAGATGAGAAACTGCTTTCTTTCCCCATGAAAGTCTGGGGTATTTCCAAAATTTTCACATCCTGCACTGGAGAAACAGTGTCTTTCAAAAATTTGGGGGAAAATAAGGTATCACTGCCTATCGCAGAACAGCTACTAGTCCATCGGCTCATATGTTTGCCTAGAGCCATGAAGCAGTCTGGATAAGTTCTCATCTTCCTTAGCTAAGGGCAGAGCTGAAGTCCCCCTCCCATGTGATCAATCACAGAGCATATCTACTCCAGACAAACTTAGACCTGTCCCACATCCATCAGTTCCCTTCCTTGTCAAATTCCTTTTTGGGTATGAGCTGTCTTTCCTGCCTGAAATGGTACTTCTTTTTTCTGAAGAAGATCAAAAAACATGCTTTTTCCAACAAAAGTTTCAGCAGAAGATCCATTGCTGGCCTGGAAGAGTTGCAGCTCTTCCTCCTCCCTGTGGCTGCTGTTGAGTGGTAGGACATTCTGCTGGAGGAATTTCTAAAGATGCCTCTCATTGTGACCCCAGCTAAATGTAAATCTTATTGGGAAATCCTGAGCTGGACATACCATGGCCCAGTTGTAGTAAGTATAGATCTTGTCTTTCAATAGCGAGAAGAGAAGAAAAGCTTTTTAAAGCTTTCTCTCTCTCTCTTTTTTCTTTTTTTGGCATGCATGTGTGCATGCTCTTACAACTGTTAAAACAAAGACACCTCATAGCTGGAACCCACAGAGACCTAAGGATTTTCCCTTTAGCATATGACTCTTTAACACTACAGCATTCAAAGGCAAGGTAAATATGCTGCAGGAATGGGGAAAAAAATGGAGAAGTCATATGATTTGAAATAAAAACAACTAGAAGTGGTATAGGGAAACGAAAATGAGACAAATTTTTTTGAAGTAATTACCTACATAAGCAAGTAGTTGCAAGTGCTGAAAACCCTGTAAGAACTTAGGTAGGCAGTAACAGCTCTGTGGAAGTCAATATGGAGTGATGTATCAAAGTGAGAGGGCCATCAGGGGGATGGTGTTTACAGCACAGTATGGAAAAACAGTCTGTTCCTCACCTAGCAAAGGGCAGTTCCCAACATGGCTGTTATTACCACTTGCACAACTGCCATTGTGCCAACAGATAAATCAGCTGGCAATAACTGATAAATGATCACCCACTGCAGCAAAAAAATACACAGGAATCTGGACTTCCATCTCCTTTGCTTAAAGGTTGCTCTGCATAGGTCATAGCTTTGCAGACTCACACTTTACTGTGCACAAACTCCCTCCCTCACCTCTACAATCCTGAAAACAAATCTGTGAGGTGTTTGTGAGGATTGACATGCTGCCCTATCAAAATGCCTTGGCAAATGTGAGCTGAGAACTGGCTGCTTACAAAGGGACTGCAGCCTCTTAATGAGCCTGCTTGAAACCCAAGGTATGCAACTTCTCTGCACTCTTGCTTTAAATTAAGGACCTGGAACACTCTGTACTTTGGTAATAGTAGACCACCAACAGGCTCACATACAACACTTTGACATTGTAAAAATGTGGAACACTGACATTAATGATGAAAAAAAAAGCACGTAATGAGAGGGAATGAGCAGAAGGAAGCTGAATAGCACTGTGAACAGTCTCTTGCCATGGGCACATTTACTGCAAGATCTTATTTACTGTGGCTCCATCGTTAATTCACACTCTCAGCTTAGCTTTCAATGAAATTTACAATAAACCTAGCTCATCTGGTAGTGCACTAGATCAGACTGGTCTAATGCATAACAAGTCCTTTCTTTGTTTATTTTTCAAAAGCTGCAGAAAATCATGGACTCCTCCACTACTCTGCCCACTGGAGGCTGGTGAAGATGAGTTTCATAATTCCACTACCTGCCTACACTCAACCACTTCTCACCTCTCCCACCAAAGATTCATATGCCCACTCTCTTCCATGCAAAGTCACCTGGGGATATTCCCTCACGTGGCCTGGGGTCAAAGCGCTCAGTAAGCTGAAAACTGCTTGCTGCTCAGCAGGAACACTCCAAGCAGCTTCCGGCAGCATGGAGTGGTGCACCTGTGATGGTGCCTGGACCAGCAGAAGAGAGCAGCATGTCTACTGGCCCAGTTGGGGCTGGATGAGAACAGTATTTGGATTCTGAGTGGAAAGCTCTTGGTCACATGCTCTGGTTTTGATCAGCCCAGCCCACTGTGGGACTTTCTAATACCACCTGTGGTGTTCAATGGCCTGATCCCAGAGTCATACATATCAGGGCAAGTAGCGCATGCACCAAAATTCATCACCTCATGGGCAGTGGTTAACACAAAGAAGGATTATAGATTCAAGCTAACCACTAAGCAACAGACTAAAATTATTCGTGAAACTGGAGGCTTTTAGCTTCTTGTTATTTGCTGGCAAAACCAGCAAATATTTTTCAACACCGTGTTTTGTTAGTTGACACGGTCTGTATGTTAGGACTTCTATCAACAGCATAGACCAGACAGATATGAGCTACATCATAGTTTGTCACACTATTTAAAAGGCTACTCAGCCTTTCTGTAAAGGGAAAAAAAGAAGAAGAAAAAAAAAGAATGATTCCTACTGCAATGCCAAGAACAATCCAAGCAAGAGGAGAAACATCCTCAGTTGAGTCCAGAAACTGTTTTAGCCAGGAATCAAATGCAATCAGGTTATTTTTTTTGTTAATGTAGTGCTAAGCTTCATTAGCAAAAGCGATGTTTTAAATGTATGTAGACTAACATATCCCAACAATATTTTAAAAGGCGATAAAAAGAAATTTGTAAAGGTATCTTGAAAATATTAAAGGCATCTTGCCCATTCCCACAACCAGCTTATGAAAATACACAGAATAGACCTAAAGACATCCACACATAAGCTTCAATACAGGATTGCCTACAAGTAGAAGTGTTAAATTTACCACCTGCCAAAGCAGTTCACCTCGCTTAAAACTAACAGCCTTTTCCACAAGAGAAAGTACAGCAGGCTGGATGAGCTGCTTGAGAGGTTATTACCTGTGCCAGCCTCCACCTTCCAAGAGGAAGGCAGAGATAAGGAGGCCTACTAGCTACTGTGGTAGCATCAATACAACAGAAACACAAAGGTATGCACTAACACTGTGCAGGTGTGCACACAAGAAAACCCCCACAATTGGTATTTTCTGAGAGTGCAGGGCTGCAGTGTGTACAACAAGCAGCTGCTATATACAAAAAGCAGCTTGCATATGATGAACTCAGGGCTCCACTACAGCTTGTCCAGAAGGGCTGACTGCTTATGCCTGCAAACCATCTGCAGTCTCAGATACTGGAAAGTCAGTCACTGCAGCTGGTTTTCACACAGTTTTGTAAGGATCTCCATCTAAGTAGGAAGCTAAGGCTTCCTCTACATTCAATAGAGATTCACACTTTAAAGACTTAACTCACTTAGCTATTTTAGGTATCTACTGTAAAGACACAATTGACAACTAAACACCACCTTTATCCATCCATTAGCCAAAGAATGAGCTTTGGCTTATTTCAATGCAGATAACTACATTTATTCAAATGGATCCCACTTTTGGCATCCTAACTAACCAGCTTCAAAATACAGCAGTAATCTAAAGGGCGAGTCTGGGTTGTCAGACCAGAGATTACACTTACGACATTAAGGAGTCTGATGCTGAATTCTGCTTGGATGAAAAGAAATGAAGTACATGGCTGTGCAACCACACAGGTTGTCTGGGATTGTCCCAGAACTGCATGCAATGCATTTCAGTGAATGAAGCTGTTAAGCAGATTGTGCTGTCACACTGGCTAAGGCTCACATTTAAAAGATTAGAAAACCTATGTTTCTTAGTATCACCAGAAAAGCAGTTGTCTTGAAAGGGTTACTACTGAGCTGTAACTAATATTAAGTTACACATTATGAATACATTAGATTGTTCCAAATTCTAACAGTCAGCAGTTTACCTTGTCCATAAAAAAAAAAACACAAAACAAACAAACAAGAAAAACAAACACAAGAACAAAGCTTTACGCAAGGTGGGGAGGGAAGGGGGGAAGCCAAAAACCTGATAATCTGCATTAAAAAATACTACCAAAACTCCAACAAATGTCTAAAATTTTAATCTTGGAACAATGACCCTTTTACAAAGAGATTTTAAAGACTGAGTGTACATATTCACAACAGCAACAGAATAAGCCATATTCTCCATATCCGTGTTCATAAATAGAAGACATTGAAAAGCAATGTGACCTGATCTCATTTAAACCTGTCAAGCAGTAAAGATTTCAAGCATTTTACTTACTTTTATACATACTACATTGTCAGTTTATTCAGTTATCATGAGTATGTGCTAAACTCATTTCAAAATCATTGAAACAAATATTCTAATCCAAGCAAAAGCTTAAACCTTAAAGTGCTCATTAAATACCCAACATTTTAGTTATAATTAGGAAATGTTGAAGATTACAACATTCCTTAAACAGAATTTGAAAGAACATTATATACACAATCTACAGTCATCAGTATAAATAGTAAATAATTTAACTTTGTATCTCAAATGTGACTAATAGCAAAGGGATTCTAAGAGACCCTGATTCTGCCAGAAAAAAAAATAGAAATCAGAAGAATCATCCCATACAGTCACAAGAATTATGTATCCCCAGTGCTGCCATTTTGGTCAATCTTTGTGACTAATTCTGAGTACATCACTCCTGAAGCACCTACCACTACATTACCAACACAGCATCACAGCAGCTTTCCTGTGACAGAATAGACTGGGACAACTGAACAAGAAACGTTGCTACTAAGAAGTGTAATGAGACTCAAGTTCCTCAATTATACAGAATAACTATGTATACTACAACGCATTACAGTTTGCAGAGATAAAAGAACTCTGAACTACACTGTCAAACAATAAAATTTAGATGTCCTGTATTATCATTTTTCAATGAACCATAGCGCTTAGAAAACAAGTTAGAGAGGTATCTGTGACAAATCCTAAACTGGCTGTTTTACAAAGTCTAACTGGTTCAATTTAATCCAGATCCACAGTATATTTACTAGACAAGTCACTCATCCTAACAAGAGCAAATCAAACTTCTTTACCTCACCACCAGTACTATGCAATTTTGACTTACAGTTTTCTGTGGTATTATCCTGGACCAGGTTAAGCCAGTTTCACATAGAACTAACATGAGTTCACTGGAACAGGATGCCCAAGGGTTGTGGATGCCTCATCCCTGGAACATTCACGGCCAGGCTGGATGGGCAGCCTGGTCTGGTAGTTGGCAACCATGTACATAGCAGGGGGTTGAAACTAGATGATCTTTGTGGTCCTTTTCAACGCAGGCCATTTTATGATTCTATAAGTTATCTGTAAAAAGTTAGAACTCTCTGTCACTGTACTCTTCGTGGCACACAAGCTTCTTAACATTTTATGTTAAAGTACAGCTCAACAGCTTTCAAAAATGCAAACGCTCTTAAAACACAAACACAAGAGTGTTCACGAATGTACAAGAAAGAGTATATAACTTCCTGTCATTGCTTTTCACTTCTCATTTCAAAGATGAGAAGTTCATCTTTCAGTCTCTTCACCAATTCTACAACTAGACTTTGTAGCTTTTGGAAAGATACAACAGTATACCCACTAACATACAATAACGTGATTACAGTAAATCAAAAGCCATAAACTAAAATAACAGCGAAACTTCTATAAATGCACTGGAATTCTGTAAAAATTGCATTTTAACTTTTGGTCAATATTCCTGCTAAAGTCAAAGTCTGCTGTACAAAATCATGTTAATGTCTGCAGGAAGAAGCCTCTAGTTTAATACTTGAGTTTTAGCTTAGTGTGTAGTAAACCTGAACTACTAGTTTTCTTAAAAATAACAGACAGACAGGACATTGTAAAGCTGTGTCTCTTCCATACATGAACCCATCTGTAGATTCTTCCCTTGTAAAACCACATTCATGAGAAAAATTGCTGTGATATTCAGAAGAATTGAAGGCAAGCAAATGTGGGTGTGCAACAAAAGCTGTCAAGGTGACAAACGATTCAGTGGACTGCTTTCTTCTCCACCTGCAGCAAGCTTGAGCATTGTTATCTTCCGAGGGGGGTGCTGAGGACTCTTACGAAGATTGTCATCCATCTGCAGAGAAATAATGAGAGCCGGATCTGGCAAACGGTAGAATGTAAGTTACATGATTAGTCTATTTGTCAGGACTCCTATCAAGAATTCTGGTTTGTTGTTTTGTGGTTGTTTTTTTTTTTAACCATATTTTCTTTTAGCCTTTCTCATTTGTACCTAAAACAATGTATTGGTTCCTTTCTTCTCCCAAAAATCTGCTTTTTTTTTTAAGTGTTGCTATTCATTCCATGAGCATATGACAAATTAAACATAAAGCAAACGGATACACTTCTGCTCTGCTCAATTCATTTCTTCAAGATTACCAAGGATAGCAACATTGCTGCCTTCTTCTAAGAGGTCACAGTTTCAATTTTGTACAATAGCCAAACACTCTATAAAGCAGATCAAAAGTCAAATTGCTAACGTAAGTGGGTATTTCTGCATGCTCAGCACCTTTCAGGAAGAAATCTTTTTTCAACTTTGAAATGATTTGGAGATGCTAAATGAACTTAGATCAGCTAAGATTTCAAAAACTTTTTAATATAGAGATTATAGTATGATCATTTCAAGTACAAGTTAAAATTATTCTCTGAATGTAAACATTTTACATTTTTCATAGGATAGCAATCTAATACCCTATGTGTACAGCAGTATTAAAAAAGAAGAAAAGATTTATTACTACAGAATAAGCAGAATCACAGAAGACAGCACAGGAGAGATCTCCAAAGGTTGTCTACTCCATCCTACTTCCTCACAGTAGGATCAGCTTTGCCTAAACCATGGCTGATAAATGTCGACTTAGCCTATTTTTTAAAACTTTCATAGCTGCACTTCAATACCACAAAGAGATACAATCAATACCAAATGCAACAGAAGCAGAACGTAACTGATGATCCATCTGATACACTGATCCTTTTTATAAAGTGCATTCTGACCTTCCAGTAAGAGTTTTCTTGCATCAGTAAACTAATTATTTTTAACATAAATTGCATAGCTCTAACAGGTGCTGAAGCACAGCCTTGGAAACATTGAATAAAAGACAGACACAGAAGCAGGAAAAGGACTGTACATTAATGACTGCAAGAAATCAGCTGGGAGCTAGGAGACCTGGGTATTGATCTCAACAAGACCAATTTCAGAGCTTTGTTTATAAATTTTCTTGCTGAGGTCTTGCAAGACCATTTCTAATTCCGATCAAAACATTTGCATTCCCCCTCGCGTGGTAAATGTGCTTGTTGAAAGACAACCTTCTACTGTTTATATGTGCATTTGCAAGGGCATCACTGACTGTAGTAAAAATATTTTACATATAAGGCTTTATCAATGAACTTCTTTCAAAACAGATAATTTTCTTCTCTTATCTCTATACAAATGCCTCACTAGAAAAGAAACAAAATAAAATGTTCATTGTACAGTTGCAGTAGTAAGAGTATTTGTGAACAAATAACCACAAAGAAGCAGGATAATAAAGAGACTGAAGCAAAAGTAACCTTTTCAATCAAGTTGGATTCCTTATTTACAAGCTGTGTGAGTTTCTGCAGATTAGCATCTGCTGTATCCTGTCCAGATGGAGAATGGCCTAGAGAGTGAAGGCAGAAAGATGAAGACTGAAAAGGTATTTACAAAAGCTTTTACATTCTTAAAAAGAAAGAAACAAACAAATACTGGAAGAAAAGTTCACACAGTGTTTTTTATCCTAAGATAAATTTAAGTGGAAAATTCATTTTGTCAGAGAAACGGAAACACTAAGCATGAGCCATAGAACAGATACTAGTAGATTTTGCCAAGGCATGACAAGCTTGAAATCTGAGAATTAAACCTTGTCTTTAATTTTCAATCCTTTCTACACAACCATGGAAGCTTCTCTACATCATTTCCCCACAGAACATCCAGCACAAATTTATAAAATCTTACGCTTTTGCTGAAAAGTGGAAACCACCACTACTACTTCAGACAGATTATACACAAGGAAAAGTGGAAGAGAAACACGACTTACCTGTAACAGTTAACTTGAAATAGCAGGTTAAAATATCATCACAGAACCGACACAGGTTGGTAAGCTGTTTCAAATGCTCTTGTAATTGTACTCTAGGGAAGCACACCTTATAAACTGGTGCAAGGAAACCAAACACAAAGGCATCCAAGGTAGTAGGTCTGAAAAGAATGGCAAAACAGAGCAAAGCCCGAGCATGACTGAGGTAAGACATCAAGACCTCCCTGAACGTAACCAGTTTCTGTGTATATCAGACAAAATTTAAGACAGAATCTTCTAATATTTTCAGGCACTGTATCTATCACATATAAAAAGACACTTTGAATGGACTATCTATTGATTTCAGTACCTCAGAATTAGAGACGTACTGGTAAACTGAAATAGTTGTTTTAGCATTAAATCATGTATCATGCACACTGATAAGCAATCCATTCTAGAATACATTTCTAGCATTACAAAAGCCCAGCAGACAAGATGCATTGCCAGTGGAGCAGGATCCTTTCACATGAAGAAGTCTAACTTCACTGACAAAGGGAACAGATTGTCCTTCTTGGGTGCTATCTTGGCAATATATGCTTCCTGTTCTATGCACACAAGAGCAGCCTTCTCAGACCTATGCCATCTTTCCAAGGAGCTAGTGGTAACACCTCAGGCTTCAGGTATTTTTTCTACAAGCAACCACAGGAAGTGACATTCAGTGGCTAGAGAATAATTCTCTAGCAGAACCCTAACTCATTAAGCATCCTACATGAGCTGATGTAGGCAGGATCTGGCACCCTATGGAAAGATGCAATATAAGAGACTCTAGACTGATTGCTTCCAGGGATCGGTGAAAAAGCAGGGTGCAAATCATGGAACTACTGTACAGCACCTTCTAACATTCTAGCAGATTAAAAAAAAAACAAGTGTTAAGCATTCACGGAATCACATGACATCTGTTTATTAAAAATAACAACAACAAACACCATCATTAAAAACTAAGAAAGCACACTCACGTATTTCCAAAGAAAAACTGAGATGTTCCCAATCTCTTCGACAGGAGATTTAGGCACTCCTTGGCATCCCTGTATATCTGATGAGACACAAAACTATTTAAGAGCCCTAGCTGCAGCAAATAGTAGTATACACACTATCATACACCATTATCACAGTGTGCTAGCTTATTTCATGACAGCACCAACTTACAAATTCTTTACTACACAACATGTACCTGTGCTTCCACCTCAGTGAGACTGTAGAGAGGAGGGCCTCCTCTGGTCAGCAAGATCCTGTTGAGTGCTTCCCTGGACATCTTTCCAGGCAGATACAAACTTAATGGGAAGGGAATCCTTGAGGCAAACCATGGTTTTGTTACACTGCAGTAATTTTCAGCCTCAACCCAAAAAGTGTGCAGCTATATCAACACAAGGAAGAGTATGACTGAAATTTGAGTAAAAACATTAGACTTCTCTTAAAAGAATAATGTGTAAGATTTGTCACAGGAGAAAAGGCTCTGCACAGGATTATACTAATCCTTTGAGTTTAAGAGTATATCATTAAGGACACAGAGCTACCTTCAACCTAAATAAAAAGATAATGCTTATATACACATGCACAAAATTGCATAGTCATGCATACCCATGCACATATACACACATGCATACACTGTACAAAGAAACTGTATTACAACATAAGTTGTAAATGTACAGGATCATGTTTGAAATTTTTGGAATTTTCTTTTGAAATTTTACATACAATCTCAAATGAAAATATGTTAGGAAATTATGAATCTGAAAGCTTTGCATGATAACTGAAGAGGCTACCTGGTTAAAGTACCTTTTCTTGTACAAATTCAAGTCAAAGGTATCCAACAGATCACGTGCTTGCAGATTTTTTTTATAGCTATAATATACTAAATTGGTGAGGGCGTGTAGCCATTTGTCATTTACTGAACCAAAATATGAATTAGTGGTGGGTATTTCAAAAGTTCCCACTTAACAGCTCAAATGGCTTTCAGAGCTGTGCACCCCACAACAGCCATACAACATTACTCCAAGCTTCTTCAAAAAGCATCATGAAACAAAGAATTGCCAGAATAAGCTGTTTGCGGGATACTGTTCCCAAAAAGCATCTATGAAAAAACACATTCAGAGATGCCATTTTAAAAGTCTTTCTTAAGTTCATTATTATTACTTCACACCTCCCACACACTTTTTTCTTTTTCGAAGTTGCTAGGCAGTCTTTTCAAAATTGGACTAAGAACGCAAATACATTCAAGCCAGGACTGCGGCTGAGAAACTTCTCTGTCTCTCACACTGGGCACCTCTTACAACACCCATAAAATTCCAGCCATTATAAAGTATTCACTAGTATTTACCAGGGCAGGAAGCAGTTTCTCTTCAAGTAGTGCAATATAAGCCAGTGTATCAGCTCCTTGTTTTGCAGACAATTCATAATCAGCATTGTATCTCTGTGAAATTAAAAACAAAACAACAACAAGCAGAAAACAGTCACCAACCACCTCATACTATAAATAGCGTTAGATGGAACTTTCAGAAAGATGATCAACACAACCCAAAATAACCCCAAACTTAACAGCTACCAGGTTATTAAATATAGAATATTTTTCTGGACAGAAGACATGCAGTTTCTGCAGTTGTTCTCCTCCAGTTCTTCAGATTAGTTGTATTACAACTCCTAACATTTTTCGTTTCTACTTTCCCATTCTAAGATTTTGGGGTCCTCTTACTGCCAAAATAACTCTTGCGCCTACTTCCCAGTGCTTTCCAAGCAGCTGTCCTGTAACAGAGGCAATTTTTCAGTATGCAGTGCTGAGGCACTTGCTCTGGCAAGATACCACCTGTATTTCTGAGGACACATCTATCATGTATATTGTTATAAGCATTTAAAAAAAAAAAAAAAGAAAGTACTTCTATCTTTTAATTACCACTTCATACATTTAAAAATTGAATGCTGACAATAAAGGGGATGAAATGTACAGCTAAACTAAAGTCGTTACGACTACCTAAGCTTCTGATTCAAACAATGAATCCTTTCAAAGTACACTGAAAGGGCTGGAATTTCACCAATTTAGAAATAGCAAAAATTGGTGTTGATCTACCTTATTTTTAGGTATCTTAAAAGCATGCATATTACTGGCATACTTTGGGGTTAAATAGGGTGCTCTTTTTCCATCAATATAGTATCTTTGGTATTCAAATGGATAGGAAAATGCAGAATTTTAAAAACATTTTCTGAAATCTCAACCCAAATGCTCAGTTTTCAGATACTGTTTTTCTCCAGAGAAAGATTTCAAGTTTCACTAACATGCCTTTCATCAGACAGTTTTCTTAACTAGGCAGGAACAGAATTTCTAATGTAACGACAGAAAAGTGGGCTGGAAGACCATCTTAGAAATTAAATTGATGATGCCATGCTTTATTAGACATCTTTATACTTGTGAAAAGAAGCAGCAGTATAGCTTTATTCTTTTTGAATAAAACACTGAGAGATCTACAAAAGGCAAGCAAGATTTGATTACACAATAACATGATTGCATCAAGAAATGCCTACAGACGTTTTTATGCTACAAGCTACAGAAAAACTACATAGATTAAAAACAACACCATGTGTTATACTTCAGAAAAAAAAAAGGAGAAAAAAAAGAATACACCAGGAGATGATTACCCATTTAAACAGTTAAAACTACACTTCCCTAACTGTGATCTCCTAGGTCTGCAAAGCTGCAATGACGTTGAAGTGTTATAATTAACAGCATGATGAAACTCAGTGAGAAACTGCTCAGTTGAGGCCAGCCTGTTGGCCTTTTTCAATGAAGAATCTTCTTGTGCCTATTTTTAAATTTTTCATAACAACGAACTTTTAAGCAGAAATCTGTGATCCACCATTTTTCAATTCTCACGTGTGTACAAAATACAGAAAAGCAGGAAGTCAGAACTGGTTTCCAGATTTTAAGAAGCCTATATCAATCTGTGTGGGGGATGAAAAATTCACTACAAGGTAGAAGAATCTTCTGAGAGCAACATACCTGCTTTCTTAAGAAGTTTAGTATTTTTGCTGGCTGAGAAATAACAATGTCTTCTGATATCAGGACTGGTACATCTGCTAGAAGGAATAAATAATACAGTCAACAGAATTTATATGTAGCAATTCTAATGTAACTGGAAAGTGATCGATCAATTCATCTGTTTTCCTTTCCTCCACTGGATGCTCTGACCTTCCCAACACATATGTATAAAGTAAGCTATATATAGTTGATTTCCACCAAGATCATACACATATTTGGCATATGGTGGCCTTTGCTAATAATACATTAAAAAAGGCCCAGACTGAAACCAATGTCATCTACTAGATATCTGATACTTTGAAATCCAGGCTACTTGTCTGGACTTCAATGAGAATATCTCCTAGGCCTTTTTCATCCTATTTTTTCCTTGTCCCTTGTCCTTTCTAAACCATTTTTACCATCTCCAACCACTGATTAAGCTACCAGTGCCTAAAGAAGACCTCCTCCAGAATCAAAGAATTTGCTTCTCCCAGAAGCATATTAGTCTGCTTTTACTCATTAGATTGTAGAATTAAAGACTGTAGACTATACATCTCTTTAACAGAGGCTGCCTCATAGCACGTTTACAAGGTACCTGCCACAGTGAGCCTAACAGGACTATTAAGCTAAGTACTACTGAAATATCAATTATAAAATACTTGATTTTTTTTTTTTTTCTGGTAGGGATTTTAATTATCTTGCCCATGAAGAAAGCCACAGAAATTATGGAGAAGTAAGCTAAACTAGTTCTTGGCAGTTCTGCTAACAGAAAGCAATATACCAAAGAGTAAGAATGAAAGGTGCAACAACAGGTGGACACAATAGTGTCTAAAGACATGGTAAGTTTAAGTGACAAACTACTTCACCTTGCAGTGACGTTACTTGTCTGGAATACGCCAACACAATGACCTAAACACTGAGCAAACAGATAAGCAGTATGTAGAAAGATCCAATGTAAAGAAATCCTCTGACATCATCTCTGACAACCCACTTGTCAGCCAGCTTTCCTGATTCAAGCTCTGTAACTTAGGACAGTACCAAATATCCCATCTGATGCAAGTTACTCTTTCAGGCTCACATTATACATCCACCCACAGAAGTTTGTTAAATCATGTGTAATTAAAGAATGCTACTTCCATTATGCAAGTCTAGTAAGTACTGTATAAATATTTCCATGCAATTGCCTTCAGTGTATCATCTGTTCAGACTGCCTGACAAAACAGGTGTGTGCTTTTGCATTACCACTTTGTTGACTCTTCTTTGCATCACCCATACACATTTTACTAAGATGCCCTTTAAGGCACTCTATTTATATCTTCTGTTACTTGTCCCTTGCAAAATCATCACACTTGATTCTGTAAAGATGCTTATTAATATGTAATGGAAGCAGGTAAGCTGCACAGGGACGGATAGAACGTGAACACAAAACCAAAGGAAATGAAGAAAAAGAAACTTTGGGGTTAGAACCCACACTTCTAAAGCGATGAGGATTAAAGTAATAGAAATGCAAATAAGGTACCTTTTGGAGTGCTCCAGGAATTATTTATAGTATTCACTGTCAGAGGAGCTCCAGCGAATTTAGCATAAGCCTGCAACAGATTGCAGAAAATAACCTAGTTAGCACATGTAAGTGTAAGACAGCAATTCAAAAAGCAGGCCTGAGCATTCCGATCAGCTGCGCTGGGTTAAATAAAAATAATTATTTAAAAGTTCACCACCACTACGCGCACCTGCGTTTCTGAACCAGGAGCAGGCTCCTACTTTTGAGGGTTCTGGTCAGAGCTCATTGCAGCGACGCGCAATAACCAATAAGGACAAAACTTATTTCAACGCTCCGGGCTGCTTCGGTAACGCCGGCACAGCCGCCGCCGGCCGCAGCGCAGCGCCGTCCCCCGCCAGGCGGCTCCCCGCGGGCACGCCCGGGCCCCGCTCGGCCCCGCCGCCCCGCAGGCCGTGCCTCGCGGCCCCGCGAGCCGCCGCCGTGCCCCGCTGCCCGCTGCAGGCCGCGCCCGGCTTCAGGGCGCCCCTCGGTGGCGGCGCCGCCTTGCCGGCGGGAGCAGCCCGCCACAGCCGCCCGGGCGCGGGGCAGCCCGCGGCACCGCGCCTCCCTCCCCGCCGCCTTCCTCCCGGGGCGGGTGGCGGCCCCCGCCGTTACCATGACGGTCAGAGACTCCGGATGAAGGGACGGCAGCCCCCAGTCGCCTCCCCAGCAGCTCAGCTCCATGGGAGCCGCCATCTTGTCCGCCGGCAGCGCGGGCCCGGGGAGCGCGCCGCTGCTGCCCTCGCATGGCGGCGCTCGAGCGCCCCCGGCAGCGCCGCCGGGAGGGAAAAGCGGCGGGCGGCGGGAGCGCCTCGGGGGCCGTTGGCTCAGAGGCTTCTCCCCTCACGCGCCGTTCCCGCGGCCCGGCGCCGAGACGGCTCTGTTGCCCGAGGCCGTCACCCTGCTAAAGCTGCCGCCCGCCGCGAAAAATTTACCGCTTGGAATGAGTGCGTGGCTGAACCCCGGCTCTGCGGGGCTCGTTGTGCTCCCGAAGTCACGGCTTTCCACAGCAGCGACAGCGACGACTTTTGAGCAGCCATCAACAGTTTGCCTTTAAAAATATGGAAATCTGATTGTGTGATACCGTTTTTGACCAAGTAATTAGGAGAGCTCGTGCAGTGTGTGTTTTTACTGAGGACGTCTTAAGATAACAGCCTGCTATTCTGCAGCACACAAAGATGAGGAGAGTAAGGGCTCTCAAGGTTTCTTCCTCTCTGCATCATCAGATCTGTGGTTTCAGATCTGCGTGAAAGTTGTGTCACAAACATCCATTTCTGTATGGAGGATAAACCAGCTTAGCACTTCCTTATGACAGATTGCAAGAAGGCTTAGACTTTCCTTGCTCTGCCTTGGGCCCAGTTCATCTCTGTACCATTATGGTGTCCAGAGCAAAGATGGAAAAGGCAATATACGTCTTCCCTACCTCATCCATAGACTTTCCATCTCTCGGTTGCCTGAGTGGAATTTCTGTTAGTAACAATGAAATGTAAATACGTGCTCTGAGAATGGATGTCTGCCTCGACTTGAAAACGTGGAGCTTCAGTTTGTGACTTCTGAAAAGGCAAAACTTGCTCTGAAACCTGTGTTTGAAACCTTACATTCTTTCTACACATCCTTGCAATGAAAATGTGGCAGGATCAAACTCCTAAGTGTTGACAGAAATACAGAAGGATGTGGTTTAGAGCTGTACTTCACTGAGATTTCACTTGCATTAAGGCTTCTCTTGTTTCACTTCTCATTAAGGCTTTTCCATGCACCCTGGTTTTTAATCATCCATAAAATTCCATAAAAACAGTGAGTCTCCTCATGGATATTAGGAACAAAATATGAAACCTAAATAAAGCAGCAGGGATTCCTTCCTAACTCCTCAGCCACATTACTTGGAATTTGCACAGGCCATGAACAAAATCTATCAAATTGGCAGCTACTCTGTATTTTCTACATCTACAGTATTATTGGTTTACATAAAATAAGCAGAACAAATATTTTAGCAGTTGGAGTTTATTTGCATATCTTCTATTAAAAAAGTGTTAGTCTTGCATTCCTGTGAAAAAAAATCCTTGCAGAGGTTTCCTGAAGGTTTTTTGAAAACATAGTGCCCAATAACCACTTTCTGATTTGTATTCAAGATACCAACCTCCAGTAAGTTAAGCTGGAGTTTGTACGTCAGAGAAAACACAAGAGTGAAAAAGAAATAGCTAATATTCCATTGTTGTTATTGAAAATGATGGTTACAAGGTCAAACAGGTGGTTACAAAGTCAAATAGTCCCATCCAGACAGCAGATAAACGCTCTGCTTTGTAAAAATCCCTTAAAGAAGGTTTTGCTTGAACACAAAATCTCTTCCAGTCTGTAACATACTCCAATAATAAAAATGAAAACTTGAAAAATTGCAGTAACCTTTGTGTATACTGGCTAACATAATTTAAACGTGATCATAAATTTCTGCTTATGTATTTTGTGAACTTGTTCTGTTTTGTTTTATTGTGTGGCATGCTCTTTTTCCCAAACTTTGCTCTAACATGCGTGGTGAATAAGCACAACGAGTAAGCAGGCAGAGGAAGAACAGAATTTGGGGCTCAAACGTCAAATAGCAAGAAGAGTAAAATGCCACCAACGAGATCTTCCTCACATTGAGTTGATTAGTACCAGTCCACAAGACTTCACTGTAAGTAACTCAGAAGTGAAAAACAAGTCAAAACGATTTATTCAATAGTTTAGGAAAGGGAACTTTCTGAGAAAATATTTGTTACATTTTGTTAAACTCAAAGAAATTACATACGTGGATGCAAATAATTGTTAGCATTCCTCCAGATAGGCAAACACAAAACTTTTCCATCTAATGTCCTTTTCTTTTTTATTTGCAGTAGTAACTGAATACTTTACATGAAGCTGTGATGATTTTGCAGATCTTCATAATGTTTTTGTGTTAGGCATTTAAACCTAGTATCATGGATGGAAACAACTATACTATACGCTTCGCTCATAAAGAGAAGCAGCGTTATATAAGCAAGATACAATGTAGCAATCTAACAGCACCTTGAGAAGATTGGAGGTGGCTGGATACACTGCATAGAGGGTAGGGTTAAACACTTTGGTATACACGACTTCTTTTGAGCCTCAAGGCTCATAGCAGACTCATTTGCTTTCTAAACTTGAACCACAGAGGTAAGGAACCAAGGTGGACCCACAACCAGACGGTCTGCAGTTTATGGCTAAGAAACCATATGTGCACAGCAAATCTAAGACACAGTCTTAGAGAAGCTAAAAAAGCTTAAAACAAACAATTAGTCACTTTGTGAGGATCTCTATCAACAAGGTATCTTAATGTCAAAGTGTAAGGGGTCTATCTCTGCAGAGTGTAACCTGTTAAGGCTTCTCTACTTAAAGGGAAATCTTGACTACAATCCACTACAAAGCAGGTGAGCTCCCGGAGCTATAGGCTGCTTGTTATTTATGGGGCAAGATGGTTGAGTCATAGTCATAGTTTGTTCTTTGGTTCATGCTCAGTTGGCTTTCAGCTGTTGAACCAAGTGTCTGCTACCAGTTATTTTAGCCTCCCAACTTTGAGACAGATTTGGTGTTGTTAATTTTTCTTAACAAGAGCATTAAATCTGGTGCTCCTGTCCTCCTGTGTGCGAGACCAGGCCAAAGAGGAAGCTAAGGAACAAGAAGGGGAGGGGGGCACACTGTCACGTCTATGTTGTCAAAGAATGCTCTTTGGTCACAAAAGGGTTTCCCCTTCATGCTAACTGATTATAGAGCAGTATCTCTGCTGCTGTACATCCAGGCATTAGCCTCTGCTAATAACCTGTGCTGTCACCACCATTGTTAGGGACAGGTTCTGGGCTGAAACTTACTCCTAGGATACATGTGGCTTTGGTTTTCTTTCTCTTTGTTCCACATCTTTGCCTCCTGCTATCTCCCTTTCAGCCTCACTTTTCTTACTGTTTTGTAATGCTCTAAGCCCACTGCTCTGTTTTCCTTTCTCTATGGTGCAGCACTCTGCCAGCCCATTGGTATCACTGTGCCACTTTCCCACTTCCACGATGAGCAGGGGTGGTGAGAGTGAAAGTGAGGCATTTTGTGTTGTGTGCAGATACACATGAGACTGTAGCACAATGAGAAAGAACACTGTTCTGAGATACACTCGATATAAGGGAAGCACTCTCCAGTCTCTTAATAGGCAAAGAAAGAAATGTGCAACTGAAGGAGTGGGTCATCACACATACAGACAAGCGTGGGTGTTCTGCGGTATTGGGGATGTACCATGGGGGAGATTATCTCAAGAGCAAGCAACTACAGGCCAGCAGAAGGTATTTGAGAATCCCACCGCAGACACATTGGAGATGAGCCCATGCCTGCGCCCTGTGTGGCTGCAGGCTGTTCTAGCCCCCCTCCCCTTCACAGTATGCTGGCAGTCTCAGCCCTGCAGCATGTTGTGTCTTGCCCTGCACACAGGTGGTCCTCCTCAGTGCTCATTAGTTGTACGCCATGCCTGATGTGCTGAACATTAATCAACGCCACTTTGCTCATTTAACATAAAATTTTCCTGCTATTGTTGCTCCTGTTTTTATGATGTAAATGATATCAGACATCTCCAGCTATTCCAGCTGTGCGCTGGGCTGCAAGCTGGCAGGGGAGCAGCTACAGCTCCCTGAACTGCTTCTGATGTGGCAGAGGTTTGTCTGTGAGCTGGGGTGAGTGGAGAGACACAGGATGAGGAGGGGAGTGCAGCAGGTTGGAAGCCTGTCAAATGCTGCAAGCCCCTGATGGGAGAAGCTGGTCTCTGGTAAGTAGGGTGCAGGGGGGCACTGCAGGCGCCTTCCAGAGGACATGGAGCAGACTGGCAGCACAGCCCCAGAGGGTTCACTCGCTTGTGTCTTTCTTCTTCAGTGTCAGCAGAGCTGAAACTGGGACCTTCTGGAGGACAGAAAATGGAATAATTAAATCTTGGGAGTACATCAAGTACTGAAAATCCATGTAGTTAAGAGCTGAAGTGTTGGGGTTTTGTTGTTGTTATTGATTGTTTTTAACTGAACTTGATTAAGTCCTTAGGTCTAGGAGTTTGTTAACACAAGCAACCTTTTCTAGTAACCCCAGTCCTGTTGGTTTGAGCTCTTCCACTCTCCCTGAACTCTAAGAGAAATGGCAGATGCCAGACTCCATGTTCCTCACGTAAGGCTTCTAGAAACGGAGATCTTATGGGGAGCGGCTGAGGGAACCCAGATTGCTCAGTCTCAAGAAGAGGAGGCTCAGGGGAAACTATTGCACTCTAGAATGACCTGAAAGGAGGTTGGGGTGAGGTGGGCATTGTCCTCCCAGGTAACAGTGATAGAGCAAGAGGGAATGACTTCAAGGTGCACCAGGAGAGGTTCGGGTTGGATATTAGAAAAAGCTTCTTAGAAAGAGTGGTTAGCTATTGGAACAGGCTGCCCAGAATGGTGGTGAAGGTCAAGAAACGTGTGGATGTGACACCGAGGGACGTGATTCAGGGGGCATGGTGGGAGCGGGTCAGCAGTTGGACTAGATGATCTGAGGCATCTTTTCCAACTTCAACGATTCCACGATTCAGTGAAACCTGGTTTGCTCCGCACTGCAGTCTGCACGACAGCTTTCAACGGCATTCATCAGCTACAAAAAGCTGGTGAAGCTAAATTGGAAGAAAGACCACGTCCCCACAACGCAGCCACCTGCGCCACCTCAGACGGCTGCGCCCTGCCCCGGCTCAGCCCCCACCCGCCCCCGGGCCAATGGCCTGCCGCCGGCCCCGTCCCTCCCCGGACGCGGGGCAGCCCCCGTTAAACGCGGGCCCCGAGCAGAGCGGGGTGGCGCGCCGTTCTCTCGCGCTGCCCGGCCCGCGGCCGTCATGGGGTGCGAGCGCGGCGCCGCCCTGCTGCTGCTGCCCCTTGCCCTGCAGCTCTGCCCGGGCCGTGCCGCGCCGCCCGCGCCTCGAGGTAAGGGCCCCGCGCCGCCCCTCTCTGCTTTAGCAAGCTGTCCTCTTTTTCCATCATTTTTCATAGAGGTGGTGGCGGGTTTGGGACGGGGCTGCCCTGAGCAGGAGGGTCGGGGCGGCTGTCTGCAGCGGGAGGAGCGGAGCGGGCAGCGCTGCCCTGCCGCCTCCGGCCCCGCTTTGCCTCCTCGGTGTCGCGGCTTCGCTGATCCCTCAGCCGAATTCTTCACCCGCTAACGTCGTCAGAAAGCAGCCTGTTTTTGTGGGGACCGCGAACATCCGAAGAGTGCTTTGCAGCTGCAAGATGCAGGCTCTCATAAATGAGAGGTAAAGTGCTGAGCTATGGAAAATCGTCGAGAAAACTCCACTGCGTGAAGTAGGACTCGAGTAGGAAAAGTTGCATCTGTACGGCAGCGTTATGGACGCAGTGAGCCAGCACCTGCTTTGTTTTAGAGCGAGGGGCACCGCTCGGCAGCTGCCTGTAGCTGTAACACGTCGTGCTGCTCTGGAAAGCTGCTGCGCTGCTTCTCGGGTGCCCTAAGCCTCCATTGTCCTGCGGAATGGTGTTTGACGATTTAATCGGTTGTTCTTTGGCACATGATAGTCTGCAAGAGAAGTTAATTTAGCTATGTTTTCTTTATTAAAGTCCTTCTCGATTGAAAGTATTTCTGAGAATTGTATTGTTTAAAAAAAGAAAAAAACAAAACAAAACAAACAAACAAACAAAAAAAACAGAGACAGAAAAAAGTTCAACAAAAGGCAGACTTATAGCTTAGCAGAGGCAGCAGCCAGGGAAGGACCCCGTTCACATCCTCTGATATTCCTGCACTTTAAAATCAGGGGCTGGGTTTCACTCCCAGTGATCAGAGTGTCATTAGCCATCTTGGGAAAGCGTCAAGCAGTAGTGAAGTGCTGTTTTCATACATATGGCTATAGATAGTTGAGACTGGCGAGGAACCTTGGAAGGGTTCTGAAAGCTGGTGTACAGTGTCAGCAGAAATAAGGAGGAAATCTTTTGTCTCGTGCGCTCTTCTCTCTTCTGTGACTGATTTAATTCTCACCCCTCCTTAAGGCTTTCTGTCATATATTTTAGTTCCTTCCTTAAGTATTGAAGTTTTAGGACCTATCTACATAGAGTGCCTTGCTACCGTTTATCATATGCCATTTTCATGGAAGGTTGAACAGGTCCCTTCAAAAAGCAAAAGAACAAAACAGGGAAAGCAGAGGGGTGAAGACTCCTGGGCTATGCTGCAAATGGGCTCATTTCAGCTTGGTGGGAATGCATGCGTGCACTTGTGCTTGCAGGCATGCCCAAGTCTTCCCTCCTAGTGCGCTTATTGAAACCAGATGCTTGTGCCTTCCAGCTTTGGTAATCCTGTCCTATTAGTTTGTTTTCAAGTCTCTCTTTTCCAGGAGTGGAATGAAAATATGTGATTCTCCTTAAAAATGAAACCTGAAATCCTTGTAGATCTCTCTTTCATGTCCCACTCAAACAAGAAGTTGTCTGTAAGGTCTAAGAGTTGTGTACCTGCCAGCACTCCTAAGGGTGGAGAATGAATTTTCATAGCATCGCTGACCTTCTGTGTACTTCTGCTGACACATATGTAGTTGACATGACGGGATGGATTCTGACACATGCATTTGTGAAGGTACTCCAAGAGAGAGTTCGGTATTGTGCTGCTGAAGGATTGTGGAATGCAAATACCAAACAAACCAATGCGAGTATTCATTTATAAATACAAATTTAAAGAGATCCAATAATTTTTTCATCAGGTTAGACAGAAGTTTTGTCATAGTAGTTATTTCACCAATATTTTGGTGTTTGATATGAAGTCAGCAAGCAGACCTAGGACTGAAAAAACCATGTAGTTATTCACTGGTTTTTCACTGTAGGAGACTTCAGTGCTGTATTCCAGTGATCCAGTTGGATTTTAAGAATAGTTATTACCTCCAAAATGTTGTTGTACAGAATCATGAGTTACATTTCAGTTTTTTTTTTTTGCTTGACCAGTTGCTTTGCTTTCTGTAGATCAAAACTGATAAAATACTCAGCCTTTTGCCACTGCTGGTTTCAGTGGCAGCAGTGGTTGTCCTGGGATGCTAGTAAGTCTCAGCTGTGAAAGAAAGGGAATTTGACAAGTTAATCTCAGATGTTTGTTGACAACAGCATTACAAGTGCATGCAAGTCAAGTGCCTCATTGTTTCTGCATACTGTAATCGAAGTCACCAGCAGAGCCACAAGATCCTTGGAGTCAGTAAGGGTTTAGACACGAGCTATGATCTAGATTTTGTTGCTTTTGAGAGGTGAAGGGAAAAACATCTCTTTTTTTTTGAAATGACATCAGTGTCCAAATGGGTGGATGCTTCAGAATGAGCAGTGGAAGCAGCATGAACCTAGGCTGTCATTTGAATGAACAGGGTTTACTATGTGGCTGTGGGTAGAACTATCTATGTGTGTGATTGTGCAATGGGTGCTCTTGAGTCTCCTTCATCTAGTGGGGTATGGAAAAACTGTCATGTTAGGATGGCCTTGTATGTGGAGTGATAGTGGTGTGCAATGGCTAAATATGCCTATATATTTAAGTAATGCTTGTGTGTAGTCATTTATCAGTCTTCCTTGGAAGGTTGTAATATATATACTGCTCTGACAGCAGTAGGCTCCAATGGGAGATCACTAGGGTTCTTAGTAGAATAGTTTGAATTTGGAGACATTGTGGATTTAGAAACACTGAGGAAAAACTAGCTTGTTGTTTTAGGGCCATAAGAAGGCTGGTATACTTAGTAGTATAGTATTTAGACACTTTGCTGCTGCACCATGCAAAAATTAAAAAGAAAAATTGGAAATAGCTTTCACTCTGCCTTAGATTTTTTTACTTTTTGTCAGACCTGTCTTCATTATCTGTGCCAGAAGGGAAAGATGAGTTTTATTTATATAACATATCATCTGAGAAGTCAGTGAAGTGAGAAGGAGGTTATGAATATCATATTGCTTACCTGGTTCTTCAGCACTTTAATTGATGCCCTGCAAATGCCATCAAAATAATTCTTAGGATAAGCAAACCAGAAATCTGTCTGAAAATTTTGATGCTGGATTATGAATGTAATTAAAAAGTGACAAAAATACTTCTTTTAATTTATGAAAGGAGGAATAGTTGGAAAAGCTTTTATGTTGGGGTGTGTCTCAAAAAATAACAAAAGTCTTAAGAGATCTACCTGAAATATTTGAGAACCTCATTTTGAAGACTAAATATTTCTGTTTTAATAAATTATCGTAGAATAGAATTGCAGAATGGCTTTGGTTGGAAAGGACTTTAAAGATCATCCAGTTCCAAACCTCTGCTGTGAGCAGTGTTGCCATCCACCAGCCCAGGCTGCCCAGGGCCCCATCCAATCTGAATGCCTCCAGGGACGGGGCATCCACAGCTACTCTGGGCAGCCTGTGCCACGGCCTCACCACCCTCTGAATGAAAAAAATATTCCAAACATTTAATCTAAATCTCCCCTCTTTTAGTTTAAAACTGTTCTACTTTGTCACTATCAGAATAAGTAAAAGGTGTTCTTGGTCTTGTTAGTAAGCTTTCTTTATGTACTGAAGGCTTCATGAGATCTCCTTGAAGCCTTCTTCAACACATTTCAATAGTGGATGAAGTGGCTTCAGAATACATTGTTCTCAGCTCATTATTGTATTTAAACTACTGTTGAAACTGTTTTGTTTTTCAGTTATTGATCTTCTTTCATATGCCAACAAGAGAGAGGTAACAAGCTTCCTGCAACAAGCACTTGGGGATTCTACGCTGAATGAAGTGTTCTTGCTTTCAGCATTCGAACTGCAGCCAAAGAGCACAGCCACCGTATTTGGCCTATATTCACCAGCTGATGACAAGCAGTATTTTGAGTTTACAGTAATGGGACGGATGAATAAAGGTGAGTTGTTTGTATTAAGTTGGGGAAAACTAGGACTGGGTCCATTCTTATTGGTATGTCACAGAAGAACTTGGAAAATGATGTAATTAACCTTTATGCTTCAGTCATTCTTGTTGCACATTGCCATCTCACAAAATAAGAGTGCTGGTAACATCCTCCAGCTCTGCTGCTTTGTCCCACTCACAGGATGTTGCGCTCTCCTGGCCAGGGAAGCAGACCCCACAGTCAACTGGTATCACAGAGCTGGGAAAAAGGGTGGGGAAAAATATCAGAGAAAGGAATCAATTTGTTTTTCTTTTTTTCTTCCCCTGGAGGACAATCACTGGTTCTTATTACTGAGGAATGTGAGGGACACACGCACATACTACCTCATGCATATGAAAGGCTTGCTCTTGTTTCATTGACCCTGGAGGTTAAATGTGACTGTGCAGGACAAACATTCCTAGCACTTACAGGACTTTTTGGGTAATTTGCTCTTAATTTATTGAAATTGGTTCATTAGAAATCAGAGTAGAAACTTGGGCATGTTTTTAGAAATAGAGAGACCATGTCCATGTAAATAAAATGTATTGCAATGTTACAGTACAGTAAAAAATTAAAAAAATTGTTGTAAGTTATTGTTGCTTCTCTGACTTCACAGCTGCTATTTGCTGTTGCCATTATTGTAGTCAGAAAGCTGTCTAAGCCTAACTATGAGAAACTCTACTGAAAAATTTAAGTTTAGCTGTAGGTGAACTATTCTACACGCTGAATAAGAGCACAGCTTTTTTTTTTTTTTTTTTTTTTTTTTTTAAATGCAGTGAAGGAAGTTAGTTAAAACAGTGACATTTTTGTCATGTCATCCAAAATCCTTCTGAGGTCAGAGAATAAGACTTTTTCTGCTATGTGTCTTTTGAGACTGGGTGATGTATGGCCATACAGTTGTATCAGTAACTGCAGTACAGTTCCTTATTAGTTAATTGCTAAATAAGTGATGTATCACACATACTTTCTCTGTCCCTCCCATCACACATGCACACACAATTATGCCTGTAAATGTTATCTAGAAATACTAATGTATGTATTTGTGTGTGTAAATAATTTTGATCTCATCACGCTCTTGATTTGCAAGAATACCCACATTCCTGACAGTTACTGATGTACTTTAACTAAAAGACTTGGTGAAGCTTTCTGATGGAAAGTTGTATGGTTTCTTTTAGTTTTGTCCTCAGTACGTTAGTGTTGTATTTGAGAAGTGTCCATGACAGGGTTGTGGTATATAGATGAGCAACACACAGAAATTTGTACTGTTGGTGACTAGTGACATTTTTACCTTTGGTAGTTGCAGGAGTCTTGTAACCTACATGTTGTAAGGGCTGATGGATCAGAGAGAGGCTTTTCACAGCAAGTCTTTTTCACAGAGGTGTCTTCACCTCCTTGTTATTTTAATGCCCAACCCAGTTTGAGATGTATGATCCTGAGTGAGTAATAAACAACGTTTCACAGTGATTTCACATGCAGTTTCTCTAGAAATGTCAGGTATCCACTATGACTACTTCATACAGTCAATGAAAACACATCCGGGAGATCGTTGAGCAAGTTGAAAATATAGAGTGTGGGGGCTGTTTCTGATCTTTTCAAGGTTGGAGATCATCACGTCAGTGGTGAACCAAGATTGGTGTCTTATCAAAGTGTAATGTCTAAATATGTTGAGGGTACATATGTGCGCCTCTGCATGGTGAACTCTCATCTGAGTAGCTCAAACCGAGCATTATCTACCTTTTACAGTGCCACGTTTATTTGTGAGCTGCAATTCCTCATGGTTTGCTGATGTTTTATTCTTGTTGTGGTAAAGTTGATAGTAAACATACGCATAATATGAAGTGTTTTTTAAAGCATGCATTTAACGTGAGATTTTTCTTCTCCTTTTGATCTGCGAAGTCCATATTGAGGTCTTGCCTGGCTCAAGATTGACATATCCACATTGTATCCATTCAGTTTATGTAAATGGTTCAACTGTCTCCTTTGTGTAGTCTTATTGATGCACAGTGGATTGTTACATGCATGAGTTAAGGAACTGCTGGTCAATTTAACTTGTTTTGTCCAGTATATTTTTGGAGTCAAATTGCAAATAGTCCTTAGGTTGCTTATCATTTTTGAACAGATCCTTTCTGGAACAAATATTAGTAAATGCATAAAACTGATAAAATTTAACTAGTCAGTTAAGTGGTCCCTATTTACTGTCAGGAGTAGTAGTTCCATTGAATGTTTCTTAAACAGTGCAGATGAGATGCTTACTCTCAGGAATGTCAGTGTAAGATGACATAGCATTAAAATGAATTCAGGGTCTTGGATGGGTTAAATTGTACAGAGGCTGTGATCCAGCAAAATCTTCCTTCAGAGCCTACCGTAGTTTACCAGATGGGTATTTGGCTTTGGCTATGGAAGGAATACTTTATCCTTCATCCAAGCCAGACTGCTGCTTGTCTTGAAACTATTCTGGCAGGGTCTGTTCAGAGCCCTGCCGCCATCTCCTCCTCCTTTCTCTAACTTAATGCTGCATTTGGTCACTCTGAATACAGGGCCTAGATCCAAAGACCCTGCTATTTTATGATGCAGCATGCATAATAATTACGTAAGTAAAATGCTTGCAACATACTTTGTCTTGCCAGATCTTTGAGCTGGCCAGCAAATGCTAAATTTTAGCAAGTTACTGGTGACCTCATGCACCTTTGCGGAAATCTCAGCACTGGCAGCATTTTGACATAGATAACAGTGAAAACATTCCTGATATTGATCACAGCTGCTGAGGCTTTAGTGCTAGTGTAGACTTAGAAGATGGAGATGTACTCTGCACTATTCATGCTGGTATAAAACTGGGTTATTTTAATCACTAGACTAAGCAATTAGGAAAATTGTGAGGAATCTTTGAGTTACTAGGTATGTGCCTGTTACTCACAGAGATATCACAGCTTCAGAGAGCATTAGTAGTGGAAAGTTGATAGGAAAATTTGTTAACTGAATACAGTGAATTCAGTGTTAGACCCATGGCCTCTCTGAAGTTGGTAAAAGCATTTTCGCTTTACTGTCTCCATAATTTTTAATTGTCCTTGTTTCAATTTAGCTGTTCCTTGAAAGTCAGAGTATGTGTAAGCTCTTGCTTGATGCAGCAGTGGCAACTCTGTGCTTTGAGATAGATACTGAGAAGAGCTAGCATTTCACTGCATAGCCCCCTAGAGTCTGTGGCTTGACTGCTTAGAATTGTAGAATTGGTCAGGTTGGAAAAGACCTTAAAGATCATTGTGTCCAACCACATCCTAACCATACTACCCTAACTCTAAAAGCCCCCTGCTAAATCATGTCCCTGAGCACCACATCCAAACGGTTTTAAACACATCCAGGAATGGTAACTCAATCATCTTCCTGGGGAACCTATTCGAGTGCTTAACAACCCTTTCTATAAAGAAGTTTTTTCCTGGTATCCAACCAAAACTTACCCTGTTGCAACTTAAGGCCATTTCCCCTCATCCTGCAACCAGTGAGAAAAGAACATCTCTACTTTCACTGCAATCTCTTTTCAGATATTTGAAGAGAGCAATAAGGTCTCCCCTCAGCCTCTTCTTCCCCAGACTAAACAGCCCCAGTTCTTTCAGTCTCTCTTCATAGGGCACATTCTCCAAGTCTTTCATGAGCCTTGTTGCCCTTCTTTGGACCTGCTCCAGCACCTCAATGTCCTTTCTGTACTGAGGTGCCGAAAACTGAACACAGTACTCGAGGTCTCACCAGTGCCAAGTACAGGGGCAGGATGACTTCCCTAGTCCTGCTCACCACACCATTCCTGATACAAGTCAGGATGCTATTGGCCTTCCTGGCCACCTGAATATGAGCCAGCCACACTGCTGGCTCATATTCAGCCGACTGTCCATCAGTACACCAAGTCCCTTTCCATGAAGCAGCCTTCCAGCCACTCTTCTCCAAGCCTGTAGAGTTGCTTGAGATTTTTGTGACCAAAATGCAAGACCTGACATTTCCAATTTGTTACCCTGAAACACAGATTACATGCTCAGAATCATACTTCCTCCCATTGCTTTAATGATGCATTTGGATACACGGTCAGATGGCTTTGCTGAGCGCAATAAATATCACTGAAGTTGATTTTCTAGCTGTACGTTTCTGCTACAGGATATTTCTGGGGCTATTGGAAACATACATGCAACAACACTGATAGCAGGCTGTCAGCTACACTTGTTACCCTTATCACCATTTTTTTAGAATGTTATGTAGTTTAAGGTGATGTGTCTTATTGTTTTAGCCTATTAAAAAAAGCCTAGAGAAAGCAGTGGAAAACATTCTGCATTACCATACAAACCAGGAGCTGCACAGGAGTTCTGATGCTTCTGTTCTAAAAGTCAGTGTTCCATTTATTCTTAGCATTTATTTCTGCATTTATCAAAGCTGGTATGGAAGAAAAATACCAGAGCCAGTACAGATTTCCACAGAATTTTGTTTGGTCAGACATAGATTATCTGTCACCCTCTGATAGTCATTCTCTGTATTTTGTTCCAGTGGTGCTTCGCTATCTGAAGAATGATGGGAGGTTGAACTCAGTGATTTTTAGCAACGTACACCTGGCTGATGGGAAACCCCATGCTGTCATCTTATGGCTGAGTGGCCTGCAGAAGGAATTCTGTACAATAGAGTTGTATCTGGACTGTCTGCAAGTAGGTGTCATTCAGGACCTGCCAAAACCATTTTCATCTCTATTGGAGAGATCAGCAGCAGTAGAGTTACGCACCTTCCTGAAGAAACCAGAGGTGAGCAGGAATGCTGGGAGCAGGCTGAGCACTTAAAAGGACCAGCAGAGATCCTCTGGATTACTGAATCCAGACTCTTGAAATAAATTTAAGTACAAGTTTCTTAGAGAACAGCTGAAATCTCAGCTTCACTGAACTGAGTAATCTACTATTCATTTTAAATGTAGTTTTTAGCTTATTGAAAAAATAAAATAAAATTGCAGTTTGTCACTTTTGATGTGAAGTAGTTCTTGGGGACTGAACTTTTTATAAGTTCTTGGGCAGTACAACAGATGCAGCCCTTTGTGACCATTTTAAAAGAGCTCTTGGCTTATGCATATATTTTTTCTTTTAATGGTGATCCACATGGACTAAGACAAAAGAAGAGGCAACTCAAGTGGTAGTAGATATGTCAAAATATCATCTGTTTGACTACAATTAGAGCTTTTCTGCCTCTCTCTCCCAACCAGGGATTGTCATGGCCTTCTATCATTTCCGTATCAGTAGTCCAAGCTAAACAGTATCTTCCACAACCATCTTCCATTGTCCTTAACGTGAAATGTGCATTAGAAGGTGAAAATGCATTCTGCCCCTAGGCTACACCTTTGCTTTGTTTCATTGCAGAGTTGAACATGGGGAATCAATAAGGTGTCCACTTCCTGATTTGAATGTAAATCTGTTTGAGACAGGAAAGATTTATTTGACTTTTGTATACTGCAAATGTAAAAATAAACTAAAAAATCTGAACCTCCTGGTATGTTAGATCACATGAATTGGAATAGTAGGGAGAAAAAATAAATAAAATCACAACTATATGAAAATCTGTGAGGCAGAAGTTTGAGATTTCATTACAGTTCAGATGGTGATGGGTGGTCCCAAAGCGACAGCATAGGAGCCCTGCATGCTAAGGAAATGGAGATCTCTATGAAAAATTAATCTTTCTCTGATATTTCATGTTACTCCCACTATTGTAGTCAAATCATGAGCTCTCAGTTTTTCTTCTCACTTCAGGATACACTGGATGAGCTGAAGCTGGTAACTGGAGGAACACTTGCCCAGGCAAGAAACCTGCAAGACTGTTTTCTTCAACAGGTTGAATCTGCTCCTCAGTACACTGGTAAGGCCAGCAACCTGTTCATTCACTTACCAGTGCAGAAAAGCTGTGGTGGTGAATAGTAAAAATGTGAATAAGCTCTACAGACAAGTAATGATGATTATTTTACTCAGTTGCATCCACGATAATATCCTGTGAATATTCTATAAATAGCTCAGTTTGGAGAAAAAACAAACACAATTACCAGTGATAATGCAAAGTGCTGTTAATTTATGAGAGGAGGCTGTCTGATTAAGTGGCTTTTCAGCATAACTTCATAAGATCATACTTCTGTTACTGTGGTCTGTTTGTGTCAGGTTTTGTTGGCCATCTGAATGTCCTGGACATGGTAAGGATGAGAGATGAGGAGGAGCACAGGAGGCTTCAGGAGATGCTGGTTGCAGCAGTTATAGTGCCTGTGCATCAGTTTGGGAAGAAACAATGAAAGTCAGACATTATAGTTCTGCCACAAGTTATCTGGCACTTCTGTTCATCTGCTGGGCTAGAAATTGGATGCAGGACCAATTCCTTGTCTTCCTGTGCTATGTATTGTGAAGCCTGAGCTGGGAGTGGGGAGAAAAGAAAGGGGGCAGGGGCTGTTGGAATTCCTGCAAGGATGCACTTTGGCAGGATGCAGTCCCGTGTGACAGGCAAGTGTGCTTTCTGATCTCTCAACACAGCAAACCTGGGCTGGACTGGCATATCTGAACTTTCTAGTCCCTGTTAGTCTACTTTCTCACTGAAAGGTAACTGAAGGACTTCACACTGTATTTATAATATTTACATATGTGACTATGGGGGAAGGAGGAAGACAGGGGGAGTGAAAGTGAGTTTGAGGCTTGAAATAGGATTCAGGAAAAACTCATTTTCTCATCCTTTCCTGTTCTCTGCCCTAACCCTGTGGCATTGCTACTTTAGAATAGATTTGATGTCACTGGGAGACAAGATGCGCAATTTGTGTGAGAGCATCTTGCCTATCTTATGTGCATGGAGGAATTGGTTAGAATGAAATCTTTTTTGGCTTGTAGCTAAATAAATTCTCTGTTGAGCACACTTTTGTTTTCTTGCTCTTCAACACATGTGTCTAAACAAAAAAAAAAACAAAAAAACCCACAGCTTTATTTTCAAAGGTCTTTTTTTGCTTTCCTGCAAATCAACAGGGATTTACAAATACATAGGAAGGGTAATTCAGTGATGTATTCTGGAAAAATTCTCTGCGTTCTGAGCAACATTATCAGATTGCAGATTTGAAGCTTTCTCAGTTGTCTCTTTTTTTCTCATTATAAATAATATGAACTGTAGTAGTACAGAGAAATATTGTTTCTCCCTGTCTGCATTCAATATGGCTGAGCTATTTGGACTAGCACTCCGATTCTGTTGTTTATAACTTTTGAGTGTAATTAGTACCATATTAAACCTAATATTAAAGAAAAAAAAAATCCCTCACAAATTTATTCAAAGTCTCTATAGTCAAATCTAGTGAAGGAATAGATGCAAACATTCCAACAGCAATATTAACTCAGCTGCCTTACCCTTTGTCCCTTCTACAGGAGCGATATATCATATAACTGCAATTTTACCTTCAGCCAGAAAAAACAGAAATGTAAATACTTCCTCCATGGATGTATAATACCTATATGTTTTGGTAAAAACATGTTTTCATATTAATCAAAATCATTGGAGGAGAGCTTTTGACTTGAAAAACTGTGCATGATTTTGACAGTTTGGTCATTGTTCACTACTGTAGCAGTAGCATTCCTTAGTGCTCAGCATGGGAGACTGAAACAATTAGGCAGTATAGCTAAGAGCTTACAATGTGATGGTTGGACAAAGGCACCAAATTCAAGAGTTTTTTTTTAAACCTAACTATGGTTAAAGACAGTGTGGCAACACACAGAGAAGCATATGAGTGAGAGAAGTATAGTTTTCCACAAATTGTCTAGCAGTAGTAAAGAGAGCTTTGGAGGCTTTGTACTTGATAGAGGTTTTCTTCCATGGATTGGTCAGATTTTGAAGATACTGTCTTCTGGCAAGAAGTTTATAACCTGTGTTAGGAGATATTTCCTTCTGTTTATTTTAAACCTGCATCTCTGTAGTTATGTGTGTGATTTCTGTATGTATCTTCTCCGTGTAGCAGACTGACAAGAAATCAACTACTGAACATCCCTCAGTCATGGCTGGTTTCTAATTTTGGCCTAGTAACCAGAAACTCTCTGAACAATGCTTCAGGACTAATTTTGCTGGATTGGTCTGTAGTGAGGTGCTTAAGCCAGTATCAGCTCCCTAGAGAGCTAGAAGAAGGCACGATATGTATGAGGCATTTCAATGGTCTGAAGTCATACAACCTAGTGTTTGTGTCAGTCTGCCTGGTCTGATTAGCTGAGCAATGAAGCTGGCCAACTGCTCCAAATCCAAGGACCTATACAAGATCCAAAGAAAATATGGGCAAATATATTCCAGTCATAACCTCAGGCTTATGGAGAAGGGCCTTTGGTTGCTTGTGGACAGTTCTTCAAATCCTTCTCTGAATTCAAGTGTTGATGAGGGATCTGGAGCACAAGCACTATGTGGAGTGGCTGAAGGAACAGGGATTGTTTCTTCTGGAGAGGAGCAGGCTCAGGGGGAACATTGCTGTCTACAATGACCTGAATGGAGATTGTGGTGAGGTGGGAGTTGGCCTCTTCTCCCACGTAACAGTGATAGAATGAGAGGGAACGGCCTCAAGTTGCACCAGAGAGGTTCAGGTTGGATATTAAGAAAAATATCTCCTCCAAAAGAGTGCTCAGGTGCTGGAACAGACTGCTCAGGGAGGTAGTTGAATCACCATACATGGAGGTGTTCAAGAAATTATTAGATCCAGTGTGTCCAACCTACAGGCCACATGTGGCCCAGCACAGCTTGCATTGCAGCCTGTGCCACCTGCTGCCACATCATCATGATGGCAGCTCTGTCGTGGGGCCTGGGGAGAGTGCAGTGCTGACATAATATGACATTATGCTTAATTTGCAAGGAAAACTGTCAGTTTTCAAATATTACATTTTGGAAGACATTATATGCAGGAACATGCTGCGAAATTTGATGCGTATCAAGGAGTTTTTCATAAGGATGAAATAGAGGAACTAAAAAAAAATTATGTTGGCTCAACAAAATACTTTTTCAAAAAAAAAAGTTAAATGGACTCTATTATAAAAACTAGTTAAGTGAAACCAGATCTGATTGCAAAAAAACCAAAACCATTTCCTGATGGTGAGTTTGTTAGCAAACATATGGAAAGCATGATGGATATAATGTCCTGATTAAAAAAGAAAAGAAAAATGGATGTTTCTAGAATATTGTTTGTCTCACCAGTCTATAGCCAGGTAGACTGAAGAAATAGGAACAATGATCGAAAAAAGTTTAGAGAGTAAAACTGCTAATTTCAAGTTTTACACTTGGTGATAAATGGAAGTACTGATGGTGCAGATACAGCTCAACCTGCCATTTCATTACAGGTGTTGATAACAAATATAATGTCACTGAAGAAATGCATGAGATGGAAAGACACAACTACATCTGTTGATTTGTATGAAACGGTTAAAAAAAAAAAACACATTAAATTATGAAACTTTTCTCTAACCTTTGTCAATCTATCTGGTATAGCTACAGGTGGTGCCCTGGTGATGATTGGTAAAAAGGAGGGACTTAAAAAAAAAAAAAAGAAAAAATAGAAGATGATGCAGTTAACACCAGTAACTCACATTTCATGAAATATCACTGCACAAGGCATCAAAAAAATCTACGTGCAAAAACTTTAGTTAATGTCATGCAAGTAGTCATCAAACTCTGAATTTCATAAAGTCCAGTTCTAGAAGTTCCTTAGAAGTATGGCTGCTGATTATGGGGTTATCATTTACTTATCTGAAGGAAGGTGGGTAGGTAGGGGTAAAATGCTAAAAATGTAGACTTCATGATTTGCAAAGGGAAATCAAGTCCTTTTATGGAATCAAAAGGAAGATGTGTGCCAGAACATGAAGATTAAAAGTGGCTCATAGATATAGCATTTTTGATGGACTTGACCGCTCACTTAGTTGAGTTAAACACATGTCTTCAAGGTGAAAATCGCCTTGACTGTGCTATGTTTCAGAAACAACAGCATTTTAAATGAAACTTAAATTACGGCGTGCTGAAATTATGGCAAAAATTTCATACATTTTCATACATTGACTGAACACAGTTCTGTGACTGTCAGTTAGTGAACAATGAAAAATATGTTTTACATTTTGATGCAGGAGTTTGAGAATAGGTTTCAAGATTTCAAAAAAAGTCATCGTTTTTTTTTGTGTATTTGCAATTCTATTTTCATTTGACTTAAATGCATTACTTGCAGATTTTCACATGGAATGTACAGAGTTGCAATGACACATTCAACTCAAAGAAAAATTTGAACATGTCTACTTACCAGGCTTTAATAAGATCTCTCCTAGCAGAGGAGAATATCTCTCGCTTCACAGTCACGCCTGATTCATGTCATAGCTTTTTGGCAGTACGCACATTTGTGAACAACTGCTGTCAAGAAAGAAGCACAGGAAGGGTAGTATTTCATCAAAAATCTCTGGGCACATTGAGAACTCAGTAGGAGGGGCAGCCACTGCCTTTGAACTGGCCTGATGCACTGTCAGTTTCACAAAAAACAAGGTCATCAAACTAGTTTTATGTCTTTGTTGCTCCCTATTTTTTATATTTTAATAAGAAATTCATTTTTTAAAATGTTACTTATATGTATTAAAATTGTTACATATTTTATATGCGGCCCAAGGCAATTCCTGTTTGCTCTGTCTGACCCAAGCAAGCCAAAAGGTTGAACAACCGTGTTTTAGATGTTGTAAGAGACATACATGGTTTAGTGGGGAAATGGTGATAGGTGAATGGTTGGACTAGATCTTGGAGGTCTTCTCCAACACTGTGATTTTATGATTCTGCTATTGTGAAAGATATTCTGGTAGATTGTTACTGACTCAAAATACAGATGTAGACACTAGCTGTCCAGCACTAGTACCTAAGTTGGCCAGTTATGGGAGAGACCGTGTAGTAGGACTGGATAACCATTTACCTTGAGTGTGTATTTGTGGCTTACCCTGCTTGCTCCCAGGAAAAATGCCACTCCCCAGTAGGTTTCACAACATGCTGTGTCCCAGCAGCACCCTAAAGGACCTCTCCAGGTTTTTACCATGAATCATCAGCTATTCTGCTACTAGTAAGGCTTTTACTGTAGGACTTAGCTTTATATGTAGGAGGAAAAAAATACTACTGTTGGTCACTTGTTTATGCTTTGCTATCTATATTTGCCAATGGGACACACAATTCATAGAGTATAACACGTTTAGTCTACCTTAATAGTGGACAGTCCACAAAATTTAAGTGTGAAAAATAGATGTGCTTTTTCATTCAAATGCTAACCAACAAAGAAACATCTGAAATCTTGATTTTTTGCTGATTTCAGTCAGTAACGCCAAGAATATTTTATGCTTAAAAACAATACAAACAAAACAAGAACAAACTCCAATATCTGGTCTGACAGCCTGCATGCAAAGTTCTGTTATGGGATTCTGAAATACTCATAATATCAACTTTTACCACCTTCTTCCCTAGATAAAAATAAGAAAAGAATGGGACTTTCAGAGGGGCAGGATCTTGAATAGACTGTTTCTGAGTCTTTACACTTGGTGAGAAAATCTGAAATAAAGAAAAAGTAGCATATGTGTAATTGTACAATTTGCACTAGAATGTTTGGAAACACTGAGAAATGCTCTGAAGTACCAAACAGTGAGATAAACATTAAGAAAAGTATTTTTCATGCAAGCTTACAATACTCTTAAAGAAACACATGAATCAACTTCCCTGAAGCCATTGGATATAATATCAAAATAACCAGCCTGCTTGGAATGCGAATCAGCAGTTATTTGTTGCATCTGTTTTGGCACATAGACTTTGAGAAGCAAATAAGAGGAGTAAACAAATAGCTGCTTGAGAAAGCTGCAAACTTCTAAGTGAGCTACAGACTCAAACTAGTGTCCTAAACATACTTTTTGTTTTTTCCTGGCATTGGATCAAAACTGATGTTTTGTTTAACAAATGTGAATCTTGTGTAAAAATTATAGGTCAATTCTGTTCCTTTCCTATAGTTCATTACAGATGCAACTTTTTTTTATCTAGATATTAAAAAAATATTATAAAAATAATATACAGATATTAAAAAATCTCAGATTTTTTAAATTATTTTTTGGTATTGAGAACTGTCTGAGAACTTGTGGCCTGTTGAGTAGCTATTTTCTGCACCCCTCTAGAAGAAAAAGTGACTGTGGAACTAGTGCACAGAGCATTGAGTAGTCTTTTGGAAGAAAAGCCAAGTGACTGCACAGGTACTGAAAAGGCTGTTTTGGTCAGAGTGACTGCATGGTTTCATTTAGGGTTACTGGTCTCAGGCTGGTGGCATTAACTGCCATTATTGTTATTTTTTAGCAGAGAGTTTTGATGCTGATAGAAGGGTAGAAAAATCAGACTGATTGTCTCTTTGTGTGAGAGGGAAGTTTGTGCTTTCTCTAGTTGTTTCTGTGGCTTACTGTTCAGTTTGGTCCAGTAGAATCTTGTTCATGCAAATCCCTCTGTAACAATTAGAATTAGATACTGTGTTTGCTCTAAGCATAGCTACAGGACTTAAGCAACAGCAGTGTGTGGCCTTCTTGGCTTTCAAGATATTTCCATCTTGCATTTCAGAAACAATAATGAAAAAGTGAAAAATGATAAAGTGTTATGCATTGTGTACTCTTCTGTTGCTGTTTCTCTACAGGTGATTTTAATAGGCAGCTGATGAATCAGATGGTGCAAATGAACCAGATACTGGGAGAGGTGAAAGACCTTCTCAAACAACAGGTACTGTATGAGGACCTCATTAAGGAATATCCCAAGCTTTGTGACTTCAGTGGGGTCAGTGGAGAATTTGTGCAAGCAGTGAGCTTCTGCACTGAGCTCATTGCCTCTGATGCATGACACAGTGAGAAGAAGCAACCTGATGGATCCTGGTACAGGTATATCTGAATTGAACGTAAATTTGTTCCAGTTGCTGCTTGCTCTCAGTACTGGATTTAGAAGTGCGTAGCTGTTGTTAAGTTAAACCTACTGAACTGAAGTATTACCATTACCACTGTTCTTAACTTTACAGAGAACAAAGAGCAACTGATTTCAAGATGATGTATATGTTTTGAGTTGTCTGAGTGGCATATTGGGAAAAATTGTAACGGTTCTACTGGCAGCCAGATACAAACTACCTGTATCTAAACAGTGTTTATTTTCTGTATTCTTAAGGTCAAGGAAACAACTTTTTTGAGAAATACCATAGCTGAGTGCCAAGCATGTGGTGAGTATTCCTGCACTGCTTGTAAAAGAAAACTATATGAGATGTACATTCATTTAGAAACTAACATCAATTTTACTTGGCGTCTTAAGTACATTCAGAAAATCCTGTATCCAAAGTTTTTAGATATGTTGATCACAAATTTAAAATAGATTTTCATTAGAAAAAAAGTTTTATCTAATAATCGATTATCAGATGAAAAAAAAGTTTTTATACCTCAATAGGGTTATAAAAACCCTGTAAACAAGCCGTACTGCTTGTTAGTAACAGTGCTGTCAGTTCTTGCTTTGCCATGATGATGTACCACATATTCCAGGGGAAGGAGACGCTGTCAAATGCCTCATCATCAGTCTTAGTGGGAAGACAACTGAGGAGCCACATTCTGCACTAGCTGTTGAATGTCAGTCTGAGGAAAATCCCAGATAGTCTGTCTGGAAGTAGTCTGGTTCTCTGCAGGTTGTCACTGGTTAACAGCAGTAAGATCCAAAAGAGAGTGTCCATCTTTTCACTAAATGAAAGAGATATATTCCTGAATGCTACAGCATGGCCCTTTTACACAAGCGCAAGACTCATATGCTCTCAATATAGAAACAGAAAATAGTCCCTCAGTGAGTGAAGTAAAAGGCCTTATGGGTACCAAGTCTTTTTGATTGTTTCTTCTGAACTATCCACCTTAACAAGATTGAGTTGAGCTCCAACCAAGTTTAAACTATGCTAGTGCTGAAGAAAAAGTCTTTAATCTTGCACAGATGCAAAGATGTAGTCCACGCATTGGTACCAGGTGTCAACACCAGCCAGAGCCTTGGAAAATCTTACTTTTGCACAGTGCTGGTCTCTGTGTCTGACCCAGTGTGCTTACATGTCCAGGTGTGCATTCATGGGCTGCCAGCTATTGCTTTATTCCCTGTACTTGTCAGATATGTTTTTATAAAATCAAGGCATTGTTTTTTTTACAAAGTAGTGATGCTGCTAAGTGCCCAGAAGAGTACCTCATACCTTCAAACTTTAGTCTCTTGGGCATTTTTTGGTCATCTGAGGATACTGGCTTTCACCATTTTCTACCCTGGCCAGCAGCAGAATCTGTACTGGGACTGACCTAGCAGGAGGGTACCCACATGTAGCCAGGAGCAGCATGGGAACCTAACAAAGCAGCCTTAATTTCCCGCGTCTAGGGATGAAACACCCTGCTGGGCCGTTGCCAGCATAAAATCTCTTCAACCATAGCACAGCTGGTAGCAGTGTGTAGAAACGCGAAGTCCCAGCTGAGCAGCATCCTGGGGATCTTTTCAGAACATTTGCCAGCCGAAAGCCATGATTGATGTTTCTCTCAATTGCTAAAACTGCTCTTCTTTCTGCATTGAAGGTTTGGGAATGGTGAATTTTCCAACTCCGCTTCCTAGGCATAGCAAACCCAAGTGTGAAACAAGTTCCTGCTTCAGGGGAGTCAGGTGCATGGAGACAGCTGAAGGAATTCAGTGCGGCCCGTGCCCTGACGGATTCACAGGGAATGGAGTGACATGCTCTGATATTGATGAGGTAAAATAGTAATTTTCACTGAATTAAAAAAAAAGAAAAACACCTGTTTCATGTACAGCAGTGGATTGCTGATGCTTGCTGTTCATAGCATTTGCTGACTGTTTGCATAGTGCATATTAATTCATTCTGATTTGATTCTACCTCCCTGTTTTGCTGTTGCTGCAACTGTATGGAGATAAATGTGTGAGAGCTTGAAATACCCTGTTGGGATGGGAAGTTAAAGGAGTTAAATCTATTCTACAGAAGATTCTGTAAATTCTTACATGTGCAGAGCAGCGGAAACACTTCCTGTTGACATGGGCTTTGTATCTTCCAACTGTAATGATCCTGATCTGCCCTTGGAGACTGAAGCCCTCTGTTTATCCCTAACTGTAGCTGTGTTTTCAGCCTAACCTTTAAGATCTATGGCAGCAAATAACCAATTATTCCTTCTTTTTTTTTTTTTATTTATGGCTATGATGAAAGCTGTTTTTTTTTTCTTGTGCTACATGCTGGCAATTCAGAACTTGCTTGGATTGAGGACTGAAGTAATAGATTTACAGTATCTTAAATGATGAAACAAAACCTTTATTAAGTAAAATGTGTCACTTAACTCAGAACTTACTTAATTCAAACAACTGAAACACCTACAGCTTCATGTGCTTCATGGTTTTTCTGTATGATGATTTTTGCCATTACCCTTTAGTGATTTTATTCTTATTTTTTTCCCTCTGTAAAAATGCCTGGATGTATTAAACCAGGGAATTGAGAGAACTAGGTCATTAATTGTGCCTGTGAATATCACAGTGCTATCAGTGTACTTCCTAATGATGTCAGATAGCAAGAGCAATTCTCCTTTTTCACTTTCCTGGCCAAAAGAAGATGTCCTTTGACTGCTTGTTTGGTTTACTCTCTCCTGAAGACCATCAGCAGAAAGGCTGCTTTGTGCCCAACTTATCTTTGTGAGAAAAACACTGGGAAGAGAAAATGGGTTGAGTGTGGCAGATTCTAGAGTTGTAAATGTGTCTTTATTTTGCCTCACATGTGTTTGCTGCAGCAGAAGGTGCAAAAAAACAGAGGTAAAGCTCTAAAATGTGAATGCAAGAGGTGAACTGGAGACAGCTGTGATGTGAATTCCATGCCAGGCAGCCATGGTGAGATACTTAGGCCAGGTGACATGGAGCCTGTTGGTATGGAAAGGGTCAATTTCTTGAGCTGCACCCAAACATGCACATAGCTCCTCTCTGCTGTTTTCAATCTTGGAGCAATTCTACCCATGATAGCAGTGTTGGGAAAACAAGCCAAGACTGGTGTGTGATGTCCCAGTGATTAGGCTTCCCTGAGCAATCATGATGTACCACCACTCTGCATGACAGAACTGATTACTAGAAATAGTGAGGAATTTTACCTAAATGATATCATACTCAAATGACAACTTGTTTGGTGCATTTTGTTCATCAGAAAATAGCTCCCGTAGCAACTGGATTTTCACTTATGGTAAGCAGAGTGAGAAAAGAGATGATAATGTTGCCTAATAAAAGGGTCTTTGTCATGTTACTTGTTTTCCTGGGTTGGCTGAGGCTGAAGTAATTTATTTTTAAGGTTCTCTAGGAATCTCTCCTAGTATTATAGCTTTCTACTGAGTGAACTATTTCTGTACTTCATAAAAATTGGCATTTAAAATGGTGCTTTAAAGAAATCTATGGAATTGAGGAAGTTTCTAGGTTTCTTTAAGAGCTACTGTCATTCTTTCAAAGACTGTTAAAATATCTGCAACAAGCTCCCTTTTTTACCATCTTAAAGACATTACTTTCATAGGCTGTATTTGAGCTGCAGCTCTGCTCTATTCATGATGTAATTTGAGTGCCCTCTCCTGGATACAATAAAAAATCCACATTAAATAATTTCCTATGCTAATTGCAGACACAGTTCCATTGAATTGTATGCTCAGTTACTAGTCATTAACTGCACAAGTTTCATGTTTGTTGTTGTTTGTGAATGTGCTCTGGCATGTTCTGCCTTCATTTTAGAATTTTTTTGTTGTTATTGTTAATTATGGAAGGAGGAAAGACGCATTCTTTTAAACATTTTTTTTAAATCCTGTGTGTTTTTTATGTATTGTCTCTGAGCCATAAGCAGTGTGATGACGTATTAATGTTCTCAGTTCTTCCACAGGCACTACTTAGTGGCTACTGTTGATACTTGAGAGGCAGCAGTACAGGGATATAGTTCCTGAACTGGCACCCACAAGGCCACTGAAATGGAGTTAAAATCATTCTGTAAAACCACACAAGGCAGTGAACTAAATAATGTCTTTAGTCTAACGCTGGTGCTGTGAGTGTGTGGTATTTTGGGAGAAGTGCTGAGGGTTGCCCGTTGGCTTCTGGTCTAGAAATGTGTGGGTGCCACCGCCGCAGGCCTGTTCATCTGGCTTATACATTGTATTCGGTTTACTTCTGACTATGAGATTTGCCCAAACAAAAGAAAATGCCACGGCTGCTTCTGTATGTACAAAACACAATTGAGAGACCATTTGTGGGTTGTAACCTTGCTGCTTTCCTGATAGTGTCTGGGCCCCTCCAGTGATATTCTCTCTCCACAGAAGATTAACTTGCCCAGCAAAAGGAAGGATGAGAATCAGAGCTCAGGGCATCAACTACTGGCGAAAATGAAAGAATGAAAGATTGTGTCATTTAAATTACAGAGTTAGCTGAAGACAAGCTGGAGTCAAACATACCTGAAACTTTTCTCTGCAAGTCAGCTTTTTAGCAGAACATAGAAGAACATTCAGACATTTGCATTTAACATTACCTAGGCAGGTTGACTGAGAGGTCTATGTGCACAGTCAGAGTCTGAACATTACTGAAGTACAAACAAGTGCTCATTTGATTTTTTTTTAATTTTTTTTTTTTTCCCTTCCAGTGTCATTACAGCCCCTGCTTCCCTGGAGTGCGTTGTGTGAATACAGCTCCAGGTTTCCGTTGTGAGACTTGTCCCCCAGGATATACAGGACAAACGTTGCAAGGAGTAGGACTGAGCTATGCCAAGAACAACAAGCAGGTGAAAGACAGTATTCTTACAGTAACTTCCACTGCGTGATGATAGCTTATGTTAATTGTGTATCAGTATTGTATTTTATTTATGTTTTGGTCATTCCATAGTTGCCTTAGAAGATCTAAAATTGTATTTTCCTACCTTTGGTGAGTATTAAAAGTTTAATAATTAGGAATAGTGTGCAAATTCTCTGTATCTCACAGTATCTTTTCTGAATTTATAAGTGTTTGGAAACTTGTTTAAAAATTAAGGAAGTGGACATGTTTGCCATTCTAGAATTGGTTTCAAGAAGAGGCTGTGGCACTTCACTAGACTTAAACTTTGGTGGATTTTCTTCAGACTTAGATCTCAAGCTGACCTGTTTTTTATTACGTTGTTTTGCTTTATTGCTAGGTCTGCTTAGATATTGATGAATGTCAGAATGGTGGGCACGGAATCTGTGTTCCAAATTCTCATTGTATAAACACTTTGGTAAGCAATTTTTCATTTCTGACCTTTTTTTTTTTTTTTTTAAAATGATTGTTTTAAAATTCCTTGAGGCTAGAATTGGATTTGTGGTTCTCACTGAAGAACTGAATAATATATTCTGCTTGTCGGCTGCATCTAAACCAAAGAATCTCTGCCCCTTTTTGTGAATAAAAATGAAATAATCAATACTTGATTTGGCATTCGTATGTCTGCCTGAGTTGTATATGTATTGCTTGCCACGAGGACTGGTAATAACTCTTCTTTCCACATCCTCCAGTTATGTGTACTTACGAGTGTGTTGTGGCAAGGAACCTCCTTTCAAAAACTTAATCTTTCCTTCCTCTCATCTTTTCCCGTAAGGAATTGCTGCAAATAAACTTTCCTCAACAAGCTTTCATGTAAGAAGTCTCCACTTCGTAAGGATATTTATATGGTATTAGGTATTGCTCTATATAATCATGAAGAAAAGGAGAGCTGCAATTAATAAAGCACATTTAATACAGCTGGATATTAAATCCAACAAGTAAAAAGAGTTTGAAATATGTTAGGATCAAATAGACTTTGTGTATAAACGTTTTAGTGCTATAAAGCAATTTGGACCTTTCACTTCACTTATGCTACTGTCAGTTGTTTTTTTCCTGCTACACCTGACTGCACAGAGCAGACTTTGTTCGTAATAGGAGAGGGTTTTAAAAAAACCTGCAGGTTAAAACAGGGTCTGTTTTGCAACCAAATACTGTTGAGGCTGCCAGCAGTGTTCCATGTGGTGTGTTTCCCTTGCAAATAGGGACTGCACTCTGCTCAGTAAGTTTGTCTCTATGCATAGGTGTTTTGGTGTCTGGATTGCATCTCTTGCATGTTACAACATGTACTGCATGACTAACCTTCTAGATGCTGTCAGGTTTGGTTAGCACAGGCCAAAAGGAGGCCCGCCAGCTGTCAAGTGTCAACATGTGGATTTTTGTTCCTGTGTTGTTTTAAAAAGAATTTGGTCTGGAAAAGCTGCCTTAAAGGCAGTTTAACTGCCTAAAGGCGGTTTAACGCATACCAGGGCTTGATATAGACAGAATATACTGAGAAAATTTCGCAGATTCCAAACCATGATGTCAATTAGAAAACATGTAGACTGTTACATTTTATAAAAGTGTTGCCATTTGCATAGTCAGTGATCATGTGATCATGTCAGAGATCAGTCATCTATATGTTTCAGACTGAAAGTATGCAGATGGCACAGAGTTCAAATTTAGGAACACAAGACAAAATTTGCCCAGTTGAGTTGTAAATTCCTCTCTGTAATGCTGGACTGGGACATTGCAGTAGACTTTGTGTGGGAAGAGCTAAGTTGTCTGGAGCACCTTAATTTCAAAGGCTTAAGTTTGTTGAAGATCCATCTACTTCTTTTCTTTGACAGAAGTAACTATTGTCAGAATCAAAAATATCTCGAGTTGGAAGGGACACACATGGATTGTGTCAAACTCCTGGCTCCACACAGCACAGCCCAAAATCCAAACTCTAAGTCTGAGAGCATTGCTCAGAAGCTCTTGAACTCTGGTGGCCTGGTGCCTCAGCACTGCCCTGGGCAGCCCATTCCATGCCCACCGCCCTCTGGTGCAGCCCCTGTCCCCAGCCCCCAGCTGCCCTCCCCTGGCACAGCTCCATGCCGTTCCCTCGGGCCCTGTCGCTGTCACACAGAGCAGAGCTCAGCGCTGCCCTCCGCTCCCTGTCAGGAGCTGCAGCCGCCATCAGGCCTCCCCTCAGCTCCTCTGCTCTGTGCTCAGCACACCCAGGGGCCTCAGCTTCTCCTCGTACTTGCTTTTCACTGTCTTTCTAGCCCTTCTTTGAATGGTCTGTAATAGTTTCCTGTCCTCCTTATATTGTGTTGCCAAGTTCTCTTTAAGAAATACATATCTATTTCAATAAACTTTTACATGAGAGACAAAGCCACGTTAGATACCTAAAGTTAACCTCTTCTCATCAGCATTTGTCTGCTTATATCTTTTACTGTGAGCACAAACTGAGACTCTTTGTGAGATTCTCTGGCTTCTTTTTTTTTTTTTTTTTTTTCCTAAGATAGTAGTACAAATACAATTCGTAAAAATGTATTTATGCTTCTAAATAAACCATTGAAAAAGCTTGCATGGATGTTCTTACTGCCGTGTGAATGAGGTTTTCAACTCCTGAATTCCTTTCCGAAGAACATGATTTATCTCATATTGGCTTAAAAGCATCTAAATTAAAAAATAATAATGGAGTAAATACAAGATAAGTCTTCTTGACTTTCTGTCATTATTGTACCCCGTTCAGCTTAGATAAGAGTTGGATCAGTCTTACACTGAAATAAGAGCATCCAGTCTGAATAAACAGCAGGTGCTTAGAATTTTACACAGTTTTGACCATTTGGAATTAGCTGATAGTGATACTGGTTGAAACAATGCACTGTGTGGAGCCTGTTGTTGCTGCAGGACTTTTCTTTGGCTAAACAAAAAAACTGGTCTTGACAGGTGTGAATTGAGCTTGTTTTAGAGTTTGTAGTGTGGGAGAAAAACCTGATTTCTGTGTGAAAAGTCTGTTCACTGTGCAAGAAGCCTTAGTGAGTGAATTTGCACAGAGTAAGCAGTGTGACATGAGTCTTGCTCACACACTTGCTTTAAAAAGTATGTTAAAAAGGGCTTGCAAGTAACATTTTGTTCTTACAGGGCTCTTATCGCTGTGGCCAGTGCAAATCAGGATATACAGGCGACCAAATCAGGGGGTGCCAGGCTGAGAGAAGCTGCAGAAGTCGAGCCCTCAATCCATGCAGTGTCCATGCCCGGTGTATTGAGGAAAGGCGAGGAGAGGTGACATGTATTGTGAGTTCATAAATTCATTCATTTGTACAATTAATAACAGCTGAAAGTAAGCAAGTCTCTGTGGTCATTATATCAGTACAGTTGAGTAATCAAACTAGCACACTGGCCCAGACCAGTTATGAAAATAACCAAATTGGGTCTATCTTGCAATTTTTTTTCCCTCCTGCATCACTTCTATAAGGCAGCCATACTCATGTGCCATATTTGCTTTGTGAGCTACGTACATTTGTGTAATTACAGTTTTTTGGGAATGGTTTTTATAGACCTTCTGCATTCTCCTCAGAAAGGACTCTCTCTGCAACCTACTGCTGGGAATGTGCTTTCACAGAGGGGTTGGAGTAGGTGATCCCCAGAGATCCTTTCTAATGACTGCAATTCTGTGATTCTTTGTGATTCACTAGTGTTGTTGTACAAAATGCATCACAAGGGCAATTCCCTCTCTTGGTGCTCTACTGAGTGAGGGGGTTTTTGGCTGCATAACCAAAACTATGGTTTCTGTCAGCATACCCACAGTGCTTGTATTTGTCTGCTGATAGAGATGGTAGGTTTCCAAATGAGATCACAGATTCTATGCACAGTATAGACTGCATTGTGCTTTCCCTCCCTGGGAGCAGCTGGGCACTAAGTGACATATGACTGTTTATTATAACAGTCTAATTGTATTTTGTAGTTTTTTTGAGGTTGCAATGGGAGAAGAGAGTCTAATCCCATGCCCTGAATTTGGATGCAGTACATGCTTTTGCTGGTGCTTGCTTTGGTCTCATTTTAAGGCCATCTTTTTCAAAGAAGAAATGAGGCTGTTTTAAGGCCATGCAGTAATGGAAAGATACCTAGATACTTGTATCAGGCAAGTCCTTGCTTTCAGGAGAGGCCACATGAATTTCTCTGCGCGTATGTTCAGTTACAAATTAGAGTTTGCGTTGAATAATGCCTATGTCATTGGCTAGGAGGAACTTGTGTGCTGATGTACTTACGCTGATACAAACTCAGTAACCGCCAGAACAGTTTTCTATTAAAATATTCTCTGATCAATGAAATACTGAATAAAACATCCAGCTGATTCTTGGTCCCTTGCTGCATCGAGGCAGAACATGCACATAGCACCTCAGCATTTCTTTTTTCGAGCTGCAGGTAAAGAACCAAAACTGATTCCTGTTGATTACTGTAAAAAAAAGTATAACTCCTTTTGAAATCATTAAGTGTTGCAGCCAGACAGTCCATTTAAAACAAAACCTTAGCTTATGCTAACTGTTCCTAGATACAGAGAACTTGAATTATAGTTTACTTTCCACACTGGGAGATGCTAAGGTGTATTTCAGTATACTACAATGCCTGTTTACGCCTCTTCATATATTAGTATTTTCAAAGTTGATATTACTGCATTGATCTATTAATCTTTTGGTAGTACTGCCTTGTTTTATTGATAGTGTGGCATTGGCTGGGCTGGTGATGGTTATATTTGTGGAAAAGATGTTGACATTGATGGCTACCCTAATGAAGAGCTCTCTTGCCCTGCTGAAAGCTGCAGAAAGGTAAGAAATTCTTTCTTAATGCTCTACTAATTCTAAGATTTAGGGGATGAAGAGGAACATAAGAACTGTGACAATATGTATTCATCTTTTTTCAAGTTACTGAATTCCTGTGAATAAATTCTATCTCATTTAAATTAAACAATAATAGAAAATCAGATACTTTCATAATTTTAATGACTTCGTCTCACAGTACACCTAACGTGTCTCTCTTCTTTAGGACAATTGTAAGTTTGTACCAAACTCCGGACAAGAAGATGCTGATGATGATGGGATTGGAGATGCCTGTGATGAAGATGCAGATGGAGATGGCATTCCCAATGAGCAGGTACTCTGTACATATTGGGGTACAGAAGTCTATGTAGACAGAAGGATCTCAAATTACTGCAGTAGGCAGTGAATTTGGAATCTAGTTCTCTTCTATTTGCTAATTATTCAATGCAGTTCACTGTCAGCAGCTTTTTAAATTCCACTTCCTTTTTTTTAAAATATAAGACACCCATTTGTAAGACGCGAATAAATAAATAAATAAATAAATAAATAAAAGACATGCAAAAAAAACCCTAAGGCTGCCCAACCAGCCTTAAGTCCCACCTGCATATGCTCCATTGTTATGTGTTAACATCAAATTCTACAGCTTTTTATTCACAGAATTTGTTGCCTTCTTTCACTGTCCCTTAGCATGACCTTTAGGTACATTACTTATATTACTACCTTTCTTTTTTAAGAGCAGTTTGACCAGACATCACAGTCAGTGGGAGATACAAAACCTGCAGAAATCAATGGCTGTCTTGCCAGTAACTTGAAAAAGCTTTGGATCACATTCTGAAAGAGGTTTCCATGTGGGGACATTTCTGCAGAATATATCAGAACAGAAGTTCAGGTTGTGATTTTCCAAGTATTTTAGCTTTATTTTGAGTCTCTACCTGAAGATGGCCATCACCTTTCATCGAGAGCATTTACAGACCTTGACAAATGCTGCTGAGATGCAGGTTACTTATGTGGACCCATCCAAAATGAGAATCAGCTGTCAAAGTTATAAATAAGTCTTTATGATACTCAGTGTTCATGTTTTGTGTTCCTGCGGTGTGTAGAACAATGCAAAGCTCTGAGAGAGAGGTAGTGAAATCTGGTCCAGAGCTAATGTTCATGTAAAATATGAAATGGCTCACTGAACTGGAAATGCAAGATTCACTGCTCCATTATATCTGATCTGGATCTGTGTCTTTTGCAGGATAACTGTGTCTTGACTCCCAATGTTAACCAGAGAAACAGTGATGAAGATATCTTTGGAGATGCCTGTGACAACTGCCGCAGTGTCCTAAATAATGACCAGAAGGACACAGATGGTGATGGGAAAGGAGATGCTTGTGATGATGACATGGATGGAGATGGTTGGTAACTCTTCACTTACAGCTTTTCTGATATTCTTGAAATTTACCCAGAAATTGTTGTGCATTACAACAACTTTCTGCCAACAGTTCCTGTCATGTAACACGTTGCCCTTTTTCATGAAATCTCTGCTTTAAGTAATTTTCTTTTAGATCAATTTATGCCTTTTAGCCTCCATCTGAAGTGTCAAACACTTTATAATAGATAAACATGGTACAAAACTTGGTTTAAGTTAAGATCATTGGTCCTTCAGTAACCCCTTAAAGGTGCTAACGTGCCATAGATTTATCCAGGGCTATGTGATGTATTATGTTCATTGCTGTCGGAATCTTGAAAGAAGTAAGAAAAGTCACTGTCTTTCAGGAATAATACTGAAGATAAAATATTTCGTTCTATAATCTGACACAGAGAACGTGACAGAATGAAGTGTGTGTAACTAATGAGAGATGTGTGATTGGATTGAAAACTGTTCTTCAGCAAGATGTTTCTAACAGTGATTAAATGAATGGATACACATAAAAAAGATTTGCTGTGCATATTTATAATGTTATGCAGGATTAAGTAGTTATTGAAAAGGAGCAATGTATTTTCTATTCTTGGTACTGATTTTTTTTTAAATTAACATCCTGTTTACTTTTTGCTAGGTATTAAGAACCTTTTAGATAATTGTCAGAGGATCCCCAACCAAGACCAGGAGGACAAGGATAACGATGGTGTTGGTGATGCCTGTGACAGCTGTCCTACAGTCAGCAATCCAAATCAGGTTAGCAGGCAGAAGGAATAAACATTTACGTTTAAGGAGAGGGACTGCTGAGATCCAGAAAGACCTAAGAGAATGAGGCAACCCAAGCAGACAGTGTTTCTCTTTTGACAGTAGGTATTCAGGAAGGTTTTGCAGAGATGGGAAGCCAACAGGTATATTCTTGTATCTTTGGATGTTGCTAGCATCACTTCCCTAGCACTATCACCAGTGTCTTCCAGTGTCATGCTCCATGTGAGCCTGCTCCAGTCTGACAGAGTCCACTGCCAGACTCCCACAGTGGTGTGATTTAGTTACAGTCAGTATTTCTTTCATGAGGACCTAATCCTGATGTCCTTACTTAGCAAAACTTTCATTGCTTGTAGGTAAGAAGTCAGTGACACTGACACAGAAACTTCTGATTAAATCCTTTGTAACTAACTTATGCTGGAAATTTGTTCACTTAAGAAATGAACCTAGGTTAAAAATGTATGGTATGTATCTCTAGAAACTGAGGAATTTTACTTGTGTTTCGCCTCCTAAGCTATTCCAATCCTATTTAAACCTGCTTTTTCATCATTCCGTTTTTTTTCTGTAATAAAGCAGAAAAAAGAAATAAGATGCAAAGAAGGAAATAAGTTTTACAAAGCAAATGTTTTTCCATGTTTTCATTTTAATTGCATGTGATTTACTTATGTTTTATTGTTGCCATTTTAATAGATGCTTTCCGCAGCTGATATGGGAACTACCTTTGTTTTCTTTTGCAGTCAGATGTTGACAATGACCTGGTTGGAGATTCTTGTGATACCAATCAGGACAGGTATGCTGTATCATGGTTTATAGCAACAGAAGGGAAGTGGAAAAGGCTAGTCTTGAGTTGAAGCATGGTAGTGATTCCTGGAGCTGTTATCCTTCATATGAGACTGGATTTGATTTCAGTACCTTCTCAAAAGAATATAATTAAAAAAAAAAACGTTGTGATTTGTAAGCCTTCTTTTTTCACTTTCCTGTAGCAATACAGTAGAGGAGCCCTTTACCCCTAGCCGCATGTTCACACATACTTCCTATTAGTTCCTGTGGAAATGATATTCATAACAGTTCTCTCTGTAAAACTCAAAGCGCTGCTCAGAGCTTCTTGGTGAGGGAGCTTGCTTTTTTCTGCTTTTCTTTATTTTTCATCCCTTTTTTTTAATGCTTTAGCAGAAGTTTCACATTTAAGAGGTATGTGTTTTTCCATAAGAACAGTGTTTCAGAATTTTATTATCATGTACAAAGCATTTTCAAATACAACCCTTTGCTTTAGTACAGCAAGAGTGACAAGGCTCATCTGCAGTCTTCATGTTCAGGGGAATGTGTCCTGTGACAAATTGCCTTCTGCCTGGCTGGAAGCATGTTCTGCACAGCACACTCTGAGGGTAGCAGGGAAGTGCTCATTCCAGAACTGACACAGCCAAACTGTGGAGTCTCATCCTGTAGGCATTGGTGGGTGCTACGGTTCAGAATGGCGAGTGCAGGGGAACCTACTTTACCACATCTGCTATGAGTTTTCCCAGTCTTGGTGTAGTAGCTGATGGGGGGCCCTCATTGTTTGAGAACAAGATAGGCCTTGTTTATTTCTTGTTTTCAAAGAAGGACATTTTGTTCTTTCCTGAAACTTAACCAGTGTATAGGAAATGTCTTCTGTTAGACCACATAGACCTGAGGTTAACCATGCAGTAGTAGATAAATGTATACAGTCCTCACTGCATTTCACCCTAAGAACTTGCAGGCGTTGGTTGTTCTTACCTAAAATTTTAGCCCTGCTTTTATCAGGGAAAAACAGGTGGGAATATGGATACCTGTAAACTGTAGTGCTGCTGCACTTGCAAAAAGCTACTGAAAGGAAACATCCACACTTTCCAGAAATTATTTTGGTTATGATGAATGTATAAAACACATCTGACTTCAGGACACTGCTGTAGCTCTTGGCATAGATCTGAAGTAATCTACCCCTATAGCTCTCCTGGGGAATGGAATCTCATCAGAGCTGTGCATCCACACTAGAAACACAATAATTGTTGTTTCTTGGGTTAAAAAAAAAAAAAAAATCTATTGAAGACAAGAAGTGAAAGCCTTTTTTTTTTTTTTTTTTTTTTAGTTTTCCTTCTCCTCAGTTATTAGGATATACTTAATCATACAAATTAAGAAACAAGGCAGTCACTCCCAACCTTCCTGAACTTATCTATAGTCTGTGTCCCTACTATGTGTACTCCATTACTTCACAGCTGATAGCACCATGAGTTGGTGTGGCATGTGGGAGCTGCAGAACTCACCTCCTTACTGTATGGTCTTATCAGGAAAAGTAACATAACAAAACTCAGCGTGCTGGAGGTTGAAACTGTTTATTTTAAAACAAGTCTGATTTCTGGGCTCGTGCAGATTCTCCTGTGGATTTCTCTCACACTCACAGTCAAAGATTCATGAGCTCCAAAACACATGTGGACAATGGACATGCTTGCCGTTGACCCCTTGTTGTGTCGCCTTTGTGACTTCTGATTGGTGACACCACAGGTATTGGAAGCACACACTTGTAAATGTGTAGGAGTAAATGTCATGTGGAATCCTGGGCTGTTGTATCTTTCCCCACTCCCTGTGAGGCTTCCTTTTATTTCCTTATCTAGGTGTTTTTATAGCTTCAGGCCTAGTTCTGCCAGCTTATTTTACAGCCTCCTTGACTCCTTGTTGCCCCGCCACCCCAGTGATACCAGGTTACGGTGTCCCGCCTTTTCAGTTTCCCAAGCTCCTGTGGTGCCTCTCATGGATCCCATTTAGGTACTGGTGTTCTCCCTATGTAGAGGTGGGAGCTGATGCCTCTTTCTTTTTGTCTCTGTGCTTTCAGCGATGGCGATGGGCACCAGGATAGCACAGACAACTGCCCCACCATTATCAACAGCTCCCAGCTGGACACAGATAAGGACGGGCTGGGTGATGAGTGTGATGAGGATGATGATAATGATGGCATTCCAGATCTCTTGCCACCAGGCCCTGACAACTGTAGGCTAGTCCCCAACCCAGGGCAAGAAGATGACAATGGTAAGTCAGGCCTTCAGGAGTGGTTTTGGTGCTTGCACACCACATCCTTCCCCAACGCATATGCTGACTGAGACAGTTGCTATGTGCATGCAGGGGCCCTTGGGCCAAGGCAGAGCTCCTTATGTCCCATCTGCAGACACTAGCTGTCAGAACAGAAACTGTGCCCGCTCCTTGGACATCCACATTCAGCAGTTATGTCTGTCCAGTGTGACTTGCTGCACTGTAAGTTTACTTTCACTTCTCTGATGTGTTCAGGTGATGGAGTTGGGGATGTGTGTGAGTCTGATTTTGACCAGGATACAGTAATTGATCGGATTGATGTCTGCCCTGAGAACGCGGAGATCACCCTGACGGACTTCAGGGCCTATCAGACCGTGGTGCTGGACCCAGAGGGAGATGCTCAGATTGACCCCAACTGGGTGGTTCTAAACCAGGTAAAAATACATGGGTTTTTTTTTCTCACATGTCTAAGAAGGACTGTTTGAAAAGCTCTGTACTTGTCAAACCTTTTGCAAATGAATGAGAAGTGGAAGCTGCTGTTTTGTTGACTCTTGTATAGGTGTTAACAGTGGAACAGTTTTCCTTCAGTGCATGATAACTTGAAGCTTGATGCTACTTGCTTACTCTAGGGAACCTTTTGCAGGGGGGTTGGACTAGGTGACCTCCAGAGATTCCTTCAAACCCCTACAATTCTTTAACTCTGTAATGAACTAAAATAACTGTAGACTGATTGATTAATTCTAGATGTGTTTCACTGCTGCTAGAAGTCAAATACAGGACAAATACTAATGACATAGTAAAATTTCAAGAGTTCTTTCTAGAGGTCGAAGGTCTTGCTATATAGCAGAGCATCTGCTCCTAAATGAAGTCCAATAAATGTTGTTTATACTAACATATTTTAGTCTTCAGGAGGAAAGCGTTTTCAGAGTCATAAGAAATGGACATTTCACTCCCATTGTTAAAGTCTCTGCCAAACCAACTGAAATGTATAAGAAACCTTTCTCTGCCTAGTCCTGGCAGTCAGTTTAATCCTGAACTGTGATGAAATTCTGTGAGCGAGGCCCTGCAAAAGCGCTCATCTCCCATTTGTTTTTTCCATCTCATCTCCCAATCCTGGCCAGATTCATTGATTTCAGAATAATTGGGGCAGGGAGGGAAAGAACACCAGTAAGTCCCGTTCTCCAGAAGAAAAATCATTCTGTGCACACAAGCAGATGAAACATGAGGATTTGATTGTAGCTTTCTTTTTAATTCAGAGCTGCAAGTGTTACAGAGAGGAAAGGCATGGAGGGTGTGCTAGCAAGAGGCCAGAAAAAGCTGCTAGGCTTAGCCAACCCTGCTTGTCATGCACACTAATCATCCTGAATTTAATCTTACAGGGCATGGAAATTGTGCAGACTATGAACAGTGATCCTGGCCTTGCTGTTGGTATGTGCACTCTTCTGAGATTCAAGTTTTACAGCAGAAAATCAAGTAGCATGTGAAGGCCTTTTCTGCAGACTTGATTTTAACCCTGCATCTCCTTAGGTTACACTGCTTTTAATGGTGTTGACTTCGAGGGCACTTTTCACGTGAACACAGTGACAGATGACGACTACGCTGGTTTTATTTTTGGCTATCAAGACAGCTCTAGCTTTTATGTGGTAATGTGGAAACAGACTGAACAGACATATTGGCAAGCAACTCCCTTCAGAGCTGTTGCAGAGCCTGGCATTCAGCTGAAGGTATGCTCGTGCCTCCTAGCTGGGGGTGCAGTGGTCATTACAGCCTGGCTGTGGGCTAAGCCTTCGTGCCAGGCACTGGCCCTTCTGCCTATGGCAAAGTCATCATGCTGTGTGTTGGCAGTGCTGCTCAGCTGCTTTCTTCTCCTGGCATTGGGTACCAAAACTGTTGTCAGACAGCTGTCACTCAGCCTTTTTAATCAGCACACTTTCTTAAGGGTTTTTATTGACAGTCCTCTGCCCATCAACTGGAGTATTTAGTCCCTGCTCTAGTTGTCACATTGCCTGCTTCTCTTTGTTCCTGGATATTTGATTATTTTTCTATGTAAGCAGTGGCTGCAGTTACAAAAGAAATTGTGGGTTTGTGAGTGGGAAGGAGGGAAGTTCTGCAGACCTCCTCACTACGAAAGACAGTGCTGCTGGAAATTACATTTCTTTGTTTTCAGCATTTGAAAAATGTATTTCTGCAGGCTGTGAAATCAAAGACAGGCCCAGGTGAGCACCTGCGCAACTCCCTCTGGCACACTGGGGACACCAGCGACCAGGTCAGGCTGCTGTGGAAAGACCCTCGAAATGTGGGATGGAAAGACAAAGTCTCCTACCGCTGGTTCTTGCAGCACAGACCCCAGATTGGATATATCAGGTAAGAGTAAAGAATAGATAACGTAAGTACAGATATATGTCTGCCTAAACTGTTGTTTCTCAACACTTTTAAAATAATCAGAAAATCTAATGGTGTCTCTGTGCTTTGCAGTTAGGAAGCTGTAAGAGTTTAGAATTGTGAACTTCCACCCGCATTTCTTTTCCTAGGGCAGACAGTTGCAAGCTAAGTGTTTTGTTACTGATGTTTTCTACCATCTTTGTTTTAACTGCCCAGCACTACCAAACCACTTCATGGCTATGATACCTTGTTTGCTCAAAAGACATTTAAAAATGTCTTAATGTTGATCTTTTAGTTTGAATTGTAATTTTATTAGTTTTAGTGCTGTTATCACAGAATATGTAATCAAAGTTGTCCATGTCATGGCTGTGGTCCTAAAATTAGTAATCATCACGATGATTTGAGATCACAGAGAATGTGTTCAGAAAGTTTATTTGTTAAGTACAACTACATTCAAACTAGTCTTATTTTTTTAATTTAGAAAGAAAAGTTATTTAGAAAAATAATCATTCAGAAGGGTTTGATTCTGAAAAAATAAAACAGCAAAAAAACTGCTATATATTCTCAGCACAGATTTTGCAAACTTGTGATAGAATAAACACAGTAAAGTGGATTGTTCTTCAATAAATCATCACCCTGCAATTGAGATGCAGTAAGTTGGTGCTATAATAATTCATTTTTCTGGTGTACATCATCAGTGGAGTGAGTGTGTCTGACTTTTAGCTGCAATGGATTAAGAATGTTGGTATCATCGATGACTGTGTCCTAGCCACTAGGTGGCAGATTTTTGGCTTTCCTTTAGATCGAGATGTTCATGAAGCTGCTTCCCAAGTGTGGTTGCAGTCTCTCTAGCCAGCCTAATTTACTTGCAGCTGAAGAAAGGGGCACTGTCAGTATCACAGAATCCTTCAAACCAAAGGCAGGCAGGCCTGAAGTGAACCTCTGCCAACACTGCCCACATCTTGCTGTGGTCCATTTAGGCCTAATGCCACAGACCATAATGTGTCTTACAGAGATATTCCAAGCCCACAAGGATATCCAGGAAAAAGGCACTTGAGTGAGCAACAAGCTCTATTCATTGTACACATATTTCTGAACTGCCTCCAGAAATCAGGAAATAGGCATAATGGGAATTATTTTCTTATTTTATGAAAAGACATAGGAACTTTCTTTCCCTTCACCACCGTTTTCTTGCATGTCACACTGGCTCCTAACACAGTGGTATCCTTGCCCAAAGCAGGATCTGCCAGGTTCATCATCCACTGAGCTGTTTGCTGGTATCCAGAGGCTGAGGATGTGGTACATCTGGTGCTGTGATAGCTCAGCTATCTGCAGTGTGGTCCTGCTCAGACCCCCAGGACAGGGCATGTGCTTGGAAATTTGGCAGGGCACAATTATTCCCAGAGTTATTTGGGAATTTGCTGACAGCTTTTGTAATAAGAAAGTGCCAGATCATCAAAACTGTTCCTGGAATGAATCATCTAAACATTTTTAAAGAAATCCGACAGTCAGGAAAGCGACTTTAAGATTCCATGCAGTATGTTTGAAACTTTGCCTATTTAAAAAAAAATAGTTTAGCTTCATACTGTATGAGACAAAATCCATCTGGCATTCCTCAGCTGACCTAACCTGATTCTCCTTTTCTCCCATAGTTACCAGTTGTGGACTGATAGAGGACTGAGGGCAGGATCAAGCAGCAGCCACCAAAACACAGAAAACCTCCTCTCTGCTGAGCTCTTTCCTGAGTGCAGCATTGCTCCAGTTACCACAAAGGAGCTATGTCTTAACTTCTTTTTCTCCCCTAGTCTGGCTGCAGGCAGAAGGCTGGAATCAAAGCGGATAAATGAAACTACTTTTATAAATGCTGCAGATTTAAAAAAGACTTAACGCAGCTTCTGTTTGCTTTCCTTAAGGGCAAGATTTTATGAAGGCTCTGACCTGGTGGCAGACTCTGGTGTAACTATAGACACTACAATGCGTGGAGGACGGCTTGGAGTTTTCTGCTTTTCTCAGGAAAACATTATCTGGTCCAACCTGAAATATCGCTGTAATGGTAATGTTTCCTGTTTTTTTTTTTGTTGTTTTTGTTTTTTTTTTGCTAATGTCTAGCAAGTGACCAGAAAGAATATTAATCCAGCTTTTGAATTAAGCCATCTTTCATCTTTTCCTTTGATTTTCATTTACAAGTTTTTTACAGCTGTTGAATGCCTCCCCTGACACCAGAAAGGCACTGCAGCCCAGCCAGATGAGAACTAACACCCCACAACTGCTCCTCCCAGAGCAGTTGCTGTGCTACAGAGATTGTGCTAACTAAGTAGTATAGCTGTCATCAAATTAGAAATGTTATTTAAAACCAGCCAACCATGAGAGTTGTGCATGCACGACATAATGAGGTCATCATGTATGCACGGTGCCTCAAGCTTTGAAAACAAGGTGAAGCCAATCTGGAGATCTGCTGGGATCGTATGTGTACTGCTGGTTGTTCCTGTTGTGCTGCTGATTGCTCCTGTCTGTGAGAGGACAGGATCCTAAGATCCTGGAGTCCTCAGATTGTGGGTACATGCTGGCTCTCCACATAGGGTAAAATCCTCAGCTCTGACCTGATCTCTCACCATATTGTATAAATCCTATCATGTTCACTCACACAGAAGCTGGTCATGTTGGGCTTTTTCTGCCCCACCAGCAGTTGCAGCTTCAGGTGGAAATACCAGGGGCTGACCCTTGTCTCGGCATCACCCACTGCCTGACCAAGGCAGCTATAGTAAAATAAGTTACCAGCCAGCCTGGCATAGTTTCTTCACTTTCCATGGATCTAGGAAGCCAAAGCTGAGTCTGTGATGGACACAGATGCTGTACAGAAAAGCCCCCAGCTCTGCACCTTGGTTCCTGAGCACTTGAGCACAGGCTGGTATTTGTGAGTGACAGTTAAGCAGATGCTAACAATTAAAGATTACTTGATAATTGTGTGAAACAGTATGTGATTTCCCAGAAAGCATACTCCAAAGCTCTCACTGAAGATACGCTTGCAGATACTTTTCCTGGCAGTGAGCAGGCAGCGGCTTTGCTGCAGATACTGCAGTGGTTCAGTGAAGTCCACACAAGGAATTCTGTGGAGTTTTCAGCATTCCTTTCATACTTTAGTTGATGTCTCATCATTTGTGAAGAAATCTTGACAATAATTCTTGGTGCTCAGGAAAGAAGTTATCAAACCAACAGATGAAAAAAGCAGAATACTTGCCACTTTTTGTCCCTAAATATTGTTTGTTGATGAAATTATTTCCTTTTCTGAGTTCAGAGATACCTGCCCTGCATCTGAGTGGAAAGAATGAGACCACAGTTGGAATCAGGTAGTTCAGCTTCACTGCTGAACTCTGCTCAGCTGCTCCTTCAGCTCTCCTGTTTGCTCTGTGGCTGCCTGGGTGACACATTCTGGCACCTGGCAAAAAGACCCTGCAAACTCAACATCAGCCACTACAGCTACTCTTACAACACTGACCCATCTGCAGCTTCCTTTGCCAGCTTTGAATTTGTTTTTGCTGCTGGTCCTCAGATTAATGTTTCCTCTTATGGCTTTTCATGCCACCATGGGGAAGTTGAACTGGGAAATAGAGGAATTGGTACTGTGCACATCCCTGGGTTACAAAGCAAGACACCAATTTTTTTTCCACCTTTCCGGTCAGCTTTTTACTGTCACAGATGTAACAGTAGAAGCTACTAAAATTTTTGGTGAAAAAAAAAAAACAAAAACATCTGAAGGGTTATAGCAGTCCAGTTGAGCGGACACTGTAGCATGCACTATCCTGTGAGCCCCTTTGCTTTTCAGTGGCATACACTAACACTGAGAGCAGTCCCAGTTCATTCTTAACATGTAAACAAAAGACCAGGCTTTAACTAAAGACATGCAACTAAGTAGCGTAAGTTCTTCCTTTTGTCATAAGGAGACTGATCTTTCCTGTATTTTCCTGCTTTCAGATACCATCCCAGAGGACTTTCAAGAATTTCAAGCTCAGCAATTTGGTGTTGGGGATATTTAAGGAGTAAAAGCAAACTAGTATTGCTTTATTGTTTGCAATAACAATGTATTTTAAATCCTTATATGATTGTTGTAAGAGTTCACACTTCAGCTTGTTCTTATTGATGTGATTATGTCAGACTTTTTTGTATAAAAGTGAAAATAAAAAGGAGACAAAAACATTCTGAGGCTTTGCTTGTTTTCAGATTTGCCCAAAGACCTAGGGAGTGGCAGGTAATGTAATGATGCCTAAACCATTCTCAGGAACTGTTTGATTCTGTTGCCATTTTGGATTCAGTATTAAACAGAATCAGGGAGAAAGTGCAATTTTGTCTTTCTAACTTTATCTCTGGTATGTGTCAGAAACAAGAGTTTGTGTCCAGCCTGAAGTAGAAGTGATGGGTGCTGCCAAGATCATGTGCTTCTCCAGTCCTGATTACACACAGGTCAGAAGCTGTTCTATCACCTTTGGAGCAGATTAAATTTTCTGCAGCCCGTTACTTTTGGCAAACTCCTCCAAGAACTGTCAGACTTTCCTATGCTCCTGCTTCCAGAAAATTATGAGTACACTTATAGCCTGTAAAAGCAAAAAAGCTGACTGCAGGGAGTTGTAGTCAGATCTCATCACAGTGCATGACTTGCACATGATTTAAAGAGGTGAAGAAGCCATAGAAAGTAGTCCTGCCTCACATACCTCAAGCCAGGCTGAGAGCTGACCCTGCTCAGATCTAAGCTCTCTCAACCAGTACTACAGTAATAGTGATTATTTAAGTTAAAAAAACACCTAAACAACCATTGAATTAATTGTTAACAATCATTAGGAAGGGGATGGGTAACAGAAACCAAAAAACAGTATTCCAGTGCATGGTATCCAACTCAGTAAGGTTGGATACCGTGTGTGTTTCTGCTGCATCCTTTTCCAATGTAAAGGCAGTACAAGCTCCAAGGACAGCTGCAGAGAAAGACATTGCAGGCTGCAGTGCTGTTACTTTTCATAAGGATGTGAACAAACAGTGCCCACACCACAGCCAAGCTCTCCCTGCTGGTACACAGACTGAGGCAGGTAAAAGTGAGGCAGGGTCTGGCTCTGGGTCTTCTGGAGGTATGTGAACAAAGCCACAGCTGGCAGCTTCCAGCCACCCGGGGCAGAAGACCGCATCTTGCTCAGCTGTGGGCCACAGTGCTGGTAGATCTGGCAATGTGATGCCAGAGCTCACGCTTCTGCTGTGCTGACACCGCATAACCCACAAATTCAGAATCTGTGAAGTTAACTCTTTCTTGTGGACAAACAAAGATGTGCTGCAAGGTCATACTCAGGGCCTGGAAACCCTGTCACCCATCCATCAGACCTGGTGTGTGAGTGCTTCACCACCACCACTGTTTTCCAGCCTGTTGTGCAATGCAGAGCCCCATGCATGGCCATTGGCCAACAGAGACACTGCGATCTCACATCTCTGAAGTCAAGTGTGTCCATCTCCCTCACCACCCCTGTGCAACTTGAGTAGCAGCTGCAAATGCTCAGCAATGCTGGGGCTGCTGCCTCCCACTCCAATTCCTAATCAAGGGCTACGGACACCATGAACAAGCTTCAAATACTGCTGCTGCCTCATGGCCATCTCCTGGAGGGAATCACCCGAAGATGGCAGCATTCTGCGAGGCCCTGATGCATGCAGATGGGTGGAAGTGGCTGGTTTTTGGCTCAGCCCAGCAGGGCCACAGTTCACCCCATGCCTTGCTCACTGCCCATGGCCTATAGCCTGGCACCAGAGCTGCACAGGGATCAGCAGCCATCACACCATGGGGGCCTCCTCCTGGCCTCAGTCCCCACAGTTCTACTTACCTGTATGACCAGATCCACACAATAGCATGTATGGAGAAGCCATGTCCTATTCTCGAAGTAAGTGTGACTGTGCAGCCCTACACCTGAATTTATATTTTTTATTTTTTGCCATAATGCTGCTCAGGCTATAATCACTAATTTAAGCAGGTAACTCTAGGTGTAGTCACGATGGCTGCATTCTTGGATTTTGGAAATTCAGGTAACAGGGCCATAGCCAAGGGCTATCTTGCACCATAACCCAAGATCTCGCTCAACTGCTACCAATGGAGCACGGTCCATCAAGGCAGGGTTGGCACACAAATGCAGCTGAATCAGCCAGCTTACCCCACAAATAACAAGCAGCCTGTAGCCCCTGGAGCTCACCTACTTGGCATTGGGCTGCAGGCAGGATCTCCACTTGAGTAGACACACCTCAAGAGGTTACATCTGTGCAGACAGATCCCTTATACTTGATGTCAAGATATCTTGCTGATACAGAACCACAGAAAATGACTGATATTAGTTTGTTAAGCTGTGGGAGCTTTGTTAAGGTTGTATCTTTAACTGCACACAAATGAACCCTTAGACATAAACCACTGACCAAGCCTGGGACCAGGAATGGGTCTGGCTGTACCTCAGCTCCTTACCTTTGTAGTTCAAATTTGGAAAGCAAAAATATCCTTTCTGAGCCTCATGACTTGTCTGAATGAGGGTGGTTAATGCTAATCTCTGTGCAGTAAATAATCAAGTGCACCTTGTCTTGAATCTTCTTAAGTGGCTGTTTTACAATTAAGCTGTGTTAAATCACTATTTTCCATCAATATGTTGCTGTTTCTGTCTTCAGAGTGAAGTGCATAATGCCATTTGTGACAACATCTTTTTTTTCTGTTAAACAACATCCAAATGTAGTGGGGGGAAAAAAAAATCAACCAATCCTGCTAGCTCAGCAGCTGCTTATTTCATATCTTAATACACGCGAATTTTCTCCTGAGTTGACTTTTCAACTTTTATATAGCACAAACAACTTCATCTGTAAGAAAAACTTTATTGGTCCATTAAACATTAAACCTATAACAATACATTCACTCAGTATACAAAAGGAAGTGTCTGTAAAAACCATTAGCATGCTTTAAAAAGACAAAACTATTTTACAATGAAGTTCTTAGAATTCTGAAGCCTTACCAATCCCTAAAAGTCAAAGTGTTACAGTTACTACAGATCACAACACTCACAAAAATGTTAAATAAAACTAGCAAATCTCCACTTCACTGGGCTATAGACTAATAAAACTAAATTACACAAACACATGAAAAGTTCCCTTGAGATATTAAGAAAAGGACTAATTGAAACCGCCTCACCATTAAGAAAAAGTGTTTATATTTTGCCTAGTTTGCATCCAGTTCTCCAACGTGGTATACATGTGACTAATCACCATTCATTTCTGGCAAATAAAAAGCACACAATGAACCATATGTTCCTTGTAAGTATTTTCTCAGCTTGTATATGACAAGTTGAAAATTGTTCTCTGAACATCAATTTTCCCTGCTTTAAGACTGCGTGGATGTCCAACGACACCTAAGCACCTGGACAAGTCTCAGAAAGAGGAAAAATAAAGCTAAGGCATGCGTAACAGAACATTATTTTCTTATAGCTTTCCAAAATTTTCCTTGGCTTCGGGCTGAGACTTCTTTGGCAAAAACACAGCCCGAGTGCTGCACCCACAGCTCTGCCTGGCGCAGCTGGAGCTGCTGGAGCCACGCAGGGCTCAGCTGCAGCCCCTCTGAATTACACGGCTGTGCTGCAGTGGTGGGAGCTATCGGAGGATGGCGAACGGGGGAAGTCAATGTGGTTTGCATTTGAAAAAAAATCTGACATTTTTAAGAAAAAGTATCACTGAGCAGATGTGGAATGATTCTACACCAGGACTGGGAAAAACAAAACAGAAGAAATGGATTTGTGGCCTACTTGAAACTTACAGAGTTTCTTCTGGCACTAGAAGGCCACCATCGCGACCCGGCAGCCTCCCAGCCCATAGCCCACAGCAGCTGCACCAGGCACCGTGCTGTGCGGCTGCATCCCCTCCCAGCACCACACCTTCTGCCTCCAGAATGCTGGAAATGCAGCTGCAGCCATTCCCAGGCTATGTGTCCTGCTAGGAGTACAAAGAACCAAAGCTTTCCTTGCGCTCGACCCCTGGCAATCCCTTGTACAGTCATATAAAAGACTGAGTTTAAATTACTGTTTACAAAACTGAAAACACAAAGTAAAGTTTCACTGCGCTGATTATGTGTTTTCCTCCAACAAGAACTTGAAGGACAACTCAAGTAAACAAGGATGCATTTTCCATATAGGAAAGCTGATCTATACACAAAGCTACAACCCTCGACTTTGCTTCAGCACTGCAGCGCTGCTCTTACAGAAGGGCAGGAATCAAGCAGACCTGGCAAAGAAGTCAATTTCTAGGATCAGTGACATCGCCATGCAGCAGGATGGGAGTTATACAGGTTTGCAGTGCTTTCAAAAAATGAACTCAAGGAGAAAAAGGCAAATAAAATGAAAGGATACAGCCTGCACGGAGAACATATTGCTTCTACAGCCCACAGAAAGATAACAAAATTTTAGCTGCAAATAATCTTGCTCATTTAGCCACATATGTACAATCTCGCAATTTTTTTGCATCACCAATGCATTTAAGAGAAAGGTGTAATAGTCCATAGCATAAACTCTTCATTGCATGCTTTAAAGCCCATCAGTGGATTATTTTGCTGCCAGTTTGCTCAGAGATCCCCATGACACTGCAGGCTGCTTGCCAAAGTTAAAGCAGCAGTATCTTGAGTTCCTAGATTTCCCTTATGCATTGGTCAAAATTAGAGAACTGTTAGGAACCAGATGTTTTTTTTTTCCCCTCTCTCTTCAAATGCAGTGGTTCCTCGATCCATAGCCTTGCTCTAGCCCAGAAATGGCTGCACAAGTGGCTGGTGAAGCTGTTACAGGTGCATAGCTTATACTATCAAAGCGCTTCAAGACTTGAAAAAGGTGCTAAAACACAAAATAAATAAATAAATAGACATGCAATGTTTATGATTCTGTGAGGGATAAGCCCTCTCTCTGGACTACACGTGCATTATCAACACCAAATTACCCGTTTCAGACAAAAGTGGCCCAAACCCAGCTAGGATTTATCAGAGTAGCAGGGCAAGTACAAGCTTTTTGACCCTCGCAGAAATGCTTGAAGTACGAAGCTAGAAGCATCAGAAATGCACAACTGATTTGTGAGCACAGTGAAGTTCCTTACTCAGCATCCAGCTGCAAGGGCAGCCTGTGCGCTTGGAAGAACGAGTGGTAAACAGCAAACACATCCATCTGCTTTCCGTATGTTCTTCATACGGTTTTTGTGGTCTCATTTGTTAGTCCAGTATTTGGATTCACAGACTTGCTCTCTGAGTTTATCCTACTGGTTTTATCCCCAAATAAAAAGCAGTCAACATTGCTTCAGTTCTTGGTTGCTGTCACAAGAAAAATGGCTCCAGTCAAAGACAGCAGTGCAGCAATGAGGTTCCAAGTAACCCTTCTTCTGATTGCAATTTTAACAGGTAGAAAAACACCAATACGCTGTTTCATTTTACTAGCAGAACTAACTTCAGCCAATGTGGACTGACTCTAAGAGTCCTCTGAGCAATGACACTAGCTCAAACTCAGGTTTAATTAGAGGAAACGTAGCACAGCCTCCAGTCTTCCCGTCTAAAAACAGCAGCTTCCTCACTTTACACAGCTCAAAAGTAACAGGAACCAGAAATGCTGCAACGCTGCCTTATGCCTGGGAACAAATTCAAAGAACAGCCACAGCACAAGGTGAGCATCAGTGCAGGACAGACTCAGCATCTGGCCAAGCACAGGTTATTTGGTCTCCCACACGCATCACAGGCATCAACACATCTCGTATGCAGCGCTGAAGGCAGCAGCACCGCTTTGCAGGCTCAGTTCAGGTTTTCCAGTTCCAGTGCCACTGCTCTCATGGCAGTAAGTCTGAAGGCACTTGTTAAAAAGATTCTAAAAGCCCATCTCTGTGAACTGTTAGCAACCAGTGATTTGAGCATTTGAATCTTAGACCCTAGCCCAAGATTTTTACTAAGTAGTTGTGTGTGCAAAGTTCACAGTACAGATCTCACAACAAATGCTAAGGCTGAAATCTTTGCCTGGCCAGCAAGAGGTTGTGCCTCACTGAGGCTTTGTGTATCGAGGTGCCAGCGATATTTAATTCTTTAGGAAGGCCTGGAGACCCAGAGTCAGATCTGGGGTCTCAGAATTATTTCCAGGGTCTTTTCCCCACAAGGCTTGCTCAGATGCAGACAGAACAGCATAGACTGGCACTGCCCTTTTCCACCCTCTGTATACCCACAAACATATAGTTCACCAGTCAATAGCTGGTGAAAGGGTGAAGGAACAACTCAGCAAGGCTAATCTGTGTAAGAAGAATGAACTCAGGCCTCATTGTGGAGTTTCCTCTTACAACCCTGTTTCCTCTGTGCAAAATCTATTTCCCTAAATACAAGTTATAAAAAGTGCGCACGAGGAGGTGCATCAAGTCCTTATGTAGGCAAATACTACCTACATAAAATAAGCATTTTTATAAGCAAATAAGAATGTCTGTTAGCCAAGATACATATTAAAATCATCCAAATTTGTGACCAAGTTCCCTTTCATCAGATTCAGAGAACAGCTGCCATTCACCGACGTACAACCTGACATAATGCATGCCTGCTTCTGTAGAGCATCTTGCCCAGATTGTTCTGCTAGAATAACATTGCTAACTTTAATAAAATAGGTTTGTTTTCTCATACTGACACAATATAACTGACACTAGAAGGCAACTCCCATGTGCCTCTCTATATTAGAGAACGTAGCAAACATTCACCAAAGGAGGACTGCAGGGCTGGACTATCTCAGCTGCAGCTCACAGTTTAAGTTCTGGATAAAGATTGTTTGTCAGAACAGCTGCTACTAGTAAGGCGATACAATATTCATCACTGCAAAGTCCATAAGCTCTTATCTTAGAGACGACAATTAAATGCTTCCTGATTGCAAACACAGTAACAAATGCCTTTCTGCTGCAGAAGGATCTGCTTTGCTAGATTCCAAATGCAGCCAAGCATATGGGCCCCCTGCTAACAGAGTTCTTAACAAGACCAGCATCTCCCAGCAGAAGCAAGAATGACAAAAACTGGCCACGAGCTTTTAAAGCTCTGAAGCTATAAGAGATTCCTCCTTTCCACAGTCTTCAGAGGCATTTTGAGGCTCCTAGTCACTGCGGTAGGTAATGTCCAGGACATCCATGCCTGCAAATTTTCCTTGAGGTAAGAGTGTGAGAATTTGGGAAGATAACAGCACTAGCAAATTGCAAGCAGGACACGAGCTCTAGGATACCTCAGCAAAAAGACATCTGAAAATGGCAAACAAAACAAGAGCAGAACTGAGATGTATTACATTAGGATCAATCACCAGATGTGCCTTAGCTATCAGTTATTGCAACAGAACAAATAAGGCATATAAATATTTTGGCCATCTCATTGGCCTCTGTGTTGTGCTTTTGTTTTGTAGAAAGCATTGGCTGAGCACTTAAGGCTCGATCATGTTTTCAAATAAAGAAAACAAAACAAAGCAAAGCACCCTATGCCTGCTAAATTGGTTCTTTTGGTTTATAACTTGCACGTCGCATTGTATATATGTATATGTGTACTCACACACACAGAAAAAGAAGAAAAAAACCCTTGGGGGTAACTTTCAGTTGTAAATTTTTCCCCCTGATAAGTAGATAATTTAAGTAGATTCAGCCTTATTTAGAACTTGAAGCATTTGAGTTGTCCAACCACCAAGTTGTTTGCTAGAAGAAAAAAAAAGATACATATACATATATATATACATAAACACACATATATGTATATGTGTGTGTGTGTGTGTGTGTGTGTACACACATATATATAGATAGTAGGGCTTTATGTTGTCAAGTCAGTCATTTGTACTATGGCAGCTGCTGTCACACTTGTGTTTTCTGCTTTTGTTTTCCTGACTCCTTCTCCCACTACTGGAAATAGGAGCACTCTAAAAGAAGTTCCATTCCCATTAACAGATCTGTTGTCTGTCTCCCATTGCAACAACAAAACTAATGCCAACAGAGAAGTATAAAGGTATAGCAGTTAGGAAGAATGCTTCCAAACAACACAGGCAGAAAAGGAGGATGACTATAGTCTTTTTTCTGACTATCACTCTATTTTCAAATCAGTAACGGAAACAAAACTGAAGACCCTGGGAGATGCTTAGACACAGAGACAACAGGATAGAAAACTAACTGAGCACTCCACATTTAAAGTTAACAGCAACTGACAGTGCTCTTGTAATTACTATTTCCTCAGCAGAAAACATTTTGAATAAAGACTGTACCGTATCTTAAATCGTTGTACAGTACACAAAACTTGCAGTTATTAATCTTAATCTGGCAAAGCAAAATCAATCAAAGTCAGAGCTGAAGAATCTCTGTGTGTAGAACTCCCCACTGTTAATAACTGGATAAGTTCTGAATTGCATAAAATGTTCAGGTGCCTGTTAAAGTTACAATAGGATAAATACTCTATTTTCAATGGCAGATTGCTTTCTCAGTCTAGATAATATAGTCATTTATAATATATTTAAACAATGTTTGGCAGTCAAACTTTTATATATTCTCTATTTCTACAGAAGTATTTAGGTATGTTTCTGGAAAAAAGGGATTTGTGTACTACTTACAAGAATTATAGGCTGTACAAAACAGCAGTTCACATCATCATTGCAAAAGACATGGTTAATAAACAGTATAAAAAGGAATGTGTTTTGCTAGAAGATGTATCTTCTGTGAATGTTTGATATCTGCACCATTTTTTTTAAATTTTCTTGCCAATAAGGTCAGAGAAAGATTGTCAATTATTCTAAAAGCATTTCATTTACTTCTATTCATGAAACAATCATGTTCTTTGCACTATGCACATCTGTCTTAAAAAGTTTTGGAACAGAATCATCCCCTTGAGCAACACTTGCTTACAATTTAAAAAAGGTTAAAAAAAGTTTTCAATTATTTTAATCTAGCTAAAAAGTTACTATCTGGTATATTATGATAAGGAGGCAATGCGTGTTTCCTCACTACAAAGTGACCACTGAACTTTATTTGTAACAGGAAAAAAAGAGGAAAAAAAAGATAAAACACTCAGAAAGTTCTGAGTGTTCACACTGAGAACTGTCTGGTTGGGCAACAGAGAGGAGCAACAAGAGTCCATAAATAGAGAAAGACACAAAACCAACAGGAGACCATCTTAATCCAGAAGATGGACCAGGTTCCAGTGAAGAATTTCTCAATCTGGGCACTTTCATAGCTGTTAAAGAGAAGAAGGAAGAAAAAAAAAAAAAGCAATAAACTCACTGTTCATATCACAAAGTGTAGTAGCCTCTGTTTCTCCAGGCGGGTCACACACTTCAACTAGGCTAACACAGCCACAGGGAAAGCAGTTATTTGCAGAGCAAGAGCTCGCTCAAAAATACCCCAGGAAAGACTTAAACCCTCTCTTGCAGCTTCCCACTTTATGAGAGGAGATCACTAGCAGCAGGCACTGCCACACAGATCTCTCCTCTCAGTGCACACAGACATTAGTTTTTTGGCTTTAAAAGAAATGCACTTACTGGAACCAATGAGTTACTGTCATCATTACGTAGAGTGAAGCCAGGAAGAAAACAAAATGGAAGAAGGTATAGCTGTACACTGTGCCTTTCTTTTCATCATAAATCACAGTCTGGCCTCCCCTTTTTTCAACACGCTCCTCAGCATCAGCTGTAAGAGACAAGAAAGAAGAAAACTTCAGCAAATTTAATGAGAACTGAAAATAGTGGCTAGATTCATGAAAAACAGAACAAAATGTCTAGTGTGATTCTGCAAACTAGGAGACAGAGCATTTTCCTTCCCTCAGGGCATGGGCCTAAGCCTTCAGTAAAAAAAAATTGGGAGTGTCACTGAAAGGCTGCCCTGCATCCAGTTGCTGGTACTGCCATTTTTTTGAGTGTCTGGACTATGTATTTAGTGTCTGGGTCTACTTGTAGGATATTCTCCTGGCAAGTCCAGGTTGATATCCCTTCATGTACCAGTTCTGCAAACAGGACACACCCTTCCTGAACTCCTGAACCACAGTCCCTGTGGTGCTGCTGATCCAAAAATCCCACAGTCAGTCACACCCATGTTCTTTCTGTATGTTGCATTATCAAGTCATTCGTTAAGGAATTATTAACTAGCCTGTGGTTTGAAGACAGTATTGATATATGTGCTACTTTCCTCCTTAGTCTAACACTGAATACTTCAGATGTTTCACTTTAACATGCTACAAAATAAGGATACAACAAACTTTCTGTGCTTGTGCCTTTAACTCTCTTAGTTTGACCTGAATCCACTAGGCTGGGTAAATTTTGCAGTGAAAATGTAATTACCATCTCCATCAAGCACGCAGCAAAAGCAGCAACGAGCTACCTGTGGAATAAACAACAGGAACGGTGAGAGCCTGTGCAGGAGCAAAGAAGCAGAACAACTAGTGAAGAAGGCCCTTTTATGTCCAAGTTACATGCACTAATTTAGAAAAATCTGGTTTGTTTTTCCAACCGGCACAAAACTCCAATTAAGATTTGCCAAGTTGTTTGTAAGAGCAGCTTCTAAGCTTTGGAAAAACGTACTCAGAAAGAGGTGGGAGCAAATAAATCAATCTTTAGGAACTAATCTCTTTTATATAATTCAAGATCAAATATTGGCAGTGTTACAGCGTAAACTATGACAAAATGGTGGAAAAGCTAATGTGGTTGCACATTAAGGATTCAGAGGGACACTCAGACTCACATGTAAGTGTCATTTAAATAAATTCTTTACAGAAATGAAGATACAAGGAACTTGCAAAACTGCTTCAGGCATTGGGAATAACAGAAACGCAAATGTACTTATCTTTAAAAAAATTTGCTGAAATGGAAAACAGACTGAGTACAAGCAGAAAGTTGTTTTTACTGCTTCATTGAAAAGAACATTTTTTTTAACTGATGGAAAAAGGAAAGCTGAAATTGTCTATTGAGGGGTCAGACACTCCCTGTGTCGAGAGTTAATGTAAATGGAAAAATGGTGCGGAGAGAACAATAAACACACAAAAAGGTACACTTTTTGCATGAGACCACAGTACTGTGTACTGCATCACCTACATTATTTTTTTCTGATAGAATTCCTCTCTAGGATTTAACTTTGTTGTTGTCTGATAAAGATAGCATGTAACTTCTGGAATGCGTCAAGCCTTCAGAGATTCCAACGGAAAAAAACTACAGCTTTCACTCTACATACCCGTGATTACATATACTCATTGGGTTCATAAATTCATGAGAAGTCAAAAAGCTCATTCTTGTTTCTTAAGTGACTGGTCAAGAGTTTAAGGAAAACTCTTATTCTGTATCTCAACAAATTAAAGGGCTTTAGCTTGAGTTTCCCTTTGGCTGTATTAAGATTCTGAAGAAAATCCTCCATTCCCTCAAACCTTTTAATGAGTTTCATTTGTCAGAACTTAAGTCCTTGCACACACACAGGGATGCTAACAGCAACGCTGGCACACATACAACTAGCCCTTCCGAACACTCAACTGTCTTCAGCATGGACACCGAAAGACTTTCTGTATACCACTAGCAACTGTAAAGCTATGCTTATATTCATGGTTGGGAAGACAAAGGACCTCTATTACAGACAAAACAATCAATGCAATTAGTTGCTCTCTGTCAGTCATTTCTTTACATTTATGTTCAGTGGCTCTTGTACTGCTCTTTAAAACCAAATGGTGCAGAAATAACTATGTTGGCAAGTGCTGCTATGCAAAAGCTGAGCCTTCCCAGTTAATGGGCTGCATCCAGCAGCTTGTGCTCCTCCTGCAGCAAGGCACACGTCAGCCCCAAAGCCATGCTGTGATGCTACAAAGTCATGGCTTACGTGCTTTTTCCAGAGGTAAAGAGAAACTTCTCTAGCATCTGACATGCTCCTAAAGCTAAACATATTTTGCTTTCTCACATCTAGGTGCTGCAAATATCATCTGCATTTCTGGATTCCCACACATGCTTTGAGCTTTGCACCTCTGTTTTTCATTTTTTAATCAAAGTTCATGTGCACAACAAAAGCAATCAGGATTAATAATGTTCAGGAATGTCTTTAGTTTCTCAGTGCCCAGTAGACCTTTTCTTGCAATGAGAAAACAAGCTTGTGAGAAGCAAAAGATTTACAAGAAGTCTGCACAACGCTATGCAAACTGCTAAAATGCAAGAGCGGCAAATTATTTTACTACTTGAAGGCACTGCCAAGAGACCTGCAACAGCTGCAGAAGGGTCAGAGTGGACACATATTCATAAAATTCCAGATCCAGAGTAGGTAGCATGTGTGCTACAAACATTCTTGTGTTTTTTACCTAATTACAGACTAGTAAGCCATGAAAACAACTGCAAGAAAAGCACACAATGAAATCTGTGCAGACGAAGCAGGAACTCACTTCAGTTTCAGGTGCTGCATATATTCCTCTCAGTGTCTCAGAACTTGCACGTGTTGTTGAGGTCAAACTAAGAACAAAGGAAGACAGAGTAAGAATCCCCTGCATAAGCCTACGAGGGTGATTTTTCACCACAGGAAACACAAGTGCAAAGCATGTGAAAAGTTTCTTCTGCACAAGCATAAACCCGCCTACAGATGGCCACAGGCCAACTATGAATGAATCAGAAGCTTAAAAGTAGGTCACTCCTGAAAGGCAGTGAATTCATCACCTGCAGACAGCAGCAAATAGCTCAGCACTCCAATCTGCATTTCAGACAAGATCTTCCCTGCTGTGCTCAACTAATGTTTTTATTCTAATTTCACAGCCATTGCTTGGGCTCAGCATTCATAAAATGCTTCTCTGCAGGCTTTGCCAGTAAAGAAACCTGGCGCTGGCAGCAGTCAGCTTTCAGAGCAGATCACCAACTGCTTGTCAGTATTCCAGTCGCTAGAAATCACTTTCTTGCATGACATGAATCGCTGGGGAAAATCTCTTCTAGTTTTGGTAAAAAATATTTCTTATCCAGCCAGCCTTCCCCTCTCAGGATTATAAATCGAACTTCCCACAAAAAAAGCACGCTAACTGCTCTGCATGCACTCATCCACCATAAGGAATAGGTCAGAATTCCCTCTGAATTCCCCTTGACAGCCCTCATCTTCCCAAATACACGGCGCATTTCCCCAGCAGGTTGGCTACCTGAAAGTTACTCCCCAAACACCCTCCATTTCCTGATGCACTGGAAAATACTGTTCCATGAAAACTAGATCCAAAGTACAAATCCATATGATGTTTGATATCAGAATTAAATGGACAAATATCCACATTTGATGACGGAGGATTTGCTGCGCTACTTCTTCAGAATGCCTCTTGTATTCACTTTAGAATTATTAAAGTTTCAGTACACAAACTCTGGACTCATTCAGAAGCAAAAACTGTTCAAAAACCTACAACAGACAGGCAGAGCTCTTTCCTGACAACTCACAGTCAAAACAGTAATACATTATGTTTTTATTATCAGCAACTGCCTTCCCCCTTGGTCTATGATTTAATTTATTGATGCAAGCTGCAATAATTCTAGGTGAGCATCACAACACTATAGGCAGGGACAGATTTCAGAGAAGACATTGCTGACAAATGCTGATAGCAGTCCTGTGCTCACAAGTTGTTCAAAAGAAGCCCTGAACTGTCCCACACGTGTTTGTTTATTTATTTACTCCAAAAACACCAGGAGAACAGTGATAGCTTCTGCCAGGATATTACAGAAATTTCAGACAGCTTTCTTAGACAGACATATCTGCATGGAGTTATTCCTACAGGATAGTAAATACAGAATCAAAGCACCTTGAGACTGATCACCTTCATGGACAGTGTAAACTTTTTCCCTCCACCTTCAGATGTAAATTGCTCTATTCAGTTTTAATGAAATATGGTTGTTTCAAAAGTTGTTGGGCATTTCTGAAATTAAGGGAATAGGAACCTTCCATCAAATTTCTATTTCTTGCTATTACTTTGCTTGAGGACTGCTATAAGCCATCATTAGATAGACAACATTGCATTTATAGCAAATGTAAATGCCAAGACTTACCAAGAATATAAAATGCAGCCAAAGAGAATGGTAGTACCCAGGCCTGTAACCAGGTTTTCATCTCCATGTAGTCCTTGGCTAAATTCAGGCACACATATCGTGATGTTCTGATTGTTTTCATCCAGGACTTCACAAAACAAAAATAAAATGAAAACAACAGTTATCAACGCTCACTTCACTGTATTTCAAAGTACTCTTCTGCACAAAGTTTTTCAGGAAACTTTTTTTTTTTTTTTTTAAACTTCTGATAATGAGTAGATACAACTCAGCAGCATCCTTCTATGTTTCAGAAAAATAATACTGATTAAATTCTGCAAACCTAACTTTACAGATCAGCGTTTTGGAGAAAAACAGTGCAATTTAGTAGGGTAACAAAGCTTGTTATTCACTCAAGCTGACAAACAAGACAACATACTGTTGAAATAAGAAGCTGGAAGTTTCCCAATACTTCACCCAACACTACAAAGCCATACAAAACCAAGATAGCACACATCTGAGATAGTAATTTTTTGTGTATGCAAGGGTGCCTTGAGGACAACTATGAAACTTACACTTGGTGAAAAAAGTAACTTGCTGTCTGGTCTCAAATATGTAAAGAAAAAGAGATACAATATTTGCAAATACTAGTTTTAGATTCCTGAAATGAAATAAACTACCTACTTTGTAGGAATGGAATGTTGTTTCTGCATTAGATTTTAAAAAAGGCAATCAGTTTGAAGAAGTAGAACATAACGTATTTGTATTCTGTAACTTATCCTTGGAAATAGCTGATCTAAAAAGTAGAAATACTGTATGTGTTAGCAGCATGTTTTAGAAACATTATTACTGAATTATGCGATCAATTCTTTCTTGCAAAACTGCAGTAGTTGTTAAATGTTCCAAACAATGTGGGTATAGTGTTAGGGATTAGAAAACATATTGTAGGGTTGTTCTGTTAGGATAAGAAATTCCCAGCAAAACAAACATTAAATAAGCTAGGGCCTCTACACAAGGCCGGACTGTCTCACTCCATGAGAAGGTTGGGATGTGACAGGCAGGCATCAAGATACTCCGCTCTATCCTCCTGAGCTTATCTCTATGCAAGGACAGATGGATGACCAGAACAACAACCAGTGTACAGGGCACAAATGCTAGGGGGTAATCAAACAATTAAGAGGTTATGTTTATGTTGTAAAGCAGACATCCAAAAGTTATGACCAGATGTTTGTTAAGAAAGCAATTGTTAGAAGGAAATTAACCAATTAAAATATTTGTGTTTGGGTGGCAAGGATTTGTGTTTACTTTGTATTTGTATGATTAGTGAAGCATCACGAAAGAGTGTGAACTTGCAGTACTCAGCCAAAGAGGAACCAGGGGAGAAAGAGATAAGTGTCAAGCAACAGGGGATAAAAGATGTAACACTGCTTTCTGTGTGCTCTCCTGCTTGCAGGAGGCCCACCACTGCTACTGAGAATAAAATCTGCTTTTATCAGAGATATCATCCTGATAAATTATTTGGATATTTCCAACACCTACTGGAGTCAAAGCACAGTAACAGTCTGCAGCATAACCCTAAAGCATCTGATTACAGCCGCATCTTATCTCAAACTTAGAGATTTTGTGCCAATGCACTTCCAAGCAAACTGTGTTCCTATCTCTCCTTTCCTTCTCCAGTGTGGCAATAGAACTGTTTGGAAGGCCAGAGGGCAAAATGCAGCAAAGCCTACATGCAGGTTAAAAATAAACTCAAAGACCTGGTTCCATGTAGAGCTGCATAAAATCATTATCAGCAGATGACAGAAAAAAAACCACACCAGGAGCAAGGAAGGGAAGACAAGCCTCTAGAGAATATGTTGGCAAGAGATGTGCAGAATCCCCCACCTGCATCCATCACAGTTGCAGCAACAAGGTAGATCACTGTTTGGCATGCCTTTTAGCTCAGCTTGGCACCGAAATCAAAGGCACGCTGTGATAAGCAGAAGTTCAATGGACATTTCCTTTTGTTTGCCTTTTACTTCTGACATTTGCAACCGTGCCACATGTTGCAAACAAGTATTTTTGGTGTGCGTTTTCTTCAGGTCTGGTTTGCACGATGGCTGAATTGCAGGTCCCTGCTCGATTAATGTGTCAGCATTAAATCAGTGCATGGCAAATCTGAGTGATGTGGTACAGGACAGCTTAGTAAGTGTCAGCTCCAGCATGTACCACTGTAAAAGCTGCACAAGCCATTACGAGAGTTAGTTTGACAAAGACTGGGATGAACACAATAAGAAACATCTGATTCAGGGAGTCTGAAAGAGCATGCCTGATGCAAACTCTGCCAAACGTAATAACCACCCTTGCAATGCGTACCAGAAGAATCAGAGCACTCATTCACTAAACTGCTAAAAGCTCTGATTGTCACAAGCATGAAATAACACAAAACTAATGATTTAATATCATACATCACTTTCTTCCCTTTCTCTTCTAGGACAGTGTCAAATCTTATGAGTAATTCAGATGCCATCTAACTCAATTTCTATACTCATTTAAAAACATTGCTTACATTATTAAATACATCTTCCACTAAAACAGTCTGGTTTTTGTTCTTAGCTCTGGAATATGTTTATGTTACATGCTTGTGTCTACACAAGTGTGAGAGATTTTTCCCCTCTCTTTTATTTTCCCTCTGGGCAAATGACTGTAAAACTTCTAATTTCTGCCACTGGGCTTCTAGCTATCACTGCTTTAGCTTTTCAGTACTAAAAGCTGAGCAATAATAGTGGCTTTTTTCATTAATGATCTGAATCCAGACAAGTCTTCTGTAAATGAAAAGAATATTACCCATCCAAACAGGTGACTCTAATTGTTAAATGGGAAGAGGAAGCAGGTTGAGAAGAGCATAGTGATGCTGAGAAATCTGACAGTAATTTGACGTGCCAATGAGTTATGTCAAGCAGGTATTTCTTTAATACAGAACTGAGTGCATGAGGGATCACTCCATCAAACATGCCCACCAAGGAAAGAGGCAGCTATGCATTTACAGGCATAGCGTATACATATTCATTACATTTCTGAGAAATTGGTTACATATGCCCTGAATTTAAAGGAACCTGTTACCATATCATCCCACCCTGCTGAGCATGCATCCTAAAATGTGGGGAGGGTCTCTGGGCCCCATCTGGTGGTCACTGGATGAAGGCTATTAGTCATCCTCACAAAAGCTCGAAGTCTTCCTCACTGGGAACTTTTAACTTTTAGGGGGGTTGCACTGTGTCACAACACAACCCTGCCTCCCTATCTTCACAGGACCCTCCCCACTGAGTTGCAAACAGAAACTTTGCTTATCTTCATTGGACCCTTCACTTTGTTCTAAATAGCAACTCTGTATCCTTATCACTTCCAAGGATCCTTCATTGCCTTGCAAACAGCAACTCTACTTATCTTCCTGGAACCTAATGTTCCTATGGTTTCTGTGCTCCTTCCTAGATTTATCTGCTTGCGCAAGCTATGAGGCCTTGTTTAAACAAGGCTATACATTGTCTCCTTGATTCATTGTAAAGTCTTGCTGTGTTTTTGCAGCATAAAGGACATAGTTAAAATGCGCGCACTACAGGAACTCAGCTGAAGAACAGCATGACTTCAAACAACCAGGGCATAACTCAGGTCTTTACTCAGAATGTTTCTTTTCAAAATCAAAGATGAACAATTCTCAAGTTTTTGTTCAATTGGATAGTAAAGGCTATCTACTGTAATAATTCTAGGAGAAACAAAGAGATTTTAGTATCCACTCCAATCACCAGCACAGCAAAATAGAACAAAGCCATGTTGGTACAAGGCACCTATAAACTGGTGTGGATCTAGTAAACTTTGGGGTTGAGCTGGTGACCTGACCTCATGTAGAGGTAGTTAAGAGCTTCTGTCCCAACTCTTTTCCTATCACGTGATCAAAGATATGTATTTAGTTACATCCTATTATAGGAGCACGTGCACTTTCCACACTGATGGACTGCAGGACTCCGGGAAATTTATCAGTAGAAAACAAGCTAGAATGACTCTCATGCAACAGATGCAATCCAAAAACTCTCAGTTACACTCCTCTGGACCAAAGCATTGACACTGCAAGGAGAGCACTTACAATCTCTTAAACGCTGCCCACATGTATTATCTACTGTTTCTTTTGTACAGGGCAGAGCAGATAAAAACCAGCACTCCTACGTTCCTCACTGCTAAGCTTTCCTAAAAGCCTCCTCGATTTTAACACATGGTTTGTCTGAAAGGATTTACATGTAGCACTTACTGGTTTCTGGGGGCTTGCTGGATAGCGCTGAGAAAGTGAGGTACATGACGTAGCAGCTGATTACCCCTGACTGCAGCAAACCAGAATGGGGCTGGCCTTTAGAAGAAAGAGAATAGAAGATCATTTTTGTAGATATTAAAACAATCTGAGAAACAAATTCACATCCCTTAAAGAACAGCAAGCACATCAGTGTCTTTCAAAAGAGGGGAGTACCATTTACTTTTTATTTAAAGCAGTTTGTAAGTTTAGATATCTTTCCTCCAGCAAGTGAGAAGAGTTGGCTGTTTAGTTCTGGTGGCTGTTTTAGAAAGGCATTAAAGATACCCACATAAGAAATGAATCATCTCTTTGCTCTTGCCAAAAGCACCAACTTTCCAAAAAGCAATTTACAGGGTGCCAAAATAGATTTATTTGCCCACAAAACTTGTTTTGGAGCCACTTAAATTACTACTTCCAAGTCCAAAATATGCAAGATATTAACAGCATACATTGAACATACAAAGAAGAATGGGCAGCCTGGTCTAGCATTAGGTGGGATGATTGGTGGCCCTGCATGTGGCAGAGGGGTTGGAGATTCATGATCCTTGAGGTCCTTTCCAACCCTGGCCATTCTGTGACTCTGTGAAATACTTTTGTCAACTACTTCAGGCCCAAACTTTACAGATGGTAAATTGCAAGTACCCAAAAGCTAATGCTAAGATAGAGGTGAAAGAGTATTACTGCCATTGCCTCAACTGCTAATGCTACGGTGTTATGTAAACTCCTCTACACCTTATCAGCCATCAGCACGGGAGCATTCTTCACAGTATAGGGGCCTGATGGTGTACCCAAAATATCTTACATCTCTGTAGTTTTAGCAGCTGAACTGGTAAGCAACAACAGCACAGCATAGTGTTGATAAGGAGACAGGGATAAGAACAGCCCTAGCCCTGAATTATCATGTCTCAAGGTGCACAATTTCGACAGCACTAGAAAACCAGGAGGAGGTCAGCACTCACGATTCTGGACACAGGGTGATATGGCCACCAGTGACACAAAGAGGCACAAGCCACCATTGACACCAATCAGGATCTTGTTAGACAAGCAGCCCTCTGAACGCGTGTAGAAAAGAGCCATGAGGACCAGGGCTGCCACAGCAACAGAGTACAAGATGAGCGTGACCAGGGCGAGCAAACCACTCCACATCTGCTTGTGATTTGCACTTGCAGTCCTGGGGAGACAGAGACAAGCACCTTACTTCATCTCCCAAAAAATAAAGTTCTAATAGTTGAACAGTTCATGCTATCAAACACAAAAGACAATGCTTATATTCCTGATGCGTGTGTATACCAGTACACTAATGGAAGCCCTTGCTAGGTTCCTACCATAAGATTGAAGGAATCTTTCCTTAGCATTAGTACTTTTTTCTTCTGTGGAAATGAACATCTATTGTAGAAAGTGCTAATGCTAAATGCTGATACACAGAAAAGCAGCTGTTGTAATTAGCTGTAAAAATATCTGCCATGTAAGATCTCAACTCTTCCTCCATGAAAATAGATATCTAAGAAAGGTTTGCTAAAACCCTTCCTAGCAGTCAACATGCTAAATGAGACAAAAGAAGACAGCAAGGGCTGTAGTGGAAAAAATGGAATATAGAAAAGTATAGAGGAGTGAAAGTTCCTGTATATACATAGGAGTATACAATTTAAATATTTTAATCCATGAGCAGAGGCTAAAGACTGGAAGCATAGTATCAAACTGAAATTAAGTCAGTGCCAAAACATGGTATATGTGGGTTGACAACGGAATCTTGCATGCTTAGATGAAAACAAAGAAGTTAGAGAAAGCAGCAGTTCTCACAATCAAAAATACATAAATAACTGAATAAATCATGCAATGTGCATTATGTTGATACAAAAAAAAAAACAAAAAACAGGATTTACCAGTTTGTACCACGGCATACAGTTTCACTGCTACACTTTGCAAATCCTGTTTTATTCTCTTGCAGCACTGTTTTCTAGCAAGTGTATTTTCACAGAAAACTGAACAGCTTAAAACAAAGTGTTTGCATCCCAACATGCTACTATTTATTTGAAGCAGAATGATTGAGGTTAAGAACATATCAGCACGGAGTAGAATAAGAAGGAAATACTTCCTTTGGGAAAAGACAAAAGCGGACGAAGAAAGATGCACAGTTCTAAACGTCAACATTTATACCACTTTCAAATGCTTCATTTCCTTTTTTCCAAGGGATATGTTGTTCAGGAGTCTGTCATAATATTATATATTACACTATTACATAGTATATATTATATATTATATAGTCTATATAAATAGTAGAGTATAATAATATATTACATACTATTCAACATTATATACAAATAACTGTTTGTGCAACACATACCAATTTTTATTCCATTTGTGTGCAAACTCAACAAGCAGAATGAGTTGAATGGCAATGAAAAGGAAACCTCCTGCTGCTCCTACATAGCGCCAGGCTGCAAGGGCAGAGAAACAGAAAATTGGTCAAAACTGTACCCACCTTTTCCCCAAGAGAAGATGAAATTGTTGTCTACAAGGTGAAGACATACAGTTTGAATATCTCAAGCCCACAGATACAGCAAGAGATGAGAGGTTCTAGCCAAAAAGCCAACTCAGCTATCTCAAGATTAGCTCTCTGTTGAACTCATCTTGCAAGCTATTACACACTCAGAAGAAGCCTGTTATGACAGTTATTGAGACTCTGTAGCCCAGATTTTTTTTCCAGACACAAGGTTACTATAATCAGACAGAAAATACTGAAACTTTTATTTGTGACTGGTAAGGGTGGAGGAGTCCTGAAGGCATTTTCCTGAAGCCTAAACCCTAAAATTGCAAGGTTCTAGAACATAGTGCTAAAAAAGGCAACTACTTCCCTTGATTCCAGTACCACTGGAAAATGAAGGCATGGCTCATCTATTTACAAATGCTGTCCTGAGCCACTCCCAAAGGAACAAGAACGCTAGGTATTTATCAACTAGTTTTAAGACAGGTTATTTGACTGCTTAACCACTGACCTACTATACTGTACATGGGTAACTGCTTGAATACTTTGGACAACAAATCTCCCATGAGCAATACCAAACACTCAAGAAGAAAATTAAAGAAACAAGTGTGAAAAAAAAAAAAAAAAGCCAACCACCACATTAAAATAGAACATACTTAGAAGAAGTACTGAAGGAAAAAGCAGACCACCAATGCAGCAAGTAATGACATAGCCAGACTCAGTAACAATCTCTTATTGCCACAGACAGGACAGTAGGGCATGCTTTATGGAGCCATCATAGACAAGGTTGGCAGGCCAGTGCTACAGCTCCCACAAACACAGTGCTTGCACATAGTGCCCCTCATTTATAATTAAAATCCTACACATTCAAAGAACATTCCACATTTTTTAGAAAAAAAAAAGCTGTATGTTTCTTGATAGCTAACAACAACAACAACAGAAAAAAGAAAGAAAAAAAAAAAAGAGGGAAAACAGAACCAGACAATGCTGAGACCCTTTGTGTATCTCTGATTTGGGAACTTCCTCAGGAGCTTCCTAAAGAATAGCTGAACAGGATATATAGGATACTGCCTTACAGAGAAAAGCCAAAAAGTAATTTGGGGATGAGAACTTGTTATGCTATATTTCCACACAAGGTTAGACTGTAGTTCCCATCAGCACAAAAAAAATTGCTTCACTTCTTCCCCAAATACTTCTTGATGACTTTTTGCCATGGAAAAAATTACTCAAAAGATGATAGGGTGTCTAGCTTGCTTGTGGGTGTAACACATTGTACCATGTCAACCAAGCAGTGATTATAAACTAATGACAATCTCACACAGCCAGCACGTGACTCTGTGGGAAAAAAAGGAATATGGATAAGGATCCCTTGACCTACGAAGCACCAGACTGAACTAGGATCAGACATAAACAGCCAGTAAGAGCAAGAAGTTGAAATAAGCCTACCTGTGGTTTATCTTGAGCGATTTTTACCTTAGATTCCCAGAGTGGCATGTTCACAGTATGTCTGTCCAGTGTACTCTTTTCTCCCAGAGTTACTCTTTCCTTTTACTCTATTACAAACACCCTAGCTAGTTATAAGAGAGAAGACTGGGGGAGCTGAAAGCACACACAGTACTCAGTGTGCTTCAGTGGAAGCAACTGCCCAGACTCGACACTTTAAGGGCCTACATGCACTTGGCATACCAAAAAGCACAAACTCACCCTGGTGTCATCACCAAGTCTGCTGCTGCCAGCCCATCAGGCTCCTGGTGTACCCCACAGAGGTAACACTGAAGCACTTGACCAGTACTAGCAGGCCCAAGTTGCACCAGAGTCTTCCAGAACTGAAAATGCATTGGCCACAGCACTCCTAGCAGCATGCTTTTACAGGCTACAAGAAGCCTAGCTTTACACTATTATCTACTTATTATAATAGCATCCACACAATCAGCCTGAAAGCTTGTGACATCCCACATTATTTTATGGCACTGCATGCTTCCAGGAAGCCAGTGCCTGCAGGCTGAAGGTTACCCTGTCCCTGATGGCACTTCTTTATCACATATCAGTCTCCAGCCACTGTGCTACGCAGAGCTACTTGCACAAACCTAACTTAGACACAACTCTATGCTCTCAAGTGAACAATTTCTTCTGCATTATTGTAGTCTCTGCTTCTTGAAGAATTTGCACAACAGCTTCACAGTAGTATTTTACTAGCCTACTTGGTCTCCTTGTGGTTAGCATCAACAATGAGAGGTTATTCTGTGTGTGGTCACCCCCATACAGCTTCAAATATTCTTTTTCTCCTGGACTACACTGGATTTACTTGAAGAAGTACAGCCATGTTCACACTGAGCAGACTTCCAGGATTTATAACCACCCTCAAGGCAGTACAGAATAAAGCAGCATTACAAAATGAGAAGGACGTACCATTGAGGAAAGTATCCTGATCAGGAATGAAGAAAGCTCCTGAGCACATTGCTGCCAGAAGTAGAAGCTTTAAAAACCAGAATCTGGATGAGAGAAAACAAAAGAAATCATCTGGTTACAATAGCAATTAGAGGTCTTCAGATCAAGTATTATGAAAAATGTCTAACCCAGAAAGACAAAAAACCATCTTTATTGATTGACTGCTATTCTTTGCCCTTGACTGCTTTATACCCAACAAAAGTAGTGAAATCAATCTTTTTTTTTCTCTTGCTTTTTGCCTTGTACTACACTCAATTGGAAAGTAAGCAACACAACTATACAAAGAGAGTGGAAATTAAACAAATACTCACCCATTATGAACATATGCTCGGCAGCTTTTGCTGTTGTTAATTTTGATGGTAAACAAGCAGAAGAAAAAGAAAAAACAGGCCATTCCAAAACAGACTTTGTACACCGCAGAGTATCCCACCAACTTCTCACACATCTCACCCGCCTGAATGCCCTTGCACATTTGCTCATAGAAGGGAAACTGAAAAATAAAATACATTACAAGTTGTTAGACAGGACATAAAGCACCTCACAACTACACCTTCATAAGCTGGTGCACCACTGACTTTTCATTTCTTCGTTTAACACTGACAGCATCCATCGATACCTTTTGCTGATACCCCTCAGCCTGGATTTGACAGTTCAAGGGATACAGGACAGTGTAAAAGACAAATTAGAGCTTTCCAGGACCTCAACTGTCAGCTACTTCCAGATGGCTTTGGGGTACAAGCCCACCCCACTTCCCTTCAGCTGTCGGCCATAGTCATCGCAGTTCCTAAATACTTATTTGCCCAGTATGGGACCCTCTCTCTTCTTCCCATGTTTTACAACAATAGATTCTGTTTCAGTAATCCAGCTTACATAAAGCCATATTGGCATTTTCACCAGCCAAAGGGGCCACAAACAGGACGGGAAGCTCTACCTCGTGCTGCCAGCACACCCAAGCAATATGGAAACAAGTTCCCTCTCTTGCATCACAGTTTCTGAAAGGGAGCTGTGCCAGTTACCCTGATTTTATGTTAAATTAACAGAGAGGGTGGAAAATTCCACTTCTTGACTTGTTAAATATTTGCTCTTGAGGCTTTGTGCTTGGCTGTAAGGGGAATGTAAACTGCCACACATTTTGGCCTTGGTTTCATCAGGTAGACGTGACTCCGAGTGCCCAGAAAGCAGGACTCTGTAGACAGGACTGACTCCTGTGTGGTGTCTTTGTGGAGATCAACCCCTGCCTTCTCACAGCCAGGGAGTTGTGCAGAAGTAGAAGCATTTAATTAGAGAACCACCAACTATTTCAAAGGAAGAAGGGCCTCTCTGTATGCACCAAGTGCTCAGCCAAAGCTAGGAAGACAAATCAAGCAACCCATCAAAACTTTTGAAGCTGATCACTGCTATCTGCACAGGTAACTGACAAAATCAGGAAACAACACCTGCTAGGACAAAACACTGTACAAATAAATCAAGCAGAAGAAATGTGAATCAGATGTGAGAAGAATCAAGCCAGGATGATTTTCTGGGAGAAAGACATGCAAAGATTATGGGTAACACCATCCTTGAACATTTCCAAGAAAGAAGAGAAGATGCCTACTTCCTTTAGCTGACTGGTAAGCCTACAAAAACAGGACTTAACAGAAAGGGATCAGGCAGCGTTCCCAGCTGGGTAGAGAGCCATCCAAGATGCAGGAAATGTAAGATTAACACATAAGCTCTCACCTTCCAGCTGTAAGGCTTTGAAAGCATGCTTTCCACAATGCATGCTGCACAACTTTCAATTGCATTCAGTAACCCAGAACAGTCAACAGCCTTCTTAGCAGTTTCCCAAAAGAAGTATTTCAGTAGCTCAAGGCAACACAGTTAAACTGTTGCTAAGTGCAGCACAGGAAAGCCAAACTATGACACTGAGCTAATCCTAGGTGGGCTACAATCAGGGGAGGAGATGAAAAGCAGGTTTCGGCACAGCTGCCCAGCGTTACAGAAATGAATTCAAGCTGTGCCACCCTGAGATGCTCTTTCAGAAGCAACTCAAAGGAGTAGCCAGGTTTTGAGAAGCTGCACAGTAAACAAGTAGTTGTGGCACAGCTCGCATACAAAAAATTTAGAGGGCTAGTAAGAAAATGTGTGGGGCATCAGCAGAGCTTTTTCTTAAGTCTTGAAAAGCAATGAAATGACAAACTGGCTGAATGTGCCAGCATTCCAAATGAGCACATGGACTGAATGGAATAATTATGAGACCTATCAATATCACACCACTGCCAGGGCAAGCCATGGGGCCACAGCAAAAACAGGGAAAGCAACTGGGCTGACGGCTAACCTCACAATCCTTTGCTTGTAATTGCCACCCATCAGCAAGTATTGCTGAACAGTATTTCTAAGACAAATCAAAGGTTTCTTTTTATATAGATGATCGTACTGATTATACAGAGTTTCCGTTAGATCTAGACTTGGTACCAACTAGCATTCTGATTATACAGAGTTTTAAAACAAGAACAACACCAAGACACTTGACTAATTAGCTAGTTAGTTAAAAACAGATCTCTAGGTAGCTATAAATGGGAATCTTCTAATTGCATGGAATTCTACCGAGGTCTTGATGGAATTCTTAACCCTCTATGTTTTTTTCTGTATCTTGCAATAATTTATTTACAGATCAGGCTGAGAGAAAACGGATGGATTCACAAGAACAACAGCTTACTTTGTGCCTACACGAGCAACAAAAACCTCAGCACTATATAGGATGCACAACATTATATACTGATAAATGATGGCCAGGAACACTCCTGTGCAACCAAAAATCTTTTTCAGAGACCAGTGATCCTGAAGTAACAAATCCAGAAGAAAACCAAACACCTGGGGACCCTCGCAGGTAACAAACACGAGTACATTGCTGGGGACAAAAGGGTTGATGTAATGAAAAGGGCATCTTTTCACAACAGGATAAACTACTGCTGTGAACAACTTATAAAGCCTTACAGGTATTCTTAATCACTGAAGGTTTAAAAAGACAGTTTTTGTTTTGAAGTTTTATCTCTGAAATACACTCAGCTGCGAGCACCTTGTCCAACCCAAGTTTTTTGTTACGTTTTCTTTCCACTGGATAGTTTTGCTGGCTATTAAAGTCAGGGATTACTTAGCCAAGCTTGATGAAATACTTACCTTCCTCCCTTTAGAAGTAACATAAGCAAATTCCCTGGCCCCTGCATAGGGGACAAAGCATTCTTACTGCAAAAACTCAGTCTCTTCTTGGATAACTGCATGTGTAGTTGCATGTGCTGCTTCAAAGAGAAGGCTGAGGTACTGAATGAGTTCTTTGCCTCGGTCTTCACAGGATTCCAGTACTTCTCATGTCCCTGAGCCCTGCATCCCTAAATCTCTAGTTGGGGACCGGGGTGGTAAATCCCCCCCCACTGTAAGGACAGAGCAGGTCCAAGACCACCTCATGAGACTGAATGTGTACAAGTCTATGGAGCCGGATGGCATGCATCCCAGGGTTCTGAAGGAGCTGGCTGAGGTGGTTGCCGAGCCACTCTCCATCATATTTGAAAAGTTGTGGCTGTCAGGTGAGGTCCTGGATGACTGGAGGAAGGGTCACGTCACTCCCATTTACAAGACAGGGAGCAAGGGGGACTACAGGCTGCATCTACAGCTTAATTCTTGTCAGAAGTAGGTAACAGGCAGTTTAATTTAAAAACTTGGGTTTTGTCGCAAATTTACGTTTTAACAAACTGTAATGCAGTTATGCCTGGGGAAAGGAGTCTGAAAATATGCTCTACCAGAACATATAGCCATCCAGAACTTAAATGCTTTGGCAATAATGAATTGGTTTTTGCAAACATTTCTTTTCCTGAAATCCTCCTTCTGATTCTTCTTTCATTATTTAAGAAGGACGTGGGTACTTTCAGGATGAAACCAGTAGTTTTGAAACAGCTTTGACATTAAAAAATAAATAAATTTAATAAAAATTAACAGTTTTTTAACAAACCAAATATTATCTTCCTCCTTTTGCATCAACCATAATTTCAAAGCCTGTGAAATGCAAGGCCATGCTTCAACAGAATGTTTGCCAGTATAAAGCTGTAGCTGGTTCTCACCAGAATAACTGGAAAAATATATACATGGATCCCAGAAGCCTTTCTTCAAGTTGAGTCCTGCTTTGCTTCCTCTTGGACCAAAGTCAAATTTTAAAACCAACCTGTATAACTATATTGTCACCATGTGTGCTTCGCTGCCCATATTGTTAAAGTTTTCACATCTTTATGCTGTGCCCCATCTTTTGCCTTGATACCCACAACCTTGCTCCTTTGAAATCTATCCTACTTGCTACAGTTCGAACTATTGTCCATGGCAATCCACTCCCTCCCTATCTGTTTCGCTCCCTATCCACTCCCTCACCATTGCTTCTCGCTTCCTCCCCAGAGATCAAAGATAAATGCCATGGTTTCGCTGCACATTTTTCAGAATTTAACTCTTCGAGTCTCTCTCCCTTTGTGTCTCATGGGCACAGGAATGCATCAGATAAGAAGGAAGAATGAAAAGAACAGAGAAAAACCTACCAAAAAGAAATCATGTTTACTCTGTTCGAGCAGGTTCCCAACTCTGGGCTGGCACCTGCAGAATTTGACAACACAGGATCTAAAAGTCCTGTCTGAAAAATATATTAATAGACTGAAGGCATGACAGTGGAGGCAAATGAATTATTTTAAAACAAACATGTTTTTTTAAAAATCTTTTTATAGTGTCCATAAAAGATGTACACTGCTGCTGTTTCCTCTCAAAATAACTTCAAAGATCCAAAGGCTACCGGGCTACAATACTCTGAGACTTATTTCAGGCTTGGGACTTTGTAACCAACCAACAAAACAATCAAAATTTCTTCACTAACAAGGTGAGATTCCTTTCGCATAACATCAGTGCGACTATTAGATATCTAAACTGATAAAGGTGAGATTCCTTTCATGTAACATCAGTGTGATTATTTGATTTCTAAATTGGTAAAGCAGATTCATGGTTTCCTGGCAATGTGATGGCTCCATAAAGGACTGCACTGAAATTTTAAATATTTTTTAACGGAGAAAAATAAACAAATCTAGTTAAAATGAAATAAAATTTTGTCTCCCTTTAAGAAAGAGTGCAAGGTCCTAAAAGCATTCTGTAAAGTATTTGCTTACAGTCTGGCTTCAGGATTTAAGAATACTCTGTGATCCAGCCAAAAGCAAAGGAATCAGTAAGTGCCCTGCACTTTCAAAACACAGTTCATCTTTGGGAAGCCAAGACCAGTTTGTCTGGATAAATATTTTGAAGGTGCACTTTACTAGAACATGCTTGAATTAGTTTCAACAGTCTGAACAGCCCAGAATTATTAAATTAGAGAGGAGAAAGACTACTTTCAGATGGTCAATTTCCTATTCAAAGTCATCGAATGCTCTAAATTAAGATGGTAATTATCTTTCTACTTCACACTAACAGCTACTCTTCGTGCCATTTCTTCCTACACTGAGCTTTATGACTACAAACTGGAAAAGGAATTTGGCAAGACTGAAAAGCACGCTGTAGAGGCCTGCTTGAATCACTTTTCTGTTGGACAGGGAGACAGTTTTTTTTATTAGGAATACAAACAGCATCAAAACCACATTACTCATGGAAAAGTGACTTTATGAAATCTGGATACATATTAGCATATAATTTGTCTTCCATATGCTTCAGTTCCTTGGATTATTCACTTTATTGCCAATCTAAGCATCCACTAAGTCAAAGTAAATCCTGGCAAGAAACTTAAGCATCACGTTGAAAAGCTTTTGAGGTGCAGCTCACAGTCACATCTCAGTGTACTAGGCCAGTGTAGTAGGCACTCTTACAGAACTGACTGCAAGTTCTGGTGACCACAGATAAGAAGGCAGCATTGTGATAATCCAAGCAAAGCAATACTAAAGAAAATTAGAACAGAATGTACAAAAAGGGCACAATGAAGTTCAGCGGCACCAAACCCTCAAGATAGACCTATGTAATCCTGTAGTTTCACCTTTCTTTCAGTTACAGGATGTTACCACCAGCTTCTGGCCCAGGCTGCTTCAGAGGGATGTTTTCCACACTAACTGAAAGCCAGGGGCAGAAGTTAAGTAGGGCACCAACTCAGCCAACAGTCAGTAAAACAAAGAAATGACCATCACCATGCACCCTCTGGGACTCCCTCTTTGGGAAGGAATATGGAGAACTAGATGCTCAGAGCAACTGAAGTATTCTGAATCTTCAGGGCGAGTACGGTGACAGCCTCAAAGCAGGCCTTATGCCAAGCTCAGGGCAGGAAAGTTTCAGTCCCACATTGCTTAATTTTTAAAATGTAAATGGTCCACCCATTGTTCTCTCTACTTAAAAACAGACTTATTTTCTTGAAGCTTGTAGAGTGAGAGAAAGAATTTATGCTACTAAGAGTAACTTGGGTGGCTTAAGAAATGAAACCAAAGATGAAGTACAACAGGTCTAGCATCTGATCTCAAGCAAGCTGGTAACATTTACCTCAGGAAAGTTACGTATTAGGATTCTGAAAGAAATTTGAATTTTATAATCTAGTTTTAGCCACAGCTCCTTTAATGCTTTTGAAGCTTTTTAATTAAAAAGACAATTAGAACTGAACAATGTCTGCTGTAGTTAGAGGCCATGTGAACATGATGACTCAACACACATGGAAGAAAATGCACTGCACAGGATTTACAGCATTGTGCTTTGTAGTAGTAGTGTGTCATATAACACAAAGGACACAGAATTAGTATTATAAACAAAACTCTTGAAGTGCTGTTTTCTAGCTGCTTCTTCTGCTACTAAACAAGCTACCAAAGAAACTCAACATCAAACTAAAGCAATTTATTCTACTACAAGATGTCTTGAAACCCACACAGTAAACTTGGCATGAGTTTATAGTAGTGGGTTTCCCTACAACAAAAGAGAAGGCAGGCCACTAGTTCCACAATCCCTGACTCTTGCTGTTGTGAAATACACTCAGAGTGTAAGCAATTGACAAGAAGGTGCTGATGCGCAGTCCCCTGGGTTTGGAAATGGGGGGGTAGAAAGAATGGACTGCCTTTTATACAGGAGGAGAAAAGAGAAAGATGGAGCTCCATCTCCCCTCAGAAGCAGTAGTGCATATCTTACTTACATGTGTTTTCATTTCATTAGCTACCGTCGTCGACATCATGACACAGCAGATAATAGTCACCAGGATGAAGTATAGAGCATACATGAAGCGGGTGCTTGTTGACTGCTTTATCTTGGGGCAGCATTTGCAGCACAAGGAACAAGCAGCAGTACCACAGCAGCAGGCCAACTGGAAAGGAAGACAAAAATCCAAGTCATTCCATTATCACCAGTATGTTTCTACTGCAACAGTCACATGGCGAAAGTGAGAGACTTCCTACAAACTCCACAATTTCTTTAGTCATCTCCTTTTAGCACATCAATATTTAAGTAGAAGTAGCTTGTCCTCTATGTCAAATCCTTAGGTCCAAACACACCAGTTTCTAGCTTTCCCACACACAAAGGATGAGTGTGAGAAAGAACAGCTCCTGATTTCTTCGCCTTACTCTCTGCTGTCTGTGCACAGCTCACCGTCTTGTAACATTCCACCAAGCAGAACAGGCATTGCAACAGTAAGCCTCTACTTCCTGCAATACACAATTCCCCTTACACGGTAAAGAAACAAATCTGGAGGAGAAGAGCACAGACTCAAAATCTCTTTGCTTTTAACACACAGAACACATGAATTTTGTTCCCAGGACAAGCTGGAGATGGGTTTTGTTTCACAAGAAGCTGTACAGACCTTATAGCAGAGTCTGCAGTAATAGGTCAAGGGGAAATGATTTCAAACTTAAACAGGGTAGATTTAGCTTGGATATAAGGAAAAAGTCTTCTACAGTCAAGGTGGTGAGGCACTGGTTACTTAGAGATGTGGTGGAAGCCCCTCCCTAGAGACATCTAAGATCAGGCTGAACCAGGCTCTGGAAAACCTGATGTAGCTGTAGGTGTCCTTGCTCACTGCAGGACTAGATGACCTCCAAAGGATGCTTCTAACTCTAAGGATTCTATGCTTTTCAGTTCACTGGAATCACACTGCCCTCTTAAAAGAAGTCTTATTCCTGGTAGACAAAGGGAATCATTATTCTGCTACAGGAATTTGTAAACTACTGAAGATTTTAAGCAAATTTAGATGATGAAGAAAAGCTGCTTAAGAAACACCTTGGGATAGTTGTGCTTCCAGCTTGTTACAGCAAAAACAAGCAAAATCACATTTACAGTTCTAAATACTCTCTGCAGTAGAGAAAGCCTTGAAATACTTCACTTACTGCAAACAAAACAAACAAAAAAACAAAAGGCTGACACTGAAAGACTGAAATGTAATAGCATAATCTTATACTGAAGAACTGAAGAAAGTCAGAGAAGAAATCCAAACTCACAGTTGTTTAGAAACATTTTAGCAAAGATTAAATTAGTGATTTTCATCTTTGCAAAAATAAGAGATTAGAAGGAATGCATAACACAGCTACAAGTAAAACAAATACCAAGTCTTACTTCAGCTGATATTGTCTGTAGTATTTAAATGCTATTGAGAGATGGAATTGTGTGTATGTTTTTATTTCCTTTCTTCCTGCAACTATGTGAACATCCAAGATAAAAACCTAAAGGATTCTGAAAAGCATTCCAAAAAGCAAATAATTTCTTTATTCAACCGAGGAAAAGGTACAAAATAAGTCCTGTGAAGGATTTAGCTTGGGACTCATTATTTCCCTGCTGTTGACAATATCATTAACTTCCAGATCAACTGGATTCACCTTCCCTTCCTTCTACTTTAGGAGAAGTCACAGGTAAAACTACAAATGTACATGTTATTTTTGTACACAAGGCTGTTCTTGGCTGGGACTTTCATTGCAACAGGAATCAGCTTCATATGGCCCCATCCATCTTTCAGCAGAAGCAACCACAGGAGTTTCTGGACATCAGCAGGCACTCAGGTACAAGGAGCCTCTCTTTCAGGCCCTGCTGCAGATCCAAGCACCCCCACTTGCCTGCACTCCTGATTTTGGGCTGTTGGTGGCCAGTATTCAGTACAGGAACAAGCACTGGATGTGTCAGGGGCTCGAGAATACCCATAGACACACATGCCCTGCAGTTCCTCAGCCCTCTGATGGGATCACAGATGGTCAGAGGATCTCACTGCTAGCTAGCAAGTAGCTGCAGACAGCTTTTCTTAGCCCTTGCCAGAGGCTTCAAAATGCACTTATTTGTCACCAAGGTATGCTCTAAACAGCAAATGCTGCCTTTGAGTTGTCCGGGCACACACACACACACACACACACACACAGCTTTCCTCCTGGGACACATCCTCCTCCAGCAGCGAAGCCTGTCTGACCTGGAGCAGCAGGCATCCCATGTGTTTGCAGACCTGTGTCTCTGATGTGATCCCACAGTGTGGCCCCTAGACTGGTTGATCAAAGAGTATCTGATCAAGGCAAAAAAGAAGGGTTTTTAAAAGACTTCCAGCTTGCTGTTTCCTTATCGCTGTTATCAGCTGCAACACTCAAGCTCAGACTTCCTGTCCTCAACCCGTGCCTCACTCCACAGCAGCTGTGTGTCTCACACAGCAAAATGGGGACAGCATGACCCATTCTGCCTTGCTCTGGGTTCACTGCTGCGCCTCACTGCTGTCTTCTCACTAGAGAAGACAGCAGCCTCCATGCAAGCAGCTTCTAGAACTGCCACTGCTGGGGAACAGAAATCCTCCCAGCAACACATGGAACTTAAGCTGTGGGGGATAAACAGAATGGGCTCATGTTGGCACCAAAGTTGTTAATTAAAAACACAGTGTGCATAAGCAAGGCAAGTACATTTTGAAAAGACAGCTGAGTGAAATTATCTTTTAGTGCACCAACTACAAATCCAAGAAATAACCATGCTTTGGTGATCTATTTATTGAGCAAACAAATGGCAAAACGGTACTTCAAAACAAAAATATATCCAAAAAACATCATCTATCCACCTCAATAAAAAAAAAAAACCAGAAGAAAAAGATTAAGACTGAAGGTTCTTTCAGCCTTTCAGTCTGTATCAGCCAGATCCAAAGTATCTAGGATGTATTTCAACGGCTGGCTGTACTCAGCATACCATTAAAAACTATAGTGAAGAATGGAAAAGTTACACAGCTTTAGCATTTTTAGGAGTGAGAGTGGAACATCATTTTCTTAAGTTCTATAGAGCTCTGCCAGTGAAACTTCATCTATGTCCAGCGACGTGTCTGCTATTCCAGTCCTGGGAGCCCTCCAGTCCCAGGTTGCTATTTAAAGCAACAAATACTTAAATAGCACATGCAGTTCACTAGCACATTGCTTCTCATTATTTAGTGAAACTCTTTAATGATAGCTTCTAATAGTCAGCATGTAACCTATAAGTTGACAGTATTTGTGAAAAATAGCAGTGCATCCATCTTATTTCAGACACACTCCTCAAGACACTCTGAATACTCATGGAAACCATAGAAAGCTGGTTAGGTTGTTCAGCCACAGCCCCATGTTTTTAAAAAAGAAAAAATAGAGTAACTCTGGTTATGATTAGCTACATTCCAGAGTGGGCCACAATGAAATAGGTGTTATCCAAAAATATATGAAAACAGCCTCTGTCCCAAAGAGTGAGATGCTGGCTGGCTGTGAGCCACTGACCTGAGAGGTTTCAAAGATGTTATCTTTGGATGGCAGACTTCAAAGTCCAGCTCTGCAATGAGCTCTCTGTTCAAACGCTGCTGCAGTGCACAGCTGCACCACCACTGTCTGATGCCACATGCCTTACTAGGGGCATTGGCCATCTCACTTTCTTCTGCCTTCTGACTGCAGTGAGGGTCTCTCCAGGGACTCAGGACCCACAAATACAGAAAGCCAGCTACAAATTCTCATTGTGTTAAACGAAGAAAAAAAAAAAAAAAAAAAAAAAGGAAAAAGGGGAAAAAAAAACACCAAAAACATGGGCAGTGAAAAAAACAAACAAGCAATGACATAGAACTTTTACAAATCTAGCTTTTCATTAAACAAAAGCTCCTAAAAAGGCTTTGCTGGACAAAGGCACTTTGCAGTTCTCTGATGAGAAACAAGCTAGATAACTCAAGATCCACAAGCTCTGTAAGCAGGCAAGTCTCAGGACTCCTGGTCCATACCAACAGTGCTCTCTCACAGTGCTGTGACCCCTCCAGCTCCTAGTTCCAAGGAGCCCAAGGCAGCAGCCCTGGGAAGTCTGCTGTGGCAGGAGTCTGTCACACGTGCAGTGGTGTCTGTCTACAAATCTTACAGGTCCAAAGACTGCCACAAGTCAGGCAATTACCACAAGGACATGTGGCCACCCGGGTGGCAGCAGCTGCAGACAGCAGTGTGGGAAATTCTTCAGTTAAAAATACTCATGCACGGTTCCACAGACATTTCTTCTGCAGGCCAGGTTGGCTCAGCAGCTGCTGCTGCCCTAGCCCCTCTTCCTGTACCCCTGCTGGCAGCTAATCAAACAAAGGAGCTAGGTGGTTAAAAAACAAAAGAGGGCAGAAACAAATGCCTTATCAACCCTCCTCAGCCGCCTGACAGGATGTTCTGTGCAAAGGCAGAAACAATTTATCCTTTCTTCTGAGGGGCTAGCACACACACAGGAGGGCAGGGCAGAGGTGAGCACTCCACACCATTCCCAGTGACCCACACACTCTGCCCCTCTGAGCAGGTATTTTGGTGGTAGGAGTTAAAGGCACCAAGTCTACAAATCCATGCACCAGCTGCTTGTTCCCTGCAGCAAACGCTTCACCAACGCACTCTGAACATCTGCTCTGCACGCAAGCTTTGGTCATGGCAAGATCCAAGCTGATCCAACCTGAGAAATGGCAGAATTTGAGAGGGTGGTAATGCTGAGCCAACACATGGCTATTTACACACACGACTAAGAAGTGAAGTGGCCGTGTACTATCTATTGCATTTATAGACACAGTGACATTTTTAGAAGGTATGTTCCAGAGATGTTTCCAAAAAAATCTTGAAGGTTGTAGAAAATATGTTCCGTAGCCATTAAAACAAAGTGTGTATCCATGAGGAGTTTCAGGCTCACTGCCCAAAATAGCCCACGGTATTTTTTAAATATACAAGCCACAGGGAAGTACCAAACTTGTCACAACAATGCTCTCTTCCTTTTGGGAGACTTCAGCAGAAACTGTAAAAATCAAAGCCAAGAAGATCATGTTAAAAAAAAAAAAAAAGCACATTCTTAAAGAAACGAAGACCTAGCAGCATTCTATCTCTTCCTGTGAACAACCACCCAGCATCTTGACAGAGCATCATGCTTCCTGAATCAAAGAAATCCATGAGAAGGGACTTAACAGCAAAAGCTTTGTTACCATTAAGCAGGTATTCTTACTGGCAGCACTGGGTGCATAGGGGTAATCCTCCAACCGCACATCGCTTATACAAAGCATCTTCAGTTTATATACATTACTTGTGTTACACATGCAGAAGTTTCCCAAAAGTGTGTTACACATTCAGTGACTACCAGCTGATTTGAAGAAGTAGAGCACGAAGTATTTTGTAACTTGTTTTTAGAAACAACTGATCTGAAAAAGTAGAAATGCTATATATTTTAGTATCGTATTTTAGAATATAGTTGTTGCATCATTGTATTGTGTGATTAAATCTTGCTTGCAAAACTGTGATAACTTTTAGATGCTGAGAATACTACAGATGTAGTATTGCAGACTAGAAGGCATGTTGTAAGTTTATTCTGTTTTGGTAAGAGACCCTCAGCAAAAGACACACAATAATGAAAGCCAGGGCCTCCACACAAGGCCAAATTGTCTCACTCTGGGATTAGGTTGGGATGCAACAGGCAGACATCAAGATACTTCCCTGTATCCTTCGTATCTTCCACACCCCAGTATATATCATTAAATGACAGATTAATACCCCAGTATACATTAAAGGACAGGTTGCCAAACATCTCTATCCATGGATAAGTAGATGCCAAGTGCTGAGTGAGCAAATGTTACAATTTTGGTACTTATCAATTACTTATAATAGGCATTCTCCTACTGAGCATCTGTCTATGAAGAAAGTTCATCTAGAGGACAAGCGAGGAATATCACTGGATGAAGTAAAAGACTGTCAGTTGTTTTGTCATGATGCTGAAAGGATGCTAGAAGGTAGAAGAGACCACTGAATAGAAGACCGAAGACCTCATAATTTGCTACCTGAGGTAGGCATGTATATGTTAATTGTCTCACGTGAAACTGATGAATATGTACTGTCTGTGGAAATATAATGGACTCTGAATCATGTAATATTTGAAGCACTTATGGTGGAAATATCCCCAGTGCTTCTGTGCGCCGCTAATAAAGAACACCTGACTTAACAGTGACAAAACATTGCTGTTAAGTTTCTATGTATGAATTTATTCGATGCATAATCTATATCAATTCCAAGCAAGGCCCCCTATTTCCTTGAGACAAAGACTCAGCAAAGATTCCTTAACCTTAACCTCGATTCAGAGACACAGCTCTTTCTGATATCTAAAGAAAATGACAGCAGGGGTGTCCATCAGGAAACGCTAGCAAGCTTAACTGTATTGATTCAGAATCAACACGTAGAAACTTAACAGCAAAGTTCTGTTACCATCAGGCAAGGTGTTCTTTATTGGAAGCACTGGGGTAGCTTCAAGGTAACTCCCCAAGAATGCTCCACCAGTTGATCGTTTGTGAACAGGCTATATTTTCACACATATTACATATTTATTACATTCACATTAAATTCATTATCCTACCCACCCCCAATGACTTTCTAACAGACATAGGTTTATTTGGCAATCTTCAATGTCATTTAATATGCTCCATTGTTAGTCCTTGCTTACTTCCTCCCAACACTCCTTTTGTCCCAAAGATTTCTGGTGGAATGCAAGGAAAATGGGGAAACCTCTGCACAAACAGGTAAGGAAGACCAGCAGAACAACTGATGCTGTCATATTTTGCCATTTCTCTTGCCTTGTTAAAGCAGACCAGCCTTACATGTCTCACAATCTACAATACTACACCACAGTTATCATCCGCTACATCTAAAGACTGCCATGGTGTTGCAAGCAAGCATTAACAGAATATTTTGTGTAATTACTTCTTCAAATCAATATTGTTATAACTTTTATCATGTTAAAGCAGAACAGTCCCACAACATGCTTCACCACCCACAGTGCTAAATCACAAGTACCGTCCATAACATCTAAAGGCTACTATGGTGTTGCAAGCAAGCACTGTGTATATTTTACAACAATTCAGTGGCTACGATTATAAGGATATATTAACAGAATGTTTTGTGTAATGACTATTTCATATAATTCCTGACCATGCCACAGAGCTGAGGAATGTGCTGCACTGAAGCTTCTTTTCAGTTGGGCTGACAACAGCTTAGCTTTCATACAGTGATTACTTGACCACTAGCATTACCCTGGTTGTAGGGTTTGCAGATAATGTGATCACTGATCTGTTAAAGTCTGCCAAAAATGCCCCAACAGCCGCTCACAGCTGCATGAAGCATCCCAGCAGGCTGAACCAGCAACAGCACCAGTCCGGCACAGCTCACAGCTTCAGGAAGGAGTGAAAAAGCAAGCAAACCTTTATGCTAGCACACTGTCTCAAGATGAGGTGTGCAATGCCAAGCAGGCTAAATTTAGGAGCTGGGATCACTGAACCCTCCAGCAGCTACGCATACGTGTTGCAAAAATGTCTCCAACTGGCTGCATGGTTATGTGGTGATTGGTTTGCCCCTGTAAAGCTGAAGCTTCATTTTCTTCTTTGCCCACCTAAGATGTCTTTTCACTGCTGCTTTAGTGACCATGTGGCTCAAGACAAGAGGTTCAGCAACTAGTACGTTAGTTAACTAATAACCTATTTTTAGGAGCACACCTCACATTGGAAGTTGTGCAAAACTACAACTGACTCTAGATATATGTCCTGCCAGAATGCTGCTTTCTGGTGAGGCCTTCTTGCCCTGAACTGAGGCAAAATGGAGGCTCACGCCCTGCACCATGGGGTAGGATCACCATTCGGCCATGAAACAAGAAGTAGAACAAAGCCTATTGGAAGAAGCAGTGTCTGGGCAGTCACACCAACAGCTAAAGCACAAGCAAGCTGCTGACAGACGCTGACAGAGCAGAAGTGAAAAACTTGACTGGACTGATTGGCTTTTGTCTTTCTGCTCAAATGGTACTAAGTGGTGACTCAGCTCAACATTAGCAAATAACATCACTGCCAAATTTCTGAATTAAAGACTCTGCTGGTTATGGAAAATTCAAGGCAAATGTTTAGTCTGACCCGAGCACTGCAACGCATCACATCACCCAGCCCCCCACTAGCATAGCTATGTCTCAGTTATTAAATTTAATACAGAACATCTCAAAGGAGATGGGCAGTCCATTCCTCCGAGTCATTACTTGCATCTGTCATTAAAAATAACAAGGAAAGAATATATTTATATGCAACAGTTCCCTGGTTCTCACTGAGGCTTTTTTGACTAGCTCAGTGTGTCTTTCAAACCACAGAAGCACAGAATGCCTTGTGTTGGAAGGGACCTCAAAGCCCACCCAGTCCCAACCCATTGCCACAGGCAGGGTTGCCACCCACTAGATCAGGCCGCTCATAGCCCCACCCAGCCTGGCCTTGAACTTGGTCTTTTCTCCCTGCTCACCAAAGAGGGAACCAAACCACCTACCTAAGTTTCTCATCCAAAGGCCCTAACACATTTCCTACCAGCAGCATAAGGCTGTGTTTCTCCCTGGATCTCCTTGCTTCCCCAGCACCTCCTCCATAGCCATGGGCATGGGAACTGCACCCTCAGCCTGAGTGCCTGTCACAGCAAAAGAGCTACTGAGACAGCAGCTGGGTAATGAAAGACTTAGCAGCAATGGCATCATCTGTACATAATTTGAGGCTGTCACTTCGTAACAGCGAGCACTTTCTCTCCATGGTATCTCCTGTATCTGAGACATGTGGCAGCACAGACACAACACGGTGCATCACTGGGCACAGAGAGAGCTACGGGTTCAAATCAATGTGTTTCACAGGAGTGAAGAAGCAGATAAAGTGAAATTTCTTCATGTAGTGATTTACAAGCATGTAGCTGGAACAGCTGCTTCACTTCTGAACAAATGGACAGCTCTGAGCCGTCCCACAAAAATGCTATGCCTTTAAAAAGTACTCCTGCTATTAGTTCAGATTTTAAGGGGGAAAAAAAAGATTCTAACACTTCATATGAAGTGATGAAAGACAATAAACTGTACAAAAGATTAACTGTTTCTCATCATATCTTATATTAAAAAAAAAACAAAAATAATCTAATTGCTCACAACATTGCTAAAGACATTCCAGTTTATATCGGATTCAAAACAAGCACCTGCACACCCATTTCTAACCAGGCAGATTCAAAATGGAGCCTGCTCACGTCTCCCCATCTCCTACTTTCTAATCAGCATTTTTTAAATACCATCACAATGGGCTTCAGAAGTATGTTGAATAGCACTCCCAAACCACTGCTTTGCCAGTGGCAGCAATACAAAGGGACAAACATGAGGCTAGCTTCTTCAGAAACTGTTAGGAAGATTCCTGTTAAAGCCTGGTTTGAGAGGTGACATAGTGACACGCCTTGTGTCAGTTCTACTGCACAGAAAAAAAAAACGCAAGAAGCTTTTCACAATCAGGCTATGAACTCTTTTATATGCTTAAATATTTGCACATACACTGTCTCTAATTGCTAGGAGGTCCATCACAAGCTGCAAACAGCACTAGTCCTAGCGAGTTGTGCAAGTGCCGGGTGTGTCAGACTCGGAAGAAAGGCAGCGACTTGCTCCTGTCGCTACTGTTGAGACAAACACTGTTCCCAAAAGCTGCCCTCCCTGCCGCCCCACGCCTTGCACTGCAGCACAACACAGCCTGCAGGCAGCCCTGCACTTCAGCTGCAGAGAAGCGACATGGAGGATGCATTCAAGATTACAGAGATTATCTCAGATTAATGAGTCCAAATGAGAGACGTCATTGTCCTTCCATCACAGCAATTCAAGGACATCCTCCCTCAAAACAAAAGTGCTCAGACTGCTGGTGTTGAAATCTGTTTCCTGGGTGACCTGAGCAATGCAGTAGGTCAAAGCCAGTGGTCAGAACAGTCCATCACGTCCTAGAAATCTAGGAACATTTAATACGTCAGGACATACTACAGCCCAAATGCCATTAACTCAGATTTAAGAAGGGCCTTGGAAGCAACCTGAAGCCCAGGCACCTTTACACAACCAAGCTGCAAACCTGGAACGTGTCTAGGAAGGCAGCAGACTCCAGCTTCATGCAGGACCTCCAGCTCACACCCATACTTACAGCCAAGGCTTTCACTCAGCTGTTCCCCAAAACAAGCACATCTTGCACTGGCAACTGTGAGTAGATCCACTGCAACAACAGTCTCAGTAATGAAAAAAACACCCTGAAATAACAACACGTGTGAATAAAATAAATGCAGCGATCAGATGCAAATCCTTTCACAGAAAAGTACTGCCACTCTTGAAGGTGCGTTCTAAGGTAGCCTTCACTCCCTTGCTGTATGAGTATGGGTGTTTAAGCTGTTTCTTTAAACACACAGCACAACCAGCTGACAATGTGGGATGCAAGAGGAAAAAGACAAAAAAAAAAAAAAAAGAAGAAGCGGGAATGAGAAATTAAGCAGGAATGAGAAAGCGTATTGTCTGCCTCTAAGCACTGCCAGGGAAGGGATTACTTTGAATTTAAGCTAGCAGTGCAAATGTAAGATAATACAACGCTTACACGACCTCACTGTCTTTTGGTTGTTGTCAGCTCTCTTCCCATTCACTTCTGCATCCATCAGCAAATTTTATTCAGCTACAAGAGGGCAATGGGGCCTCAAAGATACTACTTTCTCACTATTTTCATGAAAATGAAAAAAGGTAGAAGGGCTAGCAGAGAAAAACAACGTTTGAACCCTGAACAAAGACAAGGCTGCAGTATTTACTAGAAAAGGAAACCAATGTAGGATATCAACCTCAACACACACAAAGCCGTAAGAAAGCAGGCTTCGTTAATTCTATTGTTTGGACACCCATTTGCCTTAAAGCAAAACCTCCACATTTTTACAAACGAGGGATAAGAAGAGGAGCAAAGCCCTGCTTTTCATGAGTGTACCTGTGGTACCCCAAACCAGACCTCAGGTAGTCAGCTGTCCACGAGTGTTGGTGGCCCCCTCCCTGCCCCAGAGGCCCCTGACACAGGCAAGTATGAGCATGGCTTAAGCCCTGGATTTGAATACGGCATTTCATTGTTTTATTTAAACTTGAGTTAGAGGCCTGGGCATGAAAGAAAAATCTCATATTCTATTTATGGCACATATTACCACGTTTACTACTTGATATGATTTCAAGTACTGAATAGCACTAAAGACAGCACTTGAGATTTAACAGACCTACAAAAATAGCTTTGAACGCTTTATAAGCTCTAATAACTACCAATTCTAATTGAAAAATCCATCTTCTTTAGCAAGCCAGCTGCAGCACAGTGCCCCCTACAAACTAAACAGTAACTATTTAAATTACATTTATTTAACTTAGGAAAAAAAAAAACGTATTCATTGTAATAAAGATTTTCCACAACAGCTGCTTTTCTTAACCATGATCTCAACTCAATTCTCTTGAGAATAACTACTGAAGAAAAGCCAAATGTAAAATCCTGTTTCCTGTCAATTTAAGCAGATGTTTTTATGTAATCAAAAGCATTGCGGAGGTCCAAGCTAGACTGTATTCTTGCTGCATCCTGAAAATGGGTCTACCAAAGAAATACTTGCAGAATAAAAAACACTAGCGAGCCCATTAGAGCAGAAACACCTGAAGATTGCCATTTTCTGCAAAAGTCAGTTTGCATGCTATGTGACAAAAACAGCTGTTGAAACTGAAGTTTGTCAATGGCCAAGCTCCTTGAGAGCAAGTTCCCATGGTCTGTTTGGCAAGGATGCAAGTCACACAGCGATGTTAATTAAGATTATCTAAAATAATTTTTAGTGCACAATCAGCATAACCAAAGTACACTAAAGTTTGGCAGCTAGCCACTATATGCTTTAACAACAGGAATTTGGGCTGGGAAACCTGAATAAGCTTATTCAGACAGGCATAATCAACTAGACACTGAGTACAGTTTGGTCCAGACCCAAAAGAACTGATAATCATTGTCTGCTTCATATTAAAAGAGTTTGCTGGCACTCTGAGAAAAAATTGATAGCCAAGTGATAGTAACAAACAACAGTATTTTGATATTGCCTACAGACAATAACATAGAATCACACAGAATCACACAATGGCCAAGGTTGGAAGGGACCTCAAGGATTATGAATCTCCAACCCCCCTACCACATGCAGGGCCTCCACAGTTAATGCTAGACCAGGCTGCCCAGGGCCCCATCCAATCTGGCTTTGAACACCTCCAGGGACGGGGCATCCACAACCTCTCTGGGCAGCCTGTTCCAGTACCTCACCACTCTCTCTGTAAAGAACTTCCCCCTGACGTCCAACCTAGATCTCCCCTCCCTCAACTTAAAACCATTTCCCCCCCGTCCTGCAGTTATCTACCCTTTCAAAGAGTTGATTTCCCTCCTGTTTGTAGGCTCCCTTTAGGTACTGAAAGGCTGCAGTGAGGTCACCCCGCAGCCTTCTTTTCTTCAGGCTGAACAAGCCCAGCTCCTTCAGCCTGTCCTCATAGGGGAGGTGCTCCAGTCCCCTGATCATCTTTGTGGCTCTCCTCTGGACCCTCTCCAACAGCTCCCTGTCTACAGGGGAGCATGTATAATAATAACATATGATACTTGCACCCAGCTCACAAGGAGAACACCAAACCTCTCTAGTCAGTTCTTGCAAAGCAGAACCACAGAAATATAGCACAGCAGAGAGTGCAGGGCCAAAACACTTCCTAACAACAATAGGAAAAAACCCAAACCCCTGAAAAGAACAAATACCATGGGATATCAAACCCATCAAACTAGTATTTCGTAGACAGGAAGGAGAGACCAACATAAAGGCTGTTTTTCAGAACCTACTGCATAAAGTCCCATCTTTCCTTAAGCACTTCATTACTGTTTTCGTAGGCAGGGTTATATTTTGGTGAATACAAAAGGAGAGGACAAATTCCTTTCTGATTTTCCAGCATGATTAACAGTATTCTTAAAATGCCTGAAGAAGTTGGGTTGAGAAAGAGGAATTTCTATCCCTTTTATTTTTGTGTATTATTTACACTACACCAACATCCTCCTCTCCATCCAGGTTGGAGTTAATCTAGCTGTGAACTCAAAGACCATTTTCCCTTTAAAAAAAGTTACAGTGCACATTACTGAAACATGTTTTATATCATTTATCATCTTAATCTGTAGAAAGGTTATCCACACTAAGTTTGCTTGTGTAAATCCAGCAACATGCTGTATATATAAGTTTCAGAAAAAAAAAAAAGTTTCATCCAGCAGAATACATTTCCCTAGGGTATTGCATAATTTTGGCACTATGACTGCATCCACTTTAGGGCTTTTGCTTAGGCTCCAAAATCATGAAGGAGTTCAGTTTCTTTCCAGACTCTGAAGTGACACATCAATGTCAATAAAACACACTACTACACTAGGAGATATTACTACATAGGATATTAAGAGTGGTTTCAAGAATTCTTCGAAGTTCAGTTATGCTAAAGCAAGCCATTCGCCATGTGAGCCTCAAAATGCTTTTGTCTTGCTTTAAGCTATTCCTCCAAGAGATACACCAAAAAAAAGATAGGAAAGCATGAATAGCCAGCAACCACCTAGCAGTATCTACTACCAGCACTCTGTTCTCTTCATTTCACAGAAAAGACCAAGCAGGTCAGCAACTTGCTTCACGTGCTGCAAAAATGCAGGTGAGGCAGCAGCCCAGGAGCCCCTTTTTCAAGAGGAGCATTACCAAATGCAGCTCCTGCTAACACACAGGAATCTTGGTGTGGCACAGGGCAGCGTTTTGTTTGGAGAACAGATGTGTGGAGGCACACTGAACAGTCCTGCAGCCCGCTGAACACTGGAACAGCCACAGGACCAGATCTAGACTGGGCTCTCAAGCTGCTGCCAGAAGCTGTAGTTCACTGCCAGACGGCTGACAAAAGCAGGAGAATAATCAGAAGCTGAGGGTGGGCAGTCGCCAGTGGTGCAATACTAACAGAATTTGGGCTTTACGGTGCTTCAGTATGTAAAAGCCTGTTGTAAACCAACAGAATTAGCCTGCTGCTGTCAGGACGAATAGCAACGGGTTAATGCGGCAGAAGTGAAGGTCTGGGAAAATTAAGCAGAGAATAAAGCGCCGGCGGGGTGAGCGCAGTCGAAAGGAGCCTAAAGACAAGGGGCACAACCGCCGTCCTTCCCTGCCCCGCGGCAGATCTGGGCACCCCGGCTTCAGGACCGCTCCGATGCCGAAGGGCAGCAGCCCGGCAGCTCCCACTGCGCCGGCACCTGCCGAGCCCTTCCGAGCGGTGCTGCGGGACGGGACAGCACCCCGACCCGCTCCGTGCGCCCTCGGGCAGCGCCTGCGGAGCGCTTCCCCGGCTCCCCGCCCCGCTCCGGCCCGCCCCGCGGCACAGCGGACCCTTTCCGACAGCCGCGCCGGAGCTGCCCCGTCCTCCCGGAATGTGCGGGACGCTGCAGTACGCGGCTTTCCCTGCTACGAACGCGAAGCTGTTATGAAGAGGCACCTCTGCGGCGAGAGGCAGCACGGGGAGTCAGGTGCCCTCAGCGAGCCGGGCCGGGCTCCTCCGGCCGCGGGCAGGGACGGACGCACCGCGCGCTCCTTCCCTCCGCTCCGCTGCCGCGGCAGGCCCGCGCAGGACGCCTCGCCGGCGCCCCGAGTCCTACCTGGCCGGCGCAGCAGGGCGCGGACATGCCGGCGGCGCGTCTGGCCGCCTCGCTCGCTCGCTCGCTCACGACAGCGCGGTGCGCGGCGGCCGCCCCATGCGGGTGCGGGCTGGGCCGGGCCGCGCAGGGTACCGCCGCGGACGGGCGGAGCCGCACCGCCTCTGCCCGCAGCCCTCGGCCCGGCCCCGCCGCGCGGCTTCCGCTGTCGTCAGGGAGCGCGGCCCCCGCGGACGGCGCTGGGCCGAGGGCTCTGCGGGGCGCGGCGCGGCGTTCCTCGGCGGGAGCGAGGCCTGCTCGCGGCCCCTGCGCCTTCCGCGCCCGCGCGGCTGTGCCGCGGCTCCCCGCGGGCCGGGCCGCTGCTTCGGCGCTGCCCGCCCCGGGGCCCGGCGGCAGCGCGGCCCCGCGCCCCGGCTCACCCCAACGGGCCGAGGCGGTGCGAGGCCGCGGGCTGCCCCTGCGGCAGGTGCGGGGCCGGCAGTGCGCCTTCAGCCCGCGTGGAACGGATGAGGAAACCGCGCTCCGCCGGAGCGTGAATGCGTGTGTCACAAACGTCTGAGATAGACAGTTTTTAGGAGACGGGATCTCTGGTGAAGCAGTGCTAATTCGCGATTGCAGTGCCGGCCGTCCCGCCAACAGGAGAGCACCTACGGAAGCAATATTGCAGCTTTTGTACCTTGTCTCCTCCCAAATTTACCCCCTCCCCCGTTTCTCCATCGGCTGGGTACCGCAGGGTCACAGTTTTACCGAAGGCTTACATGTGTTAATTACATTCTGACAGCTCTTAGTTCAGATTCTATCTTTTCGCAGCCGTCCTGCTGTTCTTACTGCATTGACACGGTGATTGTCTCCGAGGCCTCTTCCATTCCGCCCAAAGGACGCTTCCTTTGTTAAGCAAAGAGCACAGGGGGGAGGACGCCAGGTCCTCCCGATGCTTCTTCAGGCAGGCATGTTCCACTTGCCTTTACTTCCTTGGGCATGTCATGACTTGTTTTCTCGTTTGATCGCTGTCTGCAAGATATTCTTGCAGCATGTATGAGCATGTGACAAAATATTACACATGTATGTTCGTACTGACTGAACATAAATTGTTGCTAGCTATACATGTGTATTGCTAACTATTCTCCTTCTTAAATTCTCTATCGCTCAGGTCTCATCTGTCCAGAACCAAAAATTAGGCGTCTTCCAACATGAAAAGCCTCCTTATCAAGGGTTTTTCATTAGTAAAGCATTATCACACTATTTAGGAGTGCGATATCTAACTTTGTAGGAATGGAATGTTGTTTCTGCATTAGATATTGATTTGCGGAATCAAACTCTATAACCCAGAGTTAGGTTATAAAGCAGGTATGTTTTATTCAGCATTTGGCGCCAAGCTGGGTGCAAGGGGGATAGCTCCTCCAAACTTGCACACCGTAAGGAAGAAGCTTGGTACAGATATAGGCCGAACGAATACACAGTCAGTGGAATTCACATGCATATTCATTACATTCCTGACTTATCAACATATGGTCCCGCCATGAGCAGTGGGGGTCTCCTTTGCATGGGAGAAGATCCATTGTCTCTGACAGAAGTAATCCAATCCTGACCCATTCCTTGTGTCAACAGAGTTTCCAGATGCCCTTTTCTTATCTGACCACACATCCTGCTTACCTACATTCCTAAACAAGAGTTAATCCTTATCTTGTCCTGTCCTTACTCAATATTAAAAAGGGCAATTGGTTTGAAGAAATAGAACATAATGTATTTATGTTCTGTAACTTATCCTTAGAAATAGTTGATCTAAAAAGTAGAAATACTGTATGTGTTAGCAGCATGTTTTAGAAACGTTATTACTGAATTATGTGATCAATTCTTTCTTGCAAAACTGCAGTAGTTGTTAAATGTTCCAAACAATGTGGGTATAGTGTTAGGGATTAGAAAACATATTGTAGGGTTGTTCTGTTAGGATAAGAAACTCCCAACAGAAGAAAACCAGATTTAACAAACATTAAAAAAGCTAGGGCCTCTATGCAAGGCCAGACTGTCTCACTCCATGGGAAGGTTGGGATGGGACAGGCAGGCATCAAGATACTGTCCTCCTTCTGAGCTTATCTCTATGCAAGGGAGGACAAGCAGATATCCAGAAACAATGACCAAGTGTGGAGTGAGGGTCAGAAGTTAAATTAATTAAAAGTTTACACTTAGCCAGCAAAGATTTATATTTGTCCTGTGTTTGTATATTTAGTGAAGTGTTGAGAAGATTGTGAACCTGAAGCACTCAGCAATGAGAAAGCGGGGGAGAAAGAGATAAGTGTCAGGCAACAGGGGACAAAAGATGTAACACTGTTTTCTGGGTGCTCTCCTGCTTGCAATATTTGGATATTTCCAACAACATGTCTTTAACTCAAGGCTCAGAGGTATTCCAGATGGCTAGAGAGACAAGAGCTGCAATCTCTGTACCTATAAGTTACTCCATCTTCCTAATCTCTGTGACTATAAATTATTTCATATATCTGCTGAGCATGCAGAGATTATCAGAAACCCCTGATAAAATAAAAAGACCCCTCCAAAAAGAACTATTTGTAAAATATCTTGTTTGTTCTAATGCAGAAACAATGTTCCATTCCTGCACTCCAGATGTGAAGTCCTGTTGAGGCTCCAGAGGAGGTGCTATGGACTGACTTGTTCCTGGATCTTTTGCTTTACAATTCTGTGCTTTTTTGGTAGGCTTACTGAACCCTCTCCATTTACATATCTTCCATAAGTCGTGTGTTGGAAAACCATCAATCTTATCATGAGACATACATGCCGTCTGTTAATAAAGCTGCAAATATATATATATATTTTTTTTCTCCAGAAATCCTGTTTTCTCTGCTTTGAGGATTGTCTTGAGTGTCTTGGTTTTCTGCACTTCCCCAGGAATCCCATTCTCCAAGGTCATCTAGATGCTGTATTTTTTCAGTTATCTTGTCAAGGAGATTTCCTGTCTTGTTAATCAGGTGTGCTATAATCACATTTTTATATGCTGGTGCAGTAGTTTTAATCAGTCTATTTCTCATACAAACAAAGCATTCCACATCATAGCATCAGCATCTTCAGTAAAATGGTCATTTTCATCCTCTCTTCCTTGACTTGTTGCACACAGTCTTGCAGAGTATGCCACTGACATTCAGATCCTGGCCAGTCATATTCTGTAGGCTATTTAATATTACATCCTTGAGCTGCTAAGACTAACAAGTTAGTATTGTAAACATTATTTCAAAATGCATCTTGCACAAAGTAATCTGAACTCACAATTAAAAACTTTTCAAAACTTTATCATACAAATACATTGTCCAGGAAAGCAGAGGCTCCACTGATCTTTGTTTAAACTCCTTCTTACAACATTTTCTCTATTCTGAATATAATCCTCTATCACATCCTACCTCACCTGTTAGCATCTAATTGCATTTTTCATCCTCATACAGGTTTCACACCTACAAATTCATCTAGGAGCCCAGCCTCATCAGAATCCATAGAATCCCAAATAGCTCTATTCCATCTGTTGGGATCTCACTGTACGCCAGCTTCTGCTATCACTAAATGCACATTCCTATGATTCACTCATCCTCTTTTTCTTATATCTGTACTGCACAACACAAACTGCAGTCTTTTCGGCTACAGTCTGACAAGCATCCAACTTATTGACAAGCAACTGTATTTTGACATTGTGACATTACAGTTTGATTCCACAGATCACACAGGTATTGCTCCATGGGAGAGCATTCTGATAACTGCTCTATCTGTTGGTGCTGTTTCCTGTGTGCTGTGTGCTATTAACAGGGTCCACCTCCATCTTCCCAAACACACTATTTCTTTTTACAACAAGCAGTTTTTGGATACATTTCAATGTATCCAACAATTCAGCTTCTTTCCACTGACTTTCCCATTGTTCATACCTCCAGCCTTAGCCCACTTGAGAGTCAGAGAACTATAGGGAAGGTCTCTCTACCTAGGAATTTCAGATGGAACTGAAATTTTGCAGTGTTTGGTTCCAATCCTGCCTGTGATGTCAATTTATGTTTTGCCAATGGACAGGGTCAGCATAAAGGACAAAGGCACCAAGTTAAAGAAGTGAGTTTATCTTTTCTTATGTTTAAAGCAATAAAATTCTAAGTGAAATGATGCAGCAAGAATAAAACAAAATAAGGTAATGAACATAATTGTTAGTACATAAGATTAACTACAGTGATTAAGAACGATACATCACTGATTGCCCTTATGCTTTACCATCATCCAGACCCATAATCGCTCGGGAGCCTTGGTTACAGCAAGGATTTAGAGAACCTTCTCTGGCAATTGTGAGATCCTAAGCAGTTTGTCCAGACATAGATGAGGTCTCCAAATTCTCTGCCAAGGGGTCCAATTTTTATACAGATGAATAAACAAGTTGACGGAACTTCAAATACAGAAACATCTTGTTTCATCCTTTTGGATTCTACCCAAAGCCTGAGCAGATCACAAGGAGGAACTGGAGGAGCTTCCCTATCTATTTAGGCTTTAACCACATGTTTCTCAACAAGGTCAGATGTCTGGTTTGAGGGTCTTGCAACATGCCCCTAAATAAAGATCCACTAACTGTTACTGTTCAACAAAAAGCATTACAACAGATCTTTATGAACTGCCATCAAATATATATATTCAGGTTAAAACAGCAAGATAGATAAATATCGCATTTTAAGTGTGGTATAGTGTTTGGTTGTGAGGTTCATCTAGAGGTCAGCTTTGGGTGAGGGCCTGTTGTTCAGGCTTCAGTACCTCAGGCCTTTCAGCATCTAAAGGGGGGCTATAAGAAAGAAGGGAACAGATTTTATCTGGGTCTGTTGTGACACGAGAAGACATCTAAGACCAGGCTGGGCAAACTTTGAGCAACCTGATCTAGCTGTAGGTGTCCCTGTTCATAGCATGGGAATTGAACTAGATGACTTAAAGGACTCTATGATTGCATGATCTTCTGAGGCACAGGGGTGGTAGGCTATTAGTTTCCAGTGTACTCCTTCATACCCTTTTAAAAATGGGAGTGATGTTTTCCTTCTTTTCCTTCACTAGGGACTTCAACTGACAGCCATGACTTTTCAAATATGATGAAGAGTGTCTTGGCAACGACACGAGCCAGTGCCTTCAGCACCCTGGTATGCATGTCATTAGGCCCAGTAGACTTCTGTATGTTTAGGTTAATCGGGTGTTCTCAGCCCCAATCTTCACTTACAGAGGGAAGTGCTTTGCTACCTCAGTACCTCCCCTAAGATTCAGAGTCTTGAGAGTTGTAGGGAGACTGCCAGTAAAGACAGAATCAAAAAAGTTTTTTGAATATCTCAGCCTTCAGTGTGTCTGTTGTCACCGGTTTGCTCCTCTGGCTCCTTCTTTTCTGACCAATGTATCTGTAAAATCCCTTCTTATTATTCTTTGCATCCCTTGCCAAGTTCAGTTGCATCTGTGCCTTATCTTTCCCGATCCCATCTTTGACAACTCATCCCTGCCTCTTCTACCTTCTTATCCCTTATCACTTTGAACAGCAGGTCTTTGTTCAACCACACTGGCCTCCTTCCTCCCCTGCTTGATTTCTTACACATGGGGATGGAGAGCCCTTGCACTCTGTGAAAAGTGTTCTTAAAGAGCTGCCAGCTCTTTAAGTTAGCTCCTTTATCCCTAATGACAAAGTGGATCTCATTCACTAACTCTTTGAAGAACTGGAAATGTGCTCCTGTAAAATTCAAAGTCTTGACTTTACCCTTTGCCAGCCCCATATCTCTCAAGGTCATGAACTGCACACCAGGGCGTGATCACTGCAGCCCAGATTACTTCCAATTTTAACCTCTTTAATTATTCCTTCTGTTGGTGAGCGCTGGGTCCAGTAAAGCTTCTCCTCTTAATTTCTCAGCTTTTTTATATGATTTCAGGCTATCTTTGATACTGCAAAGTCAGCAATAAGTACAAACAAAGTAGCAATAAGGTTCCCTGTAGAAAGACTCCCTCGCTTCATCTGCTTTATCATCTGTATTTGTGTGCTGTAATATTTAAGATAACTATTTAGAACCTTATTTGTAGTCTTAATATACCAGAATCTTAGGAACTCTGTGACTAAGGCTATTACACTGTGTATATGTGTAGATAACATCAAAAAAGGAATCAGTATGGATTGCAGGATGTATTGCACCAAACCTCTTCCTCTTGTGAGTGCAAACAACAAATTGATGCTCTAGGTTAAAAAAATAAAATAATAATTTTTAAAAAAGCACATTATAAGATGAATCAGTGTTAAATTTGGTGTTCTGCTGGGAACTGAAGAGCCCAGAATTACTCTAGGAGTACAGTTTATTAAAGGCATACAGGTGGTGCTCTGCCATCTGTGCATATTGAAGTTAGAGCTGCGGTACTTGTCACTGTCAAGAGATCATTTCTGTCAATCAGATGGTTATTTAGTTGCAGAAAACACCACCTCACTGGGATCTTGGGGGATCCCACTGCAGTTCAGTCACCATTGCAGCTGAGACTTTTTTAGAGGAAGAACATCAACCAGAACCTCAAGGGAGGACTCCTCATGTCAGGGGTGGTGGTAAGAGTCTAAACACAGGTCCTCTAATTAATGCTCCTCTCCACAAAGTCAGCGCTGAAGAGAAAGAATAAAGAATTGAACTGCGTGCAGGAGAGCGGTGTGGCCAGCAAACACACGATAGTAAACCACCAATGCTTTTAACTTTGAAACAGTCAGGTTCTTGGATCGTGTGGTTTAGACAAGCATCACAGAATATGTTCATTTTCTATTTCTGTTCCAGACTTCTTGTACAATCCCAAGAAGCAGGCTGGTCATGGTTGGCTTAATTTCCACACATGCAAAATTAACTCAAAACATGGAAGAGGTTTTATAATAAAACTGTCTTGCAAGGGGAGACTGGGAAAGGATGACGTATGAGTATGATGGGAGAGTACAAGCATCAAGAGTTTGGTGATGGAGAGAAAAACTTTCCTCACATCATGCAGTCTTTTACTGTTTTGAGTCACCCTTTCTTCTCAACTAGCATTAAGGCCCAGCTGTATCCCACTCTGGGCAAGACAAGAGAGAGTCAGATAAAAGGGAAGAGAGACAAAGAACTGCCCGTATTAGTGACAGGCTTCAAACTTACATCATCGGAGACTTCTTGCAGCATCCTAGTGATACACACTGCAATCTAGCAGCTTACATCTGCTGTCTAACCCAAAGTGTTAGCTCATCGTACTGCCCCTCCTCAGTGCTCTCAGAAAAACTTCATGCTTTGCGATAGCAGCAAGCATTGTCTGGGTGGGGAAAACCATTAACTCAAGCTCCACACATGCCTCTTCATGCCAGCACTGTTATCCTTATGTCAGTGATCTGACATAAATAAATCCAGCCTCTTCACTGAAGAAAACTGTGAAGCTCTGTAATGGACTTGCCAATTAGTTGGTCAGAGCCTTGGGATGTACTCTGTGGCTTTTTTAATGAAACATTTGTCACAAGAAAGGCTTGAATTTTCCTGCTGCGTTGATGGCAAGCATTAAACATGGTAATAGCTAAGGGACAACCAGATGTTACTTTATGTAAGGAACAGTTGCTCTGAAACAAACCATGCGTTTAGAATAAGGTTTACCCATCATGTGTAGATTCTGAAATCAGATAATACTGTTGTATTCCCCAAATCTGATTAACTGGCCAAAAATCTTCAGCCAGTAGTTCCTACCTCAAACCATTCCTGTTGGCAGGATAAAGATCATGTCTTTGAAGAACTGCTAAATCTGATTTATGACTTTTGAGTGGTGGGAAATTCACAGAGAAAGGAAAAGTGCTTTGGTCTTCTTTTGTATAAGAAATTTTAAAAACATAGATTTACTGAGATTTAATGAGTCAGGACAGGAAAAAGACATACATGTAACAGCAACAAAGATTATACTGCCTGAACCTGTCAGACTGAGAGGTGAGAGGCAAAGGAAGGCATCAGATGGTCAACTTGGGGAATACTGAGGAATAGACTTCAGGCTCTGGTCTCAGTTTGGATGCTGAGGAGCAAGGAAAGAAGAAAAGTGCTTGGTTAGCAGTTGTAACTATGAAGTTTTTGCCAGGAAAAATGCTAGTAAGAAGCCAGTTATTCTCTGGGAGCAAACCAATTTCCACTCTCAGTAAATATACAAACAGCATAGTGGAACATGAAGCCTTAGAAACATTTGCCTTTCAGCCACTCACCTTCAGGCAGCCTTACAAAACTGCCTGCAAGATTGCTAACCCTGTTTCATATGCACTAGTGCCCTTCTGTGGCACATCAGCTTTGCTCAAGCTGCCAAGAAAGGCATTACCCTTGGATCCCAAGTGCAGTTTCACTTGCAGATATTGCACTTTAACATGCGTCTGCTTTGCTTATTCCCAACTACATGTATCATTGTTGCAGAAACTGGGACTCTCACTATCCCCCTTCACTGTGTGAAGAATGCAATATTACCAGTTCCATAGAGAACTCAAAAGCTGTTTAATGGTGAAGCAAAAAGCTTTTTGGCAGGGGAAATCATAGCTGAACAGGAATGCTCAAGGACTCTCTGCTTTTGAGGACTCACACAGTATGAACCAGCTCAGTGTATTTTATTGTAAGAAAATTACAAATTGTGCCATTTTTGTTCACACCTTTTGAAATGAAGCTGCAATTAGGAATGGTGTTTTTTCTGTTGTGAAATTCCATGACTTTTCAGTAATTAAAAATAATTTGGTCTGTGCCAACAAGCAAGGAGAAGGAGAAAGGCTGCATGCAATGAGAATAAATTTACTGCTTGGCTGTGATTCAGGTGAAATGAAATACATAAAAAATTTTCCAAATATAAATGCAATCAGAAAGAAAACAAAACCAAGATCTATTACATGTGGTGGTGACGCATACAATTTGTTCATTTTTTTATAGTGTAAATCTATGCCTTATATGTCTATTAACCTACAAACAATTTTAGATTGCTTTTTAGGTAAAAGTGTGCTTTACTTTTTAGCCTAGAAATTAGACAGCAATCAAAACTCTGTTTATGGGAAGGAGGAGAAATATGTGTGCACAAATGCACGTGCACATGTTCTGGAAATTACCACTCAGATCCAAATGGGACCTTTTACACAGTTAATGACATAACCGCTGCAATGTTTCCTAAAATAGTTTCCTGTGGAAAACTTATTCTGGTTAAAGGGAGCACCATACAAAGGTGCCAACAGACAGCAAAAATAATTTATGTACAACCTATGAGTTATACCTGTGTGCTACTGCACGACCATCCCTATCTCACAGTCTGGACTACTGCAGCCCATAATAAACACATACATTCCTAATTTTTTCCTAAGTGTGCACCATCACTTCTTTTTACCTGGAGAATACTGAGCACTTCTTCCCAAATCCTCCTAAGTAGCCAAGAGCTTCCAGAACACTTGGAAATGTTCTAGAAGCCAGTGCATGTAAGAATCATATCAGGATCATTGCCACAGCATAGTTCTGTTGTAGATATGACAAAAAGCCAGTGGAAATAGCTCACTTGAACACAAAGGTAAGCAGTCATAGCATCTTACTTGTTTTAATGCTTGGCTCAGTGCAGGAAGCCCAAGAGTGAGGTATGGCCTATTGCACTATTTGCCAAGGGCACCAAAGTTCCTGGCTGATCTTATTTACAGCTTTGGAAGGAAAGAAAAATGCAAAAAGGGAAAAATCAAGAAGGAAAAAAAAGCAAGGGGAGAAAGAACATTACAATAATTGCTCCAAAGGGTTCACTGGCACTTGAAAATCATCTAAAATTTCTGTTGTCTTCTGATGTATGAGCTCATAGGAACAGCTTTTTAATCTGTTTTAAGGGGCTGGACACATTTTCCAGAAGCAGTTTTAGGAAAATCCTAGAATCATTGAATAGCTTGAATTCGAAAGGAACTCAAGGATCATCAAGTTCCAACTGCCCTGCCACAGGCAGGACTGCCAGCTGCTGGATCAAGTACTGGATTAGATTGCTCAGGCCCCCATCCTACATGGCCCTAAAACCTTCAGGGTCAGGGCATCCACAGATTCTCTGGGAGCCTGTTCCAGCATCTCACCACACTATTCGTAAAGAACTTCCACCTGACATCTAATCTAAATCTCCCCTCCCTTCGTTTAAAATCATCCCCCCTTTTCCTATCACTATTTGCCTGTGTAAGCAGTTGATTTCCCTTATGTTTATAAAATCTCTCTAAATATTGGAAGGCTGCAGTGAGGTCTCCCCACATCCTTCTCTTTTCCAGGCTGAACAAGCCCAGTTCCTTCTACCTATCTTCACAGGAGAAGAATTCCAGCCGTTGGATTATCCTCTTGGCTCACCTCTGCACCCTCTCCAAAAGCTCGACATCTTTCCTATTCTGAGGGCCCAGATTGGATACAGTACTCTAGATGGGGCCTCATGAGGACAGAATAGGGGGGCACCATCACCTCCCATTCCCTGCTGGCCACCCCTTTTCTGATGGAGCCCAGGATACCATTGGCCTTTTGGGCTGCAAGTGCACACTGCTGGCTCATATTAAGTTTTTCATCTGCCAGGTCCCCTACGTCCTTCTCAGCAAGAGTACTCTCAAGGAGTCCTTCTCTCAACTTGTACATATATATGGGATTACTTTGACTGAAGTACAAAGCCCTGCACTTTGCTGTGTTGATGGGACAAGGAGTAATGGCCCAAAACTTGAACATAGAAAGTTCCATACAAACATGCAGAAGAACTTCTTTACGGTAAGGGTGATGGCGCACTGGAACAGATTTCTCGGAGAGGTTGTGGAGTCTCCTTCTGTGGAGACATTTAGGACTTGGCTGGATGCCGACCTGTGTGACCTATTCTAGGTTACATTGCTTTGCACTGAACTCTACAGTTGGTTTATGTGCACACTACTTACTGACACCTTTTAGTCCAAAACCATGTAAAACCAAGAAACACTTTATTCTTTCTCACCTGTTAGCAAGTATATCCAGTGTAGTTTTTAATTCCTAAATCAGTTATATGATATCTCAGGTTACTTAGTAACTTACAAATAACTATCATCATAGACATTTAGCACTGGTAACACTAAGGACTTAGTGCTAGTAGGAGACAGCAGAGTTCCCATTTGCTCATTTATGGCACTTAGATAACCAGTCAGCAGCTGGAGTCTAGTGCTACCTTTTTAAGTTTTATTGGAATTAATCATAGAATCATAAAAATGACTTGGGCTAGAAGGGACGATAAAGACCGTCTAACTCCAAGCCCCTACCATGGGCAGTGTACCACCCACCAGATCAGGCTATGCAGAAACCTGTTCAACCTGGCCTTGAGTACCTCCAGGGATGGGGCATCCACTGCTTCTCTGGGCAGCCTATGCCAGCACCTCACAGCGCTCTGAATGAATTTTTTTCTCCTAGTATCTAATTTAAATCTCCCCTATCTAATCTAAATTTCCCCTTATGCATGGAAGACAAGAAGCTTGCATGCTCCTATGTATTACCAAATAAGGTCGGAATAAGGGGTCTTATTATATAGAATCACTACAAGAATATGAAGTTAAAGGAGGCATAAACTACATGCTGAGCTGCAGGCCAATTCTCTATCTTCTTCAAGCTGGCAATGAGGACTCAGGGAGAAAAGTATTATGTTAAGATCAGACTGTCAGAATTGTTACCTCATTCGACCATCTGCCTTATTTCTCTGACAGACACTGCTTCCAGTGGCAGAAATAAAACACATCTGAAAATACATCAGCTTGACTCCTGCAGTTAAAGCCTGACAGATTAGAACTGTTTTCTACCATTACATACAAAAAAAAAAGATGGCAGCCGTGGCTATCTTCTCTGTTGTCTTCCTCAGGATGCTGACATGAAAAAAAAGAAAAAAGAAAAAAGAAAAAAGAAAAAAGAAAAAAGAAAAAAAAGGCAGTAAGTTCCACGTGTATTTCGTAGGAAGATAAACTTTTACTTTTGTCAAATCAGTAATAGACTTCAGAACTGAAGAATTTTCTGCTTAGTTTTCTTTGTCAGTGAAGTCAGAGAGAGAGAAGACAGAGTGGAAAAGAAAAATAGAAAGAAAAATCTGATTCGGGAATGGCCTATGCATTCCTTGAGATTACCCCCCCACCAGTCTGGCCCGAACTAGAGATTCTGCAAAAACAAAGTACTTAGTTCATGTCCCATTGTCAAAGGTAGGTCAGTGTAACCATTAGCATCCCTACTAATGTGACACAAATCTCGTGGAGTATGCAATAAACCCCATTCCATGAAACATATTCAGATCAAAATGCCTCCTTCTCCCCCTTCTTCCCTTACAGGCCATTCTTTTTTTTACTATTGCAATGGGTGCTGTTAGTATTTTGGGTTCGGGGCACAATTTGAAGTGATGCCTCTAGAAGAAATAGTTACAACACTGCTAGTATCTGTGAAGGCCACATAGCAGGATTCTCGGAAAGTTCTCATGCAGGATCTGCTTGTTTGATTTGATTATTGGAAGGAAGAGACAGAACTCCTCAAGTAATCATTTGAAATAACAAAGAGACAATAGTTTTCTGAATAAGTTGCCCACAAATGCTGTTAAAAAAAAAAATAATAATAAAAAATGGGGTGAATGAACATAAGCAGCAGGAAGACACTTCAATAGCATCAGAATTGAGATTTTATTGAGCTTGAAAAACAGGAGGATATTGGCATTATAAGAGGAACTAAGTTTTGCCATTTTGGATTTGTTAGAAAAATGCAAGCCTCAGCTCTCAAGAAGTAAGAGCTAGCAAGAACAGAGCTGCTTCTGGAGCCTTTATGCTGCTGATAGTGGTTTATAGGAAGAACAGATCTATTTCACAGCAGGCTTTTGTGAAGAATCAACAGAAGGTTCTCCTATGCACTACTTTGTGCTCTACAGGACTACAGCCATACATGTATCTTCCCTAGTCCCTCACACTACTGGATACAAACAAAGCATACATCATTAAACCTGTGAATAGTGTTCAATTTAGCTCTCCAAGAAGTTTCCCTATCTCAACCCGAAAAGCTAAATCCAGACTTATTCCTGTTTTATCCTGTGATTTTATTACAGCCATATGGAGAGCACACTTTACTTACCTCAGACAGAGTTCATGTAATTGATTAAGAAATGTAAGAGGGAACAGAAGGATTGAAAGAAAAGCTGCTCAAATTACAGTTTTTTGTAGAATTCCTCCCCTTCCTCAGAGAAGCAAATAAATGTTAAGAAGCCACTGGTAAAGCCGACTATTGCTGTAGAGATTTATAAAGGAACCTTTATATTGGAGTACACAAAGCATAAGTGACCATGCACCACCAGAACAGTCAAGCAGAAGTTAAGAGGACAGCAAGTCAAGAGAAAAGGAAGAGCCACAAAATGTAAGAATGAGCACAGGTAAAAGGAAGAACTAGCAAAGCTCCCTGGAGCGCTAACAGAACCAAGGCAACAGGACGGGTAAAAGCATAGGGCAAATGCAGAGCATCAGTGTTACTATTCCAACTGGCTCTAAGCTTGTTTATCAAAACAACATGAAGACTGGGAGGAGATCATACAGCACTGGCACTAATGAGGAATTAAGGAGACAAGATGAGGACGCAATAGCCAGCAGTCCTGGTCCAACTCACCACAAGAAATCCCAGTTTCTGCGAAAAAAAATGCAATACTCTGTTTAAAACAGAGCTCTTTCTCCTTCTGCATTTTGTGCTCTTAGAATGAGTTTTGCTGCTTTTATTTAGGCAATATAGTGGAAGAAAGAAACAGTTTCAATTAAATTATACAAGGAATATCAATGCAATGCATAGGAGTTTCTCAAATTCCAGTATCAGTAAATCTCAAGGTTTAAATCTCAAGAACTATCAAGTTTGCAAAGGAAAGTACTAAAATTCAGGAAGAAACAGTAGTGATTCACAACTAAGAAAACAAACATACAAGCAAACAGACAGAGAATAGGAAAATGGTCTCAGTCCAAGAGAGGAGGCATTTAGATTACATTCCATTTTGAACAAGTGTACGAGATAGACCTTTGTATAAGCAAGCGCATTGCAGGCTCAAAATATATATTTTATATAACACCTATTAATTGTTGCCATTCTGAACAGAAGCCAAGCAGGTTGCAATAGCTACATACTCAATGAGCTGGCATGATAAAATATAATTAAGGCTGAAGCATGATTTGCATAATTGAAAGCTTGCAAAGCAAGCTTGTCACAAACTTGTCACAAAGTATCCAGATGACTAATTGCATATTAAGCTATAGCTACCAGATGTCCTAAATATTCCTTCCAGAGATCTGATTGAAGTCACAAAAGCTAAGTCAAACTATTCCAAAGCCTGGAATAAAAGAATAACTAACAAAAACCCTAGTGTTGATGCTTTCTCTAATCTTATCTTATTGTGGTGTACATATACTTTATCTCACCAACAAAAGCAAGGCAGTTTTTGTTCCTTCTGTGACACAGAAGGCTTTGTACTGGAACAGGCTGCCCAGGGCAGCTGACAAGTCTCCTTCTCTGGAGACCCGCCTGGACACTTTCCTGGGCAACCTACTGCAGGGAACTGCTTTATTAGGGGTTTGGACTAGTTAGAATCACAGAATCATAGAATGGCTTGGGTTGGAAGGGACTTCAAAAATCACATAGTTCGAACTCACCTGTCATAGGAAGGGTTGCCAGCGACTCAGGCAGCCCAGGAACCCATCAAGCCTGGCTTTGAACTCCTCAATGGATGGGGCATCTACAGCTTCTCTGAACAGCCTTTGCCTATGCCTCACCACCCTCTGAGAATTTATTCCTAACATTTAACCTAATCCTCCCCCCTTTCAGCTTAAATCCATTCCCCTTTGTCCTGTCACTATCTAGGTGAGTAAAATGTTGCCCCCCCTCCTGCTTGTAAGCTTCTTTAAAGTACTGAAAGATCACAGTGAGGTCTTCCTGGAGTCTTCTCTTCCCCGAGCTAAACAATTCCAAATCCCACAACCTTTCATCGTAAGAGAGGTGCTCCAGCCCTTTGATCATCTATGTGGGTTTCCTCTGGATCCGCTCCATCAGCTCCGCATTTTTCTTTTGTATGAGACTACAGGCCTGGACACAGTACTTCAGATGGGGCCCCATGAGGGCAGAGTAGGGGGGGGACAATCACCTCCCTCTCCTTGCTGGCCACTCCTCTTTTGATGGGAAAAGTTTTGATGGTCAAAGACCTTGCACAAGTCTTGGTAGATCACATCACTTGCCCTTCCTCGGTCCACTGGTATCGTCACTCCATGACAGAAGGCCACCAGAATAATAAGGCATGATGTGCTGTTGCTGAAGTCATGCTGGCTGTCTTGGATCACCTCCTCATCTCACATGTGCCTTAGCATAGCTTCCAGGAGGATCTGCCCCTTGACCTTTCCAAGCACAGAGGTGTGGCTCACTGCACTGTAGTTCCCCAGGTCTTCCTTTCTCCCTTACATAAAAATGGGAGTGTTGATTCCCTTTTTCCAGTCACTGAGGACTTCACCTGACAACTGTAAGTTTTCAAACATGACAGAGGGGGACTCAGAAATCTCCTGCAGGACCCTGGGATGCATAACATCCAGCCCCACAGACTGGTACACATGCATTCTCGTGAAGTGGTCTTGGACTTGCTCTTATCTTACACTTGGAAAGATTTTGATGCTCTGAGCCCTCCTTGGAAGTTCAGGGACACAAGAAACTTGGGGAACCTGATTGACAGTGAAGACTGGGGCAAAGAATTCATTAAAGTACTCAGCCTTCTCCACAGCTGAGGAGGCTAGATTTCCCTTTTCATTTATCAGAGGGGGTGCACTCTTCTTTGAGTGTATCTTGTGACCAGTGTACGTAAATAAATCCTTCCTGTTATTTACAGCCTTTGCCAAGCTTAATACCATCCACACACTGGCTTTCCTGATCCCATCCCTGCACATCCTGACAGCATCCCTGGATTCCTTCCAGGCCATCCATTCCCATTTCCACTGCTTCAGCTTGTTCAGCCATGCTGGTTTCCTGCCTCCTCTGATTTCTTATGCTGGTGCTTGGAGAGCTCTTGTGCTCTCAGGAACATGAACAGAGCATGCTGCCAGCTTTGTTCCTTTCCTTTGTCCCTAAAGACAGTTTCCCAGGAGATCACTTCCAACAATTGACATTTGTAGATGCTTGCTGAATGTTTATGGAGACCCATAAACATTCCACTGATTGGAAAAGGGGAAGAATAACCCCATTTTCAAGAAAGTAAAAAAAAAAAAGGAAGATCCAGGGAACTACTGCCCAGTCAGTCTCATCTCTGTGCCTGGCAAGATCATGGAGCAGATCCTTCTGAAGGCTCTGCTAAGGCACTTGGAAAATAAAGATGAGGTGATTGGTGGTAACCAATACAGCTTCACCATGGACAAATCATGCCTGACAAACTTGGTGGCCTTTTATGATAGAGTTACAGCATCAGTGGGTAAAGGAAGAGCAACTGACGTCGTCTATCTGGACTTCTGCAAAGTGTTTGACGCTGTCCCGCATGACATCCTGCTTACCGAACTGGAGAAAAATAGATTTGATGGATGGACCACTTGCTGGGCAAGAAATTGGCTGGATGGTCACCCTCAGGGTGTTCAATGTCAAGTGGAGACCAGTCCTGAGTGGCTTTCCTCAGGGATTGGTGTTGGGATCTGTGTTATTTAACATCTTTGTAGGTGACATGGACAGTGGGATCGAGTGCACTGTCAGAAAGTTTGCAAACAACATCAAGCTGACTGGTACAGTTGACATGCTAGAAGGAAAGGATGCGATCTAGAGGGACATGGACAGACTTGAGAGGTGTGCCCATGCCAACCTCATGAAATTCAACAAGGCCAAGTGCAAGGTCCTGAACCTGGGTTGGGGCAATCCCAGGCACAGACACAGGTTGGGTAGAGAATGGCTTGAGAGTAGCCCTGAGGAGAAGGATTTGGGAACGTCAGTTGATGAAAGACACAACATGAGCCAGCAATGTGTACTTGCAGCCCAGAAGGCAAATTGTATCCTGGGTTGCATCAGAAGAAGTGTGACCAGCAGGTTGAGAGAGGTGATTCTATCCCTCTGCTCTCATGAGACCTCACCTAGACTGCAACCAGTTCTGGGGCCCCCATCACAAGGACATGGAGTTGTTGGAAGATTCTGAGGAGGGCCACAAAGATGATCGGAGGGCTGGAGCACCTCCCCTATGAGGACAGGCTGACAGAGCTGGGGTTCAGCCTGCAGATAAGAAGGCTCTAAGGAGACCTGATAGCTGCTTTCCAGTACCTGAAGGGGACCTATGGAAAGCTTGGGGAGGTGTGGGGGATGGAGAGGTTGGTTTGACCTCTTTGAATGCCAACTTTCTGGGAAAGGGAAAGAGGGAATAAACGTGATGTTTTGCAGCTAAGCATAAGATAAGCTCGCTGCTGTTATGAAGATTTGTTATGAAACTTGCTTGCTTTCTAGCCACTGGATTGTTAGTGGAAATGTACTGAATAGATGTTGGAATATAAAAAGCTTGCTTGGGAAAACAAAGCAGAATCTTTTGCACAAGAACTCTGTGTCATGTTGCTAGCCTGCAACAATGAGGGACTTTTTATAAGGGCATGTAGCAACAAGACGAGAGGAAATGGTTTTAACCTGGAAGAGGGTAGATTTAGACTAGATATTAGGAAGAAATCCTTTACTGCGATGGTGGTGAGACACTGGAACTGGTTGCCCAGTGAGGCTGTGGATGCCCCCTCTCTGGAGGTGCTTAAGCCCAGGCTGGATGGGGCTCTGAGCAACCTGGTCTAGAGGGAGGTGTCCCTGCCTATAGGAGGGAGTTGGAACTAGGTGATCTTAACAGTCTGTTCCAAATCAAACCATACCATGATTCTATGATTCTATGATTGAATAGTGGATGTGTGCACAGTGAAGTGGTGGACGGTGACTTTCAGCATTGGTGACAGTGATGTGAAAGGCAAGCCACATTCCAGACAGCCTTGCACAGCTGCCATGCCACAAAATAACGAGCGTCTCAATCAGCTCATCCACTCAAATTGGTGGATTATGACCATGGAACTGGTCCGAAAATTGGCTTCAGTGTGAGTAAAATGTAGCTCCCCCTCTTGCTTCAGTGTGTTGAAACCAGTGGTGGCAACACTGGAATGCAGATTCTTGTTCATTGCTGGTGAAAATGCATCCCAGAGATCCACTGCACAATGGTGAGCATGCAATTAAGCTGCATCAGCAGCACCAACTAGCTTGTTTCATTCCTCAGGAGAAGTCCAGTTGCCCAACACTTTGCAATAGAGCTAAACTCAGTCTATGCACTGTGAAAAATGTTCAACAACCATGCATCGACAGGTCTGGTGTAGTTTCCCAAACTGGGCCTCCCTCTATCCCCTACTGCAATCTTGGCTGCGAAGAAAACAGATTCATATGCTCTCAGGCAATCTGTTCTGGAAGACTAGAATGTGTGGAAAAAAAAAATAACCCAACCACTTCACAGTCATTCTGAGCATTATATTGTTTTCAAGACAGTGAACATAGCCTTTGAAATTCATAAGGCACATTGTCTGAGAGAGCACATGCAAACTACGTTGTTATGCTGGCATGAACTGGAACAAAAAGCCTCCTGTCTCTCTTATACAGTTTTTCCAATACACATTATGAGGGCGGGCAGACAGCCATGTACATTTAAGCTCCAGGTGAAGAGGCCACATTTGCCATCTTCCTCCAAAGGGTGGGCCTCCGTAAAGGACAGCATGTGATTCAACAGAAAGGGACTACAAAATTGGTCTGTGTGAATCAGCAGTATGCAGCTGGTTCAGATGGGTACCTCAAAACATGAGTCAAAGCAACGAGACAGCAAACCAGAGAGAGACCATCTTATTTTCTTAAATAAAATGCTACTTAAAAAAAATTAAAAACTTCAGTTTTACTAATAAAATATTACATTGACATTTTACATATCAATACATTCTAAAAATAACCATCCATTGGCTATTACGGTGTTTTTCATGGTTGGGACTCAGGTCATTTGAGCTCTCATTTTCATCCACCATCCGCAGCAATCAAAAAATCAATTTTTTTGGTAATCCTGAAAAGTGTAAATAAAATTGTTACCACAGTGAAGGGATATGATCAATCATCTTTTTCACACAGTACTCTGTGGAAGCAAATGTTGTTTCTGCATTAGAATTGGATAATATTTTTTTTTATTTCAGGATCTCCGCTGCCATAGTTCTTTCTGGGAGTCCTTCTACTTAACTAGGGGAAGATCTCTGATAGTTGACATCATTTATCCTCTAGATGAACCTTCCCAGGAATGCATACTCTGTATTTAGGTGTATATATGTATATTTTGTCATACAGATTGCAAGAATATCCTGCACGAGACTGATCAAACCAGAGAACAAAAAATGGCATGCTCGAGGAAGCGCCTGAGGAGTCATCGAAAGACCTGACATCATTCCCCCCCCCCTTCCAGTGCTCTTTGTTTAATGAAGACTTTGAAGGAAATCACCACATCAATATGACAAGAAACATCTTGGAAACAAGAGAAAGACAAGACTGACACCAGATAACAAATAAATTAACAGGTAAATAACAAATGTAAACCTTCTGATAAGATTGCGAACCTGGAGTACCCAGCCAGTGGGGGAATGGGAGGGGGGGAAGGCAAGGGGGAGAAAACAGGGTATAAAGATTGTCACCTTGTGTCCATAGCTGCGCTCCTGCTTGCGGGACACCCACCATTGCAATCGCGAGTAAGATCTTCTTTTATCAGAGATACTGTCCTGACAAAAATTATTTGGATGTTTCCAACAATTTGGGGGCTCATCCGGGATTATTATCGCCTCTCTGGGGGTTCTTCCACTGCCCCGGGCAGGATAGGTGCACCCCGCTGATTTCAGCAGTCCTGTCTGAGTGGTGAGGTGACTCCTTGGAACGGCCGATAAGAAACTGAGACTGTTACATAAAGGACGGGCTCTGTGAAAGCCAAGGGGCAGGTAGGCAGGTGTACTGACCCCTGGAGACCTGGTAACTTTGTGCGCGGACCAAGGTAAGGGAATTTAATACTTGCCTTGGGGGTTGGCATGAGAACACATCCCCTGCGCTACCCCTCCCACCGTGGCTTGTAAGAACAACTCGGAGTAAGAGAAAGAGCTGGGGGCCAGAGCCTCCCACTGTAACTGTGCGGGGTGTATTACTTGTGAATGGGGATGGGACACTGAAAGTAAGAATAGCCGTCATCTGCAGAGATCTCAGGAAACTCGATATCCCAGTGACAAGCACTGGAAGCCTGGGGAGGGGGTGAAACAGAAATTATGAACGTCATATTTCAGTAACGATGAAAGTCTGGAAAGTAGAAAGGGTTTGGGAAAAACACCGGCTGAGGAAAGCAAAGTTGAGCAAGGTGTAACAGGAATATCCTTACCTAGAAGAAGAGGTAAGGGGGAGCCTGGAAGGGCTCAGGAAGACTTCCACCCCCACTGGACTGAAAGCAGCTGGGGAAGCAGGGTAAAGAGGCTTATTTTCTGATATGGGTGCCTCTTACTCTGTGCTATATCAAGAATTATTACTCACAGATATTTTTGTAATATTTGTAGGAGCTACTGGCAAGAGAAGTTTACTTTTTGGGAGACCAATTAAAGAAAGGCTAGGAGAACAAGTAGGAATATATAAATTCTTGTACATGCCAGGTTCTCCAAATCCATTACTTGGGCACGACATATTAGAACAGTTGAATGCAGAGATTAAATTCAGCAGAGAAAAATGGAGCTAAATGTCAAGCAAGAGCAACTGACTGAAAATTTTAAGTCTGGCTATAACACAAACTTGAAAAAGCAATGTTGTACCCCCAGTAATTATGTAAATCCTAAATCAGGTATACACAGGATTGCAGGCATCAGGAATGCCTGGTAGAGCCAAAAATGCAGCCCAATAAAAGTTAAGTTAAAGACAGGAGCCAGCCCAACCAGGGTAAAGCAGTGCCTTTTGAGGATACAAGATTGTAGGAGGATAAAAGAAATAATAAATAACTTTTTGGAATTTGCATTATTAATTGGATAGAAACCCAAATACAACACCCCAATCTTGCAAATGAAAAATTGGATGGAAAGAGCTATAGTTTGGTACAAGATCTGAGGGCAATTAATAGAAATGTTGAATATATACAACCCATAATGTACATCTTTATTAACCAAGTTAAGGAATAACTAGGTGGAGTTTACCATTCTGGATTTGAAGTACATCTTTTTCTGCCTGGTTTTGCCAAAGAAAGTCTAAAATTATTTGCCTTTGAATAGGAAAACTCCAATATGGGGAGAAGGGAAAAAATAATAATTAAAAAAAATAAAATAAGAAAAATTCAGTTAACCTGGACAGTGATATCCAGAGTTGTGAGGACAGCCCAATGATTTTTGAGAACTGGTCAACTTGTGAGCCTGAGATTTGGGTTCCTCCATCTCACAGTGGAACTTTAGTACATGCATGCTACAGTACATGGAAGCTACAGTAACAAAGGAGGACTGTGTACAGTGGACTGTGAGTTTGCTGAATTTCTTGATTTAAATGGCTATCAAGTTTCTCAACAGAAAGCACAACTGATCAAAGAGAAGGAAGCAATTTGCTGAACACCCAGAACACCAACACAGAGCTACTTCCAAGCCAGCAGTGTGCAACTGCATGGAGACTGTCTATGCCAGTTGGTCAGACCTACAGGAGGAACTGTTGGGTGATGCTGAGGATTCATCAACAGAAGCAGTTTTGTGAAGGAAACTGTAAGGCAGGATATGCAGTAACTGCTACTGACAAGGTAATTGAAGCAAAACCATTACCAGTGGGGACTTCCACTCAGAAGGCTGAAATAACTGCCTTGACAAGAACCTTAAATATATGGACAGATGCTAAATATGCTTTTGGGATGGTACCAACTCATGGTATCATCTGGAAAGAGCGATGGTTGTTTACACACAAGGAAAACTAATTCAGCATGATGTAAGTCTATCAAAGAGCAGCATGCCTGTTATACATTGTAAAGAACATCAGAAGAGTGACACTGTACAGGAAGTTGGGAATATGATGGTGGATCAGGCAAAACAGGCAGCTGAAGGAGAAGAAGTTGGTGAACCGGTTTTAATTCCAGACAGTAAACTTTAAATATCTGAACCTTAGTCAGAACCTGTAAGTATTCTAGAGAGGATAGGAATCTAATGATTTAGAAGGGAAGAGAGCAAGCTGACAGATGGGTGCATACCCAGATGGACACACTGTTGTGCCATTAGCATTTTATAGAATTTGGTTCTAAGGGAACATAATAAAACATATGGGAGGAACAACACCAGAAAGTAACTATACAATCCTAGTACCAGGAACAGGGTACAAGTGGGGCTTGTTGGGAAAGGGAACCTTCCAGGGCAACAATCACAAATTGTTTTTTGTTTTTTTTTGTTTTTTTTTTGTTTTTTTTTGTTTTTTTTTTTTAAGAACTGCCAAGAAAAAGGAGGGTTCCGGTATATGCTAGTTCTAACCAATACCCTTTCAGGGTGACCAGAAGCATTTCCTTGCAGGACCAATAAAGCCAGAGAAATAACCAAGATATTGTTGCAGGAGATTATTCCAAGGTTTGGGTGTCCTGCAGTAACACCCTTCAACCAGGGGACTCACTTTATTGCAGAGATTGTCCAACAGGTCAGCAAGCATTGGGAATAAACTGGCAATTGCACATATCACACAGACCACAGGCAAGTGGTCAGGTGGAAAAGATGAACCATCTAGTTAAATCACAGGTTGTAAAACCAGGCCAGGAAGCTGGACCTTCCTGGCCACAGTTGTTGTGTTTGGCTCTCCTTAGTAGCAGAACGAAACCTAGAGTCAAAGAGGGGTGAAGTGCTTTCAAAATACTGTACAAAAGGCCTTATGTTGTACAAAAGAGGGGGTCTCTTCCCAGGTAGGGAACGAAATACTGAGCACTGAGGCATCTTGGAAAGAAGGGGGAGAAAACAGGGTATAAAGACTCATCTTGTGTCCATAGGCGCGCTCCTGCTTGCAGGACACCCACCACTGCAATCGTGAATGAAGTCTGCTTTTATCAGAGATACTGTCCTGACAAATTATTTGGATGTTTCCAACAGTACCCAGCAGAACTGTCTTTAGGAGGTAACAGTTAAGTCTGTGACTCATTCTTCAACCACATTTCTGTTAGTATCAACTGCAGAAATGAGGGCAGCAGCACTTCTGATAATAATGCACCTCTTGTCCTCTAATTTATTCATGTACTGCTTATTTATAATCTTGATAGAATAAACCATAGCTGCCTTCTAGAATGGATACAAAGTTCTCTACAGAAGGATCCAACAATTTTTACATGTCCTATAAGCAGGTGTTCTCTAATATAAATTAACAATGAATCATTCCCACAAACCTTAAGCAAACACCCACACTACAGAAGTGCCTAACTTTAGATATTAAAAGGCTGTTTTGTTGTTTTTTTTTTCCAAGCCAATGTAGAATAGCTCAGGAAACCTGCCTAATCTCAGATCTGTACTATCTTAGGAAAGATGACTGCTGTATCTTCTGTATTCTCAATTTTATGAGCTTACAGCTCTGTAGAAATGTAAATTAACAGGACTAGAAGTTTGTTCCTGAGGAAGAAGTGCTCCATTTGATTTGATTGTTTTCCAGAGTGGAAAAGATGGACAATCAGTAGACATCAGCATCTCCACTCACCTCACTGATTAGAAATAAGTGGCAGAAATAGCCAGCAATTATGTATGTTTAATCCTTTTTTTTTTTTTTTTTTTTAAAACAGGCACTCATCCAGGTACTGCTAGTTTTCCCTTGGCAATAGAGAGTTTTTTTTTTTTTGAAAAGTACAGCTGCCGCACATTTAATTTTGGTGAGCATTCCCCATGGTTACAATGTTTTCTTCTTGTGAAAATGCAGCACTTCATGGGGATGGCATAAATATACTCTTAGCAGCCAGTCTCTGATACCAAGATTTTATAAGAGGTCACCTACTGCTTCCCAATTTAAGATCTCAGTTTCTGCAGTGCTACCTCAATGGGTCTGAGATAGATGCTGTGCAAGACATAAGCACAGACAAGTCTGAGAATTTCAAGGGATTACTTACTTTGAAATGACTTTTGTACATTTCTACCTTTAACAGCAATAAGAAGATGCTGTACTTCTAATTCTTTTCATAAAAAAAGACTGGTTCTTCCAATATTCACTTCAACTTCATTTTAACTTCAGAAGATTGTGCCACATAAGGATGTCAGATGAAGTCCAGGATAGCAGATCTGTTAGCTTGAATACTGGCTCTCTCTTTCTATGCTGGTTGGGACTATTATGATCTACACTTTTGACACATTCAGGTTCTGTCAGCAACACAACATAATTTTCTGATGTGCTTCAATAAGCACTTGAAGCAAATGATACTACTTTTCATGCTGACAATAAGATATCTCAAAAAGTAATGCTGAATTCCTAAATGCCTTATTTATATCCAAACTCTGAAGTCCTAGCCTTGTCCAAAGTCTGAGGCAGAAATCTGATTTCCCCTTGCTGAAGATCAGACTTTTGTGATGTTAAAGCAAGTTCTGATACAGCTTTGGAAACTGCTCACTGGCAAATGCAAGATTTCAAGATTTTTTTTGCAAGACTGCAAAACTCAGAAGCTTTCTTCCTCTTTCCTGTTCTTTAGCTAACTGTATATTCTAGGGACAAACCTGTATATTCTAGGGACAATGGTGTCTCCAACAATGGTGAGCTTCAACTAATCACCTTTAGTTAATTACCTATGGTACTTGACAAATTCCCACATGCCAGCCGACCTATGGTACTCAGGTAAGCAAAGAGCATGCAAATAGTTAACAGATTAAAGATTCTAATTTCAAAAAGAAATTAACTCAAACTAATGCATTTTATTTGTAATTTGACATAATCTAAAACACAATGGGTCAAAGTGCTTAAACAGTAAGATGAACTTAAATAATTTAGTTATCCATCTGAGCTCATGAGGAAATGCATTTTCATGGAAGCATCTCCATTCCAGCAAGGTATCACACTCTTGTATTGAAACAGCCTCATCCTGGTAAAAACAAAACTGGTATTAACCTACTATCTATTAACCTAACCTAATTGCTACTATCTAGCAAATTCCTGCTGCCAAGATAACAAACTCCAAGCTCAAGAATTAATGTTTGTCTCTCTGCTAGAAGGGCTGACAAGTTTAGTGTCAGATACAGCTATTGAGTCCACAAACCTTTTCTTGCTAAGAGGGTATGAAGTACTTGCTACTGCTTGAGGAAAACTGGAGGTTCCATATGGAAGTAAAGTGTTAAGGGACAGGCTTGCTTCTTAAAAGGATCACTGTAATGTACTGAGATCTTCCTTACCCAGCGTAGTCTTAATTTGTTTGCTTAGTCCAAAAGAGATAGCAGAAATCCCTCTAAATATGATATACGTTCTCTATCACATAAAAGAAATACCATATTTCTTTGTTATTTCTCCTTTCTTTTTTTAAGCAATACTAAGTTGATTAACTCACTGAGAATTTTCTTGTTTGCTTGAGAAACAAGAAGAAAGTCTGATAGCCTCTCATTTATTAGATAATACCACACTCCATTAAAAGATTAATGGTATTAGAGATTTCTTCTAATTAACAGATCACTAAGCATAATAAAAGAGCCTTTTGGTTCCAATTCTGTTAGATCATAGAATTAAGCCATTCTCACCTTCAAGCGCTTATCCTAAAACACAAATCCTAAAGGGCTCCAGACTGGTGCCCAGGGTTATTATCCATTCAGAGAATTTTTATGTTCTGAAATACTGAAGTACAGTTTTTTCTCTGAGTTCCCATTTTAAACAGGTGAAACATTAAGAGTTTACCTTGATCTACTCCCTCTCCTCGTTTCCTTTTCAAATTCAAAAGTGTGTGTTGTTGCTCCTTTACAGCTTCTGCAGCACAGTTGGGTCTGGGTAGCAGATATCCTGGAGTGGGTCCTGGTCGATTACTGAAATACTTCTGTTTCAATGCCTTGATAGTAACAGCAGAAAAAAAAGTATAAGCATCAGAACTTCACATATAAAGAGTCTGTAATTAAATAAATAGCATTTAATTGCTATTTCAGAAACTACTGAAGCATCTTTGTACTGAAAGATAGCAAGATTTAACAATCTCAGTGACTACCACGGTACTTTGTTAGCTAAGAGATAACTGCAAGCTCACTTCTAACTAGAATTCAAACATTCTAACAAAACTCTAGATGACAATGCAGGATATCAGTGAGTTTCTAGCTCTGAAGAACTTACATTCTGAATAAAGAGAACATGAGTAAAGATGGAAGTTAGAAAAAGAGAGATTAAAATAATGTGACCAAAGTTCTGATCAGCTTTGGGACGTGAACACCATTGTTTTTGCTAGCTTTTAAGACAGGTCTTCCTATTAATTAACTGTGCTGCTTCTACAGTGTAAACTGCAAGACGACGTAGTTTGAATGAGAGAAGACGACAAACACATGTAAGCAAGATTAACTTGATGTAGTAGAATTACCCTATTTTAAATTTTAGCGGTTCCACAGCTTCCATTTACTATGCTTTATGGCTTTACTTACATAGTCTGTTAGCTCTTCAGTACTTTTGCTTACGCCAGTTACAAAGTATTCAGTGCCATGTATAAATCAAGACAATATGGTATGCAAAAATTGCTGCCTGCCTTACACTGTGGTGATGTCATTAAAAACATAAGACTAGAAAAATCATATAAATTCAAGTCGCCATCTTACAATATGCCTGGAAAATGACTTCATACATATGAATTAATATAGAAATGTCTCAAGCATGCTGCAACTAATTACTTGGGAACTTACATTTTTAGAGATGGTGACTGAAAAAAAAGAAATCCTTCAATATGCTCTCAAAAAGTTCTTTAGTACAAAGGTATCTAACACGCACTGGGATTTGCCTTGTCCAACAAACCATGAGGGAGTCCCAGCCTTACAGTCGGAGTATGCATGCTACCCGGTAACTGTCAGGTGATAAATATTTGAATTAATTGCTGTGCCTAGCCAACAACAGTAATCCTATTTTCAACTAGAATGGAACATTTTGCAAGATTTTAATTCAAAGTCTTTTATTTCTACCCAATAAATAGTAGTGAAACTGAGATCAATTTTACTCAAGCAAGATGGAAACTGAAATTCAGATCAAGACAATGGCTTAAACTGACAGATGGTCATTTTAAAAGGAACCAAAAACATTGAAATGAAATCGGAATCCGGATGAATTAAGGATGAAAATATTTTAAAAGCAGGGAATAAAACATATTATGTTACGATTTACTTAAAAGCTTATGTAACTGAGTTTTGAATGGTGACTATGATTGTCTGGCTCATACACTTTTTAGTTGTCTACCTTGACTACATAGTTGGGAATGGTGATTATCACAAAGCGTTATTTCAAAGTTCTCTGTATAAAACATGGGAAACATGCTTACAGTATTTCACAGACAGAGCTATATAACATTCCATTTCAGACCTGGCTTCTTAGCTTCAGAATGCATTTATCTGATGTTTTGACCATGTTAATGAAGATTAGAACATAAACAAGTGTACTATACCTGAGAGGCTGTAACTCTAGAACAAGGATTAAATGTAAATAATCCTTGTAGAAGACAAAGTAAATCATCACCAGCTGCACTGAAGATATGCTGAAGAGACATTCCAGGAAAAGACTTAAACGTGACGTAATCTGGAAGATTTGTCATTCCCTGCAAAGACACAAAAATGGGATGTCTATTTCTCAAGATTGAAAGACTTCAGCTTTTCACAAAAATGAAACTTCATATAGCTGTATCCACAGCAGAAGCTAACTGTTCTTCAAGAAACCCTGTTAATATCTGGTCATTGAGCGTAGGAATAACAGGTCATAAAAATTACTCTAAAAAAAGAATTGACACAGCATCCATTACCAAGTAATCTTTCACCCTCTTGCTTCAGTAGTGAGTAGTACAACAGGAAACAAAATTAACAAAGGAAGCATGGGGGAACTTCACAGTGAGCGCAGACGAAGTAAAACTAGCAGATGGTAGAAAAGACAAGATATGCAGAGGAGCCAATGTGCATTTCCTCCTGGTAATATACTGCCCTCTTCAAAGTTCGTCGTTCATCATTAGCATTTTAGCTACTTTTTGAAAGGCATGTTTTATTTATGGGCTACAGGGAAGGAAGGAAAAAACAGTTAAATAAAAGAGGAATAGCATTTTCCCCCCCCTTAGGTACAAAAAAAAAAAAAAAAAAAAAAAAAAAATCAAAAGAAACCCCAACCAACCAACCCCTTGAATTCAAATTTCACCATAAAACTAAACCAGTTACAGACTATTACCTAGATGTTGGTAAGTATTTTAAACCTTTAAATCAACATATTTGTAAATCTGTTCAGTAAGTTTATTCAAGTTAAATAAAACACTAACACTGTAGTAAAAAACATGTGCAATCAGTTACAACTTTGTAAAGGTTTCAATATTTGAAAATCATAGGTTTGGAAATAAATTTGGGAATGCATTATCTCTGCTGTGCTAATGCATTTCCTGTCCTCTCCTTTTCTCACCGCCTAAGAAAGAAAATATCACTACAAAAATCCCCCTCTACTTGGCTCTCGTGAGGCCCCATCTGGAGCACTGCATCCAAGCCTGGGGCCTCCAGTACAGGAAGGACGTGGAGCTCTTGGAGAAGGTCCAGAGGAGGATCACTAAGATGATCAGAGGGTTGGAGCTTATACTGAAAAAAAGCCCTGAGATGACTGCCAACACCTAGCTATCCAGATTGAGCACAGCTAGACAGGTTATCATTCATGTTTTAGACATAGCTTGTGTGGCAGATGAAGGCTTAGGGATACAGTGTCACTGAAAGCCAGTGCCAATCAAAAAAAAAAAGAGGGTCCACTGGGGGGACAGACACTGATTTCTGTATATTGTCACAGAGTTACTCTGAGAAACCATTTCGCCTCAGAACTGTTATTCTGTCTTTTAATGGATCCCAAATCAAAAACCTGGACAGCCCAATTTAAGGTTCTATAAATTGTTCCCAACATTGAAAGCAATTAAAGCCTTCTGGGTTAAAACATCAATATATCAAGAACATTAAGCAATCAATATTCATTTCGTATCAATAGTCATAGTAAACCAATGGTCCAGGAAAGGAAACTGAGACATCTCTTAACTGCTGTGTGATGATAAGAACACTGTTGTAATGATTAAAGATTTGCTGAGATAGAAATCTCAGCTGCTTTTTCTCTTCCTTTGTGAGAGGCAGCTGCATTTTGAGAACTTAATCAAATATTCTGATAAATTCTTTAAATTAATTTCCAAAGCAAAAGTAGAGATTACATCAAGTAAAATTAAAGTCAGAGTGTTAAACAGTAAGACTCACAGGCCACTGTTCTTCTGTTGGAGTGCCGAGTGTTTCAAAAATCCTTGTCAGCTGGTCAAGATCAGAGTCTCCTGGCAAGAAGGGAACCTGGAGAAAGGCAGCAGCTCTTTTAACTAAATTGTAGACTTAATTACTACTTAAGAAAGTAACTTAGAGTGGCTCCTCATAATTGCATTACATATTCAAAGTGAAACATCTTTGTATACCATGTGCCTACAACAAGGTACACTGAACATTTAAAGCTATCTAGTGACACCCATATAGATTTTGAACGTTTCTTGTAACCCAGGTTTAGTATCACTGACTTGACAGAACAGAACTAAACATAACATTAAAACCACTACAGTATTAACGTAGAATTATTGAGCTTTTATTGAGCTAGGTTGTTTTACACCTGAGCTGTAAATTTACAGTCTGTTGATCACAATAATCTTTCCAGCACCAACAACCCCAAGATAGGTGACATTACATGACATGATATATAAACATTAATGTGGATTGCAACCGCATTACAAAAGCAAGAATTAAGAACAGTAGAATGAAAGAGCATCAAGAGAAATCCTACTGACTCATATCCATAAAGAATTCAACTGCCTAACAAACATCAGATGTCAACTGAGCTAGGCAGAAGACAAAAAAGGGCATGTCTGTCCAGTTTGAGTTGTCATTCATGTAACAGGCACACAGTGAAAGAAAAAAAAGGGACTTTGTGAAAAACAGTAAAGTTAGACGCACTATTTTAATCATAAGGACAGAAAGAGCATAATGAACACCCTTGTAAGGGAGAGCACTAAATTTTGGTGCCCTGGAAGCCCATTGAAGATCTTTGAAGAGCTTTTGTAAAGCTCCCAGAAATTTCACTGTCCCTCAATCCAGTACGTCCAGGAAGAAGAAGAGACAGATACATTTAAAACTATCATAGTGATAAAACCTTGCCATAAAAATTATCTGCTTTGTAAGAAAAAGAAATAATTTAGTAGAATTAGATCATATCTTTGCTTTCTAACTTTTCAGGAATGTACACAACTTCAGAAGGTCTAATCCGCACACATCCAACCTGCAGCCCACACACAGCTTGGCCCAGCCTGTCCTGCAGCTGTTCCCTGTCCTGCACCATCACAGCAGTAGCTCTGCCCTCCCAAGCAGCCCAGTCCAGCCTCCAGCATGCAACCACTGCCCACAACAACCAAACAGTAGTGTGCAACTGGCACTGCCTTGGATGAAATCAGGGCATGATGTAGATGCAGTGCAGTTAAGGCTCAAGTTAACTCAAGTTAAGGTAAACAATTGTATGTATTGAGATACATTGCTTAAACACAGTCCTGTGAAGAGCAAAAAAATAAAAAAAGGCAGCTGTGCTTTCCATTTTGATTAAGCAATTTGAGAATAGGTTTCAAGGCTGCAGGAAAAATCACCAATTCTTTGGTATTTGAATTAAAGTGTGATCACATCTCTCTGATGGACCTCTATAAGCCCTATTTTACCAAAGAGGATTATCTTCACAAATCTTCACAATCACACCTCATTAACATGTCATTACTTTTTGGCAGTACACATTTGTGAACAACTGTTTTCAAGGATGAGGCACGGAAAGAGTAAAATTTCATAAAAGTTTCTGATGAACACCTTGGCAACTCACTAAGAACTGCAACTGTTCCTATCAAACTAGGCTAATGCACAAAAGCAAAGTTAAATGTTTCACAAAGTCTATGTTATTGCTGCTCTTTTTAGATCTTAATAAGAAACACTACAGAATAAAATAAGTTTTGTTACTTATGTGCATTAACAATATATTTTACAGGGGTTGCTCCAAAAATAATGCCTCCTATTTTGTTATGTTGGCCCACGCTGTCAGAGTTGGTGGTATGATAGTAGAGGTAGAACCTTCCCACCAGTATCCCATCCCATGTTGTTGCCATGTGACAGATGGCAGCAGAGGGGCACTCTGACAGAATGGCATCTGACATGGAAGTGCAGATGAAGCAAGAGGTGTCTTACTGAACTATTCCACATGGAAAAAAATGGCATGCACTGACATCCATCAACACTTGCTGAACATTTATGGAGACCAAACAGCAGATAGGAGCACAGTGAGGAGGTGGATGGTGCACATCAGCAATGATGTCATCACAGCAACTGTGGAACAGTGATCACCTCCACAAGTACAGATTTTTATAAGCATGGCATGCAGACTTCTGTTCAACACTGGGAAAAAAAACACAGCTAATAGTGGTGACTACATTGAAAAACACTGTTTTGTAGCTGAGAATTTGCTCTATCAAATAATTATTGTGCTATTTGTATTTGTTGTTGTTTCCATGGAAATAAATAGGAGTCATCATTTCTGTAGCATTTCACCATATGCACAGTCCAAGATTATTCCTGTTCACTCAACATGGCCCAAGCAAGCCAGAAGGTTGGACACCTGTGGCCTCATCTATGTTTATGCATGCACTACTGATGCTTCTTAAGCAACCACTCTATATTTCCATTCTGAACTTGTATTGTCACACCTATATGTATGATAAATCAGACAAGGCAAATGATATATTCCCAAGTGTTTTCAGACAAACTAGTTCCCTAATCTGATTCACAATACAGCATACACTTAAAGTAAAGTGCATAAATCAGGCAGAACCTGCTTATTTTGGAAAGTTATACTGCAGGCTACTTCATGCTTTCAGCTATGCTTGTACCCCCTGCCCTCCACTTCCTACCTCCTACTTCAATGTTTTCAGAAGAGCTACTTCTTGCTTGCTTCCATAAAGCATGTTTATGGATGATTACACCTGTATATCTTATTGAGGAGTGACATAATGTAGTCTTGACTATCTTCAGCTTCACTCCAGTCTATTAGCTAGCCACAGTTACAACAACAGTACATTTTCAGCTTACTACAAATAAATCCACAGTTGGTGTATTGGCGGTAATTATTCCCAATTACTGGGAAACAACTGATAAAGAATAGAGTGTACATGCACTTAGGCTGCCAAATTTTCTGAAAATAACAGATGATAACTGAGGAATGGCTGTGTGAAAGGAAAACACTGAGAGGACTGGAAGAGCAAACTACTTTTCTGCCTCAGGGAAGGTGAGTACTGTTGTACTTTTTTGCCTAGCTATTTTTTTTAAGGTTTCCAATCTTTGCAATGGTTTTAGAACCTCAGCTTATTAGAAAATTTCCCTTTCCTTATAGGTAGCAAACTTTTGGAAGGTATTCCTTCCCTGCCCCCTTTCATTACCTCCTAGGAAGTAGCCTAACTTTTTACTGATGATACTACTGCAGGACAGAAGCCCACATCTAAAATGCACTGAAGAACAAATACAAATGCTTACATTTGAAGACTTACCCTGAGAAGCAACTCGGCTAGAATGCAACCAACAGCCCACATATCAACACCAACACCATACATTCTAGCACCAAACAGTAGTTCTGGGGATCGGTACCATCTGAACAGAAAAAACATTTTAGGAAAACCTGGTTTTACTCTATGTATGCTGCAGCAGTGCGATGACTACAAAAAGAATTCTACACTTGCATGTATATTTTTCAAACACTAAAGAACCACAAAGTGGTTTTTTTATTTTTTATTTTTTTATTATTATTTTTTTTTTTTTGAAGTTTGAAAAACATTGCATTGCACATCATGGGGCTATGTGTAACCGCAGTTTTACTACAGTTCCAGCTGAGCTAACTGGCAAACAACAGAACTGCAGATATGCAAAGGAAAAAGTATATAACAGGGAGGCTTGCATGTTACAGACCATTGTTTTCTTTAAATTTATCTTCAATAAATGGTACTTTAAGACAGAACTCCTTTCAGCTTTCAAAAACATGACTAGCAACAGACTTAGAGATTTGGTGCAAAATACATCTTGGCAGCAATTATTTGAAGCTGTGGGAAAGATTTGATATACACTGCATTTCAAACAACTGTATCACTAATGCCTTTTGATTGAATGAAGATATTAAGCAGTTTTGCTTACAGTTTTAGCATTACTGTAAATCAAAGGAAACCTATTTTGCAGTAATCTGCTTTTTTTTTTTAAAAAAAGTACATGTCTTAAGTAAGCACATTAAAAATGATACTAATAACTTAACTGGGTTGTGCTTTCATATCACAATAGTTTACGTGCCTCATTTCAAAAGACTGGTAGGTTAATGATCAGCAGCAAGTAACAATTCTCTCTAAAAGCTTGATTTATAGGTAAATACATGTTATTTTCATGTGCTTCATAACTATCATACCATAGAACAACATTCAGGGACACAAATTCTAATCATTCTTAAAAAGATTATGCTAAAAAGCATTTTATTATGCTTTCTTTATGCAAAATGATGAGACTTTTTGCCGCTATAGTCATAGCGTTTGAGCTAGAAATCAAACTTGAGATGTGTTGCTTTAACTTGATGTATTCCACAAGGTAATATATAACATTTACCATCAATCTAAGAAATGTCTTACCTTGTTACTACTTGGTGTGTGTAAACTCTGTTTGGGCTTCCAAAAGATTTTGCCAAGCCAAAGTCAGCCAATTTCAAAACACCACTTTCATCTAACAGCAAATTATTTGGTTTAAGATCCTGTCAGTACAGAAAGCAAAGAAGGAATCCTGTCATTGTTAATAAAAACAGACATACCGAGAACATCCCAGCAAGAGTATAGTAACAGAATTCTAAAACCCAGTCTTCTAAGTACATTTTGAGTTTTTACATTGTGATGAAGAAAACAAATGACATCACTTTCACATAAATGAAAATAAAAAATAATCAAACATCTCAATTTGAATTTTATGCTATTTAATTTCCAGAGCTCAAAACCACAGATTTGTGGTAGGTTTTTGCTTTGCTGCAAGAACATTAGTTCTGTCTTACTGCACTGCTGAAAAAAGAATAACATAATCGCTAATTTTTCTGACAGCTGGAGAGATTATGGGACTGGTATAGTTTAATACAGTAACAGTGTTGTGGGCTGCCAGCAGCCAGGAGGCACGTAGCCATTTACTTGCACTGCCATTTCCTCACACCCAAGTGAGACAGGAAGAGCAAGAAAATTCATGGACTGATATAAAACTGATATAAAGGGCATTTAAAAGGTGAAAGAAGGAAAAAAGCCCCCAAAACAAAACAAAACAAAAAACTAAACAAACCCCCCAAAAACAAGGGACTCAATGGAATTCACTTATCACCTCCCACAAGCAGGGACTGATGCCCAAATAGCCTCTGAGCAACAGCCAACTTGGAAGACAAAATATTTCCTTATACCCCACTTTTTTATTTATTTATTTTTTTACACTGCTGTACCACAGACAGCATTTCTCTGGGCCACTTGGGTCAGCTGCCCCAGGTGCTGCGTCCCTTCCCAATCCCTGGCCTCCTCCAAGCAGATTTGCTGGGTTAGAGGCAGAGCGGAGAAAGGCTTGAAGATGTGCAAGCAGTGTGGAAAAAAGCCCACTGTTCTAACTGTAAATTTGAAATAGAGCATTATGCCAACTCCTATGAAGAAAGTTAACTTCATCTAAGCCAGACTAGACCACAATCCTAACCAAAGTCATGAATCATCTGAGACACTTTGTCAAGGGCTGCTCAGAAAGTAACACCTCCTGTTTTGTATGTTGGCCCACAGTGTCAGAGGCAAATGGTGATATGGCAGTAGAGGTTGAACCTACTCACCAATATCCCATTACGTTCTATTGCCATGTGACAGATGGCAGCAGAGGCAGTCTAACAAAACAGCATCTGACATGGAAGTGCAGATGGAGCAAAGCTGCAGAACTGAGTTCTTCCATGTGTAAAAAATGGCACACTGACACTCTCGCTGATATGTTTATGGAGACCAAACAGTGGATGAACAAAGAGAAGAGGTGGGTGGTGCATTTCCGCAGTAGAGACAGTGGGTGATGTCTGCTGAGCTGACTGCTCAACAGCTAGTGCAACCCTATGCATCGCAAACCAATGAAAGTTATTTTTCAAACTCAAATTCAATCAAAATTGACATTTTTTATGGGAATAAAGGCATTTAGAGCATGCTTACCCTGTGTAGAATCCACTGTTGATGTAAATACTCTAATCCTTGAAGTGTCATCAGCATATACGCTTTGATATGAGCTTGTGTTAACACAATACTAGTATCCTTTATAATAACCTGCAAGTGTTAGATTGATAGTGGTAGATTAATAAGCACAAAAGCTTATAATGCAAAATTATTTAACTCCAGTTCTTTCAAAAGTTAGCTTATACTTTAGGATAAAGTTGAAATTAGTAGCTATACATACTCTGTATATGTATATATACATACTCAGCTGTACTGTTCCTGCCCTTTCTCCAAAAAAAAAAAAAAAAAAAAAGGAACCCCCCTCCCCCAAACAACAAAACAAATAAACAAAAAACCCCACAGGTCCATACTGATCTAGAGATCAGAACTGGAGTAGGGAATCCAGATGTTCTATTGTAAACTTGGCATAAGCAGCACATTTAGAAAATTGGCAGGAAACATGATTTTATTTTATCTTCATTCCAAACATATCCATTCTTACAAGTCAAAGAAGCTGTACACAAAAATAACAGATGTGTTAATAAACTACAAGAAATTATATTCCTACATGTTCATTTGTCCTCAGTGCAACTTAAACATCTAATCTTTGTTAACAATCGGTTTCCTTTTTTCCCCACAAAGACAGAGAACTATAGCCATGACACAATATTTTAACAAACCTATGTGTTCAACACTGCTTAATTTTTAACATCAAAATTCTAAGTGAACATCCTCCTTAAAAATATTTTCTAAGTTACTCCCTCAAAATTGTTTAATATTACTGTTCAGTTCATTAGTACCATTTCCCAAGATTTAAGTTGTTTGAGATTTACAAAGCAACAGCCTAAAATTAAAGAATTTCTAATATGCAGCATGTGCCTAATCACAACAGGCTTTAGTCCCTAACAAAGGCATTTGAATGATACCACAATGTGAATAACTGCTCTGCATTATGTTACTAAGTATTTAATTTCTCCTTGTACAGTGTACCTTCTTGATTTCTAAACACCGCATAGTTACTAAGTAAATAGTGAATGAACCCTCTAGAAAGTGTACTCATTAAGTCTATGAGCAAAAAAAAGAAAAGCAAAACATTAGTCTTGTACTCCTCTGGGTTTCAGAAAACTTGTCAATGTTTTCCTTTAATATTTTAAATGTGAGCTCCAGTATCCCATGCCATATGTAAAATGGGTTAATTTCTTCCAGAGTATGGATAATGTGGGCACATACAGATCTGACATGAGAGTCATCCAAAATGTCTTCTCAGCAGTGCTCCAAAATGAAGCATCTCCACTAAAGTATTTGATAAAGATTTTGGCAAAAGACAAACTAATGAAACATCTGTAAGAGTCAGGCCTGCAAGCAAACACCACTGTCAAATTTAAAAGAAGGGTCCAGGAGTATGTGACTTCTAATCAGATAATTACTTAGCATACTTTAATAATATCACACTTGTGCATGTTTTACATTACAGTGCTTAGCAATTGCATTCTGAGATCCTGGCTTATGATCAGTGATTCTATGTTCTTCCTGAAGTCCTAGAAAACTACTATAGTAAACGATCTGTTTCCTGATAACAGTGCTGACAGAAAGTACTTAAAAGTAAAGGCATTTTCAGTTGAAATTACACAAACTGTCACACTATTCCAACTCTTTTAGAGGTATAATCTTAATCAAGTTACATAATGAAAGACACCTTTATAAAAAAGAAAATTAAAAAAACAGTAGAAGTAAGGCTATGAAAATGTTTTTCAAAATGCATTTGAAGATAATGAAATAAGAGATATCTTAATCCATCTTACCTCAAGGTCTGTTTCCATGAAATCAAACACCAAGCTAATATTAGATTTGTGTCCAAATGCATCTAAAAGCTGTAAAACAACATATGTTATGATGAACTATACTCCCTCTGTTCCAGTTTTCTAAAATTCCACTCTACTTTGCACGTGCACTTTCAGTTTACTGGCGGGGACAGACAGGCACAGGGCTACCTATGGCCTAGACCTGACCATCAAGAGGAAAGTATGGGACTGATCTCACAGTTCTGTCCTGAATCTAATTTTCTTTAATGTAACCCCTACGAAATAGTGTTGTAGCAGTTCTCCAACCTGCAACACAAAACTTATTACTCAGTTTAGTTCTTAACTCAGTAGCCAAGAAGTCCATATTATCCGGTAACATTTTACACAACTACCTCTCCATTCTAGAGAGAAAAATCTTGAGTTCATAGAATCACAGAATTGTTTGAGGTGGTAAGGATCCTTAATGATCACCTAGACCCTCTCCCCTACAAGGAAAAGAGACAGAAACCTGATCTGGCTGTGTGTAAGAGCCCATTCAGCCTGATTTTGAATGTCTCCAGGGATGGAGCATCCATCACATCTCTGGGCTTGCAATCTCTGCCAGTCAGTGCCTTGCCACCCTCACCATACAAATTGTTTTCCTTATGTCCAATCTAAATCTCCCCTTTTATTTTGAAACAACTTCCTGTAGTCCAACCACAAGAGACCCTGCTAAAGAGTCTGCCTCCTTCATTCTTACAGCTCTCCGCTAGATACTGAAAGACCGCTATCAGGTGTTCCCAGAACCTTCTCCAGGATGAACAGCCCCAGCACTCTAAGCCTGTCCTCATAGCAGAAATGTTCAATCTCTTAGATATTTTTTTGGCTCTCCTCTGGACAAACTCCAACAGGTCCACATCTCTCCTGTACTGAGGATATCTGGATGCAATACTCAAGGCAAGCAGAGCACAGAGTAGAGCATCAGGATCAGCTCCCCTGCCTTACTGGCCATACTTCTTTTGATGCAGCCCAGGATACAGCTGGCTTTCTGGGCTGTGAGGGCACATTTCTGGTTCACATCCAGCTTACCATCCACCAATACCCCCAAGTTTGAGCTAACTTTGATGGATATTCCAAAGCACACCTTGCATCCTTACCCTCTACCCAAGCTTAACTGTTATATAGAACTTCTGCCCTTTTGGATTCATGAATGATTGCAAATTTGCCAAATTCCTTCTCATACTGATGATATCATCTGCTTCTGCAATGCCTGTGGAAATAAACTTGAGAGTTTCACTATGTTCTGTGTGAAATACATAGATTTTCTTCTACTGCATAATTTACACATATCACCATTTTGTATGGTTTTGTGATTACTTCTCCCTCCCTCGCCCCCCCCCAGTATCAGTTCCACTTTACCTACCAACCAAGTTTAGTAGACTTCTCTGTGTACTGTAATCACTTTGAAAGTTCAGTTCACAGTCCAGAAGAACACTGTACCTCCATTCCAAAGTGCTAAATAAGAACTCCAGAAAATTCCTATCTGGTCTAGTAGTTATGGCAAAGTTTTGAATGACCTACATTTGCTAATTTTAAAGTGTTTTCAGCTCCTGCTAAGTATCTGTAGACAGAAGTCAATTTAAGTAAGACTGAAACAATACAGAAATCACACTAGCCAACAATGGATTTAAGTGGCAGTAATAAAACCTAATAAACTATGTGAATCCCACTTTGTTGTTATTTATAAAGCCTGCTTTTGGCTGCCACCAATTTCCTCTGCAACTAGCCAGTTCAGGTAAATTTAACACTGCATTCGCTTGCATTTGTATTATTGAAATATTAAAAAAAAATAAAATAAAATCAGATAATCTAAATTTCTAGAAGCCTTCCCACCTTTAATTTCCATGACCATGAGCTAACTAATAAAAGGATTTTTAAATAAAGAGACTTAGCATTTATTAAGAAAACAGATATTTTGCTGTAACAACTGTTTCACTGTTCACCTCGGGCAAAGAACATCTACAATAAAGTAGCTTTCTGAATACTAGTTTTAAATTTCAGTTTGAAACTGTATCAACAGTATTTGGGAACTGATATTAGAAGTAGCATTCATTTTACTTACACCAATAACATTCAGATGGCTTAGCTCCTGTAACAACTTTATCTCCCTGAGAGCTGTTCTGTTAATTCCTATATTGAAAAAAGTAATGAAATAGAATAAAATTAAAAATTTCAAATTAAGTTCCAGCAAAGAAACCTCTTATTCTGTTGTTCATTGATTATTTAACATTACAATCCTTTTCCTCACCGCTCATCTATTTGTTAAAGCCAAGCAGACTGCCACAGATATGTAGATGGCTGCAGACAAAATATAGGTAATAATTAGAAGATACAGATTATAAAGTAACGTATACATCTCTTTGACTAAAAAAGTCTGTTCTACAACAAGCGTAGAAAAACAGTTTCCAGATTATAACAAGCTTTGATTTTGTTTTAAAGTAAAGTTACATCCTGGAAATTTCAGTTCTACACTGCATCATTTCCAGAGGGAGGCACAGTGAACATGATTTTTGAAAAAAAAAAAAAAAAAAAAAAAAAGGCTATTTCAGATAGAAGAGGTAAGAAAATTTATTTCCTATAGTTGTATTACAACACAAGAAGTAGTGGCCAAAGCCTGTTCACCCTAACACAAATTCTGTAACAGAGATTTCATAAAGAAAAGCCTGGGGCAGGAACTTTGATGATCATCCATATTACATCCCATCAAACCCTGCACACTGGTAACAACTCCTCTCTCAAAAACACGGTATGCATGCTCATATGCATGGCTCAGACAGCTTACTGACAAGCAAACACTACTGCACTGCATTGTGCAAGAAGTTGCAACTATGTGTGCTGAAAAACAGTGTTATCCCCACCATGTTTTCATTCAACATATAAGATTCTAGCAAAGATTCGGGTGCAGTGATGGATTACTACACTCTCATTTCACCTATTTTAATTCCTTCTTTAGAAACAAACAGAGTGTCTGCTTTCATGTTGGCATATTTTTTATATTCAGAAAAAAGTATCCCAAGTATGCAACCGGATGAGCACAAGGAAACCAGACACGATTGCTCTTTTTTTAAAGTGTGGCTGCAGGCCATAAATGATGACTGCCCTTAAAGGACATTAGTCTAGTGAAGACCAGATGAATCACAGCTCTGTGGCAGCTGACACAACTGGAAGACTCCAGAATGTCTAGTTCTTCCTTAGAATGGAACTGAAGAATTTTCACAAGAATTTGGTAACCTGGTGCAGGATCCCTGAAGGATGGCAGCTACGCACAGACTGCATTCTATTGCACTAGTTAAGCAAAAAGCAAAGACCAAGATTATTGGGTTGTAATTGCAACATCAATGCCTGAATGCATGTGGCTGGTCAGAGCACCTGATCAAAAGAAACTATTGCACAAGTATAATTTCTCAAAACAAAACAAGCAAGTTTACACAAAGAAAAAAAAAAAAAGGTATCTTGTTTTTACTTACAGTTTTCACGTAATATCTTCTGGGAAAAAAAAGATAAGCACTCTCACCTCCCTTGCACAATTAAGACACAGAGGCACACCTAAGTGTCAGAAATATTATTATTCTATGCTATACTCATGTTTGGGTTGCATCTAAACTGAGAAAGTTGACAGTCATCTATGCACAGTTAGACATATAGTATGAGAATACTGTATTTTGATGTTATTTTTTCTGTCCCCCTAAGTTGGGAAGGAATCAATCACCCAATTTGCAGAAACAAAACCAACAAAAGCAGCTTATATAGCATGAACTCATTTTAATACTTACCATCTTTAGCTTCTGATCGGTGTCCCAGTTTAATCTGAAAAATAAATGTTTCATATTATATAAGGTTAAGCCACAGGCCCCAGCAGTACAGGTACATTCTTTGGTGTTATTTTTCCAATACAGGTTGAGTTTTAAGACCACATTTTCAACTACAGGAAGTGTAAAATTTAACAAAATATCTCTGATGAACACCTTGAACCCTCACTAAGAGCTGTAGCCACTGCCATCCAATCAGACTCATGCATTAGTTGCACAAAAACCAGGTGAAATGTCTCTCTAGTTTTATTTTGCTATTGCTCTTTTAGTGCTTTAATAATAATAATAATAAAGTCCATTACTTCTATATATTAACAATATTGGATATTTTACAAGGGCTGCTCTGAAAGTAATGCCTCCTATTTTATTACTTTGGCCTATTATATCAGAGGTGGATGCTAGCATGGCTGCAGAGACTGACCCTTCCCATTCCATGTTGTTGCCATGCAACAGATGGCAGCAGAGGGGTCCTCTGACAAAATGACATCTGACACGGAAGCGTGGATGAAGCAAAGATGTGTTGCTGAACTCCTCCATGCAGAAAAATGGCACCTACTGAGGTTCATCAACACTTGCTGAACATTTATGGAGACCAAACAGCAGGTGTGAGCACAGTGAGGCAGGCAGTGACGCATTTCAGCACAGGCGGCAGCAAGAGCAGGTCAGCTCCACTGGTACAGATTTGTGTCAGTGCAGCACGCAGGCTTTTGCTCACTGCTAGTAAAAATGCCTAACTAATGGTGGTGTCTCCGCTGAAAAATAATGTTTGGTAGCTTAGAACGCGTTCTACCACATAGTGTCACTGTGCTCTTTGTATCTGCTGTAGTTTCCAGAGAAGTAAAATGGAGCCGTTGCTTTCAGTCCGGCCCATGTAAACGTGGCCCAGGACAGTTCCACCTCGCTCCACGTGGCACAGACAGGCGAGAAGGCCGGGCAGCCACGGACTACGCGATCTCCGTTTTCTTTTCCAACACAACGACTCTAGGAACGCTCACGCACTGCCCACGACAGCCGTCCAGAGAAGCACCGCTGCAGGGCAAGGCGCTCAGTGACGCAGCAGGGGATGCTCCGGCACTCACCTTTTTGATAGCGACGATCTGCCCCGTGACCTTGTCCTTCGCCTTATACACAGTGGCAAACTACGGGGAGAGAGAGACACGCGTGACCACAGCGGCAGGGCGGCCCGCAGCCCCGAACACTGAGGCGGGCGGCCGCGCAGCCCGGCCGCCCCTCGGAGGGACCCAGCAGCCGCTCACCTGCCCTTCCCCCAAGAAGTCCAGTTTCTCGTAGCGCTTTGCACGAGCCCGCGCATCCATGGCCGCCGAGCGGAGAAGGCGAGAAGAACCCGAGGCCGGGGAGACGAGACACGAAGCAGAAGAGGAAGGACGCCGCTTTATCAGCAACCGCGCCCCGCGCCACCTCAGGCCCGCCGCCCCGCTCCGCGGGCTGCCGTGACGTCACCGCGCGTCCGCCGTGGCCGCCTCGCGCCGCTGTGGCGTCAGCTCGGGGACGGGCGCTGCGCCGCCCTGACGGCTGTGTGCGATTATCCGCGCTGCGGGGGCGGCGGGCTGTGAGGGGCGGCGGGCTGTGAGGGGCGGCGGGCTGTGAGGGGCGGCTGCCGGTGTAACCGCCGCAGGTCGGAGCGCGGTCAGTCGCGGAGAACGCTTCGCGGTGGGGCAGGCGGCACGACTGGAATGCTGCAGTCGAGGGCTGCGTGGCTTGTAGGAGAGAGAGACAAGGAAGGAGGGGCGGGGGAGTTGCGCTCCGCCTTAAGAAGCGGACGGGGATTGTGGGCGTAGATTGTGGAGAGCTGCCTGCGAGACACAGCCGGGGTCGGGTGGAGAGCTTGTGGGCAGCAGCAGGAACTGGTCCGTTGGAGGACGTCTGCTGGGTGAGGTCTACCACTGGCTGCCTGATCAAGGGGAGCCTGTGCGCGAGGCCTTCTTGCTACGGAAGGCTCTCATCCTAACGGTATTTCAACCACCCAGACGTCTGCTGGGGAAACAACACGATGGGCTGCAGGCATTGCAGGAGACTCCTGAAGTGCATGAAGGACAGCTTCCTGACCCACGCATTGGACAGAACAACCAGCAGTAAAGAGTCAATGGACCTGGTGCTCATCGATGCAGACGAGCTCATTAAAGAGGTTAGGGTAGCAGGCACTCGGGCTGTAGTGACCATGGCCTGCCTGAGTCTGTGATCATGAGGAACAAGGGCCTGACAATGGGTAGAGTCGGGATCCTGAACTTCAGGAAGGTGAACTTCTGCTCAAGAAGCTGTTGGATGAGATCTCCTGTGAAACTGTTATTAGGAGCATAGGAAGGGAACAGAGCTGGCAGCTCTTTAAAGACAACTTTCTGAGAGCGTAACAGCTCTCCATCCCCCAGCATAAGAAGTCAGGCAAAGGAGGTAGGAAATGGACATGGCTGAACAAGGACCTGCTGTTCAAACTGAGGGATAAGGACATGTACGGGAAGCAGAAGCAGAAATGGGTGGTCTGGGAAGAGTACAGGGATGCTGTGCAGATGTCCAGAGGTGGGATTAAGATAGATGGAAATAAAATTGGTGAGGCATTTGAAAAATAACAAGAAGGGGTTCTGCAGGTCCATTGGTCAGAAAAGACAGGGCAAGGAGAGTTGTTCCCCCTCTGATAAATGAGAAGGGAGAACTGGCTACAATAGACATGGAGAAGGCCAAGGTTCTTAATGAGATCTTTTCCTCAGTCTTCACTGGCAGTCAGGTTTTCCCTTGTCTCTAGCATCTCTGAACCTCTTTGTGGGGACTGGGGGAGCAAAATACCCTCCACTGTAAGAGAAAAGCAGATCCAAGACCACCTCATGGGACTGTATGTGTACAAGTCTATGGAACACACATCCCAGAGTCCTAAAGGAACTGGCTGATGTGATTTCTAAGTTACTCTCCAGCATACTTGAAAAGTTATGACTGGCAGGCAAAGTCCCTGGTGACTGGAGAAATGACTCCCATTTTTAAGAAAGTGAGAGAGGAAATGAAGACCCAAGGAACTACAGGCCATTAGGCTTCATCTCTGTGCCTGGAAAGATCATGGAACAGGTCTTTCAACACATGTGAGATGAGATTATCTGGGAAAGCCAGTTCAGCCTCATCAAGGGTAGATTGTGCCTTATCCATCTAGTGGTCTTCTACAATGGAGTGATGGCATCAGTGGACAACAGAGCAACCGATGTCATCTGCCTGAGCTTGTGCAAGGCCTTTGACAGGGTCCTACACCACATCCTTATCTTTAAATTGAGGTGGTTTTGTAGAGTGAAGTATTCAGTGGATAAGAATTGGTTAGTTGGATAATTGCAGGCAGGGAGTTATTGTCAATGGCTCTACGTCCAAGAGGAGGCCAGTGATGAGTGGTGTCCCCTTCGACTCTATCTTGAAACTGGTGCTCTTTACAAATTTATCAATGACATAATTAATTGACAGTGAGAATGAGATCATCCTCTGCAAATCTGTAGACAATACCATGCTGAGTGGTGCTGTTCATATGACAGAAGGGATGCCATCCAACAGGACCTGGACAGGCTTAAGAAGTAGGCACAGGTGAATCTAATGAGGTTCAACAAAGCACTGCACTGATATGTATACAGACAGGGAGAAAAACTCGCTGAGAGTTCACAGAGAGCAGCCCTGGAGAAAGACTTCAGGGTTCTGGTAGATGAAAAGCTGGACACAAACCAGCAATGTGTTCTCGCTGCTTGGAAGGCCAAATGTATCCTGGTCTGGATCAAAAGCTGGGCGGCCAGCAGAGTGTGGGAGGTGATTGATTGTTTCCCTCTGCTCTGCCCTTCTGAGGCCCCATCTGGAGTACTGTATTCATGCCTGGGGCCCCCAGCACAAAAAGATGCAGCAGAGCTGTAGTGCATAATGAGGAGGATCACAGGACCTCTCCTATGAAGAAAGGCTGAGAGAGCTGGGCTTGTTCAGCCTGGAAATGGCTCCAGGGAAACTCCACTGTGACTGTCCAATATTTAAAGGGAGCTTATTATAAACAGGATAGAGTAGGACTTTTTATACAGTCTGATGATGACAAGGGGAAATGGTTCTAAACTAAAAGAGGGAATAGTCAGATTAGATAGTGGGGTAAATTCTTTCCCGGGGGGGAGCAAGGCACTGGAAGCATTTCTCCAGAGAAGGTGTAAATGCCCCTATTCGTGGACTTATTCAAGGCCATACCAGATGGGGCCCTGGGCAGCCTAATCTAATGGGTGACAACTGTGCCCTCAGCATGGAAATAGATGGTCTTTAAGGTTCCAGCCAAATCAAGCCATTCTATGAGTCTATGAGTGTGCGTATCCTGCCTGTGAAACCAGCCTTGAGGAGACCTGTTAACAAGGAAAATAAAGCAACTCAGTTTGTTCTATTGCCAAATTCACAGAATGGCTAATTAGAAAAATATTCTAATGATGTAGCCATCAATTGCTATTTGTCATCAACAGAAAATTAATAGTGTTATGTCAACCCTTACATCTTTGTTTAGGGTTTTTATTAAAACTATCAGCATACTATTATTTATAATATTAAGGAAAAGCTAATATGATGAATACAATACTTCTTTCTTCAACAGTGGTGAGCAAATTATCTTCTGTGCTTATTCTGGACCTCCACGCTGTAAAGCAAAAAATAGACAGGGTTAACTACTTTCCACTAAAAGAAAGGGAAACTGAGATCCAATCTTCTTTTGCAGTTACAGATTAACAAACAAGTCCTAGATTTAACTTATTTACACTTTGATTTTTAATCTATAATGGATACATTACATGTCAGAAAAATCATTATAATTAACAGATCGTTTTCCATATGGAATAATATAAACAATATAAAAACTTTTATATTTGCAACCTATATTTGCAACTGTTCCCTATTCTCTCAGTTGGAAGAAATATGACTTTACTCACTTTAGAAAGGTTAGACAAACAGCAGTAGTAGTAGTTTCAGAATTTTTTTTACTGCCCAAATTCCAAAGGGCAAAGTAAAAGCAAAGCCCAGGTAAGCTGCTATAATCTTTATGAGAAAACAGAAATCCGCTATTTTACCAAAGTTGTTATTTTACAGCTTGCCTCATGGTTTAAAGAAAGAAAGAAAAAAGAAAAAAAAAAAAAGGAAGTAAAGAAGTATGTAACTACAGGAAAGAGATCATTTTATTTCAAAATTAAATACTCAAAAACCACTTTCATGCTGAAAAATAGGTTTCCTCTACTAACATTGTTACCCTTTAAGTGTCCTTATCATTTAACAAAGCTACTGTCTAACTCTTCAAATTCTGCGCATTCTCTCTTTTTAAGTAAAAATCTTTACATTTGAAAACTCTTGCAGAAGAAAAGCAGTTCTTTCTTGACTTTCCCATATAATGCTGCAACTGCAAATATTTCAGGAAATATTTCCATCAAGCTTAACTAAAATGTTCCTAATTATTAGAAGTGCAAAAATTAACTTCCTATTACATAATATTTTCCAAACTAGTTTTTATGAATTTTGTACTTCAGTCACCTGGCAAAGGCTGGTCCTCGAACAGAATTCTGTTCTCCCATCCAACTTATTCACATTATACAATAAACAACTGTTATAAAACAAGAAGTGACTATGCTTAATGTAGGCTCTACCTATTACTACCTGTCTGCCTCTGCTTTAAATCTGGATCTCGCAGTGACACCACAAGCTACTAATTAGTAAGAGCTGGGAACACCTGCACCAAGAGTTTGTAGTTTTGGTATCAAAGCTGCAAAAGCTATTCTTAACAAAAATTACAATGTATTATCTTATGTGAAACCTTAAGAACCTGCAGAAGTAAGAAGAATAAGGTATTATTATTGGGTAAATAAGAGAACACACAATTACTGAGACTTACTTGAATATATTCAATCTCTTCAACTGACATAAGTTTCCTCCTGTATTTTTGAGGTAAGATTCTTGCTAATTCAGAAGTGTCTGGTGCACCTTGTGCCCTACTAGCAGGTGAAATATTTTGAAAGGCCAGTGGTCTCCCTCCTATGGACTCCTGTGCACTTGAATCATGAGGTGACGGAACACTTGCTTGTAGAGATTCCTGTACTGAAACCCAGATTGAAAAGCAATGTAAAGAAATACAACAATATTGTACAATTAATTAGATGAGCGGCAAATATGTCACTGACAAGTACTTTTGTCCTAACAGATATTAATATACTCAACTGATCACAACCTGTTTCTGCTGTCACTAAATACATCAAAAGCACAATGAAAATACTCTGAAATTAAGAGATAGTATATTCAAGTGGAAGAAGTATTAATATGGAAACAAAAATGAAATCAGTATATATCCTAACAAAGGCTTTTTTTTTTTTTAAGTGGGAAGCTTTCCTTGCAGAAAAAGTATACAGTATCATAATTGTGTTGTGGAGAGGGTAATGCAGAACGACAATTAAGATGAATAACTGAGATGATGCTTTTGTTTACTGCTGCTGTAAAGAAAGACAGGTGAAAAAGAGCTAGAGGTTTACAGAAACAGTGACAATACACACAACTCTGCACTTGTTTTTAATATTATACGACAGGCAGTGTAGTATATCAAATTATGTCAGAATGAGGCTCACATATTGAGTATCAGCAATCAAACTGTTAATGAGATGTAGTGACCAAGTAGCATTTAAATACTTTGTAAGTGAGGTCAAGGAGCAAGTCTTAAGGAATTTGCATGAGGGAAGCTGCCTCCAGTTTGAGAACAGGAAAACTGATAACAAACGGGCACTATTACCAAAATCAGCATTTTGGATCTCAGGTCTGTCCCTCCATGTCAGGTCTTACAGCAGAAATACAGTTACCATACCAGGCAGGACTGAGTCTCATAGCTATATGTTTATATCAGAGGTATTGAAGACCTCTGTATACAAAGTTAAGAGACCTGATCAAGCAGAATGCTGCCACAGAAAGTTTTTCTCAGTGCCTCTGAAAAATTATCAAGAAGAACACAACATCTAAGTGGCTGAAACAGAAGTACTCAAAATTATACAACAACCAGCGTCATCAAGACTGAGCAAAGATGTTAAAATGCCTCAATACTGTCTGCACCTCTCCCTGCTGCCTCCAGCGAGATTGGTAAAGAGAAAGGAGGAGCTATAGGATGTCTGAGTCATTTGGGATAGGAATGAAAACCAGCTGCAGCAAAGTCATTCAGCAACTGTTGGTAAAAACAAACAAATCCCACCCCCCCCCCCAAAAAAAAGCCCCACAAAAGCAACAAAAAATATAACAGAAAAATGTCATTGAGAGGTCTACCAAGAAGTTCTCACTCAGAAGACTGTACCTGAAAGCTACAAACTGATCAGTTGGTTCAGAAAAGGAGGTCTCAAACAGAGTGAGGAGGAAGAGAGCCCATCAACAGGCACACCAGCCGAACAGAGGGTATGCCATTAAGATGAAATTCTAAAATTTAAGAGTGAAGGCAAAGGGAACAGAAAAGGAAAACAGAAAGAAGAGCTGTTTGCCAGATTTCATGCCGTTTTGGCCAGTAGTGCCTGGAATATATTTTTGTTTCAAATGATAAAATATATGAAAAATGAGAAACTTTTTTCTTTTTTTTTTCCAAAAAGCTAGTTTTATACAGCATGAAAACATTTAGAGATTTGCCTGAGATTCTCCTCTGTCATACAGTTTCAAGTCTGATATACAGCTGGAACAAAAGCATTAGTCAAGTAAAAACATGAGAACTCAGTACTGAAAAGTATCAGACCTAAGCTGCAGTTGCTTTAGCTCATACACTGTCTACTGGTTTTTTTTCCTTCCCTATGTTTGACAGCATACCGCAATAGTAATAGCGGTAATAGTAATAAAAGAATTTGACTGGCCTTTCAGCACAGTTTCGGACAGCACAGCCTTGATCTGCAACATTCTGCTTGGCTGTGCACAAGCAGCAGTCTGGTATGGTAAAACACAGTTACTGCTGCAGCCTTCGAGCAAATAGACAGATTGCAATTTTTGAGGTGACTGAATACAGGTAGAATGGTCTATCATAGAATAAAAGTGTATAGTGGCAAAATTCTTCTGGTGCAGAGATAAACAAGATGTAAGTAACACGCTTTTTATGCCTCTGAGAAAGCAGTTCACTAGCATGAGAGGCGGTATGAGTGACAAAGTTATCTCAAAAAATAGTTCCTGACTAGTTCACAGGTATGGCAGAAGTGGCACTGATGTGCACTGTAGATACTTTGTAATGTAAATGGATAAACTAGCCTTACAGCTGCATTACAGATGTAATAATGCTATGACAAATATATGGAACAGTTGCTCATCTACTAAGTTGCTTCCAAATGTTCTTTTTACAGAACAGTCATACTTCACACTTCAGACTGTTTTCCAGAATTAGGGGTCTGAAGGCAGTAGTTTCTCAAATTTAAAATTCATGGTTTTAGCCATCAATATTTGAACATCAGGAAGAAAAAGAAGAATCCTTAGATGTCTAAGCAAGTCTTCCAGGAGATAATTCTGGTGCTGAAAATTTTTGACCTGACTATTAGGAAAATGAATAAATAAATAAATAAATAAATAAATAACAATCAGTAGTGAACTAAAAAAAAAAAGTCAAAACAACCATAAATTCTGAACAAATGAGAGCAATGTAAGACAGCTTTGTAAGATATTTGCTATTTTAGTAAGACATTTGCTATTTTAGTTTCAAATGCTTTGTTGACTCCAAAGAAAAACAACATTCACCTTACATAGCTTTGATGTCTAAATATAGCATCTCCAGTAGTTACAAACATCAACGCAGCTATAGGTATAGATTGATGTCTCAAAGGTGGCCACGGCACTAATTACTAAGACCAGGAAACACTTCTTAAAACGTACAGTGGGATAGCTCTGCCACCTGCAACCAAGGTTTTAAATACCACAAACATTAAATACCACAAAAATCAAGAAAAGAAAAGATGAGGAAAATGCAACAGCATTTCTGCAAACATCACTGAATGCTTAAAGCTGACCTCATATTCAGGTGAATATGAGTATGTGCAGAAAAGGGACTTTGTGTAAGTAAATCTTAAAGAATCTGGCCTGAACTAGAAACAGATGCAAGAAATAGACATGCATGCATTATTTGTATTCCTCCAGTTTTAGAGGAGACATCAGTGAGTTATTTCAACCTAAGAGCAGGGAACACATGGATAAACTAAAGAAGAAAAGAAGAAATTGAATGTGGAAAAGGGGCCTGTCCACCTGGGATAAATATAGGAATGTTGTCAGGGCCCAGGGATGCAACAAAGAAGGCTAAGGCCCTCTTGAAATTAAACCTTGCCAACAAGGAAAAGTATAACAAAAAAGGTTTTTTTAAAGTATGTCAACAGTAAAAGGAAGATGAGGGAAAATGTGGGTTCCCTACTAAAAGAGATTGGTGCCCTGGTAAAAGGGGATGGTGAGAAGGCTGAGGTTCTGAATGCCCTCTTTGCTTCAGTCTTTAATGCTAAAACTAGCTCTCAGGTATCCCAGATAAGAGAGAGAGTCTGGGGAAAGGAAGAGTTTCTGTAGGTCGAAGTGGATCTGGTCAGAAAGCACCTAGCCAAAATCCAACAAAACACACATCTGTGGGCCACAACAGTTTGCACTCAGATGTGCTGAGAACTGCAGAGGTGATTGCTGAACTGTTCTCTATTGACTTTGAACGGTCTTGGCAAATGGGAGAGGTACCTGCAGACTGGAGGATAGCCAATGTCAGTCTTCAAAAAGAGAGGAGGAGAATCAGAGAAACTACAGGCCAGTCAGCCTCACCTCTGCCCCTTGAAAGGTGATGGAACAACTTCTTCTGGATGCCATCTTCAAGCAATGGGAAGAGAAGATTATCAGGAGGAGTCAACATAGATTCACCAAAGGGAAACCAAGTGATAATGTTCTATGATGTCATCAATGGCTAGACAGATGGGGAGTGAGCAACGGATGTTGTGTACCTTGATGGCAGCAAGGCTGTCTCCCACAACATCCTTGTTATGAAACTTAGAAAATGTGGGATAGATCAGTGGACAGTGAGGTAGATTGAGAACTGGCTGACTAGCAGAATTTTGAGGGCTGTATCAGCAGCACAGAGTCTGGTTGGAGGCCTGTAAGGAGCAGTGCTCTCCAGGGGCCGGTGCTGGATCCAGTCTTGTTCAACATTTTCATCAATGACCTGGATGAAGGGATAAAGTCCACCTTCGAGAAATTTGCTGATGATACAAAACTGGGAGGAATGGCTGAAGGCTGTGCTGCCGTTCAACAAGACCTGGACAGACTGGAGAGTTGGGAGCAACATGATGAGGTTTAACAAGAGCAAGTGTAGAGTCTTGCACCCAGTGAGGAATAATGTCATGCATCATTACAGGTTAGGGATGACCTGCTGGAGAGGAGTGAAGGACCTGGGGGTCCTAGACAACAGGTTGGCTGTGAACCAGCAGTGTGCCCATATTGCGAAGAAGGCCAGTGGTATCCTGGGGTGCATTAAAAAGAATGTGGCCAGCAGGTTGAGGGAGGGAACCCTCCCCCTCTACTCTGCCCTGATGAGGTCAAAAAAGGGAGTCCAGTGGAGGGCCACAAAGATGATTAAGAGCCTGTGCGAGGAAAGGCTGAGTAACCTGGCTTTGTTCAGTCTGGTGAAAAGAAAAACATGGGGGGACCCAATAAATATCTACGAATATCTAACTGGAGGTGGAAAGCAAATGGATGACGCCAGGCTCCTTCGGTAGTGTGTAGCAAGAGAACAAAGAGAAATGGCCTAAAACTTGAACACAGAAAGTTCTGTACTAACATGCAAAAGAACTTCTTTACAGTAAGGGTGACAGAGCAACTAGAACAGGCTGCCCAGGGAGATTGTGAAGTCTCCCTCTATGGAGATATTCGAGACCCACTTGGACGCCTACCCGTCTGACCTACTGTAAGGTATCTGCTCTAGCAGGGGTTTGGACTCATGATTTCTTGAGGTCTCTTCCAACCCCAATGATTCTGTAAAACAATCCTTTTTCAGAAACCTTATTCTGAATCAGGGGAACCATTTGGCTGAAGCAGAAAGTGCATTCTGGTACAGAACTGGTAAGGCAAAGAGAGCTGGGGCCTGCTGCATCCTCAGGCAAAACACTTACTTTTAGGCCTGGGACCACTTTTTCTGTCCGGAAACTTAATCAGCGGAGTATGTGGCTTCACTACCTGCAACGTAACACGGCAGAAGAGGAAATAAGGTGAACAACGTGTACCTCCGGACAAACATTAACATCGCAGTAATACAAAGTGACACGCACCGTTATACAACCCCTCCGTGCCGCTGCTCTGCGCACTGACAGTTTGACCACCTCAGCGGCCGCCGTTTCGCTTCCACCCAAGGAGGAACCTCACCCTTGAAGGTCTTCCTCCGCCCTCGCGTCCCAAAAGGGCGCCGCGTCCCCTTCGCCTCCCTCGGCCAAACCGCCGCGCGGCTCGGAGCCCCGAGCAGCCCACAGGGCGCCGCGCACCGCAGGACCCGCTGCGGGCCGGCCCCGCCGCACGCCCGCTCCCCACGCCAAGGACACCGCCGGCCTCCGCCTCCCCGCCGCAGCCCCTGGCCCAGGCCTCTCCAGGCCCCGCCGTCCGCGAGCGACGCCCGCGGGCCGCGCCGAGCTGCCGGCCCCGCCGCCGCGCCGCTCCCTCGCGGAGGGCGCCGGTACCTGCACGACCCGAGTGGCCGCCGCCATCTTGCTGCCCATGGTGACCCCCGCCGCGCCCCGCCGCCCGCCCGAGGGGCAGCGCCGCGCCGCGCCCCGCCCCGCCGCGTGGGCAGGGCGAGCCGAGCGGGCGGGGCCGCAGGGCGCCGGGCGGGGCGACCGCGAGGAGAGACTCCGCCCTTTTACAAAGCGGACACCGTAAGCAGGAACGCAGCGCTTTATTTAGGCCGTTAGACGCGGACGGGTTTAGCCGGTCGAGTACAGGTTAGGCACGCCGGTGTTGAAGGAGGCAGGGCGCTGCTCGCACCGCAGCCCGTATCTAATTCCCGGGTGCTCGACCTAGCTCATCACCGCGCAGTGCAGAAACACGCTTCAGAGCGTGCAGAAAACGTCCAGAGCTTAAAATATAACCAAGTTGTGCAGCTTGAGCCCTGCATGGGGTGTGGTGCCCACAGCCTGGTGGCACCGGGCCACGCGGGACCTCTCCTCCGTGCAGGGTGGTGGCAGGGCCGCACCGCCAGCCCCTCTACCTAAGTGATGGTAACACTCAGGTTATTTCTTATACTGTTGCTGCATTTCATGGGGAGATGAGTTCTTGGCACAGCACAGCTCAAGCTGGCTCTTCGGCTCCTTCTGTCAGCTCTGCCATAGGTACTATCACACCTGCTGTCTACCAAGTTAGAATATCATTTTGGAAAAGCGACTGGCATGGCTATGTTCTAAGCCTGTACATAAGAGAAACTTCAGAAAGGTTAAAAACTCAAGTTGAAAGGGTGATTTCACTAAAGAAGATACAACGTATTAAGTAAGTACAGTCTACAATTAAACAACATCTTCCCAACTACAAGAGATTTTGAATGGAGATATCTTTCTCAAGCTGTAGAATAATTGCTTTTAAAGATGGATCTTTTGCCCAGCTGATTTGGCATCCGACTATGATATTCTGCAAGACAGAAAAAACATAGTTTAAAAACCACAAATGTCTTCAAAAAGAAGATCAAAAGGTAGAGTTGGCTTTTTTATCTGCTTTTTTTTCTTTCCAAATTTGGAAGTCCAAATTTGGAAACTCATAGCATAATTTTAAATGCCAGGCAGGACTAGAGGTAGGAGGTGATCTTACTGTCAATACAAGGGCAAAAAACAAACAAACAGAACAGCCCTTTAGATTTTCTGCTGGTGCTGGCACACTATTCCTATTTTAAAAATAGCAATTTAAGAGGTTTGTTTATTTTTCTTTTTAACCACAGGAGAGAAAGTTTGCCTCAACATACGCTGATAGTTTCTGACATTCTCACTTTGCCATTCTGGACTGAACATGGGAATTCTTAAATTTAACCAAAAAGATTTGTCCATTTATGTCATTTAGTACATAAATAGAACTAGTTAAACGTAACACAGAACCCACTAAAACATTTAATTTCCCATTCTTAGTGAGATGAAACATATTTCAAACCACTGGTAGACAAAGCATGCAACACAAAAACACGTGGCTTCTTTTCTGTTCTTGATATTTTTCTGAGCAGATGAATTCACAGTTTATATCCTGTCTTCCATCTAAACACCTCAACATTCACACACATATTTAAAGAAACTGTGCATTCTTCACTGGCACGTCATAACTAATTAGACAAACTCATAGCTCCTGCAATTCACTGTGCCTCTCATCTCTGTATTAATTAGGTCACCGATCTGCAAGGTAAGGTGTTACAAGCAATGCTGTGAAAAGACAAGAACCAGCCAGCAGCAGAGGGTATATGACCTTTAGTAGAGCCCTTCTAAGCACAGGATGTTGCAGGATGCTCTCCTCCTGCTCAAATCTTGCATCAGTTGTCTACCTTACTTTGCAGATGGCAAACTCCAGGAAATCTGCCAGCCAGTTGTGCTAATACAGACTATTCAGCAGAAGCTGACAGATGAGTAACAAAGAGCACGAAGGCTACACTGATGGAAACATTTAAAAACACTTTCACAACACTGCGAAGGGCAACATGTAATTAGAAGCAGTCTGGCTCACTGGTATCACGGGTTTAAGACCTACTTATTTGTTCTGGTTTGGCGGGGTGTAGGGGTGACTCACAGTGTAAGGAAATATGGCCTCTGCCATAATAGACACACTTCTGGAAAATGTATTATCTCTGTAGTTTTAAGGGAACAGAGGGATGGAACAGAGGGATGGACATTGATAGACTGTTTCTAAACTCTGTAAATCATTATTCCATACTAGTTTCTAATGATTTAATACTTCTGTTTTTTAAAAAAAAAGGTATGTCTTACTGCAGTTTTTTAATTTGATGCTATTATAAAAAGATTTTAGAAAACACAATTCTGTTAGAAGTTACATTCAATAGTTATCTTTTTGTAATGCAAACTACAAACTGCTTCTGAAAGCTATGACATTACCTGGAGTATATTCTGAATTAACGTAATCACCTTCCTTTCATACTGTACATTCCTATGGAGTAACTTCAACTTTTCAGCCATTTTCATTCTTGCTACTTCCTTTTTTTTCCTCATTGTGGTAAAAATTAGTAGCACCTTCCCTTCTTCAGCCTGTTTCAGAACTGTTCCATTATTAGGAAAACAAAGCATTCAAAAATTGATTAGTGGGCAGAAGACCTAAAGAGCTGCTTCTTCCTTATAGACATCTAAGGCAGTTCCATTGTAGTAGATCAAACTCACTCCATTCCTTCTCTCCAACGTACCTTCCATAAGAAACAAATGCTGTGGGTATCTGGTACCAACATACACTGACTGGTTCCCTGGCAGCTAACAAAACTGTCTGCGTTTCCATCAGACATGGATGCTGATTTGAACACCTGTCCCACACCCTGTCTCCATTCGGCACAATTTTACAGACAAAGGCATTTTAGATCTTTTTCCTGTTTTCAAATTTGATGGAAAACAAATTCAGAAGTCATACGAAGAACATATGGACAATACTAGTAATATTACCGCTAGAAAACTAGGCTAAAAGTCAGTATGGATAAGGGAGAGTTCTTATATAGAAAGCATGAACAGGAAGCCCTGACCCAGTATTCCTTCTCTTATTTCTCAAGGTATTACTGAAAAGTGATTTCAACTCTGAATTTGACCTACTATGATAAGCATACTGAATAACAAGACCTGTACTATTACACAAGTTCTTCATAAGTACATCCACTCACTCCTAATTCACAAACCTTTAACAAAAGTACAGTTTGACAAAAAAAAATATCCTTTAGACCTCTAAGAACTGATCTGAGTTCGTGTAAGTAAAGCGTAACTTGCTGGGGAGCTTGTACTAAATACTGAAACATCACCACCATTTTTTTTAGTACACTCTTGTGTCTCTGGCCTACTATCTGACTGGTATATTCTATTGTATCAGACTTACTTATATGTAGACATCATACAAGCTTATTTTTATATACTGCATACACCCCTCTTCAGAATTTTTATAACTGTATCGGGAATTTCATAGTTACTTAATATTTCTAAAAAAGCAGATTAAGATATGAACTGTATTTTTAATTATATAACAAAGCCAATATATAAAAAACACTTACAATATCTTTTCCTTCTAACGTCATTCAAATTCTCTCTAATCACACGTGCTTGCTGAAAGAAAAAAAAAATCCTGGACCGTTATCTCCTGTAAATATTGATGATGCTAATTCAGTCTGCAGAAGCAATTAAGTGCAGCTTTAGAAGCAGACTTTTTTATATATTCATATTCAGTAACCATTTTGCTAATTTTAACACCCCTAGGAACCACATTTGGGCCACATATTTCCTGTTTCCTGCATTCCTGTTACTTGAAACTGTTCCTTTGTCCCTGTTGGCAGGCCTGTGTAACTGCAACAGAAGGTACAATTGACATTTACCTGATGAGCTTGAAATATTTCGCAGTTGAGCTCGATTATGTTTTTCATCGTTTCCATAATTAGCCTAATGAAGGAAATAGTTACATTATTTATGACCATTATGATGTGTCAACAACATAAATGCTTTAACCAAAGTTATTTAATCAAAAAATGCCCATTTATCTTAACACCAAAATAAAGGGTACTATACCAAATATAGTTATAGGCACTAAGTAATCTCCTTGTTTCCACTCAGTTTTGCTAATATTTTCATTTTAACTGAAAATTTGTCTGATACTTCAAATCATAGAGCCTGTGAAACAGGGAAGCCAAACTTGAGAATGGCAAGTGATGGAGCTCCTGAATTCAGGCTTGTGACAGGGACGTAATGGAGATCGGGTGGAATGCCTGTCTAAGAACATGGCTATTCAGGTCTGTAGATGCAAAGAAAGCCAGAGCCTGCTGCTACCGGTAGAGTGGTAGAGTATAGTACCTGCATGAGCTGTGAGCACGTATAAGATCTGCTCAGCCTGGTGGCAGAACTCAAGGAGGAGGTTGAGGAGCTTCAGGGACTGTGAGCAGAAGATAGACTGGTGGAGTAACTCCCTGCCATAACAGTGAGAAAGGCACTGTGGTGATACACCTCAATCAGTAGTGGACTCCCTGCCCTGTCACTGTCAGGCAGAGCGAGGGGACCTAAGAGACAGGGAGGAATGGAATCAGATCCCAGCTCAGTGTCACAGGCAAACCCTGTCCCTACCTACCTCAATTCCCCAGGTACCCCTACATAATAAGTTTGAGGCTCTGGATCTCAAGAGGTGAGTGAGGATACGGTGGAAGGTCCACCCAGAGGTTGTCTAGTGTGAGGCAATCGACTCCATGCCTCAAGACCGCCTCTGCCAAGAAGTAAAGAAGGGTATTGTCATAGGCAACTCCCTTCTGAGGGGAAAGGAAGGCCCAATATATTGGCCCTGATTATTGTCTTTTACTGACAGCTCAGGCTGGCAAAAACGAATTTGCTGAGAGAAGCCTGAGGACTATCAAATGGGATTTCAGGGGGCTGGGGTGATTAGTTGATGGAGTGGGAATATAGATGGTATTTTTCTCTATCCCTTCAGTGGCAGCAAGGGATACTGAGAGGACCAGGAAGTCATCTTATAAAAGCAAGACTAAGATGCTGGTGCCATTGCCAGAATTGGTTTTTTTTTTTTACCATGGGTTGGTTACTCAGCATCTGGCCTGATGCCTGCAGATGGGTCTCATCTGTCTCAAAGGGGGAACAGATCCTAGTCCAGGAACTGGCAGAGCTCACTGAAAAGGGGGGAGGTATTAAAAGAAGGCTTTCTAAAGATGAGCCTGGGGGAAACAATCCTGGGGTTGGGGCAGAGGCAAATGGCAGCAGGCAAACTATGACTTAGTTGCCATTATGGAAACATGGTGGAATAGCTCCCATGGCTGGAGCATTGCAGTGGATGGCTATAAGCTCTTCAGAGGAGATAGGCATGGAAGGAGAGGGGCAGTGGCCTGGCTCTCTGCCTTAGAGAGTGTTTTCATGTTGTTGAGCTCAGTGCTGGGAAGGTTCAGTGTCTATTGGCAAGGATCAGGGAAGGGCCAACAAGGCTGATATCCTGGTGGGGATCTGTTATAGACTGCTTAACCAGGATGAAGAGACAGATAAGGCTTTCTGTGAGCAACTGACAGAAGTTGTGTCATCACCAGCCCTTGTTCTTATGGGGGACTTCAACTTCCCTGATATATGCTGGAAATATCATACAGTGCAGAAGAAGCAGTCTGGGTTTCCAGTGTGTGGAAGTTAACTTCCTGATGCAGCTGGTAAGAGAACCTACTAGGGAAGCACCCCGCTAGACCTGCTATTCACAAACAGGGAAGGACTGGTGGGAGGTGTGGAGGTTGAGAGCTGTCTTGGAAAGTGATCATGAAATGGTAGTTCTCCATTCTTCATGAAGTCAGGAAGGAGCCAGCAAAACTGCTACCTTGGACTTTCAGAGGGCAGACTTTGAACAATTCAGTACCCTGGTAGGGAGCCCTTGGGATTCTGAAGGGTAAGGGGTCCAGGAAGGCTGGACGCTCCTCAAGAAAGAAGTCTTAGAGGTGCAGGAGCAGGCTGTTTTCCTGTGCTGAAAGATGAAGTGGTGGGGAAGAAAACTGACATGGTTGAACAGGAAACTTTTTCTGAGGCTCCAGGAGAAAAAGAGTGTCTACCTCCTCTGGAAAAGGGGACAAGCAACTTGTGGAGAGTACAAAGAAGTTGCTAGGATATGCAGGGAGAAAATCAGAAAGTCGACAGCTAAGCTTGAACTCAAAACACCTTACCGTGTGCAACCATCATTTTGTTTCACTTTCTTTCTCAGAGCATCCATAACCTGGATCCTGGGTGGTATAAAGAAGAAACATACCTCTGATGAAAACTGGCAAGAAACTGAGAGATTTCAGTTTAGGTAAATAGCAGAAAAGAGATTTCCAAGTTATATTTATACCTACTTTGGCTTTAGAATTGCATATTAAGAAAAAACAACAAAACAGCCACAACAGTAACTTTCAAACATCAAACTTGTTAAATACTGAAGCTTCATTCTCAGGACAAGAAAGGTGTAACAATCAACCATTTGTAGGAGTAACAATGCATTTCTCTCTTGACAAATATGCTTCAGACACCATTAGTCCCAGTCTGTAGGAGGGAAGCTAGGCAAAGGTAGGAATTCAAATGAACAGTCATGCAACATAGGAGACACAAAACTATCATAGGAATTTGTTAAATACTACCAACAGCTTTGTTTCTAGACACACACAAACTGTCTTTTTGTAATTTTGCAGGATCTCAGAGGCCTGCATGTGCTTCTTTTTATTTATTGTTATTCCCTATGGTACCTGCCTTTTTGTTCCTGAGGTTTCAATGGTGTTAAATCCCTCATGTTTGCAACACATGCTCCATCACTTTGAAATTCTATTTTAATCAGAATTATGCAATTGTGCATGCATGTGCACACAGATAAAGCAGCAGAAAGCCTCCAACTAAACGGGAAGAAGAGCCATCTACCTTTGTAAGGCTAATGCTTTGCTTTCAAAGGCAATTTTTACTTTCTCCACTTCTTCCATACTTTCTTTGGCACTGAAAAAAAAAAAAAAAAAAGCATGAAAAGAACAAAGAAGTTTAAAAGCAATCTCCAGTTCTTAACTTGCTCTCTGCATGAGTTTTTCCTCTAGGCTAAAAGTCATTCAAGTTTCACATTTTAACACGGTGAAATATGTTACTGAATTCCAGCCACCACCAGAAGGACTGCAAATGTACATGGCAGGAACCATGGCAGCTACAGAACTACACTAGAAGACGGAGAGGAATATCTCTTTGCCATAGTTCCTTCACTCGCTTTAACTGAAGCCTTATGTAGCAAGGATCGTTAACGAGGAGCTCTTACCGAGCAGCACCAAAAGAGCATTTCTGGCGTGTTTTAACTGAAGAACGGTTTGGAACCGAGCCGAGAAGTTTGACCGTAAGGAATCGCATACCTTTCGATGAAGTTGAACTCCATGCCACTGCTGCACTCTTCATCTGCAAAGTAAGAGCGTCAGTTCAGCGCCGCAGGCCGTGCCGGAGCGCAGCGCCGTGCCGGAGCGCGGCTCACGGCGCCCCCCTTCCCCGCCCGCCGCGCCGGAGGCACGGTTCGGCTTTCGAGCGCTTCCATTGCAGCTCGAGGGACGTGCCGACTGCGCGCCTCCGTACGCCGCTCGGCGGAAAGGGACGCGGGGGAAGGGAGCGCGACAGGACCGCGGAGGAACGGCTCACACCTTCGGAGGGCGGGGGGGCGAACCCCGGCGGCGGCGTACTGCGCGGGCAGGCGGTGCTGAACTCCATCACCAGCTGCTTCAGATGCGTCCTCACGCTGCAACGGAGCGAACGACACCATCAGCCCCGCTAGCCCTCCCGCCCGCCGCTCTCAAGCCACCGTCCACGCGGCGCTCCCGCCCCGCCCCGCGGCACGAACCAGAGGTGCTCCAGGACGTCCCGCTTCACGTTCGGATCGGCCGCCTCCTCGGCCTCGGCGCCCGACCCAGCCGCGACGGACTCCGGCCGCCGCCCCGCCATTGCCTCTCCTTCAAACAGCCGCGCTCCCGTCAAGCACCGCGAGCCGCCCGGCCGCGCTCACTTCCTCCCGCGCACCGCGGCCAACGGCGGCACCGCCCCGCTCGTCCTCAGGGCGGAGCGTCGGCGTCTGTGAAAGCCGCTGGGGCGTGACGAGCGCTGCTCACTTTGCGTCACCGCCCGCCCGCCACAGCTCGGAGCAGGCGGGGACGAGGTTGCAGCAGGAAACAACCGTCTTTATTAGTAGAAGTGAAATATATAAGACAGAATAAATAGAAACTGATTGCTGACGCTACTGGAATTCAGAGAAAGAATCCAGCAGAGGCAGGGCGAGGTCGTGGATGAGCAAAGAGCGCAGCTCCATCGCAACGCCTGTCCTGAAGTTTTTGCTCCTTGTTCTTTACTGCCTGCAAACAAACAAGGGAGATGAAGTCTCTGCAGCCCCTGCAGACGGGAGGGGCTGGCGGGGCCTGCCAACCCCCTCCCCCACCTGCAGCTGGCCCGGGGAGTCGGGCGGTTCCACACACGGCTCAGGGCACAGCCAGGCTGTCTTGGGAACGCTGCGTACCGACACAGCGATCACACTGCCTTTGCCGCAGTGAGATTCCTACCGTGTGTTTGACAACGCCTTTGTTCATGAGAACCGCGTTCTTTGCCAAACGTTGCATGGCAGGGAGGAGGTCACTCTCACTGCATAATGGGTGGTGTTGCAGAGCTGATGTCTGAAAAGAAAGGGAGTTGCTAGACAGGCCTGTTAGAACTCGGTGCATTCTTTGACTTTCCAGTCGTAGTCTCCTTAGTAACACAGGAGTGCCACCTTGTCCCCCTGGTACGGGCCAAGGGGAGAAAACACCATGCTAATGTTATCAATTGAATAATAGACCAAACGTCAAGAAGCCAATTATTAAATTTATTAATTATAATGAATAAAGAACAAAGAGGCAATGCAGCGCTGGGCGACAGGGGACTCTGCGTTCCACCAACTGCCGCGAGGTTTGGGTTAGCACGCGGTCCTTTTATGCCCTATTGTGGTGTACTCTGCGCATGATCCGGTTGTTACTAGGGGGTCCTATTCTGCCTCCTGGCGGCGGTGCGGGCCGAAGCAAGCAGTTTTCCTCCGTACCCCCCCTCGGCGCCTTCTGGTGATTTCCATCCACGTCACTCGCACTGGCGAATCTCATTGGCCGCTGTGCACTCGCTAACCCCCAATCACACCCGTGCAAATTCCCCGCCTGCGTGAGGAAACATGAAAACAAACAAGCCACCCGGCAGGGAAGTGGGGGAGCGAACAAAGACCGACCACGTTGCCCCGCCCATCAGCCCTGGACAAACATTCCTCCTCTTTGATACTAAGATGCAGGAGTGGGAAGACGCAGACGTGCAGTTGTCACAGAGCGGTGTTTGAAACTGGTGCACAGATACACCGACCCCACACTCGGGGCGGTGTGGAGAGCGCTTACCCAGGTGCCTCTATTAGCGAGTGTTAGAGCCAAGCAGAAAGCAGCAGCAGCCACGGATGGAGGAAGTGAACCATATCGTAGTCCAGGGTGGATAACTCCAGCGGGTGCTTTGCTAGAAACTGCTGTTCCTCACCCACCTGCAGTAAGTCAGTGTTGAGTATTGGCCTTCTCCAAGGCAAAAGTATCCTGTGAACTCACACTGGTTGTGTCCCAGTATGAACAGCTGAAGCAGGAAATCAGCATTTGCTTAGTGAGAGCCATGACAACCAATAAGGCTTTTTCAATTAGGCTAAGCTAACTTGCATGTAAAACCCAACACAAAACAACAGCATAAAACCAACCAAAAATCAAAACAACAAACTCACTCTTTTCATCTGCTGAGACTGGAGTACTGCTCAGTTTGGTAAAATGCTGTCAATGCCACTGCAATCACTTCAATGCGAGTGGTACATTTAACTGAAGCTTTTTGCTTGAAAATGGTTCTCAAAACCAGAAACCATTTGCTATGCTTCTGAAACAACTGTAAGTGCAGCACAGTTACTGAATTGCCATGAGCCTTGCAGAGGAGAGAAGGTGAGAAAACCACTGCAAAAGGCATGCAATTGAAGAAGCTGAGATCAAATTTTGAGAATTCTGCTGGTTCTGCAGTACTGTCCTGGGAAATAAGGGACTTCAGGATGATCAACATTCACTACACAAACCAGTATAAAAGCAACTCTTAGATGCTTTCTGACCACAGTCTTTCAACTCAAAACAATACCTGCAGTATGAGACAAATACAGCACCAGCAGGACAAAACAGAATGCCAACTTTAACTGTTAGAAGAGAAACATCTCAGTTTCTACATACAGTCTGATCCCAAGCAGAACTGTTCAGGGATATTTCAGACTGCACTGCTGCAATGGCTGATCTGATACAGTAAGTTTAAAACACTTTACCTGATTTCAATAACATCAAGAATTAAGTCTCTTACAACACATAAGTACCTAGAACAAGAAAGCAGCATCACAATATAGGACTGCTGTGATACACAGAATTATGAAATACATACTCACTCTTGCTAACAACTGAATTGGCTCCTGAATTTCAGGGAGAATATTTAAGGACTTTCAGGCAAGAGAAGGTGGTAAAGGAAAATGGAAAGGTAACTGCCTCTGAAGACGTATATTGTGAATGCTGCAAACAGGTTTTCCCTAAAGAGACATTTGTCTTCTCCAAGAACCCAAAATGCATTTATTCTTTCTTAAGTACATCCTTCTTTCCTATCAGTGACTCTTAATTTACAGTTTGTTCAATAGCTTGCCAAATCCCAGACTACTACAGTGTGGCATTCTAAACCTAGACTACTTCCTTGGGTAATATAATCAGTGCAATTTGCTAACGTGCACCTGCAGCTGTTTTATATTACAGTTAAATTTTCAATTTATATATATATTTAAATCCAATAGCTCAATTATGCCTTTATTACTTATCTAGAATGGAAGGCTTTCCCTTTTGATTAGCTATTCTAGTCAAATAGTTATTGATTGACTATATATATAGTCAAAATTGACTAGATATTCAATCACCACAGCGTATCTTGAACAAAATTCAATGAAGATAAAGCAATTGAATAGCATTTTCGCAATGACTGAGTCACAAGCAGAGAAGATTTCACCTGCCAGCTCACTCAGCTGCTTTCCCTAATCTATTAACTGCCACTGTAAAATAGATTTTGGCACAGCCAAAAGCTCAAGAATAGTTAATTATCACAAAGAATATGAGAATATGAAGTCCATCCAACTTATTTCTTCCATATGATAAAAATCAAGCAGATGACAAAATAATCCATCTTGCAGTAGTCAAGATTTGCTGATTATTAGCATGCTCCCCAATTCATTACTTTAAGCTACTAACTACTGTGTTTGCAGGTATTACTTACAAAGAAGTAAATCTTTTTTTAGAGGCTTTTTGATTCTTAGTCCTTTTGGCAAACAAAAGAAAATGTCTGCATTTTTTTTCCCAGTTTCTCACTGTTAGTGTGGATTTATCCCCTTAAGAAGTAACTTGATATAAATTTAAAATGGTAGCATCTATTTGCTCTGATGCAGTTTATAAAGGTTATAAATCAGTACTAGATACGGAGACATAATATAAAAACTGTGTATTTATTATCTAACAAACTCTGCAAAAAACTCGTCTTTGAGTTCAGCTTAATTTTTACTCCCCATAATAAACGTATGAATATTTTTATTCAGTTTTCAAACTACTACTGGAAGAAAGAAAAATATTATTCAGTTGATTTTGTTTGTAGCCCAATATAAACTATTTCAATTTCTTACTGCTAAACTAAATTTATAAACATGATGTCCCATGCTTAAGAGAACATATGGAATATGTATGTGTTCATCCACCAGTGATTTCTGTTTAATGAACACCACACAACATACAGTACTTAGGATTTCCATTATTTTCACATATACAGCAAATATTATAGTCCTTATTTCCTTTACAAAAGCATCTTGATTCAATCTTAATACAGCTACAATGCTTAAAAAAAATCAAGACTATAGTACATTTTTTTCTGTACATGTATGTGCAATATCCCCAGACAAAAATAATACAGACATGGAATCCTACAGATTTACCATCTGCCCCTTGGCTGAAATAATTTTTGTCACATTATGTAAGTCCCATCTTTGTAATATTTCATGGATTCTAGATGTTGAGTCATTGCAAGTACATCCTGAAATCCTGTACTGAGGCCGGACATGTGTTGAAAATAAGCTTCCTTCTCCACTTGGACAGTTAGGTTGTTTACTCCAGCATCTTTCAGAATTGCTGTAACCTGAATACAACATTAATATTACACTTTATAAGCATATCACAATAACTTACTCAATTCTCACTCTGAAATATTGCAAATTAAAAAAATACTATCATAAAGAATTTCAATTTTCTGGCAGAGTGAAGATAACTTCATACAGGATGGCTCTGCAATTTCTGCAAATTTTCAGCACATCGTATAAAGAAATGAACAACCTTAGGAGGTATTTGAGAAAAAAGCACCCAAGGTTGACAGATTATTATAAAGTCAGTAACAAACCCATGTTAGCATCTAGATTTGCCTGTTTTGAAACACGGAACAAACCTCCTCCTCCCTTTCTTACAGCAGATATAATTCTACTATCCATGTTTCCCTCAACTCTTTTTTTTCTTGTTTATTTTGGAACAAGTTTTGGCAAACAACACTTCTATGACAGCAGACCAAGGCACTTACAGCATTAGAGGCCAGCTCTGAAGCATTAAATAACAGCTTACAAAAACAGGATAACAGAGTAAGAAACAATGTGAAAAAAAAGCTTAAAAACTTTGCACCTTACCTGCTGTACAATTCTCTGCTCCATTACATCTGATACCACTTGCACATGTATTGTACCTGCCACAACACTTGCAGAATGACACCAAAAATGAGGATCTCTGTAGGATATGACTCCATCTATTTTCTGAATCTGTAAAGAATTTACATTAGCAATGATTATTTTCAAAAACACATTTTAAACTTGCACATGTACATGCACATTGATAACAAATATTCCACAGGGAAACAAAGCTGCATTTCCAGCTTAGTCACAGAGAAATAAAATAGCACCTAGAGGCCACCACGCTACTGTCAAATACTAGCTGTTACATGTCAAAGGAAAACTGAGCTCAGGGCAATGTGAAAAGAGATGAGTTAAAAAACAAAACTGTTGGAGTCTCAGTAACATCTATGGACAGACCAACTTTGGTCTGGGCTTTAAGTCACTTATAGAGTATCTGTTACATTGCTACCCAGGACAGGGAGCTGTACAGTTACTACAGCTATACATTTTTCAGAAACATATTTCCATAATTCACCATTTTTAGAAATTGATCTTTGCACTGGGCCTGCTGGGGACATGGCAGCCTGGATGATATTCTGTTTTGGATTTGTAGTTAAAACAGTGTTGATAACACACTGGTGTTTTGGCTGTTGAACACAGGTTGTAGATTCTGGGCAACCTGCTCTAGCTTTTGATCTGACATGGAGGTACTGGAGCAGGTCCAGAGAAGGGCAACGAGGCTAGTGAAAGGCTTGGAAAAGCAGCCCTCAGAGAGGCTGAGGGAGCTGGGGCTGTTTAGTATGGGGCTGAGGGGAGACCTTATTGCTCTCTTCCAGTACCTGAAAGGTGCTTACAGTGAGAGCAGGGTAGGTCTCTTCTCACTGGTGACAGGTGACAAGATGAGGGGAAATGGCTTCAAGTTGCACCAACGTAAGTTTAGGTTGGACATTAGGAAAATCTTCTTTACAGAAAGGGTGGTTAAGCACTGGAATAAGCTCCCAGGGAGGTGGTTGAGTCACTGTCCCTGGATGTGTTTAAGAGCCGTTTGGATGTGGTGCTCCGAGATATGATTTAGCAGAGGATTGTTAAGAGTTAGGGTACTGTAGTTAGGCTGTGGTTGGACTTGATGATCCTTGAGGTCCCTTCCAACCTGAGTAATTCTGTGATTCTATGATTCTATGATTCTTGCAAGTAGGTGATCTCTGAGGTTCCTTCCAACCCAAGCCACTCTCTGATTCTATGGTTGTCAAGAGTTCCTCTTTTTTCAGTCCTGATTCAATCCAGCAAGTCTGCTATGCATGGACCAGAAACTGGGAAGAAACACAGCAGGGACAGCTGATCCAAGTGGCCTAGAGAGATGCTGCCTACAGTACAACAGCATAAAAAAACTGGGATAGAAGGGAGTTCTGACCTTTTCTAAAGCAGCATGCAGATCTTTCTCCTGTTCTGGAGGTATCCTCAACAAAAGCACTTGACAGGCATCTTTCAGTAGTGGGATAACACTGAGAAAAATCAATGTAGCAATAAAAAGAGAGCAGAGGGGATCAGCTATCAGCCATCCAAATTGCTGAATAAATGTGGTAGACACTATAACACCCACACTGCCAAGAGTGTCTGCTAGCACGTGCAGGAACACACCTAAGAACAAAACACACTGAGTGATTAAGAGGAACATTTCTGCTTAAGATGTACATAGATGTTCATTAGCAACACATTCACTTTTATGACATTAGCCTTCCTCAGGCCACCTGCCTAACCTGCTGTAAAAAAATGAAACATTTTGTTTAACTAGTATTTAATTAGAAATCAATGTAGGGAAGAAAAAGCATTTTCACTGTACTTTACAACAATCTAGGCAGACATTTACAGATTAAGCCACATACAAATACAGTCTTATTTTGTTAGTGGAACTAGCATAATACATACTCCCTTGAGAAGGATCAGTGCTTACTGATCTTCAACAGAATAGGAAAAGATCACTGTGAATACACTGGCCTGCTCGTACTGACAGGTACTAATCTATCATATCTATCATTTGTTTTTCTGTAGGCTAACTCTGCTCAAAGTTTTAAGAAGACTGTCTACATACTCTATGAATAACTCTTTATATCGCTTTAATGGCTGGCATCATTCCCAGTGTAAAGTCAGACACAGTATGGAAAAATTAATCTCTAATCATTTGTAAGACTAGTACTTACTAACTGCCAGGATTTAAAAGAATGCTGAACAGTTTTAGAGATGCGCAGACATTACAATATAATGCCTGAAAACAGAAGAGTCAACTTAATTAATGACTGATGTAAAATAACCTATGAAATAGGAGAGTCTTAGCTAAAATGCTTGTGTATGCTCTGACAAGCTTACACAAAAGGTCATTCTATTGACTTTTGTATAAGTGATGCAGTTGGTAAAGAACTGCTTTCTAACTGGTAGAAAAGAAGAGTCTAAGAAGTAGCTGTTCTAAAATTTTATGTATATCTCCCTGCTCAGCTTCCAATTTTAGATTTGGAAAAGAAAATTTCCTCTTTACTATCTTATCTTCTGAATCACAAATAGAAGCATATTGCTTCATATCCCAGATTGCTGGTCTACATTTGTTCTTCTGCTTCTTTATCACTTCCCCCAGGGCTTTTACAACCAGCTGTAACATACCTAGAAGTATGGCCATAGCTTTATAGACAGAGACATTCTACTTGCATTTTGAGATGGAACTTAGAAATGATAACTGCATTTTTTTTCAGTAAGGTTTATAATAACTAAGGTTATTAATGTTAACAAAGACTGTAGATTAATTTTTTGTATTGGTCCTTGGGTATCATCCACATCTCAGAAAGCCATATGAAAAAATAATTCAAGTTATATTATTTAAGTTAAACTCACTTATGAATAAACACTTTGAAATAAATGTATACAGTGTTACTTGATTGCCAGATCATTTCTGGAAAGAGATTTCAAGAACAATACATAGTACTGGGGTTTAATCTGAAAAACATCACTTGCTGTAGACCAGATATGTCATTTATGATTCAACAATCCATACTTGCCTCTCATGTTGGTATTCATGCCTCCTCCTGAAGACACATGGGAATGTCCATGGCTGTGCCCATGGTCATTGTGGGAATGGCCATGTCCATGGCTGTGGCTGTGTCCATGGTAAGAATGGCTGTGCTCATGTGAATGACAGCCTCCACGAGAAGCCCCATGGGAGTGTGCATGGCTAAAGGCACAGATACCAACCAGGTTTACAATCAACCCTCCAACAGAGACTGGCTGTAAGAGGGAGAGAAGTGTTTGATGTCACTACATAATCCAACCCCAAATCCCACTCAACAACTGACACCAAAATGCAACACCCAATACCCACATATCATGAGAAGGTGGGTGGCAACTTAAGTTTCAAGGAGATTATTGTTCTTATTTACTTCTAGAAAGAGAAAGTGCTTTGGCTACAAGCTCTGTGTTGCTATTATTCATTGGCAGGAAAAAAAAAGTATATAAATCTATTTAAGACATATATACACATCTAAAATTGCAGTTAACTGAAGACAACAACTACTGGTTTTTTGGTTGTGATTTTTCTATCTCTACCTATTCTTCTACTCTTCTCTTGAAAAACTTGTGATCTGCAGTAGAGTAATTTTACCTAATACACAAATTAAGCAAATACTGCTCAGGGGCCATCAGGCCTTAAGTTAAGTTAGGCCTTAAATCCAGCAATGCGCATATCTAAGTTTACCTACATAAAAATCTTTATTAACAAAATGGCTAGAAGAGAGCACAAATTCAAGTGTATCAGGGAGAATAACACAAATGAAACTACAAGAATGATAAATGGAGGCTTAGACTCTCAGAATTCTATAATTTAAAAATTTGGTTTGAATGAAATAAATGATAAGAGTTTAGAAGAAAGTAAGGAAAGCCTGAAAACTTAATGAGGGAGCCCCTGGAGAGGGCATGGAAGGTAGGGAGACACAGGCACTGTTATCTTAACTACTCAACAGCTTCATAATTACCTATGCCATAGCAAGACAATCATTATCACATTACAAATCCTGATTAACTTTTAACATTTCTCAGAGAAAAATACAAGATTTTTTGTAGTAATTGACACTGGTATACACAATAGCAGAGCCAAGTTTTGTCTTGTACAGATTACTTTCTTAGTATTTTTTGGTTGTTGTTGAAATACAACCATTTAAAAATATCAGAGTTTTAACATCTTTGAAAAAAATTGAAAACAACTTTAATAATTAAATTATATTCAATCCTGTATATTTTCGTATTTAAAATTACTTGTGGTTTGGATTTTAAAATTGTAATTATCCATTGAAGAGCCAAGACACAGTTCAGATCTCTTAAGCATGCAACTTCAGCCTCTCCTTTCTTTTCTTTTTTAAAGATCAGAATCAACAAACAATTAACTGCAAAACAGCTTTCATATGTAACAATAAAACTTACAGTTAGCATATTTGTGTCTATGTCTGGAGGGTCTACCAGTCTGGCCACCGATTCCATGAAAACAAAGAAAGCAATTACCATCAGAAAGAGGCCATTAATAAAACCGGAGAGAATCTCTACACGTCCGTATCTGAAAGACAATATCAGAACTTTTGAAAGCAATGAATGAGTATCCCGCACAAATTTTAAAGTTATAATATAGTAAATTGTAACACATTTAATACAACTTTGATACATTTTTTTCTTCCTCCCTCTTGTGAAATCATACCTTAATGTCTGGGCTATTTATTTTTTACCACTAGGTGGCTAGCTTGCAACTGTTCACAGATCAAGAGCACAAAATCTTAATAACACAAGTATTTTTTAATATATACTACACATGTAGAGTTTCAGACTCAGCAACTTGTAATTACATTAGCGCACATGAAATCCCCACATGAGCAATGATTTTCAATATACTGTTAGAACATATATGTATATGCTGTACATACATACAGTGAGAGTGTTTCTGTATAATATTTACAGTGAACGTTTCTCACACACTTTTTAGCTGGGTAACAGTGAATGAACACGAATGGAATACGGTAACAGGCATGAACAGAAATGCAATAGAGACGAGACGCAGACACATGGATACAGACAAGACACAGCAAAAGAACCAAAGAAGCATGCACGATTAAAAGCATCCTGAACATATCTTTACAGTGGGACATTTTGAAAATAAGCAAGTAGAATAATTTTCAGATTGTCTTTAATGGAGTTAATATACATACCCATAGGAAAATATGCGGGTTGCTTTCCATCTTGTCATGAGAGCTGCAAAAAGCCCCATCACTAAAGCAGAACAATCAAAAAGCATGTGAAATCCATCAGATATAAGACCAAGGCTATTGGTCCATACTCCATAAAAAAGCTCCACAAAAGTGAAAGCCTGAAATGAAAAGGAGTTTAAAGTTTTTTCTGGAAGATTAAATTGTAATTTAATGTCTTGGCAGTTAGCAGGAAAACCTTTTCATGGTATGTTCCCCAGTTTTCAAAAGATATTATTCAAAGTATTTCCATACCATTTTCTTTCTCCAAGGGAACCAACCCTTCCAAAAGCCACAGATGAATGAGTAAATAAATAAATCCGAATTTTCACTTCGAATTTTAAATTACTAATATGAAGACAAAAATGTATTGTCATTAGATAACTACTTTAATCTTACCTATCATGAACATCAAAATCAATGCTGTTTATTCATGTTTTGCATAGACTATCTCAAAAAAAATGTCAGGATGAACAAAACAGGTCTAACTAATGCAGTTAAGTGGAAAACTCATGGCATTTACTTAGAGAATTATTTCCAAGAGCCAATGTAAACAATTAAAATAAAAATTAAAAAGATTTAATTGAACTAGAAAAAAAATTAGTTTTCATAACTCTGTCTAAATTCAAGGGAACACTTTTTAACTGTATTGGTGGCTAAGCACTGGCACAAGATGCCCAGAGGCTGTACAATCTCCTTCTTGGAGACCTTCAAAATCTGCTTGGACACAGAGCTGGGCACATTGCTCTGAATGTCCCTGTTTGGGAAGCATTTGGACTGGATGGACCCAGCAGTCCCTGTCTACCTCAGCCATTCTGGGATTCTGTGATCCTGGCCCATACATCTACAAACACCTGCTTCACAAGTTATAAATATCTAAAGATGGTAGTTGCTCTTCATGTCAGACTAGCCTAAGGACCTTACGTAAAGAATAAAGTATGAGCATCTGAGTGGCTGAAATAAGTAACCATTTACATATTCTAGAAATCGACCAAATTAACTGCTACCAGTTCTCCTACAGATTCCAAAACAGAAGAATTAAAAAAATCAACAAAAAACCTTCTCTGATTAGCTGACTGTTTCAATATTAGAAGTTAGTGTTCAGAAGGATATACTTATCCTTTATTATTCTTTATGAACTGGTCTACCTGTATAATTCTTCTCTCATCTTTCAAATTTCATAATGCAATTCCTTAAAAGTTTTAATGGATACTTCATTTTTTACCCCCTATTCTCTTGCATAACTGGCAGAGATCTTTGCAAATATTATCAGTCTTGCTTATTGCCCAACCCTTCCCCCTTCAAGAAAGGGAGCTAGAAATAAAAACTATTAAAAACTGTCTACACCAAAATTACATTATTCAATCCCACTAATTATTTTGCCATCCCTGGGTATGAAGGCCTCATTAGTTACATCGTATCTGCTGGTAACAATGACATATCTCAGTCTTGAACAGGACACTACTATTCTTACACACATTTACTTGCTGGTAAACACACAGAATCAGTGCTCCACTGTGATAACAAATCAACGTAACTTGCCACTTACTGGAAGGTTAGCATAAGAATCTTCTATTTTAAGATTCTATCTAATGAAACTACAGTAACAAGGACCCATTAAAAACAAAACAAAACAACCAATCAACCAATCACAGGAATCATTTAAAGAGTAACTCTTCATACTGTATAACTGAGTTGAAAAAAACACAAGCAAACTTACCAGATTCAGGCACAAGAAATAGAAGATCTGCCTAGAATCATACTCCTCAAGGATCTGTTTCAATGACTCTTTAATAAAACGTGGTAATGACTGAGAACTCTGCTGTATTGCATCACCCATGAAGTTATATAGAGGAGTGCCTTCAGGAGAATAGCCAATAAGGGTGCCTTTCTGCCCCTTCCTGGAGGGGGAGGACAAGATATTGGCCGCTGCAAGGAAAATATTGAAGTTTTTATTTTTATAAAATAGCTGTGAAGCTTATAAAGAATTTGTTATATCATAGTCATAGATAACATGAAATTACAAGGCAGCAAACTGATTGTCAACTTCATCTTAAGGCTCACCATTACATTTCATTTCTAAGTAAGATTAGATTAATTACTTCTTCAACAGATACACTGCACTGATTTTTTGTTTTGTTTTTTTTTTTTTGTACAGTAAGAGGGTGCAAAGTTGCATGCTCGTTTTATCCAAAAGAATCCACACAAACTCATTCAAACGCATTTTGCATACTGCTATTTTCTCACTGGCTTCCGAGTAATGTGGATAACAGATTTTTTAAAAGAGAAATATGAATACGTACATAAAATGAAGAAAACAGCACTCACTACCACTCCTCCAGAAAGAACGTGTTCTGTGCTCTCATGGTGTGCTGGTTTGTTCATAGCTCGAAGCTGATCTGTTATTGGATGTGTCCAAAAGTTGCCAAAAAGCAGCGCACTAACAAATATAAGAAAGGATCCATATCGAGCACATTTGGAAGATTCCATCTTGACAGAGCATATGGACTCCACATAGAAATCCAAAATCACAACAAAAAAGATGACTGTTATGAAAGGCATGATGAGAGAAGACCAAGATTCAACTTTGCTCTGCAACAACAACAACAAAAACACATTTCAAAGAGGATTATTCACTATTATACCACTTTCATCCAACCCACTTTCATTAAAAGTCCTTTCAGCAGTCCATCAGTTCTTTTGTATTTCAAATTGATCATATAAAACTGTAAAACCAAAAATCATATAAAACATGCAAGCTGTAGAAAGACAAATGTAGGTAATAAGCATTCCTGTATCTTATTTAAAGCTTTCCTATGCTTAAAGACAACGCTGTGTGAAATACTGTGTTTGCATCATTCTATTATCCCTAATTAGGAGGGCACGATGAACATACCTTTTAAATTACAATATATACTACTGGGTGCGGAGTAGGGAAGAGGGGAAAGCCACGCATTTATAGTAATTATTCCTTGCATAATGTTAGCAAAAGAACCCAGGCTATATCTGAAGCTAGAAATATAAAATAATGTTATCACATAAAAGAGGAAATAAAGTTCAACATCTTTATCAATGACACAGACGATGGCACCAAGTGCACCCTCAGCAAGTTTGCATCCAGCTGAGCGGAGCAAACCATAGACTGGAGGGAAGGAAAGCTATCCAGAGGGACCTGGATAGGCTGGAGAATTGGGCTCATATGAGAACATAATGAGGCCAAGTGCAGAATGCTGCACTTGGGCTAGCGCAATGCCAGATATTTATATAATCTGGGGGAAGATCTCCTTGAGAGCAGCCCTGCAGAGATGGACTTGGGGGTCCTGGTGGATAAGAAACTGGACATGAGCCAGCAGTGCAGCCCAGAAGGCCAGCTGTGTTCTGGGCTGCATTAAAAAAGTGATGGCCAGAAGGGAGAGGAAGGTGATTGTCCCCCTCTACTCAGCTCTTGTGAGGCCACATCTGCAGTACTGCGTCCAGGCCTGGGGCCCCGAGCACAGGAAGGACGTGGAGCTCTTGGAGCAGGTCCAGAAAAGGGCCAGTAAGATGATCAGAGGGCTAGAGCACCTCCTCTCCTATGAGAAAAGGTTGAGGGAACTGGGCTTGTGTAGCTTGGAGAAGAGAAGGCTCTGGGGAAACCTCATTGTGGCCTTCCAATACCTGAAGGGAGCATACAAACAGGAGGGGGAACAGCTGTTTACATGGGTTGATAGTGATAGGACAAAGGGGAATGGTTTTAAACTGAGACGGGAGGTTTAGGTTAGATATTAGGAGGAAGTTTTCCACACAGAAGGTGGTGAGGCACTGGAACAGGTTGCCCAAAGAGGTTGTGGATGCCCCATCCCTGGAGGTATTCAAGGCCAGGCTGGATGTGGCTCTGGGCAGCCTGGTCTGGTGGTTGGTGACCTTGCACATAGCAGGGGGGTTGGAACTTGATAATCACTGTGTTTCTTTTCAACCCAGGCCATGATGATTCTATGAAGTCATCACACAAGTACTTACATTAAGACACAGAGGAACTATTTCATACAGAGTTCTCAAAAAAAAAAAAAAAAAGAAAAAAAGACGACGACTTTGGTGGTTGTAAATCTTTCATTTAAAACATTCTTAAGTTGATTTCATAAGAAAAAGAATTACAAAAAACAATCTATTTTTTCTAACATGTGCTTCCTATCTTACCTCTGTTGTCAGAGAGAGGACAATGACCCATGGGCACAACAGAAGTACAGAAACCAGATGAGATAAAGCTTGAAGACGTTTGGCTCCACCTACATCAACAGAAAGCTTTCGAGAAGCCATGTGAAAACCAACCTTACAACACAACGCCAGTACCAGAAGCAGTACTCCTCCCTGGAAACAAAGAGAGATCCTGTCAGTACTTCTCAGGAGCCTAATTAATACTTTACTCCAAACAAATTCATTTGCTTTCCTTATCAACAGAGAGCAAAGACACTATATTTCATCTAATTCATGGATTTCTAGCCTTTTGACTAGCCTTTGTCACATTAAGTGAAGAGGAATTGTCTTGGGCTACATGCAAAATATATAGGTTGCTACAAAATTAATGCCTCCCATTTATTTCTATGGAAACAACAGACTCAGAGAGAATAACACTATTTGATAGAGCAAATTTTCAACCACAAAACACTGTTTTTCAACATAGTCACCATCATTAGCTATGCGTTTTCACCAGTGATGAAAGCCTGTTTGCTACACTTACAAAAATCTGTACCAGTGGAAGTGACCCACTGTCACTGCTGCCACTGCTGAAATGCACCACCCTCAGCATCACTGTACTTATATCCACTATTTACAGATACTTATCTCCATAAATGTTTAGCAAGCATCAGTGAATGTCAATGGGTGTCATTTTTTCCAAGTGAAGGAATGCAATGACACAGTTTTGTGCATGATGTTATTTTGCCAAACTGCTCCGCTGCTGCCATTTGCCACATGGCAGCAAAATGCAATGGAATACTGATGGGAAAGTTCAACTTTCACTGGCATATCACCAGCACCTCCCTCTGGTGTTGTGGGCCAAAATAATAAAATAGGAGGCATTACTTTCAAAGCAGCCCTTGTAAAATATATCACATAATAAGTAACAAAACTTATTTTAGTCTTTTATCTTTTTTGTTAAAGAGAGAACAACAAAATCATAAAAGTAGTGGAGTATCTGAGTTGTTTTTGTGCAAATAATGCATCATCCTGGTTCAGTGGCAGTGGCTGCAATTCTTAGTGAGGACTCCAAGTGTGCATCACAGATTTTTGATTAAATTTTACTCTTCCTGTACTTCATCTTTGGTAGAGCAGTTCACAAATGTGCATACTGCCAAAAAGCAATGAATGAGGCATGACTGGTTGGGGAAGGTTATTTCTCTCTGCTAAGAGAAGGCTTATAAGAGTCTAGTAAAGAAACAACCAAATTTTTAATCAAATATCCGATTGCAATTCTTACATTCCACATGAAAATTTGCAGGTATTTATGTCAACTGAACATGGGAGTTGCAAATATACCAAAAATTGATATTTTTTCTGCAATCCTGAAATCTATTCAGTTTTTTTTTTTTTTTTAATCAAAATGGAGAGCAAGGACAACAATTTTTTGCTGTGCACAGAACCCTGTTTAGTCAGTGCATCACAATGCATACTGGACTGAGCTGTGTTACTTGTGGGCTGTTGGTTGGACAAGCCTGCTATAATTGTTATTCTAATTAAAGCAATAATGCAGCATATATGATTATGTATTATGTATTCACATCTTCCATTATAAAAATAAAAGCACTGAAAGCATACAGTCTCAAAGGAGTCATGTCACTTTGGCTTTGTTCTAATACTTCCACAACCTTTTCATTCTCTTAAATGCATTGTAACATATTTCTTCACAATATTTCAAGACTCTTCTATTAACAAATTTTAAGATACACCACACACAACATCTCTCTTAGAACACAGTTGATTTTTGCAGTTAACCAGTCTCTCAAACATAAAGCTATTCTGACATTAAATCTTTCTCAGCTGTTCTAGATTTTTTTCATCTATTTTACTGATCAATGCACCAAATTTAGCAACAAGACTAAGCTAATAATACAACTCACTCAGCCTAGTCAAACCTGCAACAGTAAAATTCTGATTTATGGTTCCCACTCATTACAGTGGGACAACAAAATAAGAAGTATCAGAACAAGTGTCTTCAAATTCAAGTGTCTAAAGGAGAATGCTCGGAAAAGATAAAGCAGAAACAAAACAGACTGGAAAAGTGAGTAAAAAGTATTTTTATGCAATGCATTACAAAATCCAAAACAATGATTAAATGGAGTGCTTTATGATAATTTTAATGGGACTTTTCAACGTATGTGTTAAGGAAAGTCCTTACCAGCTATACAAGTATATTATAGGGACTGGCTTGCTCTACATTCTTGTTCACTCCTTGCGTGGGTCAGATGAAACCAATCTTGCCCTTAATGAAGATGCAAAATTTACAGGGCTGATTTAGTTCTGATTTATGACTGCAGTGTTGATCCCTCTTTTTTGAATTTGAATTCTGAGCAGCAGAAATTTTTACCTACAAAACTCAAATACATATTAACGTACTAAAACATGATAAGTTATTTACCTTGTGATCAGCAACACCCAGGAAAGCAATGACTGTATACAGAACATGTGTAAGAGCACTGTCGTGATGTCCCTCGGCTAAATAAAATTAAGGAAGTGTTTCACTTGATTTTTTTTTTAATGTGAAAGATGTATAGGTAGTAAAAGATCACTGAAAACAAAAGTAAGCAAACTGAGCATTACAAGTTCGAAAGATCCTTAAAATTCAGGAAAGATGAAAACATTTTCCACAGAAAATAATTATAAATATTTTAAAGCACAAGAACACAGATACTGTTAAATACTGCATAGCAGTCAGAAAACAGAGTTTACATTAATCTCGTCAACTAGACTTAGAAAAATATACTCAATAGTAATGAAATTTAGTAAAAACACTAAAACAGTGATGTGTCTAGAATATGATCTGTACTTTTTTTTTTAGTTTATAAACATTTAAACTTTAGAAAACTAAGAGCAACTGACAAGCAATCCAGTCAAAGCCTTTGGGGAAACTACTTCTAAAGAACCTGAACAATGAATTTACTTAAAATTTGGTTGACTGATCAGTACTATTTCTGAATACCTCACTGGCATTCTTAATTCCATGTTTTCACCCTTGCTCAAAAAAGTTTACTTTCACGTCGTTACCATCTATATGACCATGTTGTTACTTTCCATCCTTAGACATCTTTTTCCAGCACACTTTACAATGATGAGAAGACCTGCTGGAAGCTTACATTAAAATCATATCCTATCTACTCAGTGGCTTTGGAAGCATGTTAGTAAGCTTCCACATGCAGTTTAAACTTCACCATTTCTGGAACAACTGCAGGCTACTTCACATCATTTTTCAGCTTAGAAATGGTACTGACACTTCTATTGTATTTACAAAGCATAAAAACCACTTTTCTGGTCATACAAGAAAGACTTCCAGCTGGACTGCCAACCATATACTGCACACAGTTGGGCTACAGCCATTATGTATACAATTTCCAAAAAATGAAAGCTAATCTAAAAGATGTGTAACAACCCACAGTAGTCTGATATGTGCAAATGGGAAGGTGGCCATTAGTTACTACTGAATTCAGAACACAGCTACAGATTTTAACAACAAAGCAAGCAATGGCATTAATTTGATGACAAATACCAGTATCTATAAGGAAACTAAAATCTTACGCTACAATATTCTCAAACTAAGACTTCTATCAAGAAGAACATAAATACTTGCAATACAGTTAATTTAACTTAATCTACTCTCTCAATTCCATTAGTAATGAACACTTGCGCTAAGCAAGAAGGATACGATGTTCTGCTATTTTAGCCATGAGGTCATCATTATCAAAAAGCAGTAAGCAGATGACAGCGATGATGAAAAATGCAGCACCTCTCGTCTGGAGAAAAAAGAATAGTAAATATATTTGTACAGTCAATGAATATACAGATGTTATGGTATAGCAGAGAGCTTGGCTACGTAGTTGTTACACCAAAGCAGGAAACAGAAATGATAGGTACACTCACCCGTATTCTGGGCTTGCATGGAAAACTCTGGAAAACTGTTATTTATTCTAGTTTTCAGATTTGCTGTATAACTCAGGATAAATCATGACTGTTACAAGCAAGAAGACTGAATCTTGAAAACTTCAAACTTTCTTTCTTAACAGTCTAGCTCGTCCAGACAGAATGTACACCTACTTAAGTCTGATGATTTAATACTTTGTAGTATCAACGAGTTATAAACAAGATCTACTGGATAAGACTGTAGAATTTTGTCTTATGAGAAGCAAAGGCTACAGCCCTGCACAAAGGCCCTAAGAAAGTAGAGCTCTGCAAGCGCTTATATGAGGTAGGGACAAAAGTAATTATGAATTTCTTTACTGCAAGAGTGATGGTGCATTGGAATAGGCTGCCCAGGAGGGTTGTGGAGTCTCCTTCTCTGGAGATATTCAAGACACATCTGAATGATTACATGTGCAACCTACTGTAGGGAACCTGCTTTAGCAAGGGGTTGGACTTGATTATTCTCTAGAGGTCCATTCCAATCCCTACAGTCCTGCGATTAAAAAAAAAATCCCAGCTGCCTGAGCTTTCACTACCCTGACTTTTAAAACTGCAGTTTTAGTATCCATCATCTTGACAAAACCTTGATATCTACAGCTAAAAACAGTTATTACAATTCATCCTCTGAAGTCAAACACAGCTATATCACATTGCTGTTTTGGGAAACCAAGTGACTTCCTTTCACCACAATTCACTCCATAAAGCTGAAACATTCAGAGGATGAGGTTATCAATCCTTTGTTTCTACCTTCTTAGACATGCACCTTAACAACCAAGTGTAGTCTTAGAACTTTTCTGAAGCACTACATCTACTGCTAGAGAGTCAGTGGTTAGAAAAAGATTTTTTCTTCTAGATGAACAGTTTCATGCTGAATGCCCTAAAAGTGTCAGTTTGAAGGGGACAGGGGGCGGGGCATCAAAGTAGTTACCTGGGCTGTTACACTGCTCTAAGTAAAAATGATTAAGGGACTCCAACAGAAGTTACAAGACAAATTGTGAAATTCTCAGTGTGAGGCAGCACTGAAGCCAGCCGTTCTCTAATACAGCAAAAACTCCATTCTCAGGTATACAACATCATAAATAATCTTCTTCCAGTCATCACTGTTTTCAAATTCAGGTGGCCAAGGCTGGAAGGCATTGAGATCAGCTCACTTCATTTAGGGTTGGGCACAATTAGAGAATACACTGTGAAACTGCATGCAATGGAACTCAGACAAAAGATGTCTTAAATATAGAGCTCCAATTAATGGCCAAAAAGTCAGTACATACAGGCTCATACAGAAACAAAAGCACTCAAAACTTTTTGTCAGAAAAATAAACCATATGAAAAGCTACAGATGTTGAATAGGTCAGTTAGGGATCTAAAAGCTGTGATGCTGATTTCAGTGCCTGAAGGCCAGGACTACTATATACATAAATGTCCTTGACATTTATTGGGGTTGCTTGAACCCCAAATGCCTTTACAAAGAATGCTGCAATGCAAAAATCATTCTCAACATTCTCTTTCACACCCAAAAAAGTTCTGATTGCTATCACGGATCTCAAGCAGTCTCACCCACTGCTCCCCCTTGAGTGCTGTATTTCTTACTTCAGACAGTATACTTCAAATTTCACCACTAACAAAACTGAAAAAAAAACCATGCAGTTATGACAAAAACAGGTCTAGAACTGTGTATGTTCTGAGTAAAGTGATAATTTATAGCATTTAAGTATTTTTTACATCTGGCAAAAAAGTCACCATGTATAAATACCTTTGCTGGTCCTCCACCTGAGCTTGTGAACAAGACGCTAAGGAGCGACAGCACAACGACATCACTATGTTCAAACAGCAACAGTGTTCTATTAAAAAGAAAAGAAAATTAAATAAACACTTTAGTCCACTTAGGAGATGTCTGCTTCATGAGCATGATGTATTTCACCTAAATTTCAGTAGCAAAGGTCAGAGATTCATCTTGCTACTTCAACAGCAAGCTTAAACAACTCAAAAGCTGTATATCTATTTGCCTTCACCAGCAAGTATCTAACTGGTGACAGCTAAACATATCACAAAACAGCTTCCAGAGTCAAGTAACAGATCAAAATTTGTCATTTACTGATTAAATTGTTATTTCCTTCAAGTAGTACAAGAAGAACTTGCTCAGGATGGAAATATTACTCCCATTATAATATCTCCTCCAAAACTAAGTTTCTGGTTTCTGGCTTCCAGAAAAAGAGGTCCTGCTCCGTTGCGTGACATCCTGTTTACTGAAGTGATGATCATTCAATAGCTAATGCAAGCTCAGAACCTCTTTACTTCTGACTTGCACACTCCCTCCTTCAGGTAGCAAAAGCTGACTAACAAGCTGCAGGGCAGAACACAAGAAAGACATAAAGGTGAAATCTACCAACCTTCTCTGCTGCTCTTTGCTCAACAATACAACCTACTAGAGACCATATTACTGATTCTTCTTGGGAAGAGACAGTGTTCAGAAAATCATCATAGTATTTCTTAAAGAAACCCTATTTTTCTTAGGTACGCTTTCTGATGTTTAGACAGTAAAGCTTCAAATTCATAAAATTTAAAACTTCAGGCTTCCCTTTAAGTAAAGATGTTTTTCTAAGTTGTTAATCTTTGTTTTTGTCATTTTTTATTGCTACTTATTCCTACACGCTAACAAACAGTATAAGTGATTTTACTTGGAAGACATGCACTAATGCTACCCAGTTCCAATACAGCAGAGGCACAGAATGAGACTAAAACACTGTCCCGAAACAAATGGGTAAAGGAATTCTAGTCACCCAGCAGAGCAATGCAAACTACTGTCACTAGCTGTCAAGATGTGGATTTCAAACAGTTATATACACTAATGAGTTTACTGGTGAGACGAAGAAAACAATGAAAATCACAGTCAGCATTCCTTCTGTCTATCTCTCACCAGCAGTTTCAGCACTATGAAGAATTTCAATGGCATCTTGTCCAACAATGAATAAAGGAAATTAAAAGATGTATAGAAAATTGTCAGTGGTTTTTCCCAAGTGACACAGACTCAGAGGAAAAAGTATAAAGGTTCATTTAAAAATAAGCCATGGTCTGACAGATATAAGCGAAAAACAAAGGCAAAGATCACAGAAATGAGTTCAAAAAGACAAAATATAATTTACAGTAATGGATATTTACCTCAGTGGTCCACAAAGAGTTAGGCCAAAAAACCATAAGAGTGAAATGATACATCCCACGACAGCATGCTTAAAAATTTTGATCCACTACAAAAGAAAGGTATTTTATTATTATTTTCTCCAAAGTTTCAAAAGAAACAAATCAAGATTAACATTCCTTCAGTACAATAGCTGTAGAAATAGGCAGGAAAACATATGCTCTGCAAATTCTGCAAAATGTGGAGTATAATTATTTTCTTCCTACCTACTTTGTCAGGCAGCTTAGGTTTTCTTGCACATATTATGAACCAGATTTTTTGAAAATTTATTTTCTGACAGAGTACTAGATTCTCTGATACAATCTTCAAAAGAATTCTTTAAAAACCCTTTTACACTGACACTGAAAAAATTCCAGGCTATTTACAAAATAGCATTTTGACAGGTTATCTATTGTGCATGATAAACACATATAGCACCAAATAAAATTTCCAAGATAAGAGATTAAAATCTTAATTCTACAAATATTTACCGATGGATTAAATTCCTGTGAATATAGAACAAGTGGAAAAAAAAGTTATTTCTTACAAATTAGAAAGTTGCAAATTGAGCTCTGCTCTGAATTCTGGGGATACTGGGAACCCAGCGTAGCTCAGAGCAGCTAGGCTGGCTTCCCATTACAACATACATCATGCAAAGAGCACTGATGAGGTAGGGGCACACAACTGGAGCACTTCTGGCTGACAACCTGGAAATTGCTGTTTGGAACTGCTGCAGGTAGCTGTGTAAACTAAGCTATTTTCAAAAACCTAGTCCACAAAGCAGGTGCCTGCTAAAGAGCAGACTTTTCACATACTTTCTGCAGGAGCTGACAAAAGCTAAAACGTGTATTGCGTTTTACAGTGCAGGAGATACTAAGTCAGTTAAACACTTCTAGAAATTGCAATGGCATCTGCCAAGTGGAGTAACCTTTGTTCCTCTTTCTGGGTGATTTCTGTTAACAGCCACGTTGTCAAGAACCTCTACAAAGATGTGAGTTATTACTGCATGTCAACTCACCTGACGCTTGGTTACCACTTTTCCAGAAGAAAATGGTTTTTGAAATAACACCATAAAAAATGCAGACCTGTCAAAAGGAGAAAGTTTTCTCTGTTAATATATTAGCAAGGAGCTGTTTATCCAGATCAGTGTTAAATAATTAGGTGTCTCCTCACATCAAGACTACTTTACAAGTTTCCTTTATATTCTTCACTACAATGCCACTTTTGCACGTTGCATTTTCCCTGATGCATTATTTGTGTCAGATACTAGTAAAAACGTGATGATAAGTGGACTTCGGTTCCAGTCAATTTTACATGTACAAAGTCCTGAGCTAGAAGGGAGCCACAAGAGTCATCGAATCCAACTCCTTATTCCATTCATGATGACCTAAAATTCAAACCCTGCGTCGGATAACACTGTCCATGCTCCAGCCTCTCAGGGCTGTGACCACTGCCCTGTGCAGCCTGTTCTGGTGTCCACCTACCTTATGAAGAGCCTTTTCCAAACCCCCAGCTGCCCTCCCCTGGCGCAGCTCCATGCCGTTCCCTCGGGCCCTGTCGCTGTCACACAGAGCAGAGCTCAGCGCTGCCCTCCGCTCCCTGTCAGGAGCTGCAGCCGCCATCAGGCCTCCCCTCAGCTCCTCTGCTCTGTGCTGAGCACACCCAGGGGCCTCAGCCACTTCTCTAGACCATTCTCTTTGTAGACTTCCTTTGGATGCTCTCTAATAGTTTCATGTCCTTCTTATATCATGGCACCCAAAACTACATGCAGTGCTGGGGGTGAGGCAACACGAGTGCAGTGCAAAGTAGGACAAGCCCTCCCCTTGACCTGTTGTCTGTGCTCTGCTTGAAGATGTCTACCTGTGGTTTACGAAAATCAAAACAACTGATCTCAAAGAAGTTTTTAGTAGAAATTTTACTACAGTATTACTAACAGATCTTCTGTTAGCTAGATACATGCCCAAAGGCTGAATACAAAGCTGTGTCAGATATCAGTATTTCTTCCTCAATTGTGATCAAGAGTAAGTGATGGAGAAAAAAGACAATGGTCTTTGGGAACGCTCTACTGAGAAGCCTAGAAACATAAATAAATTGAAATATAAGGGAAAAATGAGGTTCCAAACGCTCTAGTGCTGCCAAGTTTATTACAGAAATGCTCTTCCATATTGTATCAGCTGAACATAAAGTGGGATCATGCAGAGTGCATACTAACAAAGGTTGAAATTCTGTATATTTGCTATCAGTTTCTACAGTTCTCAGTCAGTTAAGAATATCAGTTTAAACTCGTAAGAATTACAAGAATACAGGTTTTAACAACAAGTACTAGTCTTCCACACTCTAAGGGAGTTCAGACACATCTGAGTTTCCTGTACTCAGTACTGTCATAGTACCATCAATTCCAAAGTAGGAAACATTCTGCAATTTCTGAAATGACTTTGAGCACAGAAGAGAAAGAGCAACACTGCTACAATCACAGCATTTCCTGGTTTCACTGCAGTGTCTTTTCCTTCGTGACCGATCCACAACAATACGGTGGAGGCCATCATCTCCACACCAACACACAACTCTGCGGCCAACGCGCGCAGTGCTGCAACAGACAAGGCTTCACCCGCGGCGCACTCACCCCAGCTTCACTATGAAAATAAACTGCACGAGATGGACCGCTTTCAGAAGATCGTAGGATTCAAAGAGGCCCACCGCTTTCAGAAACTTGGCGAAGCACAGCAGCACAACGTACCGAGTTAACCTGTAAAAGCAGAGCAAATCGGCATTCGGGGCGACCGGGCACCGCTTTCCTCACCCACTCGCTGCCCCTCACGGCCCCGCCGAGAGGAGGCCCCGCTTCCCACCGCCCAGCGAAGCAGGGATGGAGGCAGCCGGCGCACCGCGGCCCCCTCACCCGGCGCAGCGCCCGCCCCAATCGTTACCGAGCGCTGGGCACGTCCACGGGCCCCAGCACGCCGCCGCCGGCCAGGGCCTGGCTGCTGTACTTTTCCTCCATGCCGCGGCGAAGGAAGGGACGCGCGGGAAGAGGCCCGCGGCCGGACGCGCGCTCAGGGGGGGCCGCCGCCGCGCCACGGAGCCGTCATCCTCAGTGGGCGCCAAGGCCGGCCCAGGCCAGGCCGCGCACCGACGCGCACGCCCAGGGCGCAGGCGTCGCGGCGGAACGCGCGGCCACGTCCGCAGCCGTGGGAACGGCTCACCGCCGCGCGGCGGGGGGCGCGCGTGGGACGGCGTAAAGGACCGTTCCCCCCCGCTCCCGGCCCGGACAATGGCACCGCCCGGCAGCGCGTCACCGCCGCTCGCCGCGAGGTGGCGCTCTGCCTCCCGCCCCGGGCGCCGTGCCGCGGCTCGGGCTGCGCGCTCAGCCGGGCGGGCGGGGCTGCGAGGTGTTCGGCGGGGCTGCGAGGCGTTCGGCCGGCCTGCCGAAGGCGGGAGGCCATGCCAAGTGAACGCGCTTTTTAGGTGTGGAAGCGCAGGAGTGAAGAGCTTGTGGAAGGGCTGATCCAAGTGCGGATGCCTGAACCAAAATTGCTAGATAAAGAGTTGTCTTTTCTCTTGTGCACAAGATTGTTCATTTTAAGTAGACCTCATTTTTCCAGATATCTTTTTCTCATTTAAGTCACTCATTGTTTCAGATATCACCGTATCCCTCGCCAAGATGATCGGGCAGTGCTGGCAGGATGGGGATCGCAGCACGCAACACGGGGCCTTCCTGCGCCAGCAACACCCAGGGGGGTGGGGAGCTGGCGGTTCTGTGAGAAGAACTGGGAAGACTCCAGTGAGGCCAGGAGCAGTGGCCGCCCTTCTCTGCATGTACAGAAGGCAGCCCCAGGGACTGGGGTGACCAGCACATAGTGGGTCTGATAGAGCCAGGCAGCTTTTACCTGCTTCTGCTCATTTGAGCTTTAACAAGACTACACATTAAAAGGGACTTTACACCTCTTGGAAGGATGTAGAAGAGATCAGGAGTTTCAGTAGTGTTCTCTGTCCTTCTGTTTGGAGGCTGGTACCTGGGAAGAAAGAGAACAGACAGGTGAATGGCTGTGTGGATAATGCTAACGTGGGGCTGTGGCTTCCATGATCTTAGGCCTTTGAGGCGCTCAGCGTATTGACTTCAAATGGGATACAACTGACTGGGTGGGGCAAGAATGTTCTGGGAAACAAGCTGACTGGGCTGATCAGCGGAGCTTAAAACTAGATTGGAAGGGGAAAGGAGGAGGGTTTCAAAATGACAAAGGAAGACTGGGGAACTCTGTCACTTGGGAAACAGTGAGCAGGACTTCAGATTTGTCCCAGAGGAACTCAAAAGGGCTTCCTGAGGAAGCTAATACTGCTGATTGGATGAAGTGCCTCTACCAATGTCAGCAGCATGGGAAATAATCAGGAGTTGGAAGCAGTGGCACAATTAAAAAACTGACCTAACTGCTGTCAAGGAAACATGGAATGAATTGCACAACTGGAGTGCAGTGATCAAGAGCTACAAGCTTTTTGGAAGAAATAGGGATGGAGGGGCAGGGGAGCTGCTCTCTGCATTAAGAAGTGGATAGATTGTGAAGAGCTGCCTTTGAAAAACAGCCACAATCAGATGGAGAGCTTGTGGGCAGCAGCAGAAACTGGTCCATTGAAGGACATCTGCTGAGTGGAGTCTACTACGGGCTGCCTGATCAAGGGGAGCCTGTGCGTGGGGCCTTCTTGATACAGAAGGCTCTCATCCTGATGGGGGATTTCAACCACCCAGGTATCTGCTGGGGAAACAACATGATGGGCTGCAAGCATTCCAGGAGACTCCTTAAGTGCATGGATAAAAATCAGGGATTGGTTCAACAAAGGACTCTGATGCTAAGGGGGCTACTACAGGCTGTGTGATTAGGGGTAGCCTGTGGATGAGGCCTTCTTGCTTCAGCTACAGAAAGCATTGTATTCTCAGGCTTTCATCTTAATGGGGGATTTCAGCCATCCAGATATCTACTAGGAAAGAAGAACAGTGCATTGCAGACAATCCAGTAGACTCTTTTAGTGTGTTGATAATAACTTCCTGGTCCAGGTATTAAACAAATTGACTTGAGGAGAAGTATTACTGGATCTGGTGCTCACCAATGCTGGAGAGATCCTGAATAGGTTAAGATTGAAGGCAGTCTGGGCTATACTGACCATGCCTTGTTTGAATTTGTGGTCTTGAGGAATATGGACCTGGAGAAAAGGAAAGTCAGGGCCCTGAACTTCAGGAGGGTGAACTTCTATCTGTTTAAGGAATTATTAGATGAGATTCCTTGGAAGGCTGTCCTTAGGGGAAAAGCATTGGAGTAGAGCTGGCAGCTCTTTTAAGGACACCTTTTTGACAGCACAAGAGCTCCATATAAGAAAACGAGCAGAGAAAGCAGGAGACTGGTCTGATTAAGCAAGGACCTACTGCAAAAACTAAGGGAAAACAGGGACTCTCTCTTGAAATGTCTTTCTTGAACTGGGGTGCCAAAATCTGGACACAGTACTCCAGATGTGGCCTCACCAGGGCAGAGTAGAGGGGGAGGATCACCTCCCTTGACCTGCTCACCACACTCTTTTTAAAGCACCCCAGGATACCATTAACCTTCTGAGCCACAAGGGCACATTGCTGGACCATGATCAACCTGCTGTTTACCAGTACACTCACGTCCTTCTCTGCAGAGTTTGTTTCCATCAAATCAGCCCCTAATCTGTACTAGTGCGTGCAGTTATTCCTCCCCATGTGTGGGACTCTACATTTGCCCGTGTTGAACCTCATAAGATTCCTTTCTACCTAATTTTCCATCCTGTCCATTTCTCACTGAATAGCAGCACAGCCTTCTGGTGTGTCAGCCACTCCTAGCTTTGTATCACCAGCAAGCTTGCTGAGGGTGCACTTTATCCCTTCATCTATGTCCCTTATGAAGATGTTAAACAAGACCAGATGCAGTACTGAATATGTTAGCTACAGGCCTCCATCCTGTCACCGACCACAGCTCTCTGAGATGTACCAGTAAGCCAGTTCTCAATCCACCTCACTGTCGATTCATCTATCCCACACTTCCTAAGCTTACCTACAAGGATGCAGTGGGAGTCAAAGCCTTGATGGTGTCAAAGCTGACAACATACACTGTTGTCTGCTCATCTATCCAGCTGGTCATGGCACCACATTGATAAAGCATAATTTCTCCTTGGAGAATCCATGTTCACTACTCCTGATGACTTTCTTTTCTTTCATTTAGAAAGGCTTGGATTCCATGCTTGAAGGTGATGTCCAGAGAAAGTTTTCCAACGTACAAGATTCTATGATTCTATTTCTTCATGCTTGCACTATGTTGCCATCTAGGATTTTCTGCTAATTGCCAAAAAGTTTGGAAGATTCCATAGCACTGTGTTTTCGAATTTGTCCTCAGTGAACTGTCTGATACGCAGTGAATTTCATGCAACATCCAGTGCAACATTAGGAACTCTTCTCTAGGACTGCTTCATGGATAGATAATGTGAAACAACAACCTGTATGGTACACGAAGTGCCAGAGTTTGTAGAGGTGCTACAGAAGAGAACAGAGGACTACAATGTTGTGTTGACACTAATGAGAAAACAGAGGCAAAAGATTGGACATGTTCATATTACATACAGACTGGAAGGAGAGGTCCTTGAGAGCAGCCCTGTGGAGAAGGACCTGGGGGTCTTGGTAGACAAAAAACTTAACATGAGCCAGCAGTGTGCCCTTGCAGCTCGGAAGGCAAATGGGATCCTGGGCTCCATCAAAAGAGGGGTGGTCAGCAGGGACAGAGAGGTGATTGTTCCCCTCTACTCTGCTCTTGTGAGGCCCCATCTGGAGTACTGCGTCCAGGTCTGGAGCCCCCAGTACAAGAAAGACAGGGAGCTGTTGGAGAGGGTCCAGAGGAGGGCCACAAAGATGATCAGGGGACTGGAGCACCTCCCCTATGAGGACAGGCTGAGGGAGCTGAGCTTGTTCAGCCTGGAGAAAAGAAGGCTGCGGGGTGACCTCATTGCAGCCTTTCAGTACCTAAAGGGAGCCTACAAAGAGGAGGGGAATCAACTCTTTGAAAGGGTGAGTGACAGCAGGACAAGGGAAAATGATTTTAAGCTGAGGGAAGGGAGATATAGGTTGGACGTCAGGGGGAAATTCTTTACAGAGAGAGTGGTGAGGTACTGGAACAGGCTGCCCAGGGAGGTTGTGGATGCCCCATCCCTGGAGGTGTTCAAAGCCAGATTGGATGGGGCCCTGGGCAGTCTGGTCTAGCATTAGGTGGAATGGTTGGTGGCCCTGCATGTGGTTGGATGGTTGGAGATTCATGATCCTTGAGGTCCCTTCCAACCCTGGCAATTCTGTGATTCTGTGATATTGTGAGCTGACAGCTTTTTTTCCTGTCATATAGCGAACTCCCTTATTTTGGGACATCCTGACGTATGATTTTGATCCCTAGGTCCACTATGAGGCAGGGAATACAAATTATAGAAGTCATCTAAGATATGAAAGGAAGTGAATTAGGGATGGAATGGTACAATGTGGGGGATCAGATATCTCAGAAAGAAGAGACTTGCCTGTTTTAAGTCTGCTGCTGCTAGCATCACATGTTGAATGAGACTCAGCAATAGCCAGTTGCATCTTAGATTTCATCCAAGTAACAATGTAGAGTAGCTTTTGAATGAGGAGAGATGAAGGGATGAGGACATATAGGGATATGTCTGCTGGAAAATGAAAACTTGATTTGAAATTCACTTCTCAAAAATTGGATGTTATTTTAAATTAGAATTATTTTTTATTTGCATGTTTGTAAATTGTTCACAGTTCAAGTGGGGTCCTCTGCCTAGGAGATGTAAACCTATTAAAAGAAGTGCAGGCTCTGCTATTTCAGCTGCCTTTTGCGGATCCCTTAACAGTTTAATTGTCCTTCAGTCCAAAAGCCCATTTCCCAGCCTAACGGTCCCTGATGGCCGTGAGTCAAACCAGAAGACGTTGATGACACTTGCAGGCAAGAAAAAAAGTTTAGGTACATGCTATGTGCACTCTGCCCGGTAGGGGGAGATGTTGCCAAACGGCAGGAATATTCAAACTGAAGAAAACTTCGGGTTGCATAGTCGAAAACGATGAATGGTCCAAGGATCACCAAAGAGGCGGCCCGCTGTGGTTATGTGGTTATCTGTGCATCAGTGGTTATGGGGCAAGAGCCAGCCTGTTGGGTTAGGGCCACGCAGGTGCTGAGGGAATGGACTGGAGGGGCATGGGGGGTGATTTCTGTGGTCACAACTGGAAGAAAGCCCCACACAATCATCCAACACAAAATCAGAGAGGTGAGTTAAATTATAGTATTGTGAAGGCTGTGAGGTGCTGGATTGACTGTTCCATACTTTTTAAGTTTGGGAAGACGTGACATGCTGAAGCAGGTTGCTTCCTATCAGCGTCATGTTTGTGACTTCTGCCTCGTGAGTGCTCAAGGGCCAGTAGATTAAAAAGAAAATCCCCTCCTGGGGGAAGCAGAAGTGCTTTATTTTACGTTCAATGGAGAGCTGCAGAGATAGCTCTAGTCTGGGCTTCTGATCTGTAAAGAAAGTTGATGTGATTTCCCTCTGGATGAAACACAGTGATTGGTGTGGGTGCCGATGCCCAGGCCACTGAACACAGAGGTAGATATTTGGAACAAGCTGTAGACTCCAGCCTGCTGGAAGCAAAGTTGAGACTGTCTATACAAGGAAGCTCTGGCAAAGCTGTGCTTCACATGGGCATTTCTTCCCAGTTGTACTTTCCTTAAGAGTTTTGTTTAGAAAATATCTTAGTAGCTTTGTATTTATTGAGTAATGGCAATAGAGATATCTGTACCATGAAATGCTTGCTGGGATAAACTAAATAATTGGAATGACAAAAAACGTCTTTTCTTTCTGATTCAGCATGAGAAGACAATGACTTTGCTAAGACTTCTGCATTTCAACCTCGTGATTCCAGCTCAAGATGTGCTCTTTCATTTTTCAGATAGCAAAGAACAACTGAGCAGAAAGCAGCATTTCTGGGAAGAGGCATCAGGTACCCATGGGTTTCAGTTCAATCATGATACTAAACTGATCCATGGTGACTCGCAGAAAATTTCAGAATTGGCATTTGAGGAAGGGAGGAAAGAAGGGAGCTGTCTCTGTAATAATGTAGTGACTTCAATTGCCGTGAGTCTCCTCTTCTTGCACTTCTGTGGTATATCACCGTATATCCGTGCATCAGTGTCAGTATACAGTAGGAAAGTGACACTGATAAAAGAGAAAGCAAGGCCTCTATGTTGTAGTAATTCAGAAAAAAAAAAAAGAAATGACTTAGCATGAAAGCCTTATGGTGACTTAAAAAAGGCATTTTCCTGCTATAACGTGCTGGTATCAGCCATGTACCAGGCATGAGAAGGGAAAAAATGCTGATGAAAAATCAGAAAATTGCTTAAAAACAGGATCATTTAGAGGCTATTCTGATTTCCTGTAATGTTGTGTTTTGGCTGGAAAATATGTAGCTGAGGTCAATGTAGCAAAAAATAAAATCAGCAAAAACATACACGGGGTTGCTGTGCTGGAATGAGAGTTGCATTCCTCACCGAGTTGGTCCCAGAGAATGGTGCCTGTTTAAATTTACATAAAACAAATCCTAAAGCATCTGTCATGCCATATTCTAACATGTGTGCTGTTTCCTATCAGTTTAATTTTACATTATCAGAAAGCCTTTGTTTAGATATAAGCAACTTTTGTTACTCAGATGCGCCAGCATGGGGCTTTGCTTTTCTTTCCGCACTGCGGCAGTGCTGGTTGTGGCCTGGGCACTGCCATGCTGACCCGGCTGGCTCTGGAGTGCTCTGGCTCAAATCCCACTGTTCCAGAGGGCATCAGCCCCTGCCTCTGAGCACCCTACTTATGCATGGATTCCCTTGCTAAGAGCTAGCCTGTGGTACTGCTTTGATTTTGCCAGGAAAGCCAAGAAAAGGAAGAAGTCAGTCCTACTTCCTCTGTGAGCCTTCATGAAGGAGCTGCATTGGGAAGACGAGAGGAGGCCATAAACCGAGTGTGGTGTCCGTAGGTGGAGATGGCACTGTTTACTGCAGGTTCCCTTGCTCTCTACTGATGATCTAGTAGTGCCAGTCTCAGTGTCCACTCTGGTTTCTGCCTGGTATTTCAGCTTATGTGGCTGTCATTTGATTGTGCTAGTAGGAAAACACTTGGAGCTGTTATTACTCCTCAGAACTGGAGGTCCATGGAAGGGGCCAGCTCTACTTTGTTGTCTGTCGGCAGGGCTGGTGGGGCTCAGCAGCTGTTTCTCATGTTCACGGCCAAGGAGATTTCCCGAATGGACATATCCTGCTGGCTTGGCCTTGTCATCTTACTAATGAATGCAAGAACTAGTTCAGGGTTTGGCCCTTTGGTGGCAGCAATGCATGCGGAAGCTGAGTATCTCCCAACGTCATGTGTGTGGTTTGCTAAAAGGTTTTGCAGAGGGAATACTAACATAGAGTCCGGCAGAGCAATGTGGTTTTGTAGGGATATGAGTGGTGATGAAACCAGTGGTTTAACCACAAGTCATTAGGACTTTGCTTAATAATAAAATTGAAGTATTTGAAATTGTCTCGGAGAATTTTATGCAACTTTCTAATCAAAATTAATCAGGTCCTGTGAATAGAACACCTGAACCATTGAAAATGATTCACTGCTTTCTTTCCTAAGGATGTAAATCAGGAATGTCCAACCTGTGGCCTGCAGTTTTCAGTTGATCACACTGGTAGTGCAGCCCGCCCAATGCCACTCTCTGTAAAGGCTGCTGAGCAGCCCCAGGCGTGCCCCTATTGCTAATGAACAACCAAACCAACAGTGCACTATTAACAGTACCAGCTGAAACCAGGGCATGGGGAAGTCAGTGCTGTGCAGTGCTGATTCAAACTATGGCAACTAATGTGTCAAAATGCATGCAATTGACTAAATACAATGCTCTGAACAGCAAAGAATACTAAGCCATGCTCTCCTTTCTGATAAAGAAATTTGAAAATGGGTTTCAAGATTGCAAAGAAAAAAAAATCACCAATTTGTGTTTGTGACACCATTTTCAGTTGTTATATATACATTACCTGCAAATTTTCAGATGGAATGTATAGAGTTGCAGTCAGATATTCAACTCAAAAATCTGATCATGTTTTTTTACCAGACTTTCCATAATCCCTGTCTTACCAGAGAAAAATATTTTTCGCTTGACAGTCACACCTTGTTCATGTCATCATTTCTTGGCTGTATGCACATATGTGGGCTGTTTTCAAGGATGAAGCATAGGAAGAGTAAAACTCCATCAAAAATCTCTGATGAACACCTTGAAATCTCTCTAAGATTTGCAACCGCTGCTATTGAAGCAGCGATACATTTGTTTCTCAAAAACAAGTCAAATATCCTGCTACTTTTATGTATTTGTTTCTTTTTAAAAAAAATTAAGAAAAATATTTAAAATTAAAATCTTTTGTTGCTTATATACTAAAAGCATTGTATATTTTACAGGAGCTACTCTGAAAGCAATGCTTCCTGTTTATTTCCATAGGAGCCACAAACAGATATGAAGAGCATGATTCCCAAGATAATTCCTCTTCACCTGATGTGTCCCAGGCAAGCCAAAGGTTGGACACCCAGAACGTAAGTTAATACATGTTCTGTTTTACTGACAAAGTGAATCCTGGCTTAAGGAACTCATGAAGCATGGCTAGTGCGAGTAGAGACAAATGTGTGATGCTAACTTTCCATTCTAAAACAGCAATCTCAGTTAGCTCTTTCTTTATATTATCTTCTCTTCCTCTGACAGCTCTGAGTAACAAGGATCATAGGCTGCTGAGAAGCTGAGCCACACAGACCTCTTTCAACAGCATTTTATTTCAGATTTGCCTCTTTCCCAGAGTGACTGAAGGCAACAACTTCAGAGTCACCATTGCATAAAGATTTGCATTTGAGCCTTGTTCAGGCAGACCAGGCCTCTCTGCATCTGGCCTGGTGCTGGTATGTGCTGTTTATGGCCTATGTTCACTTCAGACCTGTGTTGAGGCACTCCAGCTGATGACTGTGGTGAGCTGCAGATCTGTGGACTTGCAGTGGTCAGTGGGCAAGCCCAGCCTTGGGAACAGGCCTAGCATTGAGCTTGGCTCATATAAGCATATTCAGAAAGCTGTTTCAGAGATAAATGGATGCTGTAAGAAAGTGAGAGAAAGCAGAGTTCAGAATACACTTTATGGGTGATATTCCTTTTCATGTTTTATTTCCAGTTATTTTAAAATTACACAATTTATCTTCTCTGCTGCAGACCTCTGGGCAATAGCCATGCTGCTTCATCAGGATGCAGACTAGAGGATTTCTGACCATTGTTCAGCTTTTGCGTGTGTTTCTGTACTGCTTGAATAGGCAGGTGTTTTCTTTTATGTTGTTCTGCAACATATCGGGCCTTTTTTTCACGTACTATTACTTGTTAACATCCATGCAGGTATTCCTCAGGTCCTAGTTTGACAAGAAGTATAATGGGGTCTGGTCTCTGGAGAGTCAGAACTTATGTTGAGGATACACCTTTGCCCATATTAAAAGGGTTGAAAAAAAGATGTTTTAAAATTTAAAGAATATTTTTATAAAAGTGGTTAGGTAAGGAGGGGAGGAAAGGGAAATAAAAAGTCCATATGAACAGAGGAACATTTTTGCCAAACTAATAACTGGTATGTAGGTTGTCTAGAATGATTTCCCAACCACAGAAACATTAGTTAAGCCAAATTAAACTTTCCTGCTATTGAGGTATTTATAATGGTTTTAATCAACATGAATTCTCTGTGGTCCAAAAGTTTGACCAAACTTATGTGTAAGACTTTTCTATAATAGTATGTCAGTCTGGATTGCTCTTCTCCATCTGGCTGTGTTTTTTCACAAAACTCAAGGAACTGAATATTGCTAAGACCTCTACTATTTTGTCAGTAGCTAAGGCTGTCCAGTGAAACACGTGAAAACATGTTTGGAGGGAATTAACACAAAACTAATTCAGTCATCTGTAGGCACTGCTTAGGAAAATACGCTTATAGAAAAGTGCACATTCAGTGGCAGTGAAACTAGCTGGTAAATTAAACACTGAACAAACCCGGGCATGGGATTGAAGAGTCTGCACTGTGAAATGGCTAGATTAGCTCCTGGTACATGTAGCCCTGGGCATTTTTCATTCTCCAGGAAACTTATCAGTACAGTCTGGGAATTACCACAGGTCAGGGGTGTTTCTGCTTGTCAGTGATAGTGCACGAATCCATTGAGGAGGGAAGGAGACCATGCTGTGGGTCCTGCTGTTCCATCTGGTTGTATTGCCAGAGGGTGGTGCTGATTGTGTTCAGTATACCATGGTGTCTGTAAGGCTGTCTTTGGGTACAGGTTTGGTTCTGGCCCCAAGAAACCAAGTGCTCAAAGCTTATTTACCTGTGAGATTTCATGAGAGACAGGGTAGAATGGAGAGTTGTTGATTATCTCAAGGAGGTGGATGGAGCTGTTGAGTGAAGTATCTTGTATTGCTGCCATGGAAGGAGGGAAGTCTTTGTTAAAGAAGCAGTAGAAATAGAAACCAAAGAAGAAACTCACTGGAGGGTGGCATGGCAAGGAACAGTTGAATTGAGACAGAGGTTCTCTCATGAAATACTTATTTATTTTTCATTCATAATCAGTCATGCGTGCAAATCTAAGTTCATCCTTTTTTACTCCCCTGCTTGCTCTATGATAGTGTTTTCATGGCTGGGCTACTGACTACCAGGCTCTTCAGCACAGAGAATGGCCGGGATCAGGGTTTGTATAGCATTCCAACTCGGCATGTTCTTCTTTCTCCCATTTCAAATCCTTTTGCCTTTTGCTACCCATACTTGTTCATTTCTGGTAGAGCATAGCCTCCCTTCACCATGGTTACAGTGTGGCATTACTAGCCGCATTGCTTCTCTCTGAAATGTACCACGAGTCTGTGATGCAGAGGCTAGAAATTTGCCCTTTCTCACCTGAGAGGTGCAAACCATATTATAGCAGACCCACCTTGCTTTTTCAGCCTGAAGCTCTGCAGCTGAATTTCACACAATCTCATCTAAGTTTCTGCTTTTTGCAGGCTGTAAAAAAATAGCAAGAAAGGACATGGTCAGCAAGACAATTCCCCAGATAACTGCAGAAACATGTTTAATCTTATGTTGCTGTGAGCCCATTTGTTTCTTGATGCCTGTAGACAGAACATTTATCATAAATACTCTGAATTATCTCAACATGCCATGATGTCAGTCTGGCTGAGAGTCTCCCTTTGAAGTGGCCCTCCTTTCAGTAGGTGGATTGAGCAAAGAAAAGGAGAAAGGATTTAGTGAAGGTTACTGGAACAGCTGAGATCACTGAGCTCACCCAGTGCGGATGCTCTAGCATAAAAGATTGCTTTGTGTGCACTCAGACACCAGCAGCTGATAGGGTAGCCCTGTAGGTACATGGGTGATGAAGGGCAAGATTTGGCACTGGCACCTGCAAGTGCAAATCCCTGAAAGTTACTTGCAGTGCCAGGTCTGGATTTGGTAGTGAGTGTAAAGACAAATGGGACATGCAAGATGATTACCGGAATTTGGCAGAAAGCACTGAGCTATGTTGTTTGTCCATGCCCAAGGTGATCAAGCTGTTCTCTATCACCTAATAAACAATTGGAATTACGGGCTGAGGGCGATGTCTCAAACTTGTAATGAAGCCTGTTAGCGAGGCTTATTTTTCTCATGCACTTTAAAAATTGCCGTGATACATTTTTTCCCCCAAAAGAGTGGGCTGTAGTTACCATGTGGAGTGTGTCTATGTCTCTATCTTTGCATTTCTCACCTGAACCTTTGGGCTACTTTGACTCAAAGATGTAGAAACATCAATTTCAAATGATTTTCATGAGACTGACAACCTGGTTAAAGAGAGGAAGATGATGAGGGACTCACTTGAAAGAGAGGCAGATGCATGTATTTATCCTCCATAGAAAAATGACTTAGGAGAGTGATTTTTGGATGTCTCTCATAAAATAAAACTTGGAGGCTATGCCTGATCAGAAAGCCAGCCTTGAGAGACAAAGCAGTGGGAAGCCATACATCAGTAATGCAGAGTTTCTTTGAACTTTTTCTCTGTCCTTTTTTAAGGAGTGTAGGCTCTGAGCCACTACTTTGAGACACTTTCATCCCTAGACAGGCTGTGCCACCGTGATCTTGGTGACTACTGAAATTTTATGAAACCAGGAATGAGTCAACAGTGTCCTACTGACTTGTTTCCTGCAATAAAATGTAGCTCACTGAAGGGCATTGTCCCATTTCTCTGAATGTTTTGACACTGTTAGCTATTAGCAGGTTTTATTGGCGGCTGTCGGGGTTTCATTGGTTCATGAAGACCAAGCCTTCAAGGCATGTGACAGGGGATATGAACCAGAAAAACAAGCAACCCCATACTGTTACAAGTCACGTTTCTTTACTGTAAACATGTAGAAATTCTTTGCTGAAAACACACTATGGGAAAAGTAAACTGATAAGCCTAGATCAATGAATGATCGAGCAAATGCAGATCATTTGGTAATCAAAAAGTAATATTCAAACTGAAGATAGTCATTAGATTTCTTGGCTACCTTGCAGTGATTGGGAATATTTTAATTGTCACTGCAATTACTGTTTATGTTTTCTATAAGGCTTGCAAAGTTCTAGCTAGCCATTAAGATCTCCTTTTTTTTATCTCATTATATTTGTTTTTGGCATTACCAACAGAAGAACTCAAGTGTTATGAGAAAGATTGACATTACTGTATTTCTAGTCAGACTGTAATGAGGAACTTTCAGAATGTTTTCTGAAAGAAAAGGCATGTAATGTTGTCATTTTTCTAAAACAGTTAATTTTGAAAAATTTTAAAACTATGCCTCCATCTACTGGTTGCTCTGCAAATAAAAATGCAACTGGAATATTGAGTTACCTGTTTTGTTGAACACTACATTGTATGTGTAACTATTTTAAAAAGTCTGAATTCTGAGACCGAGCTTCCCTTTACATTGTAGTCTCTTCATCATTTTGACACTGCCAGTGGCTATGAACGTAGGTTGCTGAAAATAATGCCTCCTATTTATTTTCCTTGAAAACTGATACAAAGAGCACAATAGCACTGTGACAGAGCAAATTCTCAGCTACAAAACACTGTTTGTCAACAGTCACCACCATTAGCTATGGGTTTTCACCAGCAAGGAGCAAAAGTTTGCATGATACACTGCCACAAATCTGTACTATTGGAGGTGACCTTCTGTGGCTGTCACCAGTGTTGAAATGCACTACTCACTACCTCACTATGTTGACATGCACTGTTTGGTCTCTATAAATGTTTCAGCAAACATCAATGAATGTTGACGGGTGCCATTTTTTCTGCATGGAGAAATTCAGTGCCAGACCTTTGCTCCATATGCAGTTCCATGTCAAGTGCCATTTTGTCAGTGTGCCCTTCTGCTGCCATCTGTCATACAGCAACAGCATGTAACAGGATTTTGGTGGGAAGGTTCTGCCATACCATCAGCATAATAAAATAGGAGGCATTACTTTTGGAGCAGCCCTTCTATTTAAATAGTCGGAGACTATAAGATGAACAGTGGAGGTAAAAACTATAATAAAGTGGTTTGATTTATTTCTGGGTCTATCAGACACTTGTGCTGATAGTATTTTTATTTCCTTAGTTTTCATTTTAAAATAAACAGTAACACTCTGACGGGAGATCTCCTAATTTCCTGTTAATAGACTTTAAATTGAAAATCATTTTTCAGTGGCAATGCTGTCCATTTAAAATATGGATGGCAATTTTGTTCCATTTTTAAGCTCTCCTCTTTTGGCTGGAGATCCTTGAGTCATAAGACATTTATAGCTTCTTTAACAATACATAACAACAACAGAATTGGCGCTTCTACATACATCTATGAAGATGTTGAAAGTGCATTATGGCTATAAGAGAAAAGGTAAAATCAGTGAGTTATGGGGGAATCTGGTTTTTACTCAGTTCTTCTCCAGCCCTGAAACCTGCAGGTATCTCTTCTGCATGTTGGTGATGGACTCGTGTCAGTCCACAATTAGACAGATTTTGGGACCACGTAAAGTGAAAACCCTTCTAGTTTAGGTGTCTGTACATTCCCACTTTGGTATTAGAGATACAAATTTGTACATACGTATTGACAACCATATCTGCATCCCCATCCGTACACATATACATATATGAGTTGTATTCTCAGTAAAAAGTAGAAATTTATTCCTACTGATGGAACTTCGGAGTTATCTGTTAGACAGAGATTTGGGGATGCAGATGGTGGGCAGTGGTGGAGGGCAGAAGGAGCATCACAGGGCTATGCCATGCCACAGGCAAAAGAAACTTTGAGTGTGAGGTCTTGGCCCTGATGAGGTAAATGGAAAATCTCATGCTGTCTCCAGAGCCAGTATTCCACCCATTTGAGCAAGATATTAAAACTAGAAAGGAGAAACCCTGGTAATCAGTGATCATGGAAAGGAAAACAGGAAAAGTGCATGACATCTTAATGAGGCTGTAGTTTTGCAACACATTTTATTGTCCTGGGGACTGATGTAGTGTAAGAGTGATCCCTCAACTCCAAATTTATCTGCTTTGTTGACTTTGTATCTTGGCTGTAATTTTATCTATTTATTTATTTATTTTTAATAGTGATAACATAAGGAGCCTCTACATCTTGAAACATACAGAAAGTAAGCTTTTCTGTATTCACTTTGCAAGTCAGGCTCCTGTGTTTAAATTTGGTGTTTCAGTGTGCAGTTGGAGGCTTACTGTAGCTTTATAAATGCCATTATTGGGAATATGAATGGGAGAATTCTGTCCTTGAGGCTCATTAATAAGAAGCCATTAATAACAGATCATCACTAGGATAAAACTTATTGTCTCTTCTTATGCCTTCAGTCAAGAAGGACAGTACCTGACTGTTCTAGAGCTGCTATAATCAGAAGAAAAATGCTGCCCACTTCCTGGTGAGTTAGTGCAGTTTTGTTTTTGTAGCGTCATGTTTTCCTGGTAAAGGCGTGAAATCCTGCGGGCTGATGTGTGAGAATGTTTTCCTGGCTGCTCACCAGTTACCAAGGAAATCTAGAGTCCAGAATTTTTTGATGTTATGGTTGTGAACAAGTTGCTTGGAACAGTTTTTCTGGCCCATTAAACTGAAGGCAAATGCAAGAGCAGCTTTTTTTGAAAAAGTGATTTTTAAGCATTAGAAGTGTCAAGAAGCATGTATGTACTTCTGCTGAGGCAGTTGTTGTATCTCCCATTCTCAGGAAGTGCAGGTGGACCAGGGAAACATGTTTTATGGTCTTTGAGTGGGACAAGATTAATATTTGCAATCTATGCTTATAATTTTTGGTGTTGCTAGTCCTAACAGTCGCCGTTTCTATGATTCCCTTCATTATGTCTCCAAGATCCAAATGATTCCCCTTTTATGTATATTTGTATTTAACCCTTAGTAGGACTGGATTTTAAAATATGCATTGACTTTTGAAATGTTACTGATGTTTACATGTATGCTGTGGCAGATATGACCTATAGAAGAGGGAAAGTATCAAGAAAGCTTTATGTGAATAAGCTTGAAATATGGTGCCTATAACATGATCCAGTGAGGTGCACTTAATCCTGATCCTAAGAGATTTTTAAATCTCTTAAGAGTCAGACTTTTAGCCAGTGCAGCTCTGTGCATATCCTTCTTAGGTCTGCAGTTCCTGTTTTCTGTATAAGCCTACTCATCCATGCTAAACTTTAGAGAAAGCCCTCTAGTTTTTCCTGATACCTTTGGATTTCACTCGGTACGGTGTGTTGTAGAAGTGAGACTCAGAACCTGGTTTTCCTGTGCTCACAACGTTCTTGGAGGAGCTGGATTCACTGAATGGCAGATAATCTCTTTCATGGAGGGACAACAGGGAATGTGTCTTCTGTGTTCAGCAAGAATATACCAAGGAACACACTGTGTTTCTCTATGTAGTTAAATTATTTGCAATTCAGGATGGACCTAATTTATTTTATCTGCCACTGTATGATGCATTACAAATGAGTTAGCAATTATCAGTGCAGGGCCTGTTGATTAGTTATGTGTGTGTATACACTATGTTACAGAGTGGAATATGGTTTCTAAGGGATACCACAGCAGGTATGCATCCTCTTCCCTGTTAAAACTGGTTCTCAAATCACAGCATTTTCTGATGCAACACCACATTCATATTGCTGTGCTGGAGACTCCAGACACAAAATGCAGAGCACCATGAGTGCAAGCACACCGTATTTAAGGACACTACTGAACATTCTGTTTTCCATTAAGTGCATTTAAAAGATGATATGTAGTACCACTACTAGACATAAACTCAGCCATGTTTACATTTGGTGATGATGAGAAGAGAGACAGTGTTTCTGATGATAATAGTAGAGATCTGCTGGTAATTCAGCTAAGTTACAATTACAGCACTGTGCACCCTGACTGGCGGGATTCTGCTGTAAACTGATGACTTGCATATCTTTGTGAGTTCATGTGTTGAAACAATAAAGAGCTAGGGTTGCTCTACAAAGTGTTAAACCTACTTCCTTGGCTGCCACAGAAACTCAAGAAGGCAGGAAAACTGAATTTTGGTCTTCCAAGAACTTCTGCATGTGCCCAACATTAAGACCGTGTATGGATCTATTGGTGTTAATTGCACTTCTCAAGAGCTTTCTCCAAGATGACTTTTAAAAGCTTGCAGAACTCTAGACTAATAGCATCCTGATATTGGACCGTAGGAGAAGAATGAAAAAATGTATCATAAAAAGTGCTCTATTAATTCAAGAAATGTATTTAAGTTTTAATTATTTATAACATTTGAGAGTATATTAGTAAATGTTCTAAAGTGTATTGATAATAGTAATGAAGTCTGAGTAATTTGAGATCTGATTACATCATCTTGCTCTTAAGTCCTGCTTAGAATTGGAAAACACTGATATTAGTTTAAATATCAAAATATGATTCAGCATAAAAGTGCTGATTTGACTAGGTTTCCAAAACAGAGTCCTTCAGGTTAAATTTCTGGTTCTGTTAGTGTGTCAGTTTGGCTTGACTTTCAAGAATATTGAGTATGTCTATTTGTCTACATTGACAGGGTTATTTAGGTTAGTTGGATAGCTTGGACTATTGGTTACTATTGAACTATTCAACTTGTTGGTTAAATCGTGGTATTTGTGGTAAGAGAAGCAGATTGTTCTATAATTTGTAGATTTTAGAACAACCAACAAAAACTGGAGGCCTGTTCAACTTTTACTGTGTATACAAACACACAGGAAAATCCAAAGGAGCCAACAAAGGCTCCTTACTCTGCAAAGGCATCTTACTACGCAGATAGTGATAAAAGAAGATACCATATTACATGCGTAAGAATCACAGAATGACAATCCATTTTTATAAGGCTGTTGTGTCATCCTCAGTGTTTCCTCAAAGGCTTGTGGATATAAGAAGGATAGGTGTACCATGACCAGGCCCCTGAGTTATTACGGCTCACACAGAAGAAACAACCTTGAGATTCACAGTGTCTGAAGGATGTTCCCCCTCTCTTTATTTATGGGAGATGTGTCCTTGCCTTGCATGCACCAGACTGGCACAGCACAATGAAGATCCATCATATACAGAATTATGTTTCTGTCACTACAGCAATAACAGCTGGAAGTTGGGATTTAGCAGAGCACACTGCCATTCAGTGCCTAGCCTGAGTGGTCTGTGAGTCCAGAGGGCTCGTCCTGGCTAAGTGAGGAAATGAGCGTAATGAGCAAAAGCTCTCTGCCAAATCAGCTAAAGCTGGATCCTTGAGGAGGCCTCCTGGCTTCTCAGCAAACTTTTGGGGTGGTAAAAGTGGCCATCATGGCTCTTGGATTGACAGGCAGCTATGCCCAAGACGGCTTTCTGTGATCATCTTCTATTTTGTGGTGCTCTCCTTATCACTCTCATGGAGAGACCACCAACACGTACTGGCTATATACAGATCAATATGCCATAAAGGATGATCATTAGGAAGATAAAACCTCCCTAGCTCGTTGGCAATTATTTTATGATATTTCTGATTAATGATTCCATTTTAGCCATTTCAGTGCTCAGCAGTCTTCATTTGCTAGTGTTGATTATAGGAGCCCATGCCTTGCCTGAATCTGAGTAATTTTGACCAACAAATGTGAATTAAAATCAATAGAAATGTCATTAGCATCCCAGAGCCATGAAAGATAATATGACCATTTCTCATGCATTCAGTTTATTAAAATTTGTTAAAGTGTGAAATATGTATGACAAGTAATGAAGTTTTAATCTTTTGCCAAGGTAACAATTGAAAGCTGATTGATTCCATTCAGTAATTATAAAATCAAAATGATGGAAGATTGTAATCAAGAAGGATTCTGTCTCATACTTTGTCATGCCTCCATGCAAGATAAAATTCTCATTTATAACTTCTCTTTTATCTGAAAAGAAATCAAACTGCTATTTGCCCCAGTTTAAATCTCATGGCTGGTTAGATAACAACACCCTGCCAGACTTTTTTTTGGACTTCAATGTGGAAAGGAGCCTGCACCCACAGAGGTGTTGCATCCTTCTGTATACCACAGCTCCTTAAATGTTCTTTATTCACTCTTGGGTGTCCTCTTGATGGACAGGTTTGAGAGGGTGGCTGTGTTGCAGTGCTGAGTACTGGCAGCTATTTAGGCCTTTGTGACAGCTGAACCTAGTCCTTCCTCATTCCCCTCTGAAGAAAAAGCAGTAGCAACTTCTAAGTCAAATCATGGGAATGTCCTTAGAGCACAGTGACCTCTGTGAACAATGTCTAGAGATGAGAAGGCAAGTAAAAACTCAGCCCATGTTCACTTTCCATGTGCCTCCCCAAACACAGGTGTCACCCCATTGACCTTGCCCACATCGCTCTCCATCTCCATCTCTGAACATGAGAGGGGAGTGTGCCCCATTTAGGCCACCTTCACGGGACCTGGAGTCTGGTGAGAGAGTCTGTAGCTCTTCATGCCCCTGCCACAAATATGCCTTTCTAACTGGTCTCTTGATGCCTCACCTGCAGCTAAGGCACCAGCACCTGGAGCATTCTGGCCAAGAGACCGAATATCCAAAACTATCCATGAGCATTTTGCTTGAAGTTACTCCAAAGAGTTAAGCTCTGCACTCTTTTGGTATTTCACTGTTGTAGCTAGGGGTTTGGGAGACCTGGCTTTGTTTCTGGCTTTGCCATTTATCTTCTGCATGACTTTGGCAAGTTCCTTTCCCTTTTCTGTGCCTGCCTTTGCCCACATACTCCTCTTCTGAACTAATCGTGGTACTGTAGCTGTTTGAGTCTGTGTTTTGTGAGTAAATAAACAATAACCGTATAAAGGTTTGATTTTTTAAAAAGATTCTGGTTGGCAAGATCTGACGTTAACTGAAGATGAAAAAGGTTGGTGTCTTGAAGTTTTTCCACCTCTACTCTCTGCTTACCTTGAGTGGAAAATTGATTCTCATCAGCTGAGGAACAGAAATGAGTCCCAGCCTGATAGCACAACTACAGTGTTAGGTAGGAATAGCCTGAAACACATGCAGGGAGTCAAAATAAACTCCAGCTTATCTGTACACTGACTTTAGACAATAAGAGTATGCTGTGGACTATACATCTGCTGAGAGGAGAGCAGAAAGCAAGGTTTCCCTTCTCAACAGCTTACTTTTGACATCCAGATCATGGAAACAAACAGCTATTTGTAAGCACAGAATTTTCTCTACAAAACACTGATGTTTTTGGGTAGGCTGAGTACTCCAAGATTGCATCCAACACCGTGCAGTCAGTGGGTGGCCTCAGACAACTTTGAATGGGCTTTGGAATAGGGCCCAAGCATATCACAAAGAAAGGGAGAAGGAAGCTTTGCTTTAGCCAAATCTCTGAGCATATATTTTACCGTTGAAATTAGTAAGAATTAAGCATATATTTAAGTATTCTGCTGACACTTACCTTAACCACCAAGTAATAAATACTGTCCTGCAGAGACTCCACTTAAATGAGAAATACGCCATGACATTTAAAATAACAGCTTTCTTTTATTTTTTAGTGACATAGCAAAAGCAGTATTTGGCCCTGTGCTCCTTGGAACGAGGACATTTCAAATTATTACCAACTGCAGCTTCTCACTGCATCATTTTGCATTATGCAGTTTAATGGCTGCCTGCTAAGAAAGGTATTCTCTCTGCTTCAGTCATCTAACAGGATTTTTGGCATCCAGCTCACCAGATGGGTTATTTTCTTTAACCATATTCCTGTAGGACTGCATCTTCTAAGTATACTGCTGCATTATTTTGGCACAACCTTTATATATTTTCATCTTACTCTTTCTGGAATTCCTCTTCTCTTTTAATCAAGTGATGTTGCTGCGTGTGCTTTTTCTAACAAATGTTGGTGGAAGATCAGAAAAACAAACAAACAAAAAGGCTAATATATCCTAAGGATTGATAATTTCAGGGTTGGTCGAAACAGATTTTAAGTGCTGATCTTCTCGCAGTCGCTGATGAATCTTTCCGACCAAGCTGGTGTATCAGATCTAGCTGGCAGCACACAGAACACATTAGGAAAACAAAGAGAATGTGAGATTAAGCTGAAAACAAGCAAGAGAGGCATTTTCTCTCTGTTCTGCATGAAGGCAGAAGATGCTTCAAGAGGATACAACCTCGGTTTTCTTGTTGGAACTATGGCCTCTTCCCCCCATCAGATTATTCAAAGGTAAATTTGTTTTTCACTCTCTCAGACAGACCATTTCCCCCTCACTGGTATACTTATTTATTAGTAACATTATTTGTAAAATGCTAACTTCATTGCCTGCACTGTTATCATGTTATCTCTATGCGCTTCTGTGAGAATGTAACAATGTCATGAAGAAAAATGATGTAAAAATGATGTGGGTACATAAAATGGGATTGACAAAATGTAATAAATCACTTCTGGGCTGAAGAACAGAGCTGCATGTGTAATGAAATACTTTGGCATTACATCATTGTTTATGTAACATCTGGCAGAGCCTTGTATTTCAATGCTGCTTTGAATCAGGATCATTTTCTCTCTCTGGGAAAAGAGAAAAACAAGACATTAGGTTCTGCACATAGAAAACTCGAAAATAAAATGGGAGGAAAAAAGAAACTCATGAAATATCTGCATGAATCTCCCCAGAGAAGTTCTGTTTCATCAGCTTAATGCAAAGAACTTAATATGAAATACTAAATAGTTCACATTCAAGCAGGATTTTCTTCAGCTGTAAAAGAGAAATACATCTTTAATGGGAAGGTGATGTTTTTGAGATGGCACGATTCTCTTTTTCCAAAAGAGAGTTTTCTAATTTTCTTCATTTACATAGCCTGTGGCCAGGCTTCTAGCAAAAAAACAAAAACAAAACCAACCTATCAGATGTAAATTATACATACTTGAGTGCTTTCCACAGGGAATTTTTTTCCAAAGAACAGCTGAATTACCTTTTGCCATTGCTGGCTCCTGGTCTGCTGCATGCAACCATGTGGGCTCTCCTTCAGTGCTGACTCCATCATCCCTGACCACCAGCAGCAGTCTTCTTCTCCCTATGATAAATTATCATTGCCCAGGCTTACCTGGAGAGTGGGGCAGCAAGCGGGGCAGGGTGAGCTCGTCTGAAAAACTGAGAGATCTGGTTATGCCTTGACCTGACTGAACTCTGCAGGTCTTCTGCTATTAATTCTAAGGGGATGTGAATATTGCCTGCTGCTTCTGGCCTCTGAGGTCCCCTGGGATGTCCTCGTGGTGGCTGTGGTGCTGCTCACAGTGTCCGCGGGGCTGGATGGTGCCAGTGCTCCCAGCAGTGATGATGATCCTCTTCCCCAAACCTTCACTGGGTGGCAGTCACCCAGGATGGGGGAAGGGGTCATTGGCAAGAACTCTCAGTACCTAAAAATAGGCTTTTTTGCTTTCATTTTAAAATATCCTATAATTCAAGGAGGAAATAGAGCAGGCTGCCAAAGAGAAATCACTATTTGTTTATCTCCTTATCTGTTAAGCAAATATCATGCAGATAAGCCACTCTTACAGTAATTGCTCTTCTCCCAGGGATTTTCATATGGTATATTTATCCAGCAATATAGGTCTGCCTGCTACATAAATAGATCTGGTAGTTACAGTTATTTTACTCCCCATATTTTCTCTGGGTTTGCTCAGAATGATAGATCTTGATGTGTTCTTGAGCGAGGCGTGATTTAAACATTCACTTTTTCATAGTGGAAGCAGCAAGTGGAAGCGGAACACTCTGGACAGAACGCTTACTGCTCCAGAAACCCAGCATGGTATTGGTGTCTGAAGTGCTTTTGCCCTTTCTGAATAATTGTAGAGTTACTGAAAAGTTCATTTGCTTTGTTTTTAAATTAGTGTTTACTTCTATCGATTTTTGTTTTGGAGGAGAATGCTGCTGTAGGGCATGAATGTCACTGCAAGCAGGACGGAATAAAATTGGCAAAAGCCAGAGGGAGACAGTGGCCATAGGATCTGGAGTCAGGGCGTTTTGTTTCTTTCTCTGTTTTTCTTGTAGGCGACCTTGGGAAAAGAAATCACTACCTCGGCTGAAAGCTGGCTTTACGTGGGGCCACAATGACTCTTACTACCAGCAGAGGGAGCAAGGGGACATTTTAGGATGGAACCCCTCTCCATGACCTGAGGATTTTTGGATGAATGTAATTTTCCCTTTTTTCCAGGAGTGTCATGGCACTGTATAGTTGCCCCAGGTATTTAGAAGCAAGAGAAGAAACAGATCTACATCCCAGAGGCATCTCCCTGGTGTTTTCAATCCTGGACACTGCAGGCATGGTCTGCCACACTGGAGTGGTACTGGATAGGAGCGGGAGAAAGTTTGAGGATGAGAAGGGGCTAAGCTTATACTGGGGTGAATTTGTGCACCAGAGCATCTGTATGTTGCCAGCTCAGCCACCTGCCTCCCCTGTGATTAAAAATGAATTGCCATGTTTTGAGTGATGGGCCTTTTCGGTGAGGCAGCAGGCATTTCTGAAAGGTATCAAGTGAGACTGCTAGAGCACTTAGCTGCTGCTTTGTGTTTACAGTTTATACCCATGCTCCTTGTGCCACAGTTTAGATAGGATAATAGAAGTCTAAGTTGTCTCTTGCTAATAAGGTTTCTATCCTTGAAAGGGTTAAAAAAAATAAGCTGACAATGTAAGAATATCTGTGAATGTCAGGGAGAAGTGGCTCTCAAGGAGAAAATAAAACTTTATTTAATAAAATATTGGCCTAATGGTGAGTGAAACATTGTGATCAAGGAGATTGAGCAAGACTGTGAGTGAGTGAGTGAGATCAAAGCTTCTGTTTGTGTTTCAAGGCACCTTGCTCTTCTCCAGAGACAAAACAGGGCTCTCAGTGTTTTTATCACACAGTCAGTTTGTTGCACAGGTACATCCTGAGAAAGTGTTCAGGCCAGTATTTATAGCTCTGGCAGAGACAAAGCAATTGGTGCCTGTCTTCTAGGAGAACAGTGATTAGCCCTTTTCTCACACTGTCCTGACAGTGAGGAAACTTTGGTCCTCTCCTGGCCTGGGCCCAGAGGCTGTAGCCACACAGCATTTGGACATGCTGGTTTAAACCAGACCAGTCCATCAGCAGTTTGGTGACTGGCAATGCTGGCTCTCAGCTTCATCCACATCCTCATAGGACGAGAGCCCTCTCATTCCTTATCACAGACTGAGCTGTATGCCAGTTATAGAGAAGGGAAAGACACTCTCTCTTGCTGTTCCTGATTCTGCCATGAAGATGGCAACCTTCCCAAAGAGGTGGCAGTGGTCACTGCTTGAGGGGAAGATTGCTAAAAGGGGCCATGAACCAATGACAGTGGGGTACGCAGAGCAGCCAGCTTGCTCCTTTGCCAGCTTGGGGCAAGTCGCTGTCACAACCAAGATCTTGAGGCTCTGTAGCAAGGGCATGATGCCCTTGTGGTTGCACTCCACGCAGAAAGAGATAAAGCACGGGGTTTTCAGTTTCTATCAACCTGTGTCCATAATAAACTTCGCAGCTGTGTTGCCTGTTGGGGTTTACATTATTCGCATTTGATTGCATTATGACTTGGCTCAAAAGAGGGGTAAGCCAAAGCTGAATCCAGGCACCTCCAGGCTGGCAACCCTGAAAATAGACTCCTTTCCCCATAGACAGTGTACAGTCTGACATTGCACGAGGTCCTTTGGAGGCACCTGTGTCTACTCTGGAGCCATCACTACCACCACCACCTTCACCACTACTGGCTGTGTCTGCCTATAGGGCTGTGAGTCTGCAAGGCAGAGGAGCAGTACCCAAGTGGCCTTGTGCTATTGCTCAGTGATCAAAGCTCTGAACAATGTTGACGACTTTAATCACCACCTAGGAAATGTTTTCATGCTGGCCCAGTAGATGAAGGAACAGTGATGGCTGCAGGGAAATAATTTTGTACTGAGATGTGTAACAGTGTCATTTCAGCTTTGTTTCTTTTTACTTCTTGACAGCTATTTAGCATTGCACAGACATATGTATCAATAATTTCCCTGTCATTTCTACAGCATGAAGCTGCCACAATATCAAGTCAACACAAAATATTTGAAGAATTTCTGGTACCTAACATTGCAGTTTCCTTGCTTCTTGACAGTGCTAATCATTCATGGTAAACCTTACTGAAGCTGCTGGCCCAGCTCCTGATTTCTCTTCCATCTTTTGTTTACTCAGAGCTGCTAACGTTGAGCTGACACATACCGAGTTATTCCTGATTGATACCAGATGAGGTCAGAATCGGAACCATTATCTGGAAACAAAAAGCCTGGGATATATAGTTTGGGTATATTTTTCCTTTGTTCTTTGTTATTTGGTGGTTTGCTTCCAACGTTCCTTCCTGGTGACTTCCAACAGAGGTTTCTTGCTTTATAAACAACTGGATTGATTTCCAATATGGACTTTTACTTCCTTGAAAAAAGATCTCCCTGGGGGAAATTGGCAGTTTTCTCTGTATATATTTTCTTATTTGCATTTACTCAGAGGGGTTTGGAACCCAGAGACAAGATTTATGTCAACAAATACCTCTCTCTCTTATCCAATTTAGTTGTTTTAACATAATACAATCATTTTCTAAATCAAACTGATGGAGCGGTTCCTAAAGGCATTACACCAACTGTATATCTGGAATCATATTCGCCTTCTTTTATTGCATTAGCACCAGGCATGAACTTTTCCAATTTGTATTGTGCTTTGCAGAAGTTCTCAGGATATTTGAAGCAGTTTATAGCTGGAATCTGGTGTGTTTTAAACCAGAGACCGGTGAGTAAATTATACAACAGAGCTCACATAGAGGTGAACTTTTAGTTTCATGGAACAAGTAGAAAGCAGAATGAGAAAGTGAGAGGAACACTGCATCTGTTAGCTGTTTTTAGAGATACTGCAAAGTGAGTGCTGTGTTACAGATCTGATCCTGGGTGTCTTGCCAGACTCAGTAAGAGGTTTGATTTCCTCTCTTTGAAGGAGGTGCTGAGTAAGGGTATGACTTTATTATCAGGCATCCTTCCTAATATCTGCTTATAAAATTAAAGAAAGAATTTTCAATGACATTAGTGAGAATCTTGCTCTCATCTGTGCTTAATTCATAATTATCCAGAGTAGTGGGGAATTTGGAACAAGCTGGCTGGCTAAAACAAACCAGTGACTAACACATTACATTCAGAAAATAAGCCCAAGGACTTGCAGTGGAGGTGCAAGGGAAAAAAGAACTCAGATGGCATGGTCTGGGGCAAGGCATTGAGCTTTTCTGAGCCACTGGACAGAGAAATGCACTAATGCAGCAACCCTGTGTGGGCAGGTGCTTAGTTTGTATCTGGGATATGGCATTTTTCTAAAAAACAGAGAAATCTGTGGCCTTGCAGCAGTGAATGTTCTGAGGGAAGTGGTTCCCACTGACAGTGCATTAATCCTGGCCCTGCTGATGGCTGCAACACACTACTTGGAGATGTTAATTGTTACTAAGAGTGTTTAATACATCCTTTCAATGTTCACCATTGACTGCTCACATGAGCAATTTTACTTACAGCCCAATCTTTCCTTTACTATTGATTATATTAGGAAAAAGATGAAAAAGATGAAACCAGTGTTGCAGAGAGTAGATCAGTTTATTAAGGCTCCCTTTCCAAATTGGCTGTTTTAAAATTCAATAGATGAACATAAAAAGCAGGTCTGAGCAAGAGAAAAGCATTCATGCAGCTCAATCCAAAGGTAGCCTCTCTCTGCTTTTTACTGTCAGGCTTTTCAGGAAATCCACAAAGCACAAAGTATACTTGACTTCCTGCCAAGTGATCAGGGGTACGTACTTTCCTTAGATAATCATGTTTGAAATGCAGCAAGTCACTACATCTCCTATGTATATTTCCCCATGCTATATATCATTAATGTAGTATTTCTCTGTGCGTTACCACATGGCTTTTAGATCAGTACGTTCACACATGGTGCTGGGGGTTAATGCAACTTGTAAATATTGGAAGTGCTATGTCCTTGAGGAATTTCACCCTCCTTAAGGGCTGTCTGGGAGAGATGTGCCATGACCAGGGACAGAAAATCTGGAGATACCCACCACAGGGCTTATAGTGGTGGTAGAGCAGAGGGTAAGACCTAGTGGGACAGTCTTCCTGTTGAGTGCTTGTGACTGTGGGCTCTTGTGCCTCCTTGGTACTTCACCTCATTGGATACAAATAAAACCTGATATGCCTGGAAGCTCAGGCCATGACTGAAGCCCTGCTGTGTAAGGCTCAATGTATGCACCGCACACGGAGGCAGCCCTCTCCCCAGCGATGTGGTTGCAACTCCATAAAGTGGCCAGGTGGAAAAGCTGGGATGGCAGGAGGACAGAGAGTTTACTCCAGCTCTTCTTGCTTCTAGGATCCTGGGCCTTACACAGCAGGATATCTCTGGACTTGCACCCATTTGCACTTTGGTGGCAAAATGAATGCAGTAGGCAAAATCCCAAGGAGGGTTATGATAAAGCTGTGTAGGGGAAGACAGATGATGACTTTCCTGTGCTGGGACTAGATATCTGCCTGTTTGCAAAGGGAAAGAGCACTGATGACTTTCTAGCCAAAAGCTACTGCCATCCTACATCTACCTGTCTGTCTGCTCATGCTCAGCCTTATTCCAATCGTAAATGCATTTTAAAAGATGATAATACTGAGCTCACCAAATTGATATATCAGTACATCTATTGTAGTATGGCTGAAGTGCAGAGATTAGAGAGAGCAGTATATTAGCATGGCTAACAGCATGATGGCACAAACAGTGGGACAGATTTGTGACTAGAATAAGAGCTTGATATTCACTGCATATACAGCATGCCCAGGAAATCAGTGTGTGTGTGTACAGGGAACGGCAGCCTGTCCTCTGCCCTGCTCCCAGCCTGCCTTTTTTTGCATGCACCAGGCAGCATCCTATGCCTGCTTGCGTTGTAGTGTCACCTCTAACGTCAGGGGGCTTTAATTCAATAGTTAAATCTGCCCTAGGACATCAGCAGCAAACTGTCCTAACTTGATTTCCCTAACCCAAGGACCTCATTCACCATTGTCTTCCCAGCACATGGATTTTCAGATGTCCTTGCTCCTTTAATGCAGTTATGAAACAACACTATTTTCTGTAACCTTATACATTTGCTGACAGGGTAGAAAAGAAACCTAACACAAGCCAAATTTTGTAATTTCTTCTCCAGACAGAAATTAATTTACCAGCAGAGGGCTCTCTTATGATTAAATTTTTTTTTCTTTTTTTTTTCTCTTTCTTTTCCAAGGTTACCGCCAGGTTTAAAAAAAAGAAAAGAAAAGAAAAAAGAATACAGAAGGGATGCAGCTGTTCCCATCCCAGCAAAGCTAGGCTGTGAGGTGGACTCTGGCTCTCTCAGTGTGGCTGTGGGAGATGTGGGCTGCACCTGGCTGTGGGACTCACGCTGATTAAGCCAGGGATGATAGAAGGGATAGGTGGCAGGATTCTGAAAAACACACATGGGGTAGTAACCTTTTCAAACCTGGCTTGGACTCCAACTAGCAGTCTGTGGAGGATTAACAGCACTGCTGGGGAATGCAGAGCACAATCCCCAGCACAGGGAAGAAATGGTGACAAAGAGGAGTGGTGAGTGCCACCAGTAGAGCAAAGTGACCCAGAAAGGGGTGCTTGTGGGGCAGTGGGAGTAGGGATGCCTCTTGTGCCCCCTGAGAGGATGCCCCAGTCCCACTGCTTTCAAGTATTGCTTTCCTTCACAACAGGGTTGGCATTGGCATTGGTCCTCAGTCATCACTGCCTCCAACCAGTCACCTCACCATCTCTCTTTCTGTCTCACAAACCCATAGTGCCAGCAGGTATGTTCACAGGTGTGACCACAGCCAGGCACAAGAGCCCTTTGGTGGAAATCCAACAGCTAGCACTTCCAGCCCTTTGCTAAATATTTGGACAAAATACCTCCACAGCAAATGGTAACAAAAATGCACAGTGAACACTAAATACATTCACAGATTAAGGTTGTTGTGACAAGCTTTTGTTACTGGATTAGCTGCATCCCATTGCTGTTTCCTTGCCTGCATGGTGGGAAGGCTGTCCCTCTTGCCTTTCCCTGCTTCTGACTGCTCATTCTCTTGGTTGCACTGTTGAGATACACTGTTCATAATATATAAAGCATGACAAGTGATTTTGCTGTAATGGTACTGTGTAAAGATCCAGTGAGGCAGCAGCCACTGAGAACCATGTTGGGGTCCAGCTGTTCCCTTTTCGTAATTTAAACACTTCTATTTGCTAATAATATATATAGTGAAAGAAATCTGTACGCAAATGTGATTCTGGATGATTATAGAGGTAATAACTTGTATGAATATGTATGAATCTGTTTTAAAATAATCTGTATGAGTTCTCCATATGAAGAGGGCATCTGGTTTATGTCTTACAAAAGGCAGTGATTCTTCCAGTTGTAGAAGGTGGAATATTTATTATTTCAAATGAGTAGTTAGAGATTAGAAATAAAATTAAGAGAAAAAAATACATTTTTCAACTGTTTGCATAGGCCATAAGATTTATTCTTTTCATGCTGATGGTATAGATAGGCTTCCAGTTCTGTCCTCTTTATCCTCTTTGTACATGTGAAAGTATATCCTGAGTGGACCCAAACAACTTGAATTTATCAAGTAAATTCATACTTCAAAAAAAAAAAATCCTGGTTTAATATTTTTATTTATGAAATGTGAGAAGCAATGAAATGCATTGGATTTTTTATAACATTATAACTCACTTTAGTAATCTCAGAGTCTATCTTAAAAACCTTGGCTGTATAAGGCCATATAAAAGCTCTGTCAAGATATGACCAGTACTAACTACTCAGAATTTTTGGGAGAGGGAGTAAGTTCTGGGCTGGTTCCTGGCCAAATGAGGAGAGTGGGAGCTCTGGGAGCTTTCCTTGCCTTCACCAGTGTGTAGGTAAGAGAATCCCAATCACTAGTTTATTTCATTCTCCTGACATCCTTTTGAGATACTGGCTCTGTTTTCATAGACAGAGAATGAGTCACCAAGCAGTTTGAGCAATTTATCTCCAGGAAGTTTGTGGCTGGCCTGAACTCATGTCTCTACTATGCCAAAACAGAGTTTGAGCCGCTATGGCTGTTCTAAATATCTACATGGTGCCAAAAACACAGTAATTAAAGGCCTACAACCTATACAATGATAATCACTGTTGTTTGAAAACAGTTTTTTGACAGACAATATAATCATAACAAAGTCCTGTTGCCCTGGTGGCCATCCATCTCTACTTGGCATATTTTTGCCAGTAGGGCGCAGGCCTCACCTGAAGCAGATGTTCCCTCTATGAAGAGGCACTTTGTTCCTGTGAGGAAGGGGAACTGAGGGATGGCAAGTCCCTACAAACACATGACCATCATCTTTGCTGTGGCACAACAAGGTCCACTTTGTTGGGAAGACTGCATTTCATCTGGTGGATGAAAATTTGCTGTCTTTGATGTCTTGAGAAGATGTTGTGTTGAGCCCATCCTGAGCTGATGGCTTCTGGCAGTGTGGGGGAATTGGTTGGGGTTGGGCATGGTGCTAGTGAAGAAAAACACCAATATCAGCACTCAGAGCACATCCTGTGTGTGTGTGTTTGCTGAATGACGAACTGCCTCTTATCACAACATCAGTCATCAGAAAGCATTTTATGGTGGTTTGTTTGGTTGGTGGACACTGTTGTTACTTACAGAGCCTTGGTAGCTGTGATAAACCTATCAGCTTTCCTCTGGGGAGTTTCACAGTCTTTGTTCTCTCTCCAAAATACTGATCTGTATGCCTCCTTCTCTCCTAGACCAAACAATACTTTCTGTGAAGAGTTTAGATCAGATTTTTTTTCACTTAAACCTGAATTTGTAATTTGAGTGTAACAAGTCCATTATAGGAACAGCCCTTAACAAATACAAATAATAGTTTAAGTGATAACAACCCCTACATATAATATGAATATGTATATGTACATATATACGCATATATATAGTACTTACAGGTAGCATTTAAAAAGGATATTTATTTCCCTTAATGAGCCTTAGTCATAGTTTGATCTTCCCATTCACTCAAGCTGAGTTATCCAGAACATCTCCAGGCTGCTAAATCTGAACCTTGAGTTCTTGGCCGCCTTGTGCCTATGTGCCTAGGAACATGGAGCACCCCAATACGCTTAAAATGTGTGGCTTGAGTCATGGGGCTGTGCTGACATTAGCTTTTTTTGAATAACTTTTACTTTCGGAAGAAGTGAAACATCAAAGAGTGAGAAAGTGGAATCTCCCCAGCTCTTCCTTACCCAGCAGAGTATGCAGGTACTCTCAGTAAACTGTTGCCTTTGCTGGGGTGGCCTGCCAGCATAAGTGCCCTCACTGCATTGCAAACATCTGTCTTCAAAAGCACAAGCTCCAGGAACAGATTACCACGGGATGAAATCAGGCCTTGTGTGTGTTGGTGCATTGATAATCATCTGCTGCATGCAGACCAGGTTGGTCATGGAGCAAAGACCACAAGGAGCATAACTAAAGGGTGTGGGAAGTAGCTGTGGCTACTTACTGCCGAAATGCCATGGTGATTATTATGTTTGAGATTGGGTGCCTGCAATTCAGCTGTCAAATCCCCAGCTTGCCTGAACCAGTGAAGCCATATATAAGCTAGGGAGGCATTTTAATTTTGTACCAGCCTTGGATTCCCAGCAGGGAATCAAAGAATCAAAACACTATATGAAAAAAAGGGAAGAGACAATGTATTAGTGGGCTTAAGAATGGTTGAAATTTGTCAGGCTGGGAAGCATCCTAGATGCAGGTCTCATTGAGCGGCTGTACAGCCCTCTGGTGTGCCAGACACTTCTCCCAGCTTTGTATCACCAGCAAACTTGCTGAAGCTATACTCTGCCTTCATCCAGGTCACTGATAAAGATATTGAATAAGATCAGACCCAGAGCAGACCCCTGGGGAGCATCATTAGCTACAGATCTCCAAACAGACTCTGTGGATCATAACCCTCTGAAGACTCCACATCTGGATGCAGTACTCCAGGTGAGGCCTTACCAGTGAAGAGCAGAGGGGCAGGATCACCTTCCTTCCCCTGCAGGCCACACTTCTTTTGATGCAGCCCAGGATACGGTTGGCTTTCTGGGCTTTAAGGGCATATTGCTGGCTCATGTCCAGCTTCCCATCCATTGGTACCCCTGGGTCTTTTTCAGCAGGGCTGCACTTAATCTGTTAATCTCTCTGCTTGTATTGGTAGTGAGGATTACCTCGACCCAGGTGCAAGATGTTGCATTTGGATTTGTTGAACCTCATGGGGTTCAGATGGGCCCACTGTTCACGCCTGTCTAGGATGGGATGGCATCCCATCCCTTGTGCCTGTCATCTGCACCCCACAGCTTGATGTCATCCACAAACTTGCTGATGTTGCACTTGACCCCACTGTCAATGTCACTGATGAAGATACTTAAGAGTATTGGTCCCGGCATTGACCCCTGTGAGACACCACTTGTCACTGATCTCCATCCAGACACTGAGCCACTGACCACCACTCTCTGGACTCAATCTTGCAGCCAGTTCTTCATCCATTGAACAGCCCACTCATCTCTTTCCAATTTGGAGAGAAGGATGTTGTGGGATACTGTGTTAAAGGCCTTACTGAAGTCCAGACAGATGACATCAGTGGTTCTTCCTGTGTCCACTGATGCAGTGACACCATCATAATAGGTCACTAAATTGGTCCAGCAGGATTTGCCCTTGGTGAAGCCATGCTAGTTCCTCCCCATCTTCCATGTGCCTTAGCATAGCTTCCAAGAGGATCTGGTCCATGATCTTTCCTGGCACAGAGGTAAAACTAACAGGTCAGTAGTTCCTGAGACCATCCTTTGTACCTTTCTTAAAAGTGGGTGTGATGTTGCCTTCTTTCCACTCATCAGGGACTTCATCTAATTGCCATGACTTTTCAACTATTACTGAGAATGTCATTCTTATCAGAGCACACATCTCATTCAGCAGCAGGGCTGACTTTTCTTAGTCTTCCTTTTGTAATTGACAGACTTAAAGAAGCCTTTCTTATCATCCTTCACCTCTGTCACCATATTTAATTCCAAGGGCCTTTCACATCTCCACATGACCTGACAATGTTTCTATATTCCTTGCAAAGGCTAGACTCCTTTTCCATGCTCTGTAGACTTCCTTCTTCCATCTGAATTTTTCCATGACCTCCTTAATCATTCATGCAGGTCTCCTGCCACCTTTTCCTGACTTCCTATTCTTAGAGATGCACTGATATTGAGCTTGGATGTAGTGGTGCTTGAATGTCAGCCAACTCTCTTGGGCCCCCTTACCTTCCAATGAGATGACAATGCTAACACACAATCCACTGGAATGAAGTTTAGGATCAGTACATCAGTACATAGAAGCAGACAGATGTGACATGTGACATCTTTGCATGAATGGAATGTAGAAATCAGCCTAACATCCCTCAAGTATGTCTACTCTATTTTCTGCAGGGGTTTTAAAAGTGACTCTATGCTTTTGTAGGTGCTGCTACCAACAATGGAGAAATGACAAGGCCATCCAAGAGATACCTACTTTAACCAAACTGTAATAGATGAAGACCAAGACTAAGTATTTATAGAGAGGTCACTGGGTACAGGTTAATCCTAGTCAGAATGACTCCATAGATCTCTCCCTAGTTCTTGTTCTTTTTGACAGTCTTTTGAGAAACAGGATGGGTGCCCTGGATGTTTCATCCATCTAATATGGTTCTTTGGTGTAACATTTGCAATATCTTAAAGGAAAAGTCCAATCATTATTCATAATTCAGTTATTGGAAGCAGCTTTAAAAAAAAAAAGGAAAAAAGTATGTTGTATTTATGAGACCAATCATCAATCAGACAAAGAAAGAACAAAACTCAGCAACTTTGCAAAGCATGAGTTGATAAAGATTCCAGATAAAGTCACTCTTCTCAGTGGGCGGCAAGTTTGATGAACTGAAAAGGAAAGTCCTTCTCATTGATTTCAGTGGAAAAAGTAATTGACTTTGAACTCTTTGAATAAGTTGCAATCTGTATTTAATTTCTTGTCCAATGAATAGAATGTCATTTTGTTTTTCTTGTAGCTCCTATTAGCTTTAATGTCAGTTGTATGATTCCATTGCATCGAGCTCCAAATTTACCCCTGATGTCAGTGTGCTTAGGTCTGAAACAAAAATCAGACTTTCTTCTCTCAGTTGCTTAAAAGATCATGACACAATACCACTTTTATTAATTCAAAATCTCTCTTGTCCATGCATTCACAAATGGAGCTGGCTCTTAAAGGAAAGGCAAAGAAAGTGTAAAGACTGTAATTTAACTTTTAGACATTAATGCAGCCTATTAACTGTAAATATTCTTACAGTTCTAGCAAATGTATACATTTTTGCCCTTGGATTTCCTGAACAGAGAGATTTAGCATTTCAGGCTGTCAAGATCACAGATCCAAATGCCTGACCTTCTTGAAGGGCCAAATTACCTTTTGAATGACATATTTACAATGTTGGATTTGTCATCATTAGTTCAAATGTCGCTGGGGGGACCACCCCCAATAGTCACCGTGGATGTCCAGAGGAGTCATGCTGAAGTTTAGTCATGGGGATCAATTTGGGTGACATCCCATTAGTCCCATATTGGAACAAACATCTGAAGAGAAAGGAAAGGTGCTGTGTGTTGCAGTATGGAGGATCTGATCTGATCCTGCAAAGCCTCTTGAAGTAAAAATCTCACTCACTGATGTCCACTTTGTGTGAATGTGTACAAACAGTCTCTAAAAATCTCAGTCTTCCGAGTTGTCAGATTGACTAGTTTAGCCAAAGATTATTATGAGGAGAAAACAGTTTTGATAATTAAACTCTAATGATTTACACTGTCAGCCAGGGACATTACACTTTCAATCACAAATACAAACAAGAACATCAGAATGCTCATCTAGAATGACATCTTTAGGGAGAAATAATGAGTCTTACTGAATCAGGATTCCTGATAGTTGTGCATGCTAAAAAGGCAGTGAAAGTAGACATGGACCTTCTTGAAAGACCCTGAAAAATTCCAGAAAGACTAAGCAGGCTATTGTGTGAATGAGGAGAAGGACTCATTTGCTTTCATTTTTCAGCTTTTGTTCTGTGAAAAAGAATAAAGGCAATCACAGCTGCACTTCATAGAAATGCTAGACATGAGGGCGGGAGACATGGCCTTCTTACATAGGGCAGAATTCTTTACCTTTGCTTGTGGCTTCACAAGCCTAAGGGAAATGGGAAGAGTGTCTGGGTATGTCTATTTTAAAATGATGCTACACTATTTTTAAGTGTCTCTCATTTTTAAGAAAATAAGTGATCCAAACACATATGCTTTCCAAGAGAATGTTACTCTTTGTCTTGCTAGGAGCAGAGTAGAGAATCAGAAGAAAGCATTCTTTTCCTGAGGTGTTATTTTGCTGTTACTTTCTTCTATCTTGCGTGGATCTACTGATACAAGAAGACAAGCAAAAATGTTGCTTTATGTCAGTGTATGACATGGAGTTAACGTAATTAGAGGAATTTAGTCTCTGCCCTGATCAAGCTGCAAGAAAAGGTCAAATGTGAGTCTTCATGTTTGATCATGGGCAGTCAAAATAATGTTCTTTTCTTTTGTTTCTTGTTTCTCGTGATACAGATTTGCTCTATTTAGGTCAAATTCTGACTTCTCTGGTCATAGAAAGATTCTGCACTGGGCAGAATAGGCAGAATACAGAGTACTGTAGGAGCTCAGCCTTACCTAGGTAAATAAGTCATGAACCAAACCCAGATGGAATTTTTGGATACAAAAATCCAAGGTTCAAGCAACCTGAGGTTGCTTTTGACAGACTACTGATTTTTCTGGAGGATCTTTCCATCTGCCTACAACACCGTGGCCTTCCAGCATTGTTTGTCTTTCAAAACAAGCCTAAAACCTTCCTCCAAAACTAGTGCATTTTGGACCCATCCTTCACTGTAAGAAGATGAACTCGGGGTAATCCTATTTTCCACAACAAAAGCACCTCTCTGACTTGGAGATTTCCTCAGGGTCATTTCATGAAGTTAGTTCTGTTGCAAACATGCACTATGCTCTTTGGACTCTGTGTAACAGGCTACAGCAGGGAGACTTTACCATAAATTTCTAGTGCACAGTTAAGATCTCGTGTGAAGCTTTTTATAGTGTTGATTTACGACTGTTGCTTTGATGACAAATGAATGAATGCTAGTAAACCATAGTTTTAGTCCTTAATGGCAGAAAAGGAGAAAGCTGTAGAAAAGAATGACTGTACATTGGCAGCCTGAGATATGCTGTTTTTTGAAGTGTAACCTGTTTTCTGTCTTATTCCATGTATTCATAAGACATTTCCTTTTTATGACACATATATTATTACAGTATCTCAACACTTCAGCATTTGAGCTGTTTGTATCATCACAACCTGCTATGAAAAGGGAAGCATCTTTATCCTTAAATTTTCTAAAGAATGAAGAATTGCCAGTAAGGTATTAAGTGATTTGCTGAAGATCACAGAGCTATTGCAGATAAGGAAATCCTAAATCTGAAATTCATATGCTAACAATTATACCATCTTTCTTGCAATGCTTTGTAAAGAGACACTTAGTAGAGATGAGGGACAGTCTTATCAATAAATTGATAACGCATGAATGCATTCACCATATTGACCTGATGTGACCTAGCAGAGCACTTGGGCAGTGCTGCCAGCTGGAAGTGTGTGAACACTTTTGTCTTTGGAACTCTGCTTTTAAACAGAGCTCTTCTATGGAAGGAAATCTACATTTTTCACCATGCATTTCCTCATGAGGAAATGTGCTTGGAAGCAGCAAGCAGCTAGAAGAGCTTTGGTGCATTTTGACTGGGGCCTTTCCAGACAGATGTGACACATTTTCTGTGCACTGCATCATATTTGCTGGCTGCTCTTTCATCATCTCCTTGAACAAAAATGAGATTGTTCACTCCTCTCTTGCCAGGAAACAGCAGAAGTGCTCACTGATTTGAATGGTTGCAATTATCTGATGACCAGAGCTGGCTCCAGGAAATGTACCTTACCAAAATTTTCTGGGACACCCGTTGGATGAGAGGACAAGTTTGCCTACAAGGTTCAGCTGTGAAGATGTGATGCATGTGAATGATGCATGTGGCAGCATGGCCCACTCCATCCCTGCAGAGTGGTCCATCGCTCAACAGCAGCCAAACCAACAGATCTTCCTTCTCCCAGTTCTTACCTTTGCTTTCTGCAACTTATGCCATGTGGGGGGAAGTCTTTCATAATCTCTATTTCTATGTCTCTACCAGATAGAAATATCCCTTACTTCATAGTCACCTCTTACTCATGTCATGGCTTTTTGTCAGTATATACATTTGTGAACAGCTGTTTTCAAGGATGAACTACAGGAAGAGTAAAATTTCATCAAAAAATCTGATGAACACCATGAGATCTCACAAAGAACTGCAGCCACTGCCACTGAATCGACCTGATGTGTTAGTTTCACAAAAAAACTCAAAACAGTATACATTTGTTTTTGTTCCTCTCTCTTTTTTAATGTTTTAAAAAAGTATTAAAATTTTACATGTTTTGTTAGTTACATATTAATGATACTGTGTATTTTATGAAGTCTGCTCCAAAAGTAATGCCTCCTGTTTCATTATGTTAGACCATGATGTCTGAGGTGGATGGTGGTGGTATGGCAATAGAGGTTGAACCTTTTCATCAATATTCCATTATTCTGTTGCTGTGTGACAGATGGCAGCAGAAGGGCAGTCTGCCAAAATGATGTCTGACATGAAAGTGCATATGAAGCAAAGATGTGTCACTGAATTCCTCCCTGCGGAAAAAATGGCACCCACTGACATTCATAGATGTTTGCTGAATGTTGATGGTGACCAAACAGTGGATGTGAGCAAAGTGAGGCAGTGGTTAGTGTTTCAACAGGGGAGACAGTGGCTCAACTCCATTGGTGAAGATTTTTATGAGTGTGGAATGCAGGCTCTTGTTCATTGCTGACAAAAATGCATAGCATAGTGGTGACTCTGTTGAAAAACAGTGTTTTGTACCGGAGAATTTGCTCTATCACAGTCTTACTGTGCTCTCTGTATCAGTTGTAATTTCCATGGAAATAAATAGGAGGCATTACTTTCAGAGCAACTACATATATGCTGCCCAAGACAACTCCTATTCACTCACTGGACCCAGCCAAGCCAAAAAATTGACACTCATGCACTAGAGCTTAGAAATAAATTATTATGTTCAATTCACAAAAACCTTTATTGCTGGCAACATCCAATTGCAAAACAAATTGCTTTAAATATTCTACCACCTAGATTTGTGAATAGATTAATCAGTATGCAGCAAGTGCCTGCCCACCTTTCATCCATCAGTCAGGAAGACTCTCCAGAAGACCTCCTGATGAGGTCTCCTGATGAGAAGAGCTGGAAATGAGAAGAGAATCCCTGTCCAGAGGTGAACGAAGGTGACATCTGCAGATGAAGATGGAGGCAGGGAGCTTCTCTCTCTTGTTCAGCTCCTGCTTTGTCCTTTCACTGAGGTGTGCTTGGCTGTGTCAGTGACATGTAATATTAAGTGACACTTCATATTTCCCCCTACACTTGCTGGTATTGCATGTGGTCATTGTGGAAGTCTCCAGGCAAACAAAAATGTCTCAGACAATTTGTTTGTTCTTACTTTCCCTCTGGGCTTGTAAGGAGAACAGAGCTTCTGTCTCATGGAGAAGGCATCTGTGGAGTGACATACTAAGGCACCCAACATAGCAGAGCTGCAGTGCTGTGAAACCTGAAATCAATAACTGCGCTCTTGCTCCAACACTCCTGTGCCTACAGCTGGGCGAAAGGACCCACAGGTTCTCAAACAACCCAGCTCAGGTGGGCAGATAAGGACCCTGCCCTGTGCTTGGGGGAAGTTGGGGCTGCCCATGGGGACAGGAGCATTGGAGTGCACACTGCGGCTCCCTGTACAGAACAACATGGCAGGCTTGTTGCTCCACAGGCTGCCCTGGGGGCATGGAAAGGCATCGGGACCACCAACCATGTTGGAAAGTGTGCAAAATGGCACCCCAAAGACAGCCTCAGGAATGAGGCTTATCAATCATGTTGTGATGGATTTTCCCATCTGCATAAAGAAAGGAGTGATATTTATTCTCTTTTACTGATGCATTTAACTTTTAAATAGAACAGAGCAAAATTTGGTTTTATATAGCTCCTCTCGCACTTCCCTCTTCTAGAGCACTTTTAAAAAGCAGTTATGTTAGAATATAGTGCTGAAAATGCAGTGACTGTAGGCAAATGTGGCAGTCTGAACTGCACCATATATCATTTCACCCGCCTCTGCTGGGTTTGATGTGCATGCTGATTGATCTTTTTTAATAGCTACTCTGTACCTGCCCTTGATTCTGACCGACTAAATCTGAGCTATGAAATCTGTGCCTTGGTACATTTTTTTTCACACCTTTTTAAAAAGGAATGTAGATTAAGGTAGTTTTATAGAATATGCACTTCTTTTCCTAAGAAGTGGCATTCAAAGCTTCAGAAGGCCCATAGGAAGCATTGACTCAGCAACCTAACTTTTCTGAACCTCATCTGTTAGTAGTGCTTTTCTGGGAAGGCTGGACAGATATGTTGTCCTTTTTTTGCGGAAACAGTGTTTTTCTCAGTGACAGAAAAAAACCATTAGGCTCAACATCCCTGCCACAGATTGTCTGCTGTTGCCCCTCCTTCCTCCTGCTGCTGGGAGGTAGGCACTGACAGCAGAGAAGCACTGGGCAGGTCTCTATTACCAGAGCTGCCTCCCCAGCACAAGCACACAAGCACCCTTTTACCTAGCATTTTAATATCTCTGGTGCTTCCAATTAGCAGGTGTTACCTTCTCTTTAAACATGAACTGAGACAGCAGTAGCAGAATAAAGCTTTGTAATGTTGTTCATATAGGAATACTGGTGTGTGAGAGCATTAGTAGCCACATACTGCTAAATGTGCTGCGACATACTGGGTTGTAGCTCTTGTGATTACTCATTTCTAGTATACCCATCCTTGCCTTTACTGTGAAATCATAAAATATTATTTCTGTACCTCAGAATCTTCCAGTTAGCCTTCATCAATTGTTGCTTCTGTCACTTCGAAGCAAATTCTGTAAAAATTATACATATATAATTGACCAAATCCTTTTCTTGTTTCCTTTCAGGCAACATCACTGAAGTCAAGTGAGAACTGCTGAAGTATGAGTAAGAGCCCTGTTTGACTCAAAGGCTACATTATTCTAAGAGATTTCCTGTTCCATTGTAGATTGTAACAAATATTGTTACTAGAAGATATCATGAGCTCATTACATCAAGCTACAGCTACAGCTGAAATAAAAAATTATTAGGGCTTTTTTGGGAACAACATCAACAAAAAATTTAGAGCTGCTATAGAATGGGAAGCTTTCTGTATTCTCGTACAGATCACTAATGGTTAAATTCACTCTGTTCAACTCTCATAAATCAGAGTAGCCCCACTGACTTTAATAGAGTTATGCTGAAATTACAGTGGTGTAGTCAGCTCATTTTGGCCCCAGAAACTTGGCATTTGTCATTGTAGATCTGATCCAAACCTCACAACCCCCCTGGGAATGTTTGTATTCAGATAATGGGATTTGAATCGGACTATATAAGTTTAACACGAATCATAATTATCTCAATTTGGTGTTTGTATGGCTCATAATATAGAAGAGAGCCAGATAAGCCAACTGGAGCATTGGTCTAGTTGCTTAGGAATGGAAGTGAAACTATGAAGTCTTTTACTTAAACCACCTAATTGCAACCAGACATTAACTACTTTAAGTAACTACCCCGCCAGAACCAGCTTGGAGTGCTGATTTAGTATGATGGTCTCTGTCTCCAGGTGCCAGGTCTCCAGCGAAGTGAATTTCCTCTTCTGCTACTTTTAAGTCCTGGCTGTTCACAACATTTGTCTTGATATTGTTAACTACCTTTAATATTCTGTATGCAGTATCTTGCCTACCACATTTACTTAGTTCATTATATACCATGCTCTTAGTGGACAGAGACTGCAGAAGTCATGAAGCCAGATTCTGAATGTATTCACTTTATTGTTGCCCCTGTAGAATTTGACGAACCTTAATGAAATTATTCTTGGTTTATAGCAAAGTGGGATAAATACAAGGTAGAGATTTGCTCAGATTCTTTAGGTATGCTAAAATGACATTGTTCATTGAGGATGAGGGGGAGTTGTGACAGATGAATGTATACATATAAGTATGTTCAGATAATGATTTCTTAAAATGATCAATCATGTTCAAAGGGGCAAATTTTATCCTCTCCGAATTTCTGGAGATGTTCTACTGGTGTCAGTGGTAGCAAAATTCAGTCTGGTTTATTCCATGCCATGAAGTGAAATAACAGAGAACCAATACATGTGTTCCTTTCCCAAAATCTTGCTGGAGAAAATGTTTATTACGTTCTGTACTGGTGCAAGAAAAGCAAAACAGCAAACTGCTGATTTGTACAAAGAGAAGAAGCATTTCTCCTAGTCTTTATCTTGGAGACAAGTAGATATAGAGAAAGGATGCGACTGTATTGATATCATATAAAGGATAATGAAATTGGAAATAGAGTCATGAGTTATTGTCCCTCCAGCAGTACACAAATATATGGGAAAATTCGCTTTCAGTATATACAGTAGATGCTTACATAGCATGACTAAAGAAAGACCCTGTGAATATGAAAAGGTCCAGATGAATGAGGCCTGAAATGGAAAACCTCTATTGCTACAGCAGATGAGATTGTGTGGCTTTCATGTGCATTGCCAGTAATTTGCCAACATTTACATTTGATCTTTGGCTAACATAAACACTGATTTAGAGGCTGTAAAGGCCACTTTCTGTACCTGCCACCTAACCCGAAAGAAAATCATTATGCTGCAACGGTCTCTTTTTCTAGGTGTCAAGCAGGAAAGCTATTATCTTGGGAATGCAGAGAAGAGAAATTGTGGTGTAAATCCCTTGTGAAGTTCCACATTGCTTTCTACACCTGAGAAGATATACAGCCCCTCTTTCAGCCACAGGAGTAAGGTTCTGCTACAATGAAGAGGAGGGTGCTCTATATCAGTTCAGGAATGCAAACCTGCAGGTTAATGGGGCAGAGCTGGACTCTTTAATGTGGCCATGTCAGGGAGAGGACAGCCTCATTTCTGTCCTCACCACAACTTATCATCTTCCCAGTGCTGAGGTTGGTACTCAAGCCCATGGTGTGGTCTGAGCCAGTAAGGCAGTGCTGGCCCAAAGCTAGGCCCCCTCTTTCCAGTGAATGACTCCAGATTTGGTTTATGCTTCTCCAGCTTTCTTTTTCCTTTTCTTTAGTGGAGTGGCAGCCGGAGTCAAAATACCTTAGTGCCTGTGATTCAAAACAAAAATGCAAATGAAATTGCAAAAAGCTACACAAGACTGTTTTTAGCCCAACATGGGACACCACCAGCTTGTTGAAGCTGTGGTGTCTGCCTGTATGGGTGGCAGAAGACAGGCCATGGGGTACCGAGCACGTGTCTGTTTGAGGCCCAAGCTTGCAGCCAGGTATGCAGTGTGATTTCTTTGCCATATTAATATTCCTTGGGTAGGCCCTGGGACTGTATCTCTTTCTTAGATCTCTCCAGTTAATGAAATGGCCAAATACTATTGTCTGACAATAGAATTGCACTTCAGCAATACAAACAAAAAGACCCTAATTTACATTTGTGCCAATACCATTAATATAAATTGGTTATTAGCTATTTATGCTAAAAAGCTGTAATACAAAGCATAAAGGTAGTTTTATTAACTACATTTTGCCCTGTGAAATCCATGCTAGAAGGCATACTTTGCAATCACTGATTTTCTTTTCTCAGGCAGTATGGCATTTGCTCTACCAAATTAACATATTTATAAACAAATTACTATCCTCTTTTCTGCACTTTGCATTTTATAACACATCACTGCTATGAAGTTAATAGGACAGCCATGTGCAATGCTTTTGTAATTCAATTGCAATGTTGGGTTATTCTTTATTCTATCATTCTCATGTATATGTAGAAAGGGGTAATTAAAGAAAAAATGGCATTTACAAACAATTATAATGCACGAATAACAAGGAGGTAAATGGGTTTCAATCACTGCTTTTTAATAGGGATGTAGGGAGGGTTGGGGATAGCAGAAAAACAGAGCAGCACCTGTTCCCCACCCTTCTGTTTTAAGTCTCTTCCTAAGTCCAGGGGAAGATTTTTTGATATGCGTGGGCCAGATTGTCCTTCTTGTGGAACTGTGGTGCTTTTGCAGCTGGAAGGGAGAACTGGCAGTTGCCTTCATGTGCCCTCCTTGACTCCTAGCACAGCTATTTCAGGGCCATCCTGTACTGACAGGTCCCGTTGAAGCCTCACAGCTGCTTGCCCAGGTGCCACATTCCTGATCCACCAGCCAGGCATGCAGACACCAATATGAAGGGATGGGGAGAGGTCAGGCTGCTGGGAGGCAGAGAAGAAGTGGGAATGGCACACTGTTTGGAAAGAGGTCCTGAGATTGTTACTGCCCATAACCAACCCCCTGTGACTGAACTCACTGGGGAAAGCAGGAACAAGAGAGGTGAAGGAAGCTTTTTTGTCTTTTACCCAGAAATGCATGGAGTTTTTTAATTAAAATGAAATTGTAATAGCCCTAAGAGCAACTGTGAATTTGGAGGTCATTTGTGCTATTTCTTACATCTGAAAGGAACACATTCTGAAAGATGAAAATAACTTCAGTTTAATGAATTCACATATTCCAGTGAAAATTCAATCTTTTGCTTCGGTATTAAAAGTTAGCTTAAATTATATCCTTAAATTATAGTGTCATCTAACCCAGTTACATCTGATCTCTTACAGGCTGATATTAGTTATTTTAAGGCACATTAGCTATTTTGGAAAAGACAGAAGTAAATAATTTTCTGTGCAGAGAGATTTATAAAGTTGTGACTGAGTAATAGGTAGCTATGGCTTCTGTGCATAGGAATACTTTTAACCCTGTGAACATTGAGTCCTCCATGGTACCAAATTCAAGAATGTTTAGGAGAATCTGAGCACATGTATCCCATGACAAAAAATTGGCCGGTGCTCTAGTTATTCTCAGAAGAAGAGCGCTAGATTATTTTGTATTGTGGGTCTCTGTTAGAGATTATTTGCACTCAGTGCCCCTGCTGTAGGTTGTTCTTGGAGGGTTGTTTTTGGTAGCCTCGCAGGGAGTGCCACACTGCTCTCCCACCAGGTGGTTGGGAATCATAACACTGATGGCTCTGGCTGCAGGGCAGAGCATGAAAAACAAGTTAATAATTGACCTATGCCCCTTGTTTTCATTCTTAGGCCTACAGATACCATCTGTTAAAAAAAACCCAAAACTTTTTATAATAAATAGAATGTCTTTTACATCTCATGTAAAAAACAACAACAGAAATAGCAGGTCAAGGAATGGGTGATTTACTGTCTGTTTTTAACAAGCATTCTTTAAAGAAGGAGAGATCAGATACTGTTAGGGGAGATCATGCAGCATTCAGAAAACTTTGTGAATCATCCATGATAGGCTGAGGCTGCCATTCTTTGTATGACTTTCCAAGTTCATGAAAAGGTTACATGGCTACCAAGATGAAAAGCAGTCTCATCTGTTTTTTTCTACCACAGCCTTTTTCCATTACTAAAAATGAGGATTGTGATGAATCATGTCTTCAGCTGAACATCAAACACAAGTCTGTAGTCTTCAGTGAGCATTAAATATAGATATGAATATAAATAGAGAAAAGGAGGTTATTATGTAGGAAGGAGGAGGATAATAGCAAGGCACAAGTTAGCTATTTAACATATGCTTTCTTCCCCTTTGGTATCATATGTGCTTTTATCTTCGGAGAAGAGGGCAATGACCCTGTCGTAGGCTACAGATTCTCATCAGAAAATTGGTGATGAATTGTCACTATAATCTTTGAAACAACTGTGACTCTGCTACTATCTGCAAGTATCTGGACAGATATTTCACCCAGCTTTGTATTCACACAGCTTTCTCCAGCAGTATTTCGTCCTGATACCAGAACACAGTGGTGTGGAGAAACCTCTGATTTCAAACCTGCCTCTTTCACTGAAGGCACTAGTTGCAGAGAACCTACAACTACATTCCCTTCAGAGCTGGACAGCTGCCCTGAAGCACCCTCCTCTGCCAGGGCCTGCTCTTCCTCCCAGCGCTCTACAGCTGCCTGCAGGCAGCGCTCTGCTCTCTGTCGTTTGACCCAGGCCGCAAGCAAGCCCTGTTTTCTGGTGTAGATTTGTTCAGGTGCAACTCTTCAACATGCTACCACTGCAGTCTGCAGTGCTGCAATATTTGGCTTGTCTGGCTGCATCTTCTTTGGAATCTGTGACTCTAGTGCTCAGTCCTTGTGCTGGGGCTGAATTTCAGGCCTATTCCCATACCCAAGTTCAGTGACTCTTGTCTCTGTGTGTTCTGGATACAAAGGTTGGGACAAGACCTTGGCCACCTCAGTCATCTGCCTTTTTGTGTATCCTGGTGAAAGCAGTGGGGCTGTAAATAGCCTCTCAGGGTTTGGGTCAACTCCACCATTCCTTTCAGCATCACTTGCAGTTGTTGCAGCAGCTGACTACATTGACTCCTCAGTGCTTTCACAAAGCCTCTGCTATGGAGAACTCCAGATGGGTGCAACATTCAGTCTGTGGAGGGAATCTTATCACAGGCTGAAAATGGGGCCAGCTGTTGGTCCTCCATATTTGGTTTGACAACAGAATCTGTGAGGTGAATTAAAGAAGGTATATGAAGACCTGTGTTTCTACCACGCTGAGGTCAGACCTATGAGCAGCTAGCTTCCACGTGGTACAGAGGTGCTTCTCACTCATTCTAAGAGTCTGATGGGTTTTATTGTATTTCAAATCTGTAATGAATTGCTGCTATCAGTGTAATAGCGCATTTGAGTCATTATTTTCTTCTTCTAGTGAAAAAAATACAAAATGTCCTTGTTTATCTTGTTTATTACATCATCCTTACTAGTCTGCTCACTTTTCAGATTACCAAACTTATACTGTGCTGAAATAACAACGCATTTGCCCCACTGGGGAATGGAGCTGGGAATAACTTTGTGGAGTTTCTCTGATACAAAGTTTTAAATATTTGATTAATCTGGTTGGTCAAAATTAGAAACTTCATGGTCAGATATAATGCATATGGCCCTCAAATTTATAGTCTTCAGTGATTGCAAACACTAAATAACTGTGGGATAAAGATATTCAGCTTTAAAAAAATTGTTTAACATTACATTTTAATTTATTTAACATAACATTTTAACATTCAATTATTAATTATGAAAGAGAACCAAAAGTCATTATTCAGCTACAACCCTTTCATTAATTCCTCTACACATGAAAAAGGTTCTCTAAAAAGTCTACGTACACATGTCTTCAGTGTATGTCTTCAATGAGCAGAAGAGCCCTTAATAATTGGGCTTAATAGTTACTCATCAACACCACTGCACCATCTGTCCTGAAGTGGTAATTTTCTGTGATAGCATCAGTGCTCTTCAGATATCAGGATACTGAATTAATCACAAAGAGGTTTTCATTAGCACCAGAAAAGAAACCAGCTGTGTCAATTAAAAAAACCCCAAACTTTCTTTAATAAATATATGGTCAAGAATCATTTCAGTCTTTCAAGGAAACTGAAATGTATTTGAGAAATTCAGCAGGACTGTCATGCCCTGCTCTGGTTGTGACCTCTCTGGGAATTCCTGCAGCACTGTTCCTAGTCTTTCTGTGGAAATACTTGTTTTAAACTTATAATTTTCTCCCTTCCTTAGGTCTTGAGGTAGGACACAGCATTCCTTCCAGCCCCAGATTTTTATAAAGTCAAATCACTGGTACGTTTTGACACAAAATGATTTCTTGCCAATCATTTGTACTTTCCCCAGACTTGTCACTTGATTTATGTTAATAAAAAACAGAATACTCACCTTTGACGATCTTTGTCTTTTCATAAAAAAGTCAGAACAGGGATGTAAGATTAAGTTGGAAAGGAATACAGAGTCCAGGCCAAATATTCTGCCAGGTATTACCAATACCATCCAGAGGTGTGAAGCTGCTTGTACTGGAGGTCCAAGCTAGCTGGAACATGTCTGAACTCAGAATATCACAAAGGGAGAGCCAGAGGAAATATACAGAAACTAGGGAAAGGGAACATTTCAGCATATAGCAAGAACGTTTCTAGGGGATATAAGTATAACATGGTTCCTTCAAGTGTTTCAACTCCTTTCAAGTGAGACATGTTGAAGTAAAGTCTCAGCATTCTGGGTAACTTATCTGAAATAGACTTTCTGTTCCAGATCTGACTTCAAAGAGATGAGTGCAAATACTACCATCATATGACTTTTATATCATATGGTCCTTCTATGTAAAATGATGATCTACAAGTCTGGAAAGACCCACAGGAGTTCGCCAAGTTTGCCTCCCTCCCTTGGGATGAGTTAGGTTACATCTGTTACTTCCATATGGGGCTCTCTGCAGCATTTGCCTGTGAACTGCTCGAGGACTTTCCTATTGCTTCTGGAGAGCTTCTCATGATGTCTATTTTGCATCCAGCTAGCTATTTTGCTGCACTACGCCCACTCTGTCTGGTCTGTTCCACCATAGACATGGGGGCAGCCAGTTTTTTCTCTTCGCTATCATCTTTTATCTATTTGAAGTTGAATTATCCATAGATACAGTGCTGGTCGGTGTTTTGGAGATAACATTCTGCACAAGTTTGATGCTTCAAGGCTTTTAGAAATGCAACGGAAAACAGCATCTGTCTAAACTCTTCCAGACACTGCTAGTAAACCTCCCACTCTCTGCCCTGAGCAGTCTGATACCACATGCTCTGAAATGTCAAATATGGAAAGCCCCTTTGGCACAAAGACCATCTTTTCCTTGGGTGGATGAGAATGACCGACTATGAATCTGTCTGGGATGCTATAATGATGCTAAGTGTGTCTCTGCTCAGTATAGCTGTCCAATTGTCAGTGTGCACAAGCCTGTGATTTTCCTCTAATCCAGTGTATGAACACATGACTGCTAATCATGTAAATTACTATTTATGTTCTAATTATCATTCCGTGTTGGGCTTTATTGTTTCTGTTGATCAGCTGTCAGCATTTCAGATTTGTTTGCCCAGGAATTATAATGCAGAATTTTCTCTTGTGTTGTCTTCCCCTGCACATGGTGTGAGTCACAATAACATGGCCCGCACCCAGGAGAAATCATTACTGTTAAAAAGAGTGTGTTTAAAGCACTGCCAGCCTACCTCATCTGCAGTGACAACCACCAGGATGAAATTTGAGTGTCTTCAGCACACAAAACTATCTTCTTACTTATAAGTGATTTCTTATTTGAAATCTTAATTTTTAAATGATCTTCTGCTTTATAGTTGAAATCACTTACATTAATAGTAAGATCTAATTGCTTCTGCCCCACTGATGAGACTGGCACATGAACCCAAGAATAACTCTATGCGTGGTGCGGTCACCTTTGTGGTGACAGACACCCTAACAATATTTGTGTTATACAAGGGGAAGTTCCTGGCATAAAAAGTGTATCTGGTTGCAGCCATTACCTAACACTTGAATTCAGTAGGAGCGCAGAGTAACTTCATTATTTTGCTATCAGTGCTCAGCTTGCCTTCCAGGAAATGCCTAAGAAAGGTGAGCTTGAACTCCTACATTCTGTAACAAACGTCCTGGACTCTGAAGATGAGTCCCAGGCACCTTGAGAGTCCACGTGATTTCAGCAGATCTTTCCCTGGAAGAGTTTTCTAAGGCTTATATGAAGCCACTTTGGAATAATGAAACTTGTGTGTTTTGGAGTACCCTCATCATCCCTGTAAACATGGCAGTACTATCTTCACACTGTTCTTAACACACTCATTGCATGTTCTCACGTCAACAGGAGTGACTTATCTGCAGGAACAGAGGGGGAAAGTCTGTATCCCTAGGTTCTTGTATTTGACCTTGTTTGAGGTTAATGAAGCAATTAATTTTATACAGGATACTGGCACATGGACTGTTTGCTGTGTAAACAGTCTGACTCGTAATACTCAGTTGCTCACTGCACCTTTAGGTTAGGCCTGAAAATTAGTAGTCAAAACCCCATGAAACTTAAGTATATTAACTTCTTCAGTAGCAAAGTCTGTTAGTAGCAAAAAACAGCTATATATCATATATATTCATCTTTTCCCTCTCCCTCCCCTCCTACCTTCTGTATTATTACTCTGTAAAAATGAGATATAAAGGCACACAGAATCAGGACCTACTGACTTTTCAGTGTTTCAGTGACATTTGTAAATAGTGGGATTTCACATATAGCCTCATTTATTTCAGCTGCATGTAAGAGTTCAGCCTACAGATTCTTCTCTGCAAGGTGCTTGGTTAACAGCTGCTGGGGAAGCTAAAGCGTATCAGTGGTTGAGAATGACTCAGAATGGGAAATCCAGAGCTATAAACATGTAACTTCCCCTTGGTCTGCAGGAAGCTTTGTTCCCAATAGCTTGCTGCAAATGTCATGCATATATGCATTGCCTGCTGAAATTCCTGCAGTGTCAGTAGTGGTAGGGAAACAGTATGTAATATAGGGAGCATCAAATAAGGAGTTAAGTTGCTGAGGGTGGGGCTGTATGGTTATAGAGTAGCCTGTGTCACCACCCTTGGATACAGCTCCCACTCTATCTTTGACAATACTGGTATCAACAATGAAATCACATGGAAGATATTAGAAAAAGTCAGTTTATCTCATGTTACTAGCCCGTGAAATTCCACACACACTGACAGCTGCATACAGGGAGCAGCAGGGAACCTTCTTGCTCATTAGGGGGATGTTCCTGCTGCTGCTTCATATCATCAGAAAATGTCACTGAAGCTGGTGCCTGGGGAAACATACAGCCTATGTCTTGTTCTGAGAAAATGTGATGGGACAAGGAAATACAGAAAATGTGATCCTTTCCAGAATCTCTATCTATGTGCCTCAGGGTCAGTGAGAGCCCATGTTGATTCATTACTTATGCAGATCATAAAGAGAGAATGAGACAAAAAAAATGTGAGTGGAAAGAAAAATACCTGGAGAGCACCCTATTTCTGTTTTTTTTTTCTCCCCAGATGTATTGGAGTTGGGGAATTAAAATTTCTGCACTCTATAACAGACATACATTTGTTCAATATCTGTGAAAGCATTTCTCATCCTAAAAATGAACACACAGAGTTGTGTGGTGCATGGAAAAAAGAGGAAGGTGGCCTTTTAACTGAGAGCAAAGTGGTAAGAAGGTAGGGAATCAGGTGCAATATGGAAGGAGCAGACATGAGCCAGAGACAATCCCAAGGCTGAGGATACAACTGATGCAAACTGTTTGACAGAGACTGAGTCTGAACTTGTACAATGCTACTAGGGGCCACATGGTTATTGCCATTGGTGCTTCTGTTCTTTTCAGATATTTTTTTTTCTTTCCAGTTTTGGTCCATTTTCTTTTGGTAAAGCTAAGAGAATACTTTGTTTCACCTGCCTGGTGTCACTGCTGGGATATATCATTGTAAATGATAATTTAAAGAAACACACTATACTGCAGGGATTTGATTGTTTTTTATCTTGACTGCTGCTGTGTTCTTGATCTCTTAATATTTAGTCTTTATAAGTGTCAGTGAAAAATGGGCTTGATGCCTAATTAGATAAAACTGACTCCGTGTTGCCAGTCTGGCACATAATATGATGCACTGAGGTGTCATTTCCATCTTTCAAACTCTACTTCATTTTTTGTTAGAGATGTCATATCAAGAACATCCCAACGTGACATCATTTCTAAACCTTGCCTTAAAACTTTCACTATTACTCTTGCAACAGATTATCTTCATTGCAGTTTGTGCTATCTCAGATTTTCAGTCTGAATATTTGCTTTCTAAATTAAAGAAAATTTTGACATTTTGGTCCAGCATTCAACTACTCTGTAATGGAGCTTTCCTTGGGAACTCCTCTGTTTGACCTCAAACTCACTTACAACCCAATTCTACTTGAAAAGGTTTTCAAGCTTTGTTAATTTGTCAGGGAGCTGGGGTAAGATTTGTGTTTGTAATCACACCTGAAGAGCCATGGTAATCTGTCAGGCAAGAGCTCAGGTGTGAGCTTAAATTTAGCCATTGTTTTCAGTGCAGCTACTTGTGTATTTAAAGTTCAGCAAGAGCTGATGTGTTTTCCAGAACAAAGTCCTAATTAGCTTCTGAATTTGGTACAGCTCAGTTTCAGAAATAACATGCCAAAAGAAACTGTATGCATCTGTTCTAAATGAGAATGCATCTTTTAGTTTTCCTCTGTCTGGCAGGACCCCGTGATACAAAACAGTCACATCTGTCTATTTGCTACCTTTCTTCCTGACATCTTAATGAGAACTAAGAGATGCATATTTTCTGTGCCAGCATCACCCTGGCATTTATTAACTGACTAAGGTAAAAACTAACCTTAGACAGAAATAATGAAAACATGAATCCAGTGTGATTTGATGGTCTCCATAGTTAATGGTCTCATTAGTGATGACACTGTTTTAAATTATGGTAGAATAACTCAGTATACACAAATTAATGTTAAGTGCTGATAGATTATTAATTACTCAAATGCTGAACTAAATTCATCCCTCATATAATTCCATGAAAGCCAAGCCATACCAGAAATAAAATTGATCCATGTTATCTTAGATATGATTGTTATGATAAAATTAATACTGAATACCTATCTATACATCCGATAAAAGTTCTGACAGATTTTCTGGAAAATCAGAAAATCATGACATGGGTATCCGGGTCTTACTGAACTATTACAGAGCCGAAGCGTCTCAAGAGGTTATGTAACCCATTTTTCTGTCTGGAAAATAGGAGCAATGATGCCCAGGTTATTCCTGGCAGTTCTTTGTCTAATCTGTTCTTAAAAAGTCTTGAAATATAATGATTCTGCAAACTTTCATGGCAATTTATTCCTGTACTTGACATCTCTGGTGTACGTAAATCACAGGACATTTAGTGATGCTGAAAGGCAGCTAGATGCTCACCTATACAAGCAATCAAAAGATGTTAGGTACTTAAATGCTTTTGATGATTTGGGTCTCTGTGACCCTGGTGTTTGTTCGTTACATGTTCACAGGTCTATTTACTCATCAGATACACTGAGCTACAGTCAAAATTGTATTGTCAAGTATTACCCACTGGATAATGATGTTATGATGTTAATATACAATGAGCCCAACCAGAGTGTATGTCTGTGTCTTAACTAATTATTAGGCAGATACGTGTTGTCAATTGCCTCTTGCTCAGCAGTGATGAAATCACTGAAGAACTCTCATGTAGGAAGAAAAAAAAACAGCTTTATCCAAAAAAGAAGGTTCAGAGGTCTGATTCTGCCAGAATTCCGTGGTTAGAATAAATTAATTGTCTCAATATCTATTATGGAACTAGTATTGTGGTGCTTTAATGATATCTCTGCATGAATCAATGTTTTACACAGAATTTCTTTGACTTTCACAAATATCGAGAGAGTACCTAATTGATTGTCAGACTTCTTAAGTAGCATTGATTTTACTGCTGCAATATTCAGATGATGAGGTAATTGCATTTTATCAGCTTATTGAAAAAGTCTTCTTAAAAGCAGTCAATGGTCATGGACTTCTTCAGCTTCCTAATTTCTCTTTTGTTCCTGTTCTGATTTTTCTGTTTTTTTTTTTTTTTTATATGCTGGATCTGTGCTCTGCAAGGTGGAATGGAGGTCATTGCATTGATGTGTGTCCACATATATCACAAGGTTACAGCTATTAGTTCCTGATCTTGACAAAGATAGCCAACTGTGGTAAAGTGCTTACAAATTCAGGCCTGCAGTGGTGCTCACTGTGGTATACAGAGGAAGACAACAGGAGTTTGACTCAGGAAGGAACTTTTACACACAGATAACTGTTAGATTTCCTGTGCAATGGTGATTTAGTATCTGCATGGAGTGTTTATGCCAATGGATTTGCAATAAAAAGGGGAGTTCTGGAAATCACCACCAGTGTAGTGGTTGCTTGATACTGTGCAACCACACACTTTTTGATATTTGCATTGGCAGGAAAACTCTTAAGTGCCAAACTGACCATGTTAATTCAGGGTGCTTAAAGACATCTAAATGACATCCATAACTGTGCATGCAGTCTGCTAGACCCCTGCCCCAATCTGAGCCATTCTGTATCTTCACAAGAACCTTCCGTATTTTTGGATTACTCCAGCAATCACCTTTCGATCACCAGCCTCCAGAAACTTTAATCCAATTACAGGCAATAAAATTGATTTCTATCTCTGGCGCCTGACTCAGGTTTCAGAGCAAGGGAAAAGTATGACATCACCCTTGCTTGCATCTGTGTTGGGTATCTAATGAAATTACACGAAGGGTTTGAAGACCATTAAAGTCAATGTTGATCCTTATTATTATTAAGAGCACTTTCAAATTTACTGCACCACAGGGCAGGCTTGAAAGCATCATTTTTCAAAGGTGTGTGCATTGCATTGGATAGCAGTGAAGAGCCCTGCTGGCTGTAGAGGATGCTGGCAGCAGAGGGAATCAATTCTGAAATTAATTGGCTAAAAGTCCACATAGCTCCTTTCCTGTACAGACTCACGCATCCTATTATTTGGTGATAATGGGCACAACAGTGACCTTGGTACAAAAAAGCCCCAGGTGGGCCCCTGTGTATTAGAAGGAGACAGTGGTTTGCAGAGGTGTCCTTCTGTGCCTGGTGGCTCTGGGGCTGCCCTGTGGGCAGTACCAACCTTTGTGCAGAGGCACAAATGCTCCTTGTTCATCGTGCTCCAGAAGAATGATTGCATATTTTTTTCAAAGTTTCTATGGCCATTTTGTTCAGATCAAAGACAGTGCTTGATGCCTGCATATATGAAATGCAGTAATAGAGAATAACAGAATCACATAGTGATTCAGGCTGTCATAGACCATTCCAACCCCTCCATCTAGTCCAACCCCTCCTCAAGAAGGTTCATTTGGGGCCGGTTGTCCAGGACCATGTCCAGGGAGCTTTTGAAGATCTCCAAGGAGGAATATCCACAACTCCTCTGGGCAGTCTTTGCCAGTGCTCTGCTCTATCACTTGCACAGTAAGAAGTGCTTCCTGATGCTCTGATCACATCTCTGGTTCCACTTTGTGACCACTGCCTCTTGTACTGATACTGGGCACCACTGAAAAGAGCCTTTTTCCATCCTCTTTACATTCTCCCTTTATGAATTTACAGACATAGAAGAGATCTCCCTTGAGCCTCCTTTTCTTCAGGGTGAATAGTACTAGCTCTCTCAGTTTCTCCTCACAGGATTGGTGCTCCAGTATCTCCATCATCTTGGAAGCCCTCCTTAAAATCCATCATGTCCAGGTGCTCTTGGAAGGGAAGTGGGGAAGAAGAAGGGGAGTTAGAACTGGACACAACACTGTAGGTGTGCACCAAAACTGAGCAGAGGGGAAAGATCACCTCTATTGATCTTCTGGTGATACTCTGCCTAAAGCTGACAAGAATGCCATTATCTCTCTTAACATCAAGCGTATACTGCTGAGTCTTGTTCAACCTGGTATCCACGATGACCCACAGGTCCTTCTCTGAAGAGCTCTTTTCCTGCTAGATGTCCCACAGCAAGTGCTGGTGCCTCGTGCTGTTCATCCCCAGGTGCGGGACTCTGTGCCTCTTGTTGAACTTCTTGAGGTTTCTGTTAGCCCACCTCTCTCTTGAGGTCTGGACAGCTGCATAGCCTTCTGATGAGTCAGCCACTTCTCCAAGTTTTGTGTTATCCATGAATTCCCTGAGGTTGTACCCCATTGTCCAGATTGTTAATTAAGATGTTAGAAAAGACTGGAACTGGTACTGACATCTAGGGTACTCAGCTTGTTATTTGCTTTCATCTAGACTGACACTACTCTATGGGTCCTGCCATTCAGTCAGTTTTGGATCCACTTCTTTACCTGCCCATCCAGCCCATAATACTTTCTCTATGAGGATCTTATGAGGGACAGCATCAAAGGCCCTACTGAAGTCTAAGAAGACAATACTCACTGCTCTCTCTTTTTCAGGCGGGTGGTTTTATAATAGAAGCTTGTTTGGTCAGGCATTATTTCCCCTTGGTAAATGCATGTTGACTACTCCTCTTGATTTTCTTCTCCTTCACGTGCCTAGAGGATGGTTTCCAGGATGAGTTGTTACATCACCTTCCAGAGAATGAGGTGAGGTTGACTGGACTGTCATTTTCCTGGTCCTCCTTTTTGCTTTTTGGGAAGATGGGAGTGACATTTACATTCCTCTGGTCTTTGAGTACTTCTCCTGATTGCCATGATTGATAAAAGATTATAGAGTAGCTTCACAATAACATATGTCAAGAACTCTCAGCACTCATGGATACATCCCATCAGCTAGTGGTTTTATAGATACATAGGTTTGCTCAATTATTCCCTGACATCATCGTCCTCCAGCCATTCAGCTTGGCCTCTGGAATTGGAATTCCTGAAGATTAGTCTTGATAGTAAAGACTGAGAAAAAGAAGGCATTCAGTATCTTGGTCTTTTCACTGTCTCAGGTAATTAGGTCTGTTTAAACAGGACCTTCAGGAGAAGGCCCAAATTTTCTTCAGTTTTCCTTCTGTCATATGTACTTGTAGAGGACTTTCTTGTTGCCCTTGTTGTCCTTGGCAAGATTCAATTCTATATGGGCTTTAGCTTTCTTAACTTGAACCCAAGACTCTTGAACAATGTCTCTGTGTTCCATTCAGGATACTATCATTGCTTATTCTTGCCTATCCTACCCTCTGTAGGTTTCCTTTTTATGTTTGAGTTTGTCCATGCAGGCCTTCTGATGTCTCTGCCTGATTTCCTCTTTGTAAGAGCAAGTGCTTATCTCTAAATTGGGGAGATACGAATTGAAGGCTGGATTATTAGGTGTATAAGGAATTGGTTGGATGGTCATAGTCAAAGGGTTGTTGTCAATGGCTCTGTGTCTAGATGGAGGCTGTTCACAAGTGTAACCTCAGAGGTCTGTCTTAGTACTGAGGTTCTTCAGTATTTTTATCAGTGACATAGACAGTGGAATTGAGGGTATCCTTAGCAAATTTGCTAACCAAGTTGCATGATGTAGTTGACACAGTCGAGGAACATGAACATGCTCAAAAAGTGGGCCCATAAGAATCTTATGAGGTTTAACACAGCCAAGTGCAAGGTTTTGTATCTGGATAGCAAGGCGATCCCAGACATAAGCACAGACTGGGAGAAGAACTTATTGACAGTTCTTCTGATCTGATGAGAAGGACCTGGACAAAAAGCTGGACATGATGAAGCAGTGTGTTCTCGCAGCCTGGAAGATCAGCAGTATCCTGGGCTGCATCAAAAGAAGAGTGGCCAGCAGGGAGACGGAGGTGATTGTCCCCTTCTACTCTTGCCTTCATGAGGCCCCATCTGGAATACTGTGTCCAGGCCTGGAACCCCCAGCACAACAAAGATGTGGAGTTGGAGCGGGTCCAGAGGAGGGCCATGAAGATGATCAGAGCAATGGAACGCTTATCCTATGAAGACAGGTTGAGGGAATTGGGATTGTTTAGCTTGGAGAAGAGAAGGCTCTGGGGAGACCTCATTGTGACCTTCCAGTACTTGAAGGGAGCTTATAAGCAGGAGGGATGGCTGACTTTTTACACAATAGTGATAGTGATAGGAAAAGGGGGAGTGGCTTTAAACTAAAAGAGAGGAGATTTAGGTTCAACGTTAAGAAGAAATATTTTACTCAGAGGGTGGAATATGATGCCCAGAGAAGTTGTGGTTGTGGATCATTGGAGGTATTCAAGGCCAGGTTGGATGGGAATCTGGGCAGCCTGATTTGGTGGTTGGCAACCCTGCCCCACACTAGAGGGGTTGGAACAAGATGATCTTTAGGTCCTCTCCAACCTAAGCCATTCTGTGGCTAACCTTGGAAGAGATGATCCTTAAAAATATTAGCCAGCTTTCTTGTGCCCCTCTTCCCTCCAGGACTTTATCTCACATTACTTTACCAAGCATCTCAGGGATGTGAGCTTGCTGTTTCAGTGAGAATCTTACTCTTGTAGATTTTTTGTTAGTATTTTTGAGAGGTAAAGCTTCTCTTTGGATTTTAGAACCCCAAAAAACTTGATGTGGAAGGAAGAGCTTTTTTGAATGCAGATGTTGATGTGAGTAGGTTAAGCCTCTGGGTATTCCTGAATTTTGCTTAGGCAAATACGTTGTTCAAGCTCAAGTTATACATAGGAATTTTACGAAAGAAGACATAACTAAAAACTGCTTATGTCACATGTGATCTTTCAAATCTAGCTCAGGAAGGCAGCTTATAAGCTAACTGAGCTAACAGAAGTTTACTTCCCACAAGGCTGGCAAGAATGTGGATGTCTTCTCTGAGTTTGGGGGCTTAGTCTATATATCAGTTTGGCGATGTTTCATGGCACAGACTTCCTTTTGTGATGGGAAAATGGTCTCCTTTGCTCCTCTGGTAAGTTTATCACATTATAAAAGGTGTCCCCCACATAGAGGAGCGACAAGGAAGAAGCTAGAGATTCTTCCACTGTAGCCTGGCTTGTTGCTTCATTTTCTCCTATGTTTGACAGGACATGGCAGGACAAAGGTAAAGTTGTTTTTTCTTTTGATCAGGTTGATTTTATTCAGATGATGGCAGCTTCCCAGTATAGAAAAGGGAAGTCTAGCAGAAGAGTCTCAGAAATACTGCACTGCCAATCTTCTGCTCCTCATACCAACAATGCAAGCTTCTGCTGAAGGCTGGCATTAGCTGTACAGCTTGGCTAGACATCTGGGCAGCAGTCAGCCCTGGACTTGTGAAATATTCTCATGAATAGCTGATGCACAATAGCAGGTCTGAACTAAGAACTTGGAAGCACTGGGACTCAAAGGGCTTGGAGCAAAATGTTGCATTTTGAAAATACAACAGTTTACTTGTGGAGATGAAAACTCTGCCCATGCAATTTTCTATCTGTGCCCAGCTGCATTAATGAGGAAAGAATAGGCATATACATAGAAACCCTCAGAATCACAGAATCACAGAATGGCCAGGGTTGGAAAGGACCTCAAGGATCATGAATCTTCAACCCCCCTACCACATGCAGGGCCATCAACCTCCCCATTTAATGCTAGACCAGGTTGTCCAAGGCCCCATCCAATCTGGCCTTGAACACTTCCAGGGACGGGGCATCCACAACCTCTCTGGGCAGCCTGTTCCAGTACCTCACCACTCTCTCTGTAAAGAATTTCCCCCGACGTCCAACCTAAATCTCCCTTCCCTCAACTTAAAACCATTTCCCCTCGTCCAGCAGTTATCTACCCTTTCAAAGAGTTGATTCCCCTCCCCTCTGTAGGCTCCCTTTAGGTACTGAAATGCTGCAATGAGGTCACCCTGCAGCCTTCTTTTCTCTGGGCTGAACAAGCCCAACTCCCTCAGCCTCTCCTCATAAGGGAGGTGCTCCAGTCCCCTGATCATCTTTGTGGCCCTTCTCTGGACCCCCTCTCCAACAGCTCCCTGTCTTTTTTGTACTGGGGGCTCCACACCTGGATGCAGCATTCCAGATGGGGCCTCACAAGAGCAAAGTATAGGGGAACAATCACCTCCCTGTCCCTGCTGGCCACCCCTCTTTTGATGGAGCCCAGGACACCATTTGCCTTCTGAGCTGCAAGAGCACACTGCTGGCTCATGTTAAGCTTTTCATCCATCAAGACCCCCAGGCCCTTCTCTGCAGGGCTGCTCTCAATGACCGCTCCTTCCAGTCTGTATAGGTGCCTGTTATTCCTCCTGCCCAAGTGCAAAACCTTGCACTTTGCTGTGTTGAACCTCATTAGGTTCACCCGGGCCCACCTTTCAAGCCTGTTGAGATCCCTCTGAATGGCATTCCTTCCTTCCACCATGGTCAACCGCACCACTCAGCTTGGTGTCATCAGCAAACTTGCTGAGGGTGCACTCGATTCCATCACTGATGTCATTGATAAAGATGTTAAAGAGCACCGGTCCCAAGACAGACCCCTGGGGGATGCTACTTGTTACCAGTCTCCACCTGGACACAGAACGATTAACTACCACTATCTGTCTGCGGCCTTTCAACCAATTCCTTATCCATCGTGTGGTCTACTCATCAAATCCACATCCCTCCAATTTGGAGATAAGGATGTGATGGGAGACCATGTCAAAGGCCTTGCTCAAGTCCAGGTAAATGACATCGGTCACCTTTCCCTTGTCCACCAGTGCTGTCACTCCATCACAGAAGGCCACCAGATTGGTCAAGCATGACTTTTCCCTGGTGAAGTGATGCTGGCTGTCACGGATCACACGCTCATTCCTCATGTGATCAAGCATGTCATCCAGAATGATCTGTTCCATGATCTTGCCAGGCACAGAGATGAGACTCACCAGCCTGTACTTCCTGGGGTCCTCCTTGCTCCCTGTCTTGTAAATGGGAGTGACATGACCCTTCCTCCAGTCATCTGGGACCACACCTGACAGCCATGACTTTTCAAATATGATGGAGAGCGGCTCGGCAACCACCTCAGCCAGCTGCTTCAGAACCCCAGGATGCACGCCATCCGGCCCCGTAGACTTGTACACATTCAGTCTCATGAGGCGGTCTTGGACCTGCTCTGTCCTCACAGCGGGGGGGGATTTACCACCGCAGTCCCCAGCTACAGGTCTAGGGATGCAGGGCTCAGGGACGTGAGAAGTACTGGGATCCTGGCTGCCAGTGAAGACTGAGGCAAAGAACTCATTCAGTACCTCAGCCTTCTCTTCATCCATTGAAGCCAGTTCTCCTTTTACATTTACCAGAGGAGGTACACTTGCTTTGGCCTGTCTCTTCTGGCCAATGTACCTGTAGAAAGCCTTCTTATTGTTTTTCACATCCCTTGCCAAGTTCAGTTCTGCCTGCGCCTTGGCTTTCCTGACCCCACGTATGCAAGCCCAGATGACATCCCTGTATTCTTCCCAGGTGACACGCCCTTGTTTCCAGAGCTTGTACGCACCTTTCTTCACCCTCAGCATGCCCAGCAGGTCCTTACCGAGCCATGCCAGTTTCCTACCTCCTCTGCCCGCTTTCTTATTCAGAGGGACAGAGAGTTCTTGCGCTCTCAGGAAGGCATCCTTGAAGAGTAACCAGCTCTCAACATTTTTGTTTTTAAAGACAGCATCCCAGGGGATTTCGGCCAACAGTCCATTGAACAGCTTAAAGTTCGCTCTTCCAAAGTTCAGGGTCCTGACGCCACTCTTCACCAGGCCCACAGCCCTTGAGATGTAAACAGTTCTCTCTCTTTTTCAGTTTTACACTGCCTCATCCCAGCAGGCTCACAGTCTTCCTAATAGAGCTGGGGAAATGGTGTGCTGCCTTGACTGGATAATATTGCCCAGTTTTCCAAAGGGAGACATTTTAAAATGGTGGAAATGGTATAATTAGAATGAATGTGTCACTTAAAACCATTCTAAATGTCCCACTATTGACTTTTAATTTTATTTGAAAGATGTACAGCACCAGCCTCAGCACAACAGAACAGTATCAATTACTACTGTCCTGATTTATTTAAGGTAGAGATGCCCTTAAATTAAGAGTGAGTTTCAATCAACAGGCTAGTCCAAGAAGCTACCAAGAGGTCTGTCTCATAAACAAAAATCTGTTCCTGCAAATATCTTAAATCACTTCACAGTTGTGAAATGCAGAGGTAGGGACAGGTACAAAATTTAAAAATAATACCTGCTGTCCCCCAACATTAATTTTTGTTCATGTGACAACATTTATAAATTTCTAAGTGTGCATGGACTTTGGCTTATAATAGATTTTCTTAGCAGGCACTTACCATCTTCAGAGCTTGGAAGCTCTGTCCCTGGCCGAGGTTGGTCCTAAAACAGCTTAGTTAAAAGCAGTGAGGCACACTTTCCTGGGTAGCAGTCATAGATTTTCTTTTTTAACATTGGAATTCCACCACAGGGACATTAAACACGTTGACTGCAACGTGTAATATTAGAACCAATGTCCTGAAAATCAGAAATACCAGTGAAATCATGTACTGTACAAGATATTTTCCAGTCCTCTGCACCATCACTGAAGCCTCACATATGTTTTGCTCCTTCATTTTCATATATATTATACTGCCCATTGGTGTGCTGCTGCATGTTGCAGATCAGTGAGAATGCTGACACCGTGCCTGAATATAGAGATCGGACCATGAGCATTTGCTCTACACTCAAAGCTTGTGGATTTGAAATAGAGTTGCCCAAAACTCTATTTCAGAAGCTGCAAAAACTAATACTCCCATTTCAGATAGATGTCTGTGGAGCTACAGCTCAATCTGCTCATGCACCAGAACTCCAGGGGTACCTGCAAATTTGGAGGAAAATTAGCTACTCGTCTATGAAATTAAAAACGACTATTCAGTAACCTTTCTCTTAACACAAAATACAGAAAAATCTACTGCAAGATGTTCAGTGTAGAGAGTTGCAGCATCATTAAGATTAATTTCCAATCATTAAGATCAGAAAAGAGCTCTAGGGTTACCAGTCCAACCCTCAAACAATCGCCACCATGGTCACTAACCTATGTCCTTTAGTGCCGCATTTTTTGAATACCTCCATGGATGGTGACTCTACCTCCCTGGACAGCGTTTTCCAATACGTGACCACTATTTCAGAGAAGGAACTTTTCTTAATATGCAATCTGAACATCTCCTTGTTCAGATTGAGGCCAGTACCTCTCATCCTATTGCTAGTTACCTGGAAGAAGAGGCTGACCCCACCGTCCTACAACCTCCTTTCAGGTCACTGTGGGGATAAGGTCATCCCTGAGCCTCCTCTTCTCCAAACGGAACAATCCCAGTTATTTCAGTTGCTCCCCACAAGACCTGTGCTCCTGCTGGCCACACTTTTTCTGATAGAAGCCAGGATGCCATCAGCTGCCTTTGCCACCTGGTCACACTGCTGGCTCATGTTCAGCTGGCTGTAAATAACATCGCCAGATGCTTTTCCTTCCTATACTTGAGCATATCAACACTTCCCTCCCAACTTAATGTCATGTGCAAACCTTCTGAGAGTGCATTCAATCCCCTAGTCCAGATTATCAGTAAACAGGACTAGTCCTAAAACTGACTTCTGGGGAATACCACTCCTGACCACCTATATTTAACTCCACTCACTACCACTCTCAGGGCCTGGCATGTGTCAGTGAAATGAAATAAAAAATATAGCTCCAGAGCATATGATAGTCTGTGCTCTTTTGGGCAAATTTCAAACAGGACTGATTAAAAACCTAAGAAGCAAGAGCACTAAAAGAGCATTTTTACAAGAATTTTACAAGACAGCTAGTTGTAGTGAGCCCTAGGATGCCACAGGGGTCTCAGGGCAGGTTCTTGACTAATTTTTCATGAGGAAGAGACTTTTTTTTTTACAATGTAGGAATGTGAAGGGGGTTAACATGCCATTTGAAGATTTCACTGTTCAACTTTTCTAACTATGGAAGAATGCAAAAATTTAACTCTCACTAAGGACTCTCTTCATATGAGCATCCAAGATATTTTGCTTTGCCCTTACCATCCTTGCCATTTGACAAGAGCAAAAATCTTGATCAGTGGTTTAGGCCCATCTTTATCCTTCCATCCTAATCTCGTGTCAAGTTGAGGTAGATGGATCAGACAGCCCAACACAAACTAAAAAAGTACTGCTACTGGGAAGACAGCTCTTCTTGTTAATATGTTAAAAATATGTTAATTAATCTTGTGACCTAAGGTTTACTTCAAAACAAGGCTTCTCAGACAGAACTGTAGGATATGAGAGATACATAATCTGGTACAGTTATAGCCTGTGGTGGTCACTGGCTACCCTAACTGCTGCATTGTATCACTGCCACTGCTGACAGTGGAACCCAGCAAAAACATGTCAGAAATTACAGCTGCATCCACAGCAGGAGAGAACAGCCATCTGAAAGCAAATCTGGAGTCACCAAAGGGAGCTCCTGAGTATTCCCTAGGACAAGTTATCATTTTACTTGACGGAGTTTACAAACTCAGCTCTCAGCAGCCTGAGATAGTAAAGACCTTAGACATTGTGAAGCTGTTTTTCTAAGGCTTGAGCAGAAAGGTGCAACTCAGACTTCATTCACTTTTCTCACTCAGCAGTTTGGTGTTGGCTAAGCCTAAGCATAATTTTCTTCTTTCCCCATTGGCATAAGCTCAATACTCAACCCCTGGTAGCTGGCAAGATGGTGCTGGTGTAGTTTTGTTTTAAAGGGATGGTTCGGTAAGCTTGTATCAGAAGTTGACTTAAAAAAAAAAAATTAATCACCAGCTGGCATCTTCCAAATATGTAAGAGATTTTTCCTCCTATCTCATTGCTATAGTAGCAGAGTGAAAAAAAAAAAAAAAGAAAAAAAGAAAAAGACAAAGAAAAAGTATAAGAAAACACGATGCCTTCCCCACACAGGCTGTTTGCATTTTGAGATTTTGGAGTCAAATTCTGCCTTCATGTCAATAAGCCTGGGAGCCTTGCTTCGATGACAGTCCAGAAAAAAGCAAATTTTGTCATAGGTTGCATTAAAGAGCTTCAATTAATTTACAGGCTAAACCATGATAAATGTCACTAGCCTTCCACCTATCAACATTTGCTTCAGAATAATTTACTGCCTATATATTGGGTGCTCTATCTATACAAAACCATATTGCAGCCTGTTAACTTAAGAAAGATAGGAGAGTGAGAAAGCATTCTAATTTCTCATCAATGTAAGAAAAGATAAGAAAAAAATATTAACACATTGGATAATAGCTTTCTGAATAGAACTGGATGAGTTTGCAGGAGCGGAGTCCCAGGCACTGATCCTGGTCTAAGATCTGGAATAAATTCACTAGAGTCAGAGTAATGCAGGTGGTAGTTCAGAATGAGCTGCTGACTTTGGAAACTATACATTTATTTTTTAAGAAGCAGTTTATTTAGACCAGATTCTGCTTTGATCTTCATGACTGTGAATCTGGTAAAAAGTCATTAAAGTTACTGGTGTCTCTCTGGGTTTGTGTGAGTGTCATTGAAACAAAGTAGTGGGTCAGGAATAAATTTCTAGTTTTATGAATTTTACAGTTGCTTTAAAAATGACAGCTGTGGACCTAGTGAAAAGAAATTTATGATCAAAACAGAAATTGCTCTTAAATTTTCTCATGGGATTTAAATTTTGGATTTTTTTTTTTTTTGACATAATATTCCAGTCCCTCAGTGAGCAACCTCTTCCTCACCACACTGGGCACCCATGCAAAGCTGACTGATGAAAGCCCATCATCTGGTTGTTGTCTGAACCAGTCTCTGTGGGTAAGATAAGGACAAAGAATTCCTTAGCAGTGTGTTCCTGCCATTCAAAGTTCACCAATGAAAACTCTTCCACTGCAGAAATCAAAAAGCCAGGATAAGCATTTCTTCTGGAAAGATGCACTGAAAATCTCTCTGTTGTTGATTTCCTTGGTGTCTGGAAGTTAGCCATGGCTGAACTACAGAGCAGATGTGAGAAGGAGCGCTGGTTCAGTTGGTGACACCTGAACCCATGCTGCTCCTATGGAGGAACAAAGACTTTGTCCCCTAAAAAGTGAAAAGAGATGTAACTATTGGCTAATAATAAAATCCATTTATTATAACTGCTGAAATTGACAGTAAAAAACCCTCTCAAAATGTATTAGAGAAGAAAATAATCTTTCTTTCCCTAGTTTTTAATGTGTTTTATAATCTCTTTCTGGGAACTTGACTTAGTGTCAAGGGCATGGACCATCTTGGTACTTGGCTGGGGGACAAGCCTCTCTACAACAGTGTTCTCTTTGAAGAAAATCGAGCTGCCAAGGGTAAAGTAATATTTTCTCCATTACAAGAGAGGAATTTCTACAATCCACAGTGAGGGAAATAGTGGCAAATTTGATGTCCCCCAGACTTTTTCCAATACAGAGACCAGGAAGAAGTTGGTGATAGTGGCTTTCACCTCACATCTTAGCTGGTACAATGTCAGGGAATGAGCTCAGCCTCTTGCTACATTAATTGTGATGAGATGATCCTGATAATGAAGAAATGAGATTACTGAGACTAGGAGTTCCTAGGAAGGTCAGAGAATGCTTCTGGCCTCAGGATTTTCCTCAGCACCTTGAGAACTCCTCTCGTGCCTCTTAGGATGCTGTCATAATTTTTTCAGGTGTCACTCAAGGAAATCTCCTATAGTCAGAATGGATTAATCAGTGGCTGCTTAGTTGGGTTTACAATTTTCTGTAGTGGAACAAATAGCTTACCACAATTATAAACTGTCTTGTTTTGATGCAATTAACAGCAAGACTATGGCAACATGCAGTTTAATGAGGATTTACTGCCTGGGTCTCCATACAGTCTTTCAAATAGCTTTTGACATTGCATTTAAACTGCTTGCAATGATACCTTGACAAAGTGAGCAGCTCTTGGGTGTGCTTGTAGGATCGCTGCACTCTGCTGTGCCTGCTGCCCTACTGCCTAGGTTCCTGCATATCTGTTCCTGTTAAACTGCATATCTTCTGTGGATATGCACTATCCCATCACCATGGCAGCCTGACCAGAGTAGGCTAAGATCATGGTGACCAAGTGGAAGTGATGGCTTAAGTATGTGTTTATAGGGGGGAGTGGATTAGAGCTGCCTGAGCAAACATAAGGAGAGAAACTGAGTTTCCACAAGTGACAACTGTTTTCTATATTATCCAGAGTTTCAACTACACTGGAAGGTAATATACTATTTTATTGCCATAACCCTTCTGCAGGAGAGAGATATTATCCCTGTTTCACATAGATACTGAAGAATGAATTTACCAAGACTACCGTTTTCAAATATTGGAAAATATATTTATTCCCTATATGTCTCAAACTTTTCATTTCAGAGAGGTGACAGAGGTCACAAAGGAAGTCAGCTGTAATTACTCTGAGTTGCTTCTTTTGTTTAGTCAACAGTTTTGCCTTTTTAAGGAGACGGCTGTTTGTCCTTTTATTTCTTGTTGATTTACATTGCGTGAAAAGTCCTTGCAGAAGAGCTGGTGGGCATCTGCTTAGCTTTACAGTTGCTGGGAGAGTTTGGGAATTCTTGTAGCCTAGACCAGAATTTCTTCAACTGCAGTGCTCTGTCCCACTGCAGCCAAGGCAGGCACCAGTGCAGCAGAAGGAGGTCTTTTGGAAAAGGACAGCCTTGTGCTCTCTCTGCTACACACATGCTGCACAGTCATTGCTTCATAATGCTTGTCAGGTGGCAACAGCTGGCTTAGTCTCTGAATGACAGATCAACACACAAGTGTTAACAGAAATCTAGATGGAAAAGCATCTTCCCTTAGGAGCTACTTCCCTTGTCTATTTTTTCCCCCTCATTTTTATGTTTCCTTCTTTTTTTCTTTACCCAAGTTCTTTATGTTCAATCCACTTAAAGCATTTTGAAATATCTAGCATTTTTCATCTTTGAATTCAAAGAACCTTTGTCTGAGGTAGTAAAATAACTCGCTAGCTAAGTCTGTTATCCACTGCAGGAGGATTAGTTTTCTTTTGATTACAGAAATGACCTCATGGAAAGCATTTGAAAGGAGCACATTTTTTTCCTGCTATCAGCCATGTTTTCTAAGTGCAACCACTTTTTATCTGCTCAACGAAAAGATGAGACTGTATTTACTTGTTTTCTTAGAAGATATATGAAAAGATTTAGGTCTGGCTTTCCTCAGTTTAATATTAAAACCTCCCATGGAAACTTGGAAGTTTAGACCGAAGCATCTTTTCAGTTAAGACTGGTTAAGCAGGAAGGCAGTATCAGGTACTTCAAGAGTAAGGAAGGGAAAATCGTGGTTTCCTACCTCAACACGGCATGCTCAGCAGTTTGTTTCTGACCTCCCTCACTCCAGTTTTAACATCCCAGGGCTTCAGGAGGATTTTTTGGGTCCCATTCTATGCAGTATGATTTATCTTCCTGACTCAGATTCTTCTAAACAGAACAGAAGGAGCTGACAACTTCACAGCTGCCTATGGTTTCACAAACTTTGGCATCCCTAGAGCAGATGCCTCTGAGTGGCTCAATCAGGATTCCTGCATGACCAGAGGAGGTGCGTGGGCATTCTGGAAGAGTGGCAGATCCTATCTGGGAGCACAAGCATAAATTAGCTCTGACACATTGCAGTGTGAATGCCTGCTGAGGCTATGCTGGGTACATCAGATATCCAGTCCAAACATTGGCCTCATGGTGCATCAGGGCCCCTGAGGACATACATAGCGCTGATATTGCTGAGGAATAGGCCCTGGGGGCCTGATCCCATCCTACCCATGGCTTTAAGCAGCTTGTTGATCTGTCCCTCTGAGAAACTTGTCACTGTTTTTGGAATGACACGACAATGTTGATTTTGCAGAAAGCCCATAAATTTCAAATCCACAGAAGGATACCAATATCCATAGAAAGAAAACTGAAGACTAAATCTGCTCCTCTAGGCTGTTTTGGCTGCTTCCCCAGTGCCCCTCTCTGTCTGTGAGCTGTTGTATAGCCCATTACTGCTTCCTCAGTGCCACAGTGTGCAGAGCACTCTCATACCTTGAGCATAAAATATGCTATAAAAACCTAATTGCATTCTGTATCTGATGTTAACATAATATTCCCTCAACTAATGGAGGACTTTGCAGTGCCCATTTAATTTCTCTAATGTTAACTTTCTAGACAAATGTAGCTATGGTACAAAGATTTTATGTGGAGCAGGATTTTTCCTTTTAATTTTTTTCCTGTTCTTGCTTTTCAGCTGAAGGTCTGATTCCATAGAGCACATTGTTCTCCTTGCTAAGTTGAATTCAGCAAAAACAGAAAGAAGTTGAAAAAGCATTAGGGCTGCCTGTATCCGAAATTTCCACCTTGACCCTTGTTGCAAGTTTGCATTTTTTCCTAAACTGGAATATTTGTATTCTGGTTTCCTAATCGCTATGAACAAAGAAATACACTTTTCCTCAGTTGTCCAGTATGATGGAGCAATTATGAATTTATTTACGCTGTATTATGTTATATGTATTTCTCTGATAATTAAACCCTGCCTTAATTTTTTTTTTTCTTAAGAATTAGGAAGAATTTGCCTACTCTGTCTTGACCGTCTGAGGGCAGTGTCACCTAATAATTGCTAAAAGTGATATGCCTCACTGCATTCTGCCTGCACTGTACTCACCCTCTGAAGATATCATCCAGAACTCAGACATATCAAAGAGAGCCTTTTCACAGATCTTATCTGCATCTTGGACTTCAGCATATTGCACTAACTCTTCTGGGTTGCAGTGCTTACTGATATAAACCTTTACTGGCAGTAAATCCAGTTTGAGACATAGAGCTGAAACAAGATGTCCATGAAAGACCTCTCACACAAGTCAAATGTAGATTTCTACAAACTGAAGTTGAAAGTAAATGATCTTTAAATTCCCATCCAACCCAAACTGTTTCATGACTCCATAAAATGTTTTTTGCATGAAACTATTTATGCCTGGCTAGAACATGACTGACAAGACTACCCAGTTATGTTCTGAAGACCTCAAGAGATAAAGAACCTACAGCAGACTGATAAGTTGTACCATGGGCAATCAAGCTCCCTTTCAAGAACATCCATCTTGCCCTAGAATGTTAAGCACATATTCCACCTGGGATTGTTCAGCCTGTATAAGAGAAGGCTGGGAAAAGATCACATCACTGTTTGTGCAGGAGTGAAGTTGAGGAAGAATGATTCTTTTCAGTGGTGCACTGTGAAAGAACAAAGGGCAACAAGTGAAAACTGGGACACAGAAAGTTCCATACAAGCACAAGGAAAAAATTCTTTACTGTGAGAATGATAGAGGACTGGAACAGGTTGCTCAGGGAGGTTGTGGACTCTCCTTCGCTGAAGATATTCAAAACCTGCTTTGACACTTCTCTTTGCAACCCTACAGCAGAGAATCTGCTTTAGCACGGGATTAGACTAGATGATCTCCAGAGGTCCTTTCCAACCCCCACAGTTCTGTGATTCTGTGACAAATTCCTCTTTAAACTTCAGTAGAAACCATTGTGATGTGAGTTCTGGTGGGAAATGTCATAACAAACTGATTTTGAGGATACAAAAAGAAAAAAAAAGAATCTCTTGCTTCTTCTCTAGGAACAAATCTACTTTGCAGCAAAGATCTTCTTGATCTATATAAGAATTTAGGAAAAGGGAAAAAGACAGTTTTGGCAGAGAGCTGTTAAGAGCTCAAAAGCAATGATGATTATTAGCAGAGTAACCCCAACGTTGTAGTGCTGATCATCCTGAACCTGTTATCAACTTAAAGCATTAAATGTAAAAGATTTTCCAGATGACTAATGTTGGGAAAGCGGGGCATTGTCAGAAGTATGGTGGTAGATACAGATGGATGGAAAGATTCAGGTACAGACAATTAATCACTGGTCTATCAGATTAGCACTAGTCTTCCGGCGCTAGTAACCAGCTCTGGGCAGTCAGGTAAATTCCAAATACACTGGAGAACAATTATGGAAATACAGAAAGTTGGAAATTTGATGTTTGTTGAGTGGGAAGTTGGCTCAATTCTTTCTCCTCTTCCATGCATTTTTAAAGATTACATGAAAACACTTGCAATAATGAACTGAAATCAGAAACATCTGGTTGCAGCAGTAGTGAGGGAGTTGTGTCACTTCGTCCAAAACAGTTACTAATCTACGACTCATCCTGCAAGTCCCCTTTTAAACCCACTGGATTTCCCCCCTGCTGCAGCTTCCTCTCTGGGGAGCCTTCCAGCCACTGCTCATTTTCGCTTGCTTCTGTCTGCTCACTTTCCCTGTGCTCTCTCTGGCCCAAGACATCTGCAAGCTCCTATGAGAAAAGGGCTAACTGCTCTGCCCTGCTCTGCATGGAAAGAGCTTGCTGGAAGCTGTTCTCCTAGAAGACAGGCACCAATTGCTTTGTCTCTGCCAGAGCTATAAATACTGGCCTGAACACTTTCTCAGGATGTACCAGAAGCAACAAACTGACTGTGTGACAACACCACCAAGAGCCCTGTTTTGTCTCTGTAGGAGAGCAAGGTCCCTTGGAACACAGAGGCCTGGAGGCAGCCCAGGGCTGCGCCTGTCCAGCACCAGAAGCTCTGTGCGTGGGAATGCAGGGAAGATTGTGGAGGACTGATGTGATTATAAGAATTTATAGGTTTGAGGAGTGTTTTGTTGGAAACTGTACATGAACTACTGCAGATTTTAATCAGGGTGTCTCTCTCTTCCTTTCATTTACCTTCCTCATGGAAGAGAGGTCTCTTGATCACAACTAAACTTCAGTAGAGCTTTGTAGACCTGCCCTTGGGTCCTGTTTCCTTCTCAGTCACAGAAAGTCCCCTGTCACTTTTGTGACACTCAGACTGTATTGGTTTTTCTCTCTTAGTTTTCCACATTCTACTGTGTTCGTCTTTTCTCTGCGTACTAACATCAGTTCTCTCATGACAGAACCTCTTCTCTCCATGTGTGTTTATGACCCACTTTCTTCTTCACTTTGGCTGGATGGATGAAGAGCTGCCTAGTACTTGGGCAGTGTGTAGGCCTTACAAAGCAGAAATTGAAGCTGTTCCACTTGGGCTTCATGGCTACTTGGGGCTCTGACTTTCATGAGCTTCAGCTACTTAGAAAAATAACTACTTTCAGACTGAAAACTCAGAAACTGAAGAGTTTTTAACCTCATTACTTTGAGTAATGATCCACACCAGTCATAAAAAGGAGAAAGCTGGAGAAAACCTGAGGTGGTGATATCCTTAAAGCAAATGATTTTATTTTTTGAAGAAAGAAAATAAAAAATGATGATGAAACATTTTCCTGAAGAACAAATCAAAACACTTTGTGCAGTGTTACCTGTTTGCAGAATAGGATTTGCGCACAAGATGAATCACTGTGGTCATGGGACTTGATGGCATTTTTCTTGCAGATTTTCATATGCCTGGAAGAGAGCGAAGAAGGTGTGAGCATGACAGGTATTGACCATTGGCATGAGAGACAGCAGGCTGAGATCTGATGCTGGAGATGGACAAGACTAAAACATTTCTCCTGTGTCAGTCAAAGTGAGCTTCAAACTGAAAATTATTTGCAGAATGAAGCCATGAGCTAGACAGATGGAAATGAGACTCCACTCCATGGTACATGGAAAAAACAAGTTCATCATGTTCTGTCTTCACTCTGAGACATTCTTGGCAAGTTCAGCCATGTCCTGGAAAGAGTGGAGGAGAGGAAGAGCAGAGGGGAGCCAGCAAGCAAATGGGGTTATGGGGTTTAGTCTGTAAAGTGCTTAGGAAAGCTGTTCAGCTTCAAGAAAAACATCTGATTGCTGAGACAGAGTGTACTGGATAATTATTTCTTGAATGTACTTGCCATTTTTCAGTATTTTACCATTGTTTTCTTTCTGTGGAGTGCAGCAGCATTAATCCTTCCTGAGCAACGGCATAATTGTTTCAGCTAGATCTGTTGTCTACTTACATGGCAGGGAGGTCTGCATAAACAGGGCACAGAACTGCTTTCATGATTGGGGTCAGAAGGTAAAACACAATAAACTGAATTTTCGATATTGCAGGTCTTTGTTTTTTATTGTTGTTTTTATATACAGTTGCACCAAAAATAGCTTTGGTTCATTTGTCATTTCCTTTTTTGGTTGACACACAGTATTTAGCTATTCAGTTCTCTGATGTTCCAGCAAATAGCCAGACAATTTTTAAAATAAATGTTCCCTTAGAGTTCCATATTTTTCCTTCTGTTCGTTTCTGGGTCTGGGAAATGGAAAAAGACCTCAGAAACAGCTGAAGTTTATTTTAGAAGCTGAAATATGTTTGTCATTCTTTTCTCCTTGTACTTCAGTATTATTTTCTTCATTTTGCTGTCTTGGAGTTGTTGTCAGATGTGATTTTTAAGGGTGTATTTTGGATTGTCGGGATTTCTAAAGCACCTTTTTTTTTTTTTTTTTTTGATCATAGAAATCAGAATCCATTTACTGCCATATGACTAATGTTCACCTGCACTGCTGAGCTGGAGAGTCACTACAATGTCCTAGCAAAACTATTTCTCTATTTTTCCCTGCTTTCCTGGGGAGATGGTGCTTATGCAGCCTCAGCCTCTGTCTGTCACTTTGGTGACTTTTGAACTACTTAATTTAAATCAATTTTGAAATTGGTCAAAAGGGAGGTTCTTGCACATTTCAAGAAAGAAGGTATATTAACAGATGGTAACACTAACAGTATTGGCCAAACTCCCAAGTCTTTCTGCACATCCTGTGCAGATTCAAGAAAGAAGAATGAATGCTCTGCTCAGAGCTGGATCCCACCCTCATTTGGGGCTGGTGGAGAGGCCTCACTGATGGCCACACATTTTGTCCTGTGCTATTATTGCAGTTACCCTTTCCTACCTTGGATTATTGTGAATGCAGTGTAGAAGTGCAGAAGGAGAGGAGCTTTTAGGGAGAAAAAGCAGAACTGCACCAGCTGGCATTATGACTGAATGAATGACTCATTCATTCTTCACTGTCCACTGTGCCTGTGCCAGTTTTTGAACCACTGGCAGGCTTATTGAGCTTCCCTCTTGGAGCAGCTAGTTGCCACCTGAAGTAGCTGGAAGAATCATTTGACATTACAAGGAGCTTTTTAAAAAAGAGAATGGGAAGAATGTCTATCTAGAAAGCTGCTCAGCATGCATATGTATCGTAGAAAAATTAGAACTGGTTTGAATCAGAACACAACACTGCATACCTTTGGTATAAGGTCACTATTACACTAATACATCTTCATGTGAGGTTCAAGTGGTTGGGGTTCATATACTGGAGGTTACCTATGCTTCTCAGACCTCAGGAAGGAGTCTTGAATAGGCTCTGAACCCCACTCCCCTGGACTCCCTGGTGCCTTTAAAGCAACATATCCTTGTGTGAGTAGGTTGTGCTGCTCTGCAAGCATCGGAGTTTGAAAAAGCCATGCTCAGCTGCGTAGAGCCTGGGTGTTTACTTTCAGACCCTGCTGTTTGAGGCAGCTTAATCTGATGGACCACCAGGTTAGGTGGTATGGATCCTGTTCTCTTAGTTCAAACAATTTTTGGAGGCTGTCAACAGATACTGATGCAAGCACGTATCTGCAGTGTGCAGGCACGAAAGCACTGCTGAAGGCATTACTGCAGGTTTGGGTGAAATGTGTGTAATTACAGACAATTTGCTTTACTGCTCTCAGATCTATGCCTTTGCCTGGATTTAAGGGACTTAAAAGCCTCTAAAGTCCTGACTTATCCCCTGATCCCAAAGTGTATTTAATAAAAGGAAGTTAGTGTATACTTGCATGACTCTGGGTTGCAGCTGGCAGGGTGCAATCTGCCCAGAAAGTTGTGTTTATTCCTAAAGAGTAGGAGTAAGTGATAACATTTTTACCCAACCAATTTTCTTATGTTAAACATCATCACCAATAAGAACAAGAGGGGCTGAAGAAGGAATGAGATGCGATTATTTCTGATATTCTTTGCTGTGGTTTTTATGCCGTGCTTTTTTTTTAGTCTTGATTATACACCTCAAGGCAGAAAACCAGTTAAAACAGATTTTATGTATCAGTTTAGATTATTTCCTTGGCCCTATTACTATTTTCTTTAGAGAAAATCAAAAAGAAAAAAAATATTTTTAGGGCCTCTCATTTTAGCAGGCAGCTCCTCTCACTAAAATGTTCTTACCCGCTGTGTTTTGAATGTTTGGCATTTACTGCATTTATTGCTAGAAACTTTTTTTTTATTCTGAATCCCTCTTGCTGCAAAACTCAAAGCACATCCTATTTATTGTACAATTTTCAGCAGGCATAAATGTGGATTCATGGTTTCATTGCTTCATATATGAAGCTGAATGTCAGTTTTCTGAGGAATGCTCTTCTGTGTATCACAAGAATTAATTCAACCCTGCCATTTTTAGTGTGGTTTAGGTACTTCAGTTTGATAAATGCGTAATGGACTGAGACACCCACAGACTTTTCCTTCTGTTTTCTGTCACTTCACAATCAAAAAGGCAAAAATATGACAAAAACATTTAAAAAAGTATTCTTCTGGGTTGACGAGTTTAGCTATTGAAAACCTGGAACAATACATTATTGATCAGTTTGGTCTTCGGAAAATTCTATATATCAAGGGAAAATAAAAATGAGATTTGTCTCACAGGAATACCAGTTAGACTAACTTGTTAACAACTGTAACATATATTGAAAAAGTATGAATCAAACAATAGTTCTTTTTAGCTATAAAGTAATTTAATTTTTAATTTAAAAATATTTTTATTGGGTCAATGGAAAAGTAAGATAAAATAAGAAATAGATTGGGACTCAGATTTAAACTTCCAGAAAGAGAAAACAAGGAAAAAAAGAGAAAAATATAAGGTATGGACCAGCGGCACGCAGACAGAGGCAAACTGTATTCGTGGAAGGCAGTTATCAGGAAAACAAGAGCATGAGAGCACTCTGGCCAGTGTAACCTGGATTTACAGATTCATCTCTAACTGAGGTGGAGGGGACCTCCTTGCGTTCTGCATTTCTTACTCCATATTCAGTATAGTAAAGGATAGCATAATTCAAATGTGTCAGCTTTTGATTTCTACAGAACCCCAGTTATCAGATATAAAGTAAAAAACAGAGGTGGAATTACTTATACATGACATTGGGTAATAGCTCTGTGGCCCACTTCTATAGAGAGAAAAATCCGATTAAATTTAAATGTGCTCTGTAGAGAGAAATGCCTTCCATTTTCATCCTTGAATCAATCCACTTATGCTGAGAATAAAAGACGTGAAGAAACAATCCCTGAGTAAATTACAGGAATGGAGCTTGATGCTCTCTTTTTGATCCTTCACACACAGTTGCCGGCTTCCTCTGCACAGCGAACAGCAGCACTTGGGAAGCAGTAAACAGCCCAGGCTGCCTGACAGTAACCTGAGGCTCCATCCTGCAGAACAGAAAATGAAAGGGAATTGAAAGGGAATGCAGGATACAGCGCAGTGGAAGCTACTTAGTAAATGCTTGTAATTGGGACCATTCTGGAACGTGCATAAGCATGCTAGAAAAACAATATAACCTCTGGGACTCCTGTCCTTCCAGACAAGAGCTTGAAAATTAATTTTGTGCTCAAGATGTCCCTACCACAAACATATCTTCAGATATGGAAAAAGAGTTGGAAGAGTATAGAATAACAGATGACAAGTACACAGTAGTGATAAATGAGAGTGAAAAAAAGAAGCAATACGAAGATTGTACTTAAAACCCACACTGTTAATTGGAATCAAGTTATTGTGCTTTCTTTCTTGGAAAAAAGAATGGTAATTTTTCTTCAGCTTTGGCAGAAGAACAGCGTGCATAAGAGCAAATAATATTTGAAAGACGAACAAGCCGACATGGCACCAAGTGAGATAAATGCTTATCTCATAATCATTAACTCCTGGCCTAGCAACTGCTTTGCACTGCCAAAAACTCAGAGTTGGAGGAGAATTGCATGGACTAAAAATAATATTTCCAAGGAGCAGTATCAAAAAATAATTGCAACTGTATTCTTCTGTGATCTTTGAAGTATTATAAAAACAAAGAAACAAATAACATCTCATTCTGGTGGTTCTAAATCACAGTTTTGGAGTGATAGCTTTTAATTTTTGCTACAGAAATGGATAACACACATGCTATTCATAAACCAAGTGTCTGCTTCTGTTGGACAGCCTTTTCCATCATTACCTGTCTGAACAAAAAATCCCTGCTGTTCCTAGAAGGGGGGGAAAGTGGTCACAGCAGCTTCTAGACAGCAGATCAAAATATTCTGAACTCCTGCCTCAGCATGAAGCTGATCTGCTATGTTAAGCCATCTATTTAGCAAGATAACCATCTGTCCAGAGTAGGCTTGGTGAGGTAATGGTTTTATTAATTTCTTATAATAGGTAAGATGAGCAGATGAGGCTGCCTGTGGCATTCAGATAGGAGAAATTGACCTTTGCAAAATTATCTGCTTTCATTTCTGGTGCAAAACATTATGTTTTTCAGTGTATCAGAGGTGTTATTGGATGATTTTTGCCAGGGCTTTTAAGTGGGCATGTGAAAACATGAGGGTGGTGAGTCTGGATTTGTTTTCATGTCTGCACATTAGATGTTTTCTAATCATGAAGGCTAAGGCAAGAGAAAAATATTTCTTCCTGACTTGTTTCCCTGCACTGAAGGACACTGATAGCAGTTCACATGTTCTTCTAACTTTGCTAGACAAAACAAAGCTTTCTATAAAGCCGCTCGCTCTTGATTAGCATTATCTTTCCTTGTTTGTTTGTTGCTACCAACTCTGCTTAAAAATGGTGATCTTTCTTGTAGTTGAACTTCTTAGATTTCCACTCACCGTTTTTTTACAGTGCACTTCTACTTGAACTTATAAGGGCCTCTAGGACTCAGCATTTTCACTACCTAAAGAGGCCACAGGGAACGTCACTTTGCACACTTCACTGTGCAGAAAAGACTCCTGAAGTCTTTCCCTGTACTTCTCTTCTTTCAGCCCTGAAATCATTTGTAAAGCCCTTATCTTCAATTTCTTGAGACCGTCAGCATCTTTTTATAAATGTGAGTGCCAAAAGTGCACAGAACTGCACTTTGAGCAATGACTTCTATATTCATGGGGGAAAAAAATAATAGAAAAAAAAAGTATTTTGGAACAGACTCCAGTATAACCAATAGCTAAGTAATGCAAGTGAAGCAAAAAGAGCTTGTCCCTTTAAGATGCAGTGTTGATGTGGTATGATGATAAATCATAAAGAGCACTTATATATAAATTGTGGAAAACATTGAAAGTGTTGCTACCAAATAGACTAAATTTATTATGGGATATCTCTTTCTTTTGTCTGCAAAAAGAAAGTCTAATTACATTTTCCATCAACTCTGAGAGTTATTTCATGGATATGTCTGCAGGGGTCTGCAGTCTTCTGTGTGGAATTAGCAGTCCAGACATGCTTGGTAACATGTATTTGGTGAGTTTGTGTGTGTGTGTGTTCACCACTATCATTTAACTCTGCTGAGCTTTTCAGGTTAAGCAATTAGCAATTACATTTTACTCATCTGGACTTCCACTTGATTTGCAAAGATTTGGGAGATCAGACTAGTGTTAGTTCCATTGTTTGCTAAACATTCTCATCATCCTCAAAACATCTGATTGCTGGCAATTACTACCAGCAATTAATTTAGCTGAATAAACAAGCAAGGGAGGACATGCAAACTGCTGCCTGTATGCTCCAGCTAATGGCACTTCTCCATTTTGTCTTCCTCTCCATTAGAGAGACATATGCCACATATTGTGCTTGGAAAAACCAAACTCAGATACAACTGTCCTAGGTGAGAAGCAGGCACTGACATACACTGCACTTAAGGGAGAGGGATGTCCACTCAGTCTTTAAAGATCTCAGCAGATTTCTCCTGACAGGCATGTGTAAACCATCGCTTTAGGCTGTTTGGCTAAATTTTAGCATCTGTCAGGGAAGTGTCTGATAAGATATGGGTGACCCTGCTCACATTTGCACTTCTTTGCCTTTGCCACCACAATCTAAGCAAAGCCAAATGCTGCTACTTTGTACTTAGTAGTGGAAAGCACTGTTAGTTGGCCTGTAAATCCTCTCTGTACCTCTGTATCTGCATAGGTATCATAGAATTATAGAATAATTAAGGTTAGAAAGACCACTAAGATCACCTGGTCCAAGCATCAGCCATGCCCGTGATTGCTCTACAGCATGTCTGTCAGTGTGATGTGACATCTACCCTTTTCATGAAGACCTTCAGGGATGGTGATTCTACCACCTCCCCAGGCAGCCTGTTCCAATACCTCACCACTCTTTCTGAGAACAGATTTTTCCTAATATCCAACTTGAACCTCACTTGGTGCAACTTAAGGCCATTTTCTCTTATCCTGTAGCTATTACTTGGTAGAAGGGACTGATCCTCATCTCACCACAACCTCCCTTCAGGTCATTCTAGAGAACAATAAAATCTCCTCTGAGCCTCCTCTTCTCCAGATTGTGCAATCTCAGTTCCCTCAGTGACTTCCCATAAGACGTACCATAAGGTTCCGTACCTCTCACCACCTTCATTGCCCTTTTCTGGACATGCTGCAAGGCCTCAATGTCTTTCTTGTACTGAGGACCCCAAAACTGAGCACAGTTCTTGAAATGCAGCCTCAAAAGTGCTGAGTACAGAGGAAGGACCACCTCCCTGCTTCTGTTGACAGCACTATTTCTGATAGAAGCCGGCGTGTCTCTGGCCTTCTTCACCACCTGGGCACACTGCTTGCTCATGATCAGCCTGGCTGTCATCTAAAACCCTCAGATCCTTTTCCTTTCTAGACACTCTGCCCCAAGCCTGTAGTGTTGCCTGTGACCAAAGTACATGACCTAGCACTAGTTGAACCTCATAGAACTGGCTTCGGCCCATCAATCCAGCCTGTCCAGAACCCTCTGTAGGACCTTCTTGCTTCCAGACAGATCAACTCTTTCTCCCAACTTGATGTCATCTGCAAGCCTTCTGAGGGTGCACTCCATCTCCTCATCCAGATCAGCAATAAAGATATTAAACAGGACCAGCCCCAGCATGGACTCCTAAGGAACACCACAAGGGACTGGTCACCAGCTGGATTTATCACTATTCACCAAGACTCTCAAGACTGAGCTCTCCAGCCAGTTTTTTTTACCTGTGGAAAGTACATCTGTCCAAGCCATAGGTTGGCAGGTTTTCCAGGAGAATGCTATGGGGACATAGTCAAAGGCTTTGCTAAAGTCTAGGTAGACTACACTACAACCTTTCTCTCATCTGCCAGGCAGGTCACCTGGTTGTAGGCGGTGATCAGTTTGATCCAAGCAGGACCTGCCTTTCAGGAACTCATGCTGGCTAGGCATGGGCATATCTCTGGGACAAACCAGATTGGGCAGAGGCTGCAGGGCCCCACGGCCAAGCTATGGCTGGAGTCAGTATGGCCCCATGAAACAGTGAGAACAAGACCCATGCACAACTTCTGCTGTGTGCGACACACAGTTCTTGCCTGTCTGGGAATATTGTGGTGGCTTTGTTGGCAGCCAGGAAGGCACACTCAGCTTCGTAGCTTGGAGGAATTCAAACCAACTTGGGCATGCAGTAGCAGATAAAGTAAGGAAAGGGACAGTCTTACAGGGACCCCAAGTTTTCCTAAATAATTTCTGAACATATGGCTCATGCCTTACTCATTTGTTAAGTTCAGAGCTGCTGAAACACGATGCTTCCAGAAATGTCATCTCATCAGCACTGTGGGAAGCATTTCAGATTGAATGGGCAAAAGAACCAACTTAAATGGCACATTGCAGAAATAGCTGTAAGAAAGCCATAGCCTGGCAGCCCTTTCCCTTTAGCTGGCACTTGGTGCTAAGGTTCACATGTCCTGAACTGCAGGAGCAACACCATCCACTGACAGTAGATGAGGCCCTTGAAGTGCTGTTGAAAAGCCCAGACTGGCTGAAGAATATTGCCTTCAGAAAGACGTTGCGGCTGAGAGAGCACAGCTTTGTCCTTGCTTTACAGAGCACCCAATCTATGAACAGTATAAACATTAATGATCATAGAGAGAATAGAATCAACTGTGAAAAGTGATTTAAAAAACTAGCTCAGGAATATGGGATTTGATAGTATGGTTTGAACAAGCCAACAAAGAGAGAGAGCTTGAAGGGAATAACAGCTGTTTGAATATCTGCATGGCTGTGGTGAGTTATGACTACAACTGTGGAACAGGGAGTTGAAAATGTAAAATTCTCTGTTTTAGGATGGGCAGTTGTGTCTCCTGAGGCACTACAAGTTCCTGGGTGCATTCCTGGTTTCTGAGGTCCTTATAAGGCAGTGGGGTTTTCCCTCCACATTAGCTCTTTGCCTGTGAAAATGCCTTTCTGCACAGAAAGCCACCTGCTCTTGTCCCAGTGAGCAAAATGAGGGGGCTTGCTAAAAACAAGCTGTGAAGAGACCCATCTGCCATGAAAGCATCCCTTGTTTTGCCATCATAGGGCACCTTCAGGCAGTTACCTTTTCTATAAGATGTTGTTTGTGTGAGGGCAATATTTTCTTCTCAGCTGTGATATGCACCAATCTGTGAGGATCACTGTTACTTTTATGAATCGCTCCAATTGACTTTTCTTGGTTGAGAGTGGAGCCTGTGTTCAGAACAAGTGGTTTACGAGTCCCTGGTCATCAGAAGGCCAAAATCCCAAATAATCCTGTCCTGTCCTCCTGCACTCTTTCTATCTCAAGTAGACTGGATGCTGTCCTTCCATCCCTCCATCCTGACTGCTGTTTATGTGCTTTACTTTGCAATTCCCTCTGGAAAGGGTGACTTTCCTCAGAAATAGATAAGTCCACTATGCCCATGCACTGTTTTTTTCTGCCAAGTGAAGAGGCTGAGGCTTCCTGTTAGAAGTATTTATTCATGGAAGGGCAATACCTGAATAACACCGCCTTGGTGCCGATGCCATAAAGAGGTAAGGCACAGAGGGAACAAATTCCAGAGCCAGTGGTTAAAAAATATCCTTGTGATCCAGTGTCTAGCTATGGACCATGCCTGTGTCCTGTCTGGAGGTGGCTGAACCATGTGCTGAAGGAGACCTCAGACTACACTGGCCCATTGGGATGTGCCAGGAGCTGCTGGGCCAGGACTCAGCCAGGACTCTTGTACTGAGGATGTCTATAGGGGTCTGGCAGCTTGCACCTGGTGGGGTTAACACTTCCCTCACCAGACTTCAAATGTTTCCTCTGCATGCTGACAGTCTTCCCTGTCTATGTTTCCTTCACACCTGGGGGAAAATCTGCCCCTCAGTGGAGGCTGGCATTCTGCACCAATTGCCCCAAAGGGAGCACTGTGGGCCTGCCTATGGCTTGCAGCCACATGGAGTGGGTGATGGAGAATCTCATGTCTTCTGTATCTTCTGTAGCCTCCTAAATTTAGCTGTGAAATCTCCATTTACAGTAAGTGTACCTGTCCAGGGAGGTGATATGGCCCAGATATGAGTGTGTGCTTGAGGCCAGTGCTAGGCCCACACGTTCTCCGTGCGTGCCTTGGTCTGGTTGTGGCCTTGCCCTTGCATTTGAGCACTCTGGAGGCTCTGAGTTTGGTTAGGCTAACCTGCAACCCAGGCTGTGAGATACCCAATGAGCTATGTCATGTTTTGCTGCTGGAGCCATGTGCACTCATGATTTCCAGTCTCTTCCGAGCTGGTTGACAGGTGATGGCAGAGGAGAGCTGCACAGAGCTTGTACAAACAGCATAGATGCTGGTCTGTCACTCTGATCAAGCCATGCAGAGCTCTCTAATTCTTCTTTTTTTTTTTTTTAATAAGGTAAGAAAAGGCACTATTTCTGTAACAAATGAGCAGTCCTCTGAAAAAGAAGCCACGCACATCAGCATAAAGTAGAAACAGTTTTAAAATAGCAAGGATAAGTTCTCGGAGACATGATTATAAATGGCTTATGAAAACTGCAAGGGAAAACTCAGAGATCGCCTACTGCAACAAAGGGGAAAGGAACTTTTCTTAGACTTTTTTTTTTTTTTTCTGTAGATGTTCCTGAAGAATCCTTTTATTTTAAAGTATGCAGTATCTCCTCTTTTACTATTCTCTATTTTTATGCAGGAACAGATACCTCGTAAATGCTGAATTTGATGTATTGCAGAGTCTTTGATAGGCAGAGCTGGATTGTTTGCTTTCTGGACTGACTCTCTGGGTTTGTTTTTACAGGTGATAAAAATGCAAGCAATTACACTATTTGTGTACTACATTTGTGATGCGGATCCTCCATTAACAAGTTTTCATGGTCCACTATAATTATTGCTTGTGGCCTGATTTCATTAAGAAGTTCTCCTGTTTGAAATTGTTATGATAATTTGGAGCAGAAAGATGTAACGTGAAGGTGATTTCATTAAAGCTCACTCCAATGTGGCATCTTTTGGAAGATTTTTACTGGTTGCTGTTTATAAAACTGTCAACAGCAAGAATATGTACAAAGCTGAAGTTTATCTGTTCACTGGATCACTGCTGAAATTATTTGCATGACAAAAGAATGTATCGTTGCTAGAATAGTGTAATATAGGAAATAAAGTCATTCTTTAAAAAGATTTGTCATTTTCAAGTTGCTTTTTAAGTACAAAAGTAAAATGTTAATTTGAGTAATGCTAAGTCAGCTTGCTCCAGCTGAGAATCTGCCCCATGTAGACACATTCAGAAAGTTGAGTATTAATCTATTTATTCAACTGCACAAAGTTCAGCAGAATAACTGTTTTCACTAATTGCTAATGGGCAAAATTGCTGGTGCTTATAGGGAGACATTCAGGAAACAGATAATTAAGCAACTAAATAGTTGAAAATGTCAGGAGAGAAAAATGATCTTTTCACCTCACTGAGTTCATTTCTAAAATTGTGTTAGCTGAGTTCACTCTGCTCCCATATAGCCTGAATGAAGCTCTTCTCGGGGGCTGCACTACGGGCAGTGAGTGTGGAAATACAGGAAAACTGGGGAAAATACCTGGTTCTTCCCCTTCGTTGGCAGCTACTGCCTAAACGTGAAGAAAAGAGCTGCACTTTGCATGATACGCACTGGCTTTTATGACTGAGTCTTGACTTCCATTTACTCTGTGGCTGAAAGAAGTTGCTTCTTCCTGCTCTGTGCTGCTGCACCCAGATGACTTTCCTGCAGCTCTTGGAGTTTTACTGCTGGTGCTGAAGGAAGCATGGGGACATTGTCAGCTGTAATGAGGAGGAGGAAGCAGAGAAATCCCTCTCAGACTTTGCAAGATGGTTTGGTGAAGATAATGCAGCCAGTATGCTAGGACAAGGGTCACTGCATAGTATTTTGGCCTCCCAATAAATTTTGAAATTAATTTCTCCACATGCAGTGTAAAGCTGAAAATGACTGTCTTTTCCCATAGACCCTGGTCAGGGCAGGGGAGCTCTCTCCAGCCCTCTGGCCCAGTGAGGACCTGATCTCCATGCACTTCATCAGCCTCTAGGGCAGCAGTATGCACCCTGTGCACAAGGAAAAGGTAGTCACAGGCAACACTTCCAAAGCTGATCTATCACCCCACAGCCCCAGTGCCTTCTTCAGATCTCTTTTTGGCTGATGTGACATCTTTTCTCCCGCACTGCTGCAGTCCCAAGGGAAATCTGCATGCAAAACAGGCTGCCCACTGCTGTTGCAGCTTTATTGGCAGAATCTAAGTCTAACTTTCACTGTGCTTTGATAGCTATTATTTCCACACATCATAAGGATACCCTCAACGTTCCTGTTGGTCATGTGTGAGCCCATCCCTATTGGCAGCTGTTTGCAATGCTACTCAGCATCTTCTTGCAATTCCTTTTAATCCAGGTATGGAAGAATGAACAGTGTACACCACATTTTGCCCTGAGCATAAAAGGGTACTTTTCACTGTGTTTTGGTGATGGTGATTTTGATGAAAAGCAAAGGTCCTGCCATAGAGGCCTAGCAGCACTGGTTCCCATGTGCTGTCCCTACACGTGTCATGCAAACTCACCTTCTCCTGCAGCCCTGGCTGCTCACCCTGTAAGGACGGCATGCTGATGCAATATGGAACACATGTCTAGTTGAGGGTTACTTTTACAGTGAAACATAATATTGCAGCAACTTTCGCCTCCATAAATACCAGCACATCCTTGTCGAGATGCTCAAGTTGCACTGGGCGCAGAGCTGAGCCTTGTACCAGGGTATGAAAGCTGATTCTGGATACTAGTCTGTGTTAGTGTTCAGCCAGAGTGAATTTTTCTCGGTAGTCTGAAAGTTACAAGGCTGTAAAATGAGTGACATATGAAGTCCATTACAGATACGCTTAAAAATATATCTATCTGTTTTGCTTACATATACTCTCACTGAGAGTCAAGAAACCTCATCAAAAAGGAATCCTCTCCCCAAATTCCCATCTCCAGTAATACTACTACAGAGCAGATGAGATCTTGCTGTTCAAAGCTGAGACCAATAAAAATGCTGTGGTGAGCTTTCACCAGACCCACATATGTCCTTGTGTAAGTAAGACACAAGGCATATGTTGTCCATAACTGATCACCAGTGACAGTGCACAAACATACTGGTTCCTCAGGACTGTGGGCAAAGCCAAAGGCTTTAGGCACTCCAAAAACAGAATTTTGTGGTCTGATAATAAATGATGATCTGAAGTGAATGGCAAATTCATATGTCCACCATAAGGCCTTGTACTTCCATCCTGTTCCACCATTGTCAGCCTAGTCTTCTAGATGAAAAACAAGCTTTGTGATTTTGTGGACAATCAAAACAAAGATGGTGAGAAAACCACCAAAAAATCAAAAAGAAAGTTTGAAGAATGTTATTGAACTAATGTCAAAATGCTAGCTGATCTTTTAAAGCTAATTTCAATTTCATTTTGGCATTGCTTAATGTTCTTCAAAACATTTTTACTTCTTTAGGGGGGCACTTGGATCAGCTTTAAAGTGGAGAATGGTGTTTCAAAATAATGAGAAGAAAAGTTTTGATTTCTGCATCAAATGGAAATAGGTGTAGCATTCTAAAATCTCTGCATGTCAAAAGCACAGAAATTAAATATAAGTTTTTATATACTTTTGCCAACTTTTCCTTGGAAACTTATCAAGTTATACCCAATTTTTAAAAGTTTGCTACTTAACAGATCTGCTTGCTAATAAAAACTCCTTTCCTCTCTAATCCAGAGTTAAAGCTGTGAGCTGCAACCCTGTGCTTTCAGACATTCCCACTGGGACTGTAGCAGGCTGGTGTCTTCTGCAAGCATAAATTCAGCAGTGAGATTCACAGCTGAGGGAAGGGTAAAATCAGTTGAGGTACTCAGTTGTAAAACCAGGGCCGTGCAACAGGAAATCAGGAACAGGCTTCTAATTTCACACCATCAGTGAAAAGAAAAAGGAATTTATAAAGTTAATTAAAATAAAAGAACTCCTTTGTAAATTATGCGTGAGGATGTTGGAGTGAAAAGGACAGAAGGCAAACGAATATTTAAGATTGTGAATTTGACTAATTCTGGTGGGAGCTTTTTGCCTAGTCTTTGTTGCAGCTGAGTGGGGCTGCTTATGCAAGATCTGCTTCCCAAATGCATGAAGGATGTGGAGCCCACTGCCCTCTGACAGCAAGAAGTCAGAGGACATGTACCCCACTGCAAGGAAGGACCCTGCTGCCACAAGAACACAGCGGGTCTTGGAAGGACCTGCTGTCTGCTGGGAAGCTGTGAGTTAGAACACCTGTACCTCTACTCCTGCCACCTGGATGGCAGGAGTTTTCTACCTGCTGAGGTGATGTCACGTGGCACTGGCCATCATAGAATCATAAGAGATGCCGCTTTGGAAGAGACCCATAAGGATCATCAGGTCCAGCTCCAGCACCTCTTGGTAGCAATGGGCTTCCTTATGTGACCTGGAGGATACCACCTTCAGTACAAAACCTGCAGGAGTCCCTACAAAATGAGCTCAGTCTGTTATGAGTCTGTTGCTTGGCACCATGCGCCAAATTGTGCTCTTGCTTAAACCTGCATAAAGGTGAAGTAGCTCTGCTAGAGTCCAAGAAGATAATCCAGATTTATGCCGTGCTGATTAGAAGCACAGCTTAGTCCTGTGATTTTACACAACTGCAGTTTTACTAGTCCTCTGGGTGTGGAGCAAAAGTGTTTGTATTTACTTGCTCTGAATTTTAAGTGCACTTTGCTGTGGTGCCTTAACTAAAGCAGCTTTCGGAAGCGTGGATCTTTCTGATCAATATATTCTCCTCTGCTTGTGAATTGTGGCCGAACATCCTGAGCCATGCAGGACCCATAAAGCACCAGTCTGTAAAAGCTTTTCACCTTGGCTAATCTAGTGTCTCCTCCTGTGTTATATATGACATCAAACCTTTTGGAGCACTCAGCTGCCTGTACTCCCACCTGTCTGCGGGCTGCTTTGTTGCTGCTTCAGGTGGTGCGTAACCACCTTCCCTTGGGTGAGTTATTACAGCACATCATTGCCTTTTCCTGTTGAAATGAATCAATGTCAAAAACTTCATGAGTGTATTTTTGGTGAAAATATCTGGTAACTCACCCATTTTTCCACCTCTCGTGGCTGGCTTTTTAACAAAACAAACTGGATTTTCCTGCCTGTAGGTAACAGCTTTACATCTAAGGTTGAGTTACTTTGTCACGACCAGCAGTAGGGGAGCTTGCCACATGCATCCCTTTGGAATGTTAAGTACCAACAGCATTTGGCTCCCCAAACATAACATTTCTGTCTGTGGAGGGTGGCTGCTGGGGCTAGAGAGTCCTCTTCATGGACACGAGGACTTGTTCTTCTCTTTAATACTGTATTATTCAGGTGCTGCAAGCTGAAAGGAAATGAAGAAAGGGAAATGTTTTCGGTCCAAGCGGGAAAGCAGTTTCTGGCAGGATTAAATGATGTCCCATCTCCTGAATTCTGCTTGTGCCACTAATCATTCCTTTATGATGAAACAGTTGCTGTTACAATCTTTCTAGAAAACATACTTCAGCTGCAGCAGAGAGCTTTAAAGCACCAAAATGTGACAACTCATTGAAACAAATAATTTAAGAAAAAATGGAGCAGAAAAATAAAGTTCTCCACTGAATAGCATTAGTCAGTTTATAATAAGAAGGGGAATTGGAATTTAGTCATGGTTGAATGTTTCCCATTTCCACTTAGCTTTCACAGCATCCATTTCTAATTGTGCTTTTGTGGTGAAGGAGGTGTTGGGATTTTCATGAGTTTGGGGAATATCCTTGCTTTATCCTGAAAGCACCTGTCTGTTCTCTCCATGGCACAGCCTCTAATCCTGTCCTGGATGCAGTGAGACAAAATGGGCTACTAATTTCATGGTTGAAGTCAGAAGAGATAATATCTGCTCAGTTCCTTGCACTCCTGGAATTCAGCTTTTGTGTCCTCAAACAGATCAGGATGCGTGATTCCAGCCAGGTGGGCATGATTTCTACATGTACTGAAAAATAGAATATTGAGATTTCTTGATACTAAATAAAAATTTTAATAGAATTGAGTCACAGAAAGACTTTCATTGCATTCCCCTTTTATTCTCAATATATGCTCTAACTATGTCTGTGGAATACAGCTTGTCAATGCACATAAGTACAGTCTGATTCATGTTGACATCTTTGACATCTTGTAAATACTGGAGAGGTGTTATTCATGCAGCTGAAAAGGCACTGCTCAGAGAGTGGGAAGAAACAATATTATGCCCCTTTAACATGACTTTTTAAAGGCTACCTCCTTTGTAGAGCATGTTCAAAGACATCAAATCCAAGATCCAGAAGGAAACAGAGTCAGGAGAGGGTTAAAGAAGGCAGTGATGCCTGATGTTAACATCTTTCCCCTTTTTCAGCTTTGTAAAAGATAAATGTTTCAGATTTCAATCTGTGGTTCCCAGCAGTGCTTTGGGAACACTGCAGTAGGCCTGCAAAAATCGCTAATGCTGGGCCAAGCCGAGATAATGCGTCTCAGCAGGAATGACATAATGCCCTAAAAGAAGACTATGATGTAATGCATATCTCAAAAAAATCAGAGCCAATTTCCGTTACCAAGCCTTGAAGTCTAGTGCTAATGCTGCACTATGCAAAACTTTGGGAGGTTAGATCTTTTCTTCTTTCTATTTTTTTAGAAGAATAATTTTGCAAGGCTTACAGCACTCGTGCATTCTGTAACCACTCTGCTTCACACTTCTTGTAATTTGGGTGCATGCTGAAAAAACCATTAAGCATTTCACCTTGGTGGAGGTGCCTGCAATCCATTACTAGGAATGCTGTAATTTATAGTGTTAACATGGCTGTTTATGCAGGTGAGACATAAAGCATATATCCCATATTACAGTAAATCCTGCTTAATGAAGGTGTTATGTAGGGATTTATTAGAATCACTAATGTCTCATGGAAAAGTTAAGCAGTATTTGTGCTAAGCTCAGCTTGGGCATAAGCCAGTGCAGTTCCTTAGTCCTTGGTGGAACTGATCCCCTCTGGGGAAGGTGAGTGAGATTTGGCTCTGTGCAGCTTATAAGCCATCCCATCAAGTTTTGCTGTCTTGTATTAATGGCACATGCAGCCAGAGCAGCTAGATGCACCTGCTGTTCAGTGCTCCCATGGTGCATGAGCATGCAGGACAGCATGAAGGGAAATGCTGTGGGGTTTATTTCCAAACAGGGAATCTCTGAGCGAGTCCCTTGCATTCCTGCACCTGCCATCAGATTTTGGATCCTAAACAGCTCCCAACCCCATTGGGAATCCAATTGCTTGCCATGAACTGCTGCCCTGCCACTGGCATTTGTTGAAGTGGTGGGGCGTCCTGGAGTGTCATTCTGTCTCCTTGGATGGTTTGCAGCAAGGAGATGGTGGTGATTCCCAGGCTCAGTGCTGCATCCTGCACCCATCATAAAATGCATACCCATGCACTGTAAGTATGCAACCTTGACTACTTGCACAGCAGCATCACCATACTGTCATTATGTGGCAAAATGCATCCTTTTCTGAAGGCTCTGCATGCCATCACCAAGAGCACACTTTCAGTCCTCCAAAGTCAGACCTGATCCGGGCCATACATGGTACCAGTCACCTTCTAGTGCTTCTATCCTGGTCTATTGGAGAAGGAAAACCATACTGAAAACTCTCAAATCATTCAGGTTTCCAGCAGGGATGGACAGCAGGGCAAGGAAAGTGTTTATCACTTATCACTCTGATCCAGTGGGTGGTGTCCCTTCTATTAGCAGGGGGTTGTAACTAGATGGTATTTAATGTCCCTTCCAACTCAAGCCATTCTGCAATAATGTGATTCTATGACTGTTGATAATGCTGTTATGTGCACCTCACTTGCATACAATGGACAGTTTTTTAGCAGACACATTCTAGGGACAAGATGCGTATCTTCTGTGCAGGCATCACTCACATCCAGGGAATTCATTGTTTCTTAAAGAAAACCTGCCTCTGTGAACTCCAAACCCTGGTTTAGTTCAAAACATTGAGATAAGAAAATATCTTCATGCAAATAATTTTCAAAAGTACAGAAGCCAACTTTTTCCCCTCCTTCCTCTCCTTTCTGAGGCACACTTTCACATCTCCTATTTAATGTCCTTATTGATGATCTGGATGATGGAAAATTGAGTGAATCCTCAGTGAGTTGCAGATGACACCAAGATGGAAAGAAGCGTTCTGACTGGGGGTAGGAAAGTTCTACAGAGGGATCTGGACAGGCTGGATCACTGAGCTGAGGCCGATGGGATGAAGTTCAACACAAGCGAGTGCCAGGTTCTGTACTTTGGCCACAGCAATTCCAGGCAACACTATAGGCTTGGGGCAGAGCAGCTGGAAGACCATATGGAAGGAATATGAGATTGTTGGTCAGTGCTCAGCTAAAGATGAACCAGTAATGTTCCCAGGTAGCCAAAAAGACCAATGGCATCCTGGCTTGTATCAGAAATAGTGTTGCCAACAGAAGCAGGAAAGTGATTGTTCCGCAGCACTGTTGCGGCTACCCCTCAAGTACAGTGTTCAGTTTTGGGCCCCTCATTACAAGAAAGACACTGTGGCCCCAGAGCATGTCCAGAAAAGGGCAATGAAACATGTGAGGGGTCTATAACACAACTCATATGAGGAGTGTCTGAGGGAACTGGGATTGTTCAGTCTGGAGAAGAGAAAGCTCGGGGGAGATGTTATAGCTCTCTACAACTATCAGAAAGGAGGTTGTAGCAAGGAGGGGTTTGGCCTCTTATCCCAGGTAACTAGCAATAGGATGAGAGTGTTATGGTTTTATGATTTTGGTTATTGGTATTCCACATCATAACATCATGTAATACACTGGGAGTTAAAGAGTTAGTAGCCTGAAATTTCACCCGGGGAGACTCTGTTTGGATATTAGGAAAAATTTCTTCTCAGAAAGAGTGGTCAGGTGCTGGAATGGACTGCCCAGGGAGGTGGTTGAGCCATTGTCCCTGGAGGTGTTCAAGAAATGTTTAGATGTTGTACTAAGGGATACGGTTTACTGAGGAAGTATTGGTAGGAGGAGGACAATTGGGCTGAATGATCTTGGAGGTCTTTTCCAAATTTGGTTATTCTATTATTCTATTATCTTCTCCAGCACCCAGTCTTCCACCGTGCTTATCCAGCAGTAGAGAAAATCCATCTTCTGTTTTTCAAGAGGAATTCTGCAAGCTTCCGGACTCATGAGCCCTGGCTGTGCAACTGGAGCCACAAAAAAGCCAAATCTACACACAGTTCCAGTAGGTCCTTGCTGAGCCATCATGAATAGGCTGGCAGTAAGAACAGGTGTGCACTGAAAAAGCCAGGTACCTTGTAAGATGATGCTCTGCTCTCTTGTATATGTGTATAAAACAACATATTTTTCACTGCCCTCACTTTCAGAAACAAGACGTTTTGGATGAAATTTAAATAAAATAGCAGCTTGAGTCAGACGCATTTGGCAGAAAGAGGAGTAACTGAACACAAACACAATGGAAAATATTGTGCAGGACTCTTAACAGGAGGTGCCACCAGCTCTGTCTGGAGCCATGAATTACTCATCTCAGCCCCTGCATCTCACAGGAGTTTCACAGGCTTGGCGGCACAATGCCTTCTTGGAATAGGGCAGGTGGGAGTCTTGCTGGGTGCAGACTGGTCTGGGGTGCTTGGTGGCTTTGGATGTGAGAGCTGAACACCCCTGTCCAAGTCATGCCTGGCTGACTCCCTTACAGACAGAAACATTACCAGCCTGCAGCAGTGCTGGGCAGCACAGCCTCTCCTCTACTGAAGCCATTTCCAAACATGTATTTAGTCATGGACTTGTTTCTTAGAGCTGCTAAGCTCTCAGAGAACTCCAGCCCATGCAAGAGACTCAGAAACACGTTTCTCTTCAGCATCGTACACCAATGCTGGTGTGTCTTCTGCTCACCTACAGCTGCTTGTGCTGCCACATCCTGTGGCTTGAGTGCTTTAACTCCCCTGAGAACCATGAGATACATGAAGTGCTTGGACAGAATCATAGGGGTTGGAAGGGACCTCCAGAGATCATCGAGTCCAACCCCCCTGCCAAAGCAGGATCCCTACACCAGGTCGCACAGGTAGGCATCCAGGCGGGTCTTGAATATCTCCAGAGAAGGAGATTCCACAGCCTCCCTGGGCAGCCTGTTCCAGTGCTCCGTCACCTCACCGTAAAGAAGTTCTTGCACACATTGGTGCGGAACTTCCTATGCTCCAGCTTCTGGCCATTTCCTCCACACACTGCTGAAAACAGTCTGGCCTCGCCACTTTGCCCCCCACACCTTAGATATTTATAGACCTGGCTGCTGTGTTTTCACAGCTTTCAGGAGGCATGCCCAGTAGCCAAAAGCCACCACTTTTGTGGCCTACAAAAGAGAACAGGCAAATGTCCCATTGGCAGCACAACTCTGAGGGCTATCAGGTGCTCAGAACAGACTGCCCAAACCTCTCTGGTAGCCTGCATGGGGCTTTGCCCTGCAGAAGATGATGAGGATATTGTACTGCTATTGTAGAGAATTACATTTGGGTGCCAAGGAGCGAGCTGTACAAGTGAGCAGCTCGGATGGAGGAGAACCCTCTTGACTGCAAACAGCCCCATCGTCATCCACCTCTCAGCAGGTTCAAGGAGAGGTGTGGGTCAGCACAGTCCCGCATCCCACTTATCCCTACCTTTTTAGTCTTTCTAGAAAAGAAAATGTCTGTGCCATCACACTAGAGTGCTCTTATGATCAAACAACAGTCCAGACTGGAGGGGTGAAACTCAGCCACAGGAGTGCCTCAGACCTGAATTCTATCACTACAGGCAGGACAGAGTCAGTTCAAACCACATGGCATAGCTAATTCAGCTGCATGTTTAGGCATAGCTAATAAAGATAGCAGAGATTTCACCTGTGGGGTCATTGCACTGGAAACACCTGGAAGACATTTTCTAGGTACTTTCAAAATCACACCAGGGAACAAAGGTGACAGAAATCACTTTCCTTCTATTTTTAATTGTGCAGATTACATGTATTATGCAGCTGCTACTCTATCCCATTGGATTAGACCTACTGAAACATCTGGTTATTGATGTCCTACAAAATCCATTGCCAAGATACATATGCAAACATGGAAGATCTTGACTCCTAAATTCCCCTTAGCTCTAGCTTTAGCTTTGGGCTTTCTCACTGCAAAGTCATTCCATTTGCTTCAGCCTCATGTGTTCAAAAATATTAAAAGTAAAGATTCAGAAGTGAAAAACAAACAAACAAACATGGATACACTCAGCCAGTAGTGTAGTTCGCCCATGCAGGCACACACATACCTCAGAGGTAATCTTTATAGTTGCAGCACCGTAGGGTGAAATCCAGTCCTGGATTATTTGAATGCTACACGTAGTAGCCAACAATGATTTAATTAGCCAGTGCTCTTAAAAATCCAGCTGTTCATTCTTGACATTGAGCATCTGCATTAGTGAAGACCACAAGCTCTCTACTCAGTGTGCAAAGCAATACCCTTTGTAATTTCTTCTAAATTTATTGTCTTTAATATTGTGGAGTCTTATTGTTCTCATGCTGTGGGATGGGGTCAGGGAGGAGAAGCTGATGAGTTCTGGCTGTGCCCTTCTGAACTGGCATATCTAACTCAAATGCTTTTTAACTCTGCTCCTTGCTCCGCTAGAGAAAGTCTTCTCTTGCTATCGTTCTTACAATTTCTCATCCTATGGGACATTTTTAGGAAGACTAGTTCTTTATCCCTAGATAAAGTAGATCTTAGTAGATCTTTCTGTACCTTGAAACTGGGATTAATCAAGCTGGCTTCTAGGCTTTATTACCTCTCAGACTGGGGATGAGAGTCGCACACATGGGCAGTTTTGAGTAGTACACAAATGAGAAGTGCTGCAGGCATGGTAAATGTTCAGGTAGCAGAGAGGTTCAGGCAGGACGTAACCCTTCATCTTCCTCCAAGCAGTGCTGCCATAGGAGCACCACCATTACAGAGAAAACACTGCCAGATACAAATGCCGTTGCACATCCCAAGGGACATTAAAATGTCCAAGAAATTTCTATGCTGTAGTGAAGTGCTTCACTCAGTGCTGTTTGATGTAGCTGTTGAGATCAAGTGGATGCACAAAACTATGGACTCACTGCTGACAGAAGGTTATCAGGGTGCAAGCACTAAGCTGGCTGCTGTGGAACAGCCGGCCAAGTCTATGTGGTGGCAATTTTTTTTGGAGAAGTAGCAGCTGGTGCAAAGATGTGGGATGTAGATGAAGAAGTTAGTAACATCACTAGATACTTAAGGCTCCCAAGTACTATGGGCTGATTTGTGTTGTGCAAATGCAGTTTTGCTATTCCTGACTCTACGCTGATTAGGAGAAACACAACCCACTGCATTTTGCAATTGTAGATATGTTGTAAATCTTGTCTTGTGCTTCCTCTTCCTCAGCTTCTAGCAAAGTAAGTCCCACATCTGATGTAAGTAAGTTGTTTTCTGTGTGGTTTGAGACAGCCATTGTCAGCAGCAGGGCAATTTCAGAGCATCTGGGTACCAGCTGCCATAGTCCCAAATCATGCAGTGCCCCTTTTGCCAAAGTATTCCTAGTTGCTAAATCCAAGCCATCTGAGATAAGGTGAGTCGGTGTCTACCTAAGCATGCATGAAGGCAAATGGGAAATAGGTTGTGAATGTTCCAGTTTTTATACAAAAATAAATCCATAGGGCACATTGATTACTTACCTCTGGAAGTCCTAGGGCTGTCATGTTGGAAATGATGTTGGATGATGTGCTCCAACTGTCACGTAGGGTAGAGGTGAGATCAGAATTAGAGAGCCCTGTCCCTGTCTCACTTGTACCACTGGCAGGCCAGTAGGCCACATCGGCACTGTAATTATACATTCCACTTTTGCCTCTGGGGCATTTTACTAGAGCAAGATAATTAAGCTCTCCTTCTGGATATCCTCTTTTAATGAAATGGTGCACGTAACACAGCTTGGTATTTATTAACGATAATGAGTTTTTAAAACAATTTGAGGCAGCAGCTCACCTTTCACTTCTGTGGTTGCAGTGCATGTCCAGCATCATTCCCAATTTAATGATGCCATGCGTCTCAGGTCAGTCTCCTTTAGAAGGCAGTCTGCAACATAAAATACAGCAGCCTCCATTTGCAGTCAGGTCATTATGAAGGAAAAGCAGGTCCAGACTTGAGCTAATACAAGCAGATGCTGCCTTTACCCTCTGTTTGAGGTGCTGATGGTTGTTTATTAATTTTTAGCACAAGGTCACAAGTTTACTTGCCCACTGAATCTGAGTTAGTGACCTCGTATCTCATAGGCAAGCAAACACAAGCCTTCAATATCTGAAACTCACAATGTTTCTTAACAAGGAAAAGCAAAAATGTAAACCTCAAATTTGCAAGAGCCAGCTGAGGTTACACATTAATACCTTGACTACTAGAGCAGAGATGGTCTGATAAGGGCAGTGTAGCTTTCTGTCCCTAAGAGACCACAGAAGCCAAAGTCACATACTGGCTGCAGCAAAAGGCTGCAATGCACTATGCAGGAAAACCTGGGGCAAAATGAATTATCTCACTGGACATTTAAAAAAAAAAAATTGATTTTAAATACATACTTGAAGTGATGCTGGTGCTCTAGATATCACAGAATCGTAGAATGATTTGTTGGAAAGGACCTTAAAGTCCTCCTAGTTCCAACTCCCAGCCATGGGCACAGCTGCCGGCCACCAGATCAGGCTGACCACAACCCCATCCAACCTAGCTCTGAACATGTCCAGAGATGGGGCATCCACAGCTTCTCTGGGCAGTCTGTGCCAGGGCCTCAACACCCGCTTTTAGTTTAACACCATTCACCCTTGTCCTATCATTATCAGACTATATAAAAAGTCAGTCTCCTTCCTGATTATAAGCTCCTTTTAAGTATTTAAAGGCTGCAATGAGGTCTCCCACAAGCCTTCTCATCTCCAGGCTGGACAAACCCAGCTTCCTCATCCTTTTATTTGTAGGAGAGCTGTTCCAGCCCTCTGATCATCTTAGTGGCCCTCCTCTGGACCCACTCCAGGAGTTCTGTGTCTTTCTTGTGCTGGGAGCCCCAGGCCTGTATGCAGTACTCCAGATGGGGCCTTATGAGGGTAGAGCAGAGGGGTTAATCACCTTCCTTGCTCTGCTGGCCATAATACTGATTGACTTCTGGGCTGCTAGTGCACACTGCTGCTTCATGCTGAATTTCTCATCAACCAACCCCAGTCCTTCTCCTCAGAGGTGATCTCAGTAATTCTGTCAGCATTCTCACACAGAAACATATGCCTCTTTTCTGTCATCCTGTAGCTCAGCTGAAGTTTCACCTGAAATCTATAGTTTGTGCATGCATGATGAAAGACAGATCCCTGGTGTCTGGAAGCAGAAGAGGAGGCAATGCAATTTCTCGCAGCTGGGAGCTAGGGCATATAGACATGTGTTTGTGCAGCACTTACCATAACGGTTTATGGGCTGCTTGGCCCAGTTCTGTGACTACTGGGGTGGAGGGATTTTGCGAATCTGCGCCTCCAGAAAAGGGAAACAGGGGGACTCCAAAATAATTAAAAGTAGGGCAATGATCTGAGCAGAAACAAACTAATTTACTAAATATAGTATCGGAATGCAAGATAACACACTATAATACAACATAATGAGAATTGAAGCTAATAAATCAAATATGAGAGTGTCCGAAAGGTGGGTAGGCCTCACCATAACACTGAGGTGAGATGCGCAGTCCAGTTGAGCAGCAGGGAGGAGAGCCTGACAAAGAAGAGCGCATCAGGTGACCTACCAAGGCCTTATATCTGTTCCCCCTGAGCAGAAATGATAACAACACAGCAAACAGTCTTCTGGGCAAGCAGTTCTCTTCTGGGACAGGTACCTAGAACTGGAACATTAACACTTTGACTCCCAGTGCACTATATGATGTTATGATGTGGAATACCAATAACCAAAAATCATAAAACCATGGCAGGTTTCCTCCAGGACTGGATTCTGAATCATTCTGAAATTCAACTAATAAAGATAGTAATATTATAAAAATTAATAATTTTAGCCAAGAGTACATTTAAATCACTCCTCTTATGAAAATGATGTAAGATCCCACAAGATTGTGCACCAGATATTTCTAGACATTTTTTAGTGTCTAGAACATGTACATGCTCACATGGCTTAAAAGGCCATTAATCATCTTCTGGTGGCTGAAGGGCAATGTCAGCCTTTAAGGGAATATATCCAGGGATCCAGGTTTACCTGTACATCATGACAGTTCACACTGGAGTATCTCATGCTTATGGGTATTTGTTTGCACTAGACATGACAGCACCAATCTGTTTGAAGGAAAGAGTTTTCAGTGAAAGAAACTGTACACACACGTTTTGCTGCTTACTCAAGGAAAATGTCTAGGCCCTGCACAGATAAAACCTTATCTACTATTTCCATGACCAGTACCATTGAGAAAATGAGACAAGAGAAATATTGCACTCTGCTTAAGGGCAGCAATGTCAGCTTCAATGCTGATGCCCAGGGTTTGCAGCTCCTTTCCCAGCTCAGGTTGCTGCATGGCCACTTGCTGGCTCAAGACAGGAGCATACAAGTCATACTAAACACAAGCTGGAAGCTAGTCTGTGCAAGATGCAGATGCTTTTTGCTCCTTTCCATGCAGTTTCAGATGCTGCAAGATCTGCTGCTCTTCTCTGAACTCTGGAAACCCCATTGGACCTGCTTTTTTTTTCTGCAGGCAAGCTGTAACTTTTCATCTATTTCACCACTGTCTACAACCTTACATCTATATTACTGTCCTGTCTGAGTTGTAGGCTGTCTTTCTCTGCAATTCAACATGTAACATAGTTCCAAATCTATGGCTTTTAGTTTTAAAAACAGAATGTGGCCCTTCTGCTCGTTCTTGTGAACTGCAATGCCTTATGCTGACTTTGGTGGAAATATGCTAAGGAATGTTCAACACTGAACTGCGCTAGGCAATACTTCATTTTGAGATGAAGTTGGTACTCAGCAGGCAGTGGTAGAACTGTGCTCTGCAGGAGCTTCCTGAAAGATGCTCAAGGAATTTGTTGATTGCATTTAATCACATATACATAAAGCATTCAGCATTTAGACAAGGCTTTGCTGGGGAAATCCTTCTCTTCCAAGGTGGAGGAACTAGGAGCCAGGAATTGGATTTGATAGCCCGTCCAACTTGGGATATTCCCTGATTCTATAATTCTGTGCTGCTGGCATGAAACCAAAGGTTGACTCCTGATAGTTGCAGCTCAGGGGCAGTTCATGGAGGAGACAACAATGGCCAGGGAGAAACTGGCTTGGGGGACTTAGAAAGAACACGGTGTGAACACTGTCCTGCACACCATAGGACTTCAGGCAGTAGAATACCTTGCTAGCCATGCTGAAACTTACACACACTCTGGAATAGCAATCAAAACGAGAAGTTTTTGCTTTACAGAATTCCATAGCTGAACTTTTGGCAGTACTACAGTGTTACAACTCCTGTGAAATTCTATCATGATACTGTGAATTGTTACTGACACTACACAGGAAAAATGACAGGTACCACAACAGTGCCTTTCTTTTCCTGTTATTAATCTTTGGACAAAGATGCACAAAGAGCTGTGCTCCAGTGTCTCCTCTCTACTGCCTATGTGACTTTTTGGTAGGACTTTCTCAGTCCTTTGGAAACAGTGCTCTCTCTCCTCTAGGTAAATGTTGGTCTGTTTTTCATTTAAACATTAATTTGGCCTTCCACATTATAGTCCGTAATATCACCACTCTCTGTGAGGATTAGAGTGATTAGGAGCTTCAGAATTCACTTTAATCAATCCGTTCAATAGATTTGCAGTCTACCCTCTCCCATGCAGCAGCCAGAGTCTTTCGACATGCTAACAAAATTGAAATTAGTTCCTTCATCTTAAACAAGGATAATTAATCTTCAAACACTGTTTATCTTAGCCTCCAAATCCCCAGAATTCAGAGCCAAATTAATTTAAAGTCTAAATCTGCTTTAACTAGTAATTGGTTAATCACCGGGCTCGATGTGTAATTATATTCTTTGTTCACACTCCTCACAGGCTTGAAAAGACCATCTAATTCCTATGTTGCCTGCATTCCTATAATTAAACCATGTGACACGCAATGCTGAATGTATAGTGAACAAATTATTTCCTGGAATAATTTCCCTGAGATTGTTTCCTAGAGATGAATTTGTTCTTTTTTTAAAAAAGCTTTCATATAATTTTGTGGTTATTTTGGATTTCTGTGACTCATCTAAAGAATGTGCAATGAATTTTCAGCTTTGAATCTTTTCTCTCTGACTGCCACTGGAGAAATCTACATTGTGTTTTTATTTCCCTCACTTCCACTTGAAATAGCTTTGATAGTTAAGGGATCCTTGCTCCCTCTGAATAATGACAGGATGTGGCAAATTCAAAATATTGTCATTCTTATTATCTTTCAGAATAGACCAGCCACAAAACCTATTAGCTGGCATTACTCTTGTGGACAGGAATTATTGTTGCTATTAGGAATAGTAGGTCTGAAAATAAATCGGAGAAGGAAATTGTGGTCTTTTTAACAGAGAGTTGTGGATCTTCTTTACTTAGTGGATATTGTCATAATCCAATTGTGGTCAGTGGTCCAGTCAATGGTTTTTGTATTTCCCTTCACAGAATTCCCTATTTCCATCGTCTTCGTGCGTGCTTATATACCAGAATGTATTAATATCCTCTCTTCTTCAATAGTGATTCCTTGTTGAAACCTATTAAATCCTGAGACCTGTTTAACTCTATGCATACCTACATATTTCATCTCTCCTTGTTAATGCAATGTAAATTACAGCTTCAGGAAATGAGTTAAAAACTCCTTATGGTTAATGAGTTGAAGAAGAGTGTGTCTGCCAATATCTTATTGATATGAGCTCTTAGATGTTAGGGAAATGTCAGGTTTGAATGCGAGCCCAAAGCTCTCTGGATTCATGTGGACCAACATTGCTGTTTTGCAATGCCCTGGTAAATGGAATATCTGGGTGACATGCACCACATTTACTGCTTGCTGACACTCTTTCTGGTCACCTACCTGGGACCAAAAAAGCCAACAAACAAACAAACAAAACAACCCCAGAAAAAATGAATAGGAGAGAAGAATGACATCATCATCCAGCCAGATGTGGTGGTGAGGCGGAAGTGGAGTCTTCTCCCTTGTCACTGGACAGCTGCAGCTGGCACATTTGTCTATGAGCTCACAATGTGGGGCATGCAAGCTACCTGGGGCTCTGTGAGCTCCCCTACCACAGTGCCATAAGTGGAGCTGATGGATCAGCAAGATGTATCTTGGTGAAATTTCAAACACTACTCAGCATCAAATTGAGGAATAATTGCCACTACAGCAGTGAGGTGAGCTGCTACCTGGGGTTTCTCTTGTGAGTGCATTCTGCTGCCCAAAGCCATGTCTGGGGGGGCAGGGATGAGGTCTCCTGTCTCTGGCAGACAAAGCACAGGGACAGACATGCCAAAGGCACTATCAGAAAGAGCCCTTTCCTCCAGGAGACAGTGCTCTTTAAAATCTTACCTGAAAATATTTCCTAGAGTTAGACTTCCAAAGGCAATGTTAAGGCATGTCATGGATCAAGAAAGCAATGGCAGCATTTAGATCATCCACTGCTCAGTAGTAAATTGTTCCTGAATGCTAGTCCATGTTACAGTACAGATTTCACTTGTCTTCACTGAGGATCATAATGGTCAGTGGATTCCTCAGCTCACCTACAAAGGTGACAGTTCTGCCCCAGCACTGATCCTGAATCAAGCCTCTTGACAACACTTCCCTGGGCTTGCAAACAGCCAGTCCTCCCATCTTCCCTCCCTGCTACATCACAGTTAGGAGCTGAGTTACGGGCAGAGAAGCCAGAACTGGCTGTGACTCCTTCCAGCCAAAGGAAGCAGCAAGCAATATCCAGAAGTCCCACAGTACTCCTTTCTGGGCATGCGGCTGAGCCCATCTCAGGCTCCCTTTGAAATGCCTTCACACTACAATAGTGGGATTGCAGGATCATTAAGCATGGTAGTAATGAGAGTTAGATGAATGTCAGTACCTATATTTGGCTAGAAAGCTCAGTGTGTAAAGACTGCTGCAAGAAATCTTTCTCATGCTGAGCATAGGACAGAATTTTTGCTGATGTTTATAGCATACAAAAATACAGCATGGAAATCAGAGTATGTTCAGAAAGTGCTGTGGCCCCTTCTACCCTTTGGGAGCTCAAAACTCAGAGCTGAACCTCAGTGAGGATCACAGGACACATGTGGCCCATGCCCTGGGCTGTGAAGCATTGCTACACTTGAGCCTCAGCATGAAAACACATGCGTCAGCCTCCCCCTCCTGTACCACCAAGATCAGCACTGACTTTGGGATAATGGAGCTGTAAAACTGTGTTTCCTTTTATTTAATTGCCAGCTTTTGAGCCTCTATGAGTCATATTTTCAAGCTTTTAGTAAACACGGGAATAAAAAGCATTCTTGACGTGTTCTTAAAAAGGGCAAAACAAAGCAAAACCCAAATAAGAAATGCACTTTTCCTGTAATTTCCTGCTTTTGATGGAGAGAGTTGATGAACATAAAACATAGGAAGATGTGATAAGATTCTTGAGGCTGGGGATTTTGGAAAAATGATGCTTGATCTGGTGTTTGTGATCTGTACCATTCAATCCATTAGAACAGTAAAAGAAAAAAACTATTTCAAAATTTCTTCCTTTTCTTTCTTTCCTCTTTTTTTTTTTTTTTTTTTTTTTATTTTGGTAGAGTGAGAATTGAATGAGTTATAAAATTTACATTATGTATCAACATCATTGTTTGAAAGGTCTTGAAAGGTCATAGATCACGTCAGTGGAAACCTTTCATTCTGGCATAGTGATTTCCTAAGTCTTTCTGTAATTATTTTACATTTGAACAGAAGAAAAAGGAGACATATTTAACTTAGTATTTGTAAAGAAGTGCTTCTCTCTTCTTTTTGTACTGATAGAAAACTGTTTTGAGTTTAAGAACCTTCTCACCTTGAAAAATTATTTCCAGAACTCCTGCAATGATGGACTTCCATGAGACCTGGGATTTCATTGTCCAGTTTTCACCGTACCCCTTCACAAACAACTGTGGAATAACTAAAGAAGAGTCTTCTTTCCATTTAAAAAGGGCAAAACAAAGCAAAACCCAAATAAGAAATGCACTTTTCCTGTAATATCCTGCTTTTGATGGAGAGAGTTGATGAACATAAAACATAGGAAGATGTGATAAGATTCTTGAGGCTGGGGATTTTGGAAAAATGATGCTTGATCTGGTGTTTGTGATCTGTACCATTCAATCCATTAGAACAGTAAAAGAAAACAACATGCAACAACCAGACACTGTGGAGCTTTATATTTTAATTTGTTACCCAGAATGGCTAAAAGAACAGACGTGCCTTCCTGTTGCTTACAGGATTGCTTACAGGATTGCTTACAGGATGCTCAGATATTCCTGGCGTGTACAGGAGGCTACATGTCATAGCTGGGCATGCTTCAGGGAATTAATTGTGCATTCATGCAGTTATCAGAGGAAGGAGAGCTGACAATGCACTGATGTAGAAGAAGTCTCTGGTAAGGGACAGGGCAACAGAGACCTGCCAGTGCATTGCTGCTCTAGTGGATGCCAAGGCCCCTTGCTCTTCCTTGCTGTGACATACTCAATAGTTAAAATTCTTCTTATCAGTACAGAAAATCAAGTTACCCAGAATTTTCTGAAGTCCCAATTCTTTCTTACCAACATAGCCTTTGCTTTAAAACTCTCAGGAATGTGCTGTCTCTCCAAGGCTTCCTGCATTGCCTGGCTATTTCTGACCTGGATATTCCTCTGTCCATCTAAACAGCTGGGAAGCTACAAGCGCTCAGCACAGGTGGTATGGTGGCTTTAGTCAAGTTTTACTTTCTCAGGGTGTTGCTTCCTGTAATTGAGTAGCTCTCACTAATCAGAAATCACCCATCCTAACCCAAAACTCATGCAGGATCTTCTGCTTCAGTCAGTCTCCACATTCAGCTTGAAATCACCTTCTTTCATTACTTCGCTTCCTACTACATGGGAGCTCGCTTGGGAGGCAGAGACTCTGTGTGTGATCTCAGCACAATTTGTGCAAGCTCCTGTGCAGCTACTGCTTTTGGGAGCACTCTATGCTCTGTAGGTTTTGGTGCTGTCCTTGGAATAGCAGACACTGCAGAGCATGTACTACTGCTGTACAATGCTGCACACTGCACAATGCTGCTTACAGCAGGCAAACGACTTACTGGGAAATCTGGGCATAAAATAGCAAATTTCATGCTACAAAGGAATCACCACAAGTTTCTATTTTGACAGCTACAGAGCATCTCTAAGACAACATTCCTTGGACATTATTACATTTCTTGTGTGGCTGAAATCTCAGCATACAGGCTTTTGTGGGCCTCTCTGCAGAGATTCTCCACAGAAATGCAGAATCTCTGGGGTGTTTTTGCTGCTGCTTAATTATACAAACATCCTCTGCAAAGTGTATTTCTTTCCCTTGCAAGTTCATCCTCATCATAGGTCTATACTTGCAGATAGAAGAAAATACATTATCATGGTGATGACTGATAGCTGAAGAATTCTTGGGTTCAGAGTGTTCCCTAATGTCAGTCATTTTTCATCATCTTGAGTTGTCTGATAATGATGTCATTTCCATTGCTTAAATGTTGAAGCAACAGCCACATATCATGGAGTTAAAATGACTGTTTATAGGGCAGTTAAATTGTGTTGTTATCAATTAAGGGCAGTGTTTGTTTTGCTTCTGGGGACAAACCAACAATTCGACTTTCCTAAAACTCATCAAATTGAATGAGAATGCCAAGAATACAGATCTGCACTGTAGTCATGTCTGGTAAAAAAGGGAGAGAATGAAAAAAAGGAAGCTATTTTTGTGTGAAGACGTGATGACCATCAGATAAAAATGACAAAGTTGTACTTGTCAGAAAATAAGTCACATTGCTGATCGGTGGATAACTTTGATGTAATATTCCACAATAATTTAACTGAGATTTCATGGCAAGATTAATGGTTGAGTTTTTTAAACATGCATGAAGAAGAGCTTTCTTCTAATATCCATCTGTCAGGCAATCCTTATCTGGGGCTTATGTTGATTGATTATGATTAGGATTGAACTAGAACATGACCTCTAAGTAAAAAAGAAAATTATGTAGATCTGAATGTGAACCATCAAGATTTTAGGTCTTTTCTAAACATTCCAAAACATTTTAGATCCTGATATGATTTTATATGCATGCAAACTCCATAAGCATACACATATGTGAAGTCTTAGCCCCATCAAGATGTGAAAAATCCCCAAGAAAAATTAAAAAAAACCCAGCCAAACAGATAGTAACTATTTTTTATATCATAAAGTACTGTGAAACTAGGTTTAATACATCATATGCAGCATACAGAACTCACATTGGAATTAGTTGTTTATGAGATACTGTGTGATCATAAGAAGTGCAGAGATTTTGAGTGAAAGCAGAGCAATTTCCTTTAAAAAGGAGAGCTAGTTTCTAATGTATGACACTGGATGAATTGTTATACATACTTTTGAATGAATGCTGACCATAAATCTCACCTTAGACACTTCATGAAATATTTGCAACATATTTCAAACTAGCTTAGCGGTGCCAATTCCTCTTTAGTGCTTACTGTCTACCTTCATTTTTGTGGTGGAGGAACGTGGGTGGTGCTGACCAGATACAATGCCCACCAGGCTGCAGCCAGCTGGAGATAGTTTTCTGCACAAGAACCTCCCTTCCTCAGCTAGACAGTGAAGAAAATACAACAGGGCTTTCCAGTTTTGCCTTCCGTTACTTGCCTGTACAATTTCAAGGAGTTACAGCACTGTTGGGTGTTTGATCTGATCAGCCACCAAAAACTTTGGAGTAGACAGGAGTATGTCTTGGAGATGCTAAGCTGAGGAGCACCTCATCCTGAGCAGGGTGATCAGCAAAAGGCGCAACTCATCATCAGATGCATGGCCCCACACAGCACAGCCATGTAACTGGCTGATGGTGGTGCTGCCTCCAGCTCACCACATGCCTGTAAGCTGCTTTGTCTGCAGTATGTGTGGGCCCCAGCTCCCGCCTGCCCCCTCCAGCCCTACATTTCCATTTACCCTTCTTCAGACCTATCACATCTGAGGGAGTTTAGATGTCCCACTCAGCATACTTGGTGCTGGAACTAACACTGCATTATTACATCAGTCCTGTAATTGAATATTGTACCCAGAGGAGAAAGATGTATGGGCAGAAAAAAATGGGACTGCTCTGCCTGTCTACGGGAGTGGTTTGGTAACCCAAGGCAAGGAGGAAAGGTGCTCTCCTTCACATGGGGTGAATTTTCTGGTGCCTCCAAGCCCCTGGGTAAGATCAGCTGGGTCATACATTGCAGATGCACTTCTGAAGGGTGGCAATGCCTTATCTGCCGGATTTGTTTCAAGAGCCTGTTGTGCAATGTTGCAAAAAGAACTAAAAAGAGATCTCAGCCCTTATATGGATGATATCCTCCCCCTAAAATACAGGCTGGGAGGGCAATCTAAGTGGAACACGAGAGCTTTCAGTATGTGACACAGTTTGTATTTGGTTGTGCAGTAAGACCACTGCAACTATGTCCCATCCGGTGGCATGGAATAGGACAAGAAATAAACCCTTGGAGACTGCAAGGAGACTGATGGTGCTTCTTCCCCATCTTGCTTCATTCACCTGTGCTGAACTTGGTGGCACAAGGCAAACATTTTACAAGCAGATGTCAACCTTAAAGAAAGACTATGCATTCCCTGAAACTCCACTCTGTTCCCCTCACCTTTTTGAGTGTGCAGAAAGGAGAGGGAAATAGAGAAGCAACAAGATATTTCTCTGCTTTTCCCCATGAAGAAAGCACAAGACTAAAGAAATCAGATTTCTCTGTGACACTTAAAAATTTTGTTTTTCTTCTCAGGCGCAGGGTATTTTGGGACACACAGTTTCTTTCCTTCCCATAACAAAGGCTGAACTTCTTTAAAGATGACATTTGAAAAATACTTAGTCAGCCCAACAACATTTTTAATTTCTCCTGCACCTCATTCAGGTTTCTCATTTGCATCCTGGCATTATTTGGGCTAACTATGAAAGTGAGTATAACACTGGACTTCAGGATTGGTACTTTTGAATTAGAGGCTGAATGAGAAGCACGCAGGTGGGAGATGCTGCAAAGAGTTCCGTTTTCAAAATGGAGTGAAGACATAGTGAAGGTGGAGCACTGATACTTCCTTGTGGGGTTGGAGTTGGATGCATGTGTTCAGGCTGGGTTACTGATGTGTGGGACACAGGTAAAGGTGGCACAAGCCAGACTGGAGTGACTGAGAATTGTAAATTATAAGGACTATAAGTTGCTGCCATTCAATCTCAGTGTTTTTGTGAGTTGTATTTTAGGCTTTTGGAACTGTGTGAAAACAGCAGGCATAAAAAATTAAGTAAAGTAAAACCATTGAAAGTAAAATGGAAATCTGCTTCTTGTGTTTTTTGTTTGATTGTTTAGTTAAATATCCAGAGACCAGAGTCACATTATGTCTGTGATCTGGAAAAAACATGAAAATAATAGTTAGCATAATAATAGCATATAGTTCTGTACAGCAGTACCTCCAGGTTAATTTGAAATTTGGTGGATGATGTTATTATAACATGGGGTTTCATGTGTTTTAATGACAAGGGAAAGCATGATAGAGTGGATTCATATCAAAGTCTATTATAAGAGAGAGTCTTACAACAAGGGCAGAATGTATTATGTCATATTCAAAATGTCATCTCAGTCACAGACAAGACTGATAAGGAAAAATGATTAGATGCAGAGATTTGATTTATCTTTCTTTTCCAGTTTGGAGACTTCTGACAATCTCCCTTTAGGTTGCAATGCATGGGCCACTAAAACCCAACTTTCCAGCTACAACACAAAGGAGACAAGCCTCCATCTGTATCATTTTCCTTTCATTTCTTTACCCATCTGCTGGGAATCAGTAAAACTTTGCTAGTCAAGCAGAATCTTTATGTTCTCTTTTCTTGCAGTAGAAGTTGAGAAATATCCCTGTCCAAAAACCTACCATATTTCTTTCCATAGTTCAGCCTGAGTGCAGAAGCAAACCTTCTTTCCCTTGGAGATTCAGTTTTTGTAGGGACTTTTGTACCCTTCAGGCTGGATTCTTTTAGATGACCTTGACTCCATCTGCACCAACAACCCTAATTCTAAAGATGACTGAACCCATCTGGTCCTGAACAAATACACTCAAATTTATTTTTTAGCGACTGATAATTTTAGGTGGGGAAAAAAATCAAGCTGCAATAATTTGATTTCAAGCTTTTGCCTGTGCTAATGAACTTGTAGCATGGAAAATGCTTACATCTAGCTCCTGCCCAGCTTCTTACATTTACCTCACATCTCTTGTGCAACTTCACTAACTGCAGGTTATCACCAGAGATATGCTGTCCCATAATTCAAAGTACAAGTACACCAACAGAGTTTTAGAGCCATAAAGAAGGGCCTTCTATTCATCACTCATCAACGTCTTCCTGCTGCTCAGAGACTAAACATGCACAAAAACTGTAGGAGGTTTTTATGTTCCCGTTAGTGATTACTGTACAGAAAAAGAAAATTCTGACGTGAATTGTGCAGGCTGTCATACTTATACTCAGAAATATGACATGATTCTGACAGTCCTCCTCTGAGTTAAATTCAAACATCTACAGCCTTGCAGTTTAGAAGTTGAAATCGCAACAGCAGCTCAGGGAATGAACAGGTAGACCCAAGTGTTGCCATCAACACTTCTGCACAGCACAGATGCAGTACATTCCAATATTCCTGCTTTTTGCCATCCATGCACTTGGTTAAATGTCTGATACTTGCAAATCTGAGCAGGAACTTTTATGTCTGGTTATATTCTTCTGACTTTTTTTTTGTTTGTTTATTTTCTGAACTATGCATTTCTTCAAGTATTGCATGTCTTTCTTCTTGATCATTTTGCTCATTTGGTCTGCCTTTCATAACAGCCCCATAAATATGCAGATTTTCTAGAATTTCAGAGGGCAAGCCACCCTGGCATGGAGGCTGATTCTCACTGCTTTGTAGTGCAGTGCATCACAGAGCTGTGTGAAGGCACAGCAGGCTCCAGCTCGTCAGCAAAAGCCAGAGCGCCGCGGCCAGTGGGTTGTTTAAGGCTCCATGCCTCCACTACAGCTTTGCACATGTGCTACATTCAGAATTCTCAGGTCTGGCTGCATACCACTGCAGCTCTCTATCTCCTTTCCAGGAACACACCAGGCAACAGGAGCATGTTGGCTGGGTGGCAGCCATGTACAGCTTGGAGCAGTAACGGCTCAGACTCCTGTCTGGTGGCCAAGAGGGAGGAGACTTGGCAAATACTCTCTGTGCCCCGTCACTACCTTGGAATCACTGCTCCACCGGTGTCCCAGAATTCAGACTTCTGGCATCTGCACAAACACCTTGTCTCCTGTGCCCACCACAAAGGCAGCTTCGTGGGGAAGGTTATCATGCTTTCTGTCATTATCATAGGTACATGGAGTTCAGTGGATCTGGTGTCACAGTACAGGAAGCTTTTCCAGTACATGGTCTTAAAAAATGCATAGAGGGATACTGCACAGAGTGTGTCTTTTTCCTTACGAGCAGAGATCTTAGTTCGAGTTGTGCAGGGAGGTGTAAGAAATCTCATTAGAATTTGTGAAAATGTTTCCAGTACTGCCTTTTTAGCTATGAAGGGTTTAGGTATTGGTCACTGTATTTTGCTGGGTTTGAGAATTTAAAAGAAAGTTAACTTTTTGTTTTCTTTCCTTTACTGTAATGAATTCAAAGCCAGTGAGATGCTGAGTTTGTGATTGAATACTTTTTGAAACCTGCCTCTAAAAACAGAGTTTAAAATGTTTTGCTTTCACAAGGTGAACAACAATATCGGTGAAGCCATGAAGCCATCCATGCCAGGCAGTTAGCATAAGAACAGCAATTTCATTTCCAATTTGTATGTGCTGGTTGCTTACATTTAAAACAAGCTGGTGCTTATCTCCTCTCATCTGCCACCTCTGAATATCTGTCTCTTTCTTATCTTGACACTCCCTGGTTAACCCTCGCCATCCTGAAAATCCCCCCTAGCTTTGACAGGAAGTTGAAGTTCCCATCTTGTGTCAGCCACGTGCAACCAGCCACCATTTTGAATAAATCTGCCCATGTCTTGCTGAATAGAAGGAATTTTTTTCTCTGCATTTCTATGAAGAGTGATTATTCTACAGTGAATGAAACATTCGTGTAATACCCTATATTTTAGCAATTAATTTTGAAAAGTAAAGTGTGTGGTGAAATGATATAGCAAATTATAATTTTGGTGTTTTTATCAATGTGAAATGCAGAAAAAACTTCTGACATGTCTTCTGGCCTGTGAACAGCAAAGAGTGTGGCAGGGCTGCAAGATCAGCAGCTCTGTCATGGATTTTTTAAATCTTTTCTTCTTCTCAATTTCTATCTAAAGTTGCATGTGATTTTTTTTAAGACGTGCCAAAGTTAATTGGTGTAAGTCCTCCTGCCCAGTCTGACATCCAAGTGAGACAGTCTATTTTTAAACAACCAGCGCATTGAGGTGCTATTTTGAGCACCTAGATACCAGTTGGGCTGAGTTTTCAGGACGTGCAATTTTCTACATTTAGTTTACTGGTTACCAGCCAGCCCAGGTTGATACAGACTGACATTTTTGTCTGGTGTCCTGTGACAGTTTATGTACACACAGCAGCTGATCTTAAGTGGGTATCTGTATCAAGGCAGTCAATCAATATTGATAATAGCGGTAGTTTTACCACTAGTCCTCGAAGCAGAGAACACAACACTCAGGGAATGCACTGACTATTGTGCCCTTACCTTTTAAATGCACAGCATGGCTCAAAAAATGGGCCATGAAGGTGACCTGAGTTTAGCGTTTGATGTCAAAGCAGACACTTGAAATTTCTGGGGTGGCCACCAGTCCCTGGTGCTGCTTGTGGTCTGGTGACCTTCCCTGTAGCAGAGCCAGACAGAAAGTGTGGCTCTGCTGCCACCATGGAGGTGACTGAGGTCACTCATTAAAAGAGGCAGTGATATTTATAAGGAAGTAAAGTTAAAAAAGTTTCATGTACCTGAAGTACCAGAGTGCAGACAAGCAATGACATCTGAGGGAAGATACGTATGACCATATGAAATAACCATGTATTTCAAAACCCAGTACTCATTATAGATACAGACAGGGAAGTTAAAACAATTAAATGTTGAGACTACTTCAGTAATACTTATGTGATTAAAAATACAGCCACTGCTATGCAAGACACCAGCTAGGAGGAAAAGATGTTTTTTGAGACAAAGACTACTGATGACATATGACGTTGGAAAAAATTATTAAAGAAGAATCAAGTGCAGGAGTTGGTGTAGATAAAGGAAACCCTCCACACAGGCAAAAACTTGTTACTGTAAAAACGATCATGGAAGACCTCAGGCAAATGCAGAGGAGGACAATTACTTCAGAGTTAATAGGTGGTGTCTGAAACTATATGATATATGCTGTCTAGCAGTATTTCTTGCTCTAGCTTAGGAGAAATTCAGGATTCACTAATAAGATAGAGATTGTTGTAAATGTCCATAAGTCTAAAATGAAAAGCTGTAAGTTAGAGGGACTGCTAGGTGTTAATAGTCATAGAATCATAGAACCATAGAATTGGTCAGGCTGGAAAAGACCTCAAAGATCACCGTGTCCAACCACAACCTAACCATACTGCTCTAACTCTAACAGCCCTCTGCTAAATCATGCCCCTGAGCACCACATCCAAACGGTTTTTAAACACATCCAGGGATGGTGACTCAACCATCTCCCTGGGGAGCCTATTCCAGTGCTTAACAACCTTTCTGTAAAGAAGTTTTTCGTGATCTCCAGCCTAAACTTACCCTGGCACAACTTGAGGCCTTTTCCTTTGTTTGTCACCTGTCACCAATGAGAAAAGAACAGCCCCACGCTCTCTGCAATCACCTTTCAGATACTGGAAGAGAGCAATAAGGTCTCCCTTCAGCTTCCTTTTCCCCAGACTAAACAGCCCCGGTTCCTTCAGTCTCGCCTCATAGGGCATATTCTTCAAGCCCTTCAGAAGCCTTGCTGCCCTTCTTTGGAACTGCTTTAGCACCTCAATGTCCCTTCTGTATTAAGATGCCCAAAACTGTAAAACACAGTACTAAAAGAAATATTCTCGTTTTCTGACAGACTGCAGCTATCTTGCTTCAGTTCTCAATGGAACTTAAAAAACTAACTTTTGAATGTGATGTAAGATTTTTAAAAGGTTCCTTAAAATAATCAGATGAATGATACTATCTGCAGCATGACTTTACCTTACACATTGCAAAAAATATTTGCCTAAAAACACCTACAAATACAATAATACAAGGAGGGAATAAACACATCAAAGTAATTTGTAAATCCAATAGATTCATTTAAATGTCTTTCAAACAGACATATTTTTAAATGCACAATAGAAGTGTCTTCCTTATTAACATAATATCCCTGTCCTGTACAGATTGTGCTCATCAGGGCTTGAATTTAGCAGTGAAGTGAATAGGAGGAGGAGAAGGGAAATTCCTGCATGTGTTACAAAGCATGCAGGCAAGTTATTTTGAGAAACAACCTCATACATTCTTGACATATGGCAAAAAATCTTAAAAAGTTGTTTAACTTTTTAAACTTTGAAAACATTACAGCTTAATTTTCTAATTTTACTATCTCATGTGATTTGTTCAGAGGGAACATTTCTCTTCCAGGCAGACTTAGTAAAGAAAATGTTCTTGCATCTTCATGGGAATGTGCAATATTAATTCTGGCTTATTAAATTGTTCCAGAGAAGAGTTTCATAGCATCACAGAAATGTGAAATGTCAATCTTCTATATATTGTATCACATCCTCCTGCTAATGCCTAACGATGCCCAGTGTTATGTGCAGACTGTGTTGTAACCCATTTTTATCTGACCTAAGGGACAAAGTTTGCTATAGTATCAACTGAATATTTTTTTCAAGTGTTCATTCTCTACTTTCTTCTGCTTTATGATCTTGAATATAAAGTTACTGCTCCTGGATGAAATCCTGTGCCCAAATCACCTCTCTTCTATGTCATGTTACGAACACACATTTAATGTAAAATTTTTCCCATCTTTAGAAATCAGTACACTTGATCTGACAAAAAAAGAAAAAAAAAAAGCAAAAAAGAAAAAAAAAAAGCAAATTCATCTGGAAAATAAAATTAAATTTCATTCTATATACTGAGTGAAGCATGGGGGAAAATGCAGGTGCTTTCCACAGGGACAGCAGAGTACAGCTGGCCGGAGCTGAGGCTAAGGCACCACCAGCCTTCTCCTGTAGGACAAGAAGATGAATTTTCACTTCCTGTTGACTTTTAAACATTCAGATAGATCACAAAAATGATTATATGTTTAATTTCAAATTCACGTTTTGTACAGAAGAAACTATTTTCTTCGATGTTAATTTCTGTGGAAACAAATATAAATGTACTTTGAGACAAGCAAGATTCAGTTTCTTGTCTTTCTCAATGAATGAAAAAACTGTGATTGTCCTGTTCGCACTCTAAGATATTTAGGGACTTGGTTTCCCAAGCATGGTGTCCCAATCTGTGATCATTCTTTCTTTATTCAATACTTCACTGCCTGTGGCTGATAAAAGATGAGGCAGAAATTCTGCGGGTCAAACCCAAGATCCCTAATATTCTAATAAAATAAACAAGGCTTTCAAAAATTTTAATTTTGAAAAAACTTCAGTTTTTAGATTGAAAAAATTCAATCTAAAATGTTGCAGTCTGAAAAGGTGTAATTAATGTGTCAATGAGTTGGAAGAGTTTCTCTGGCAGTTTTGTTTGACATTGATTGAATAATACACATCTTGGGACATAAAAAAATTATTTTACTAATTAATAAAAACAGTAACTAAGCTGACGCAGTTCAGAGCTTCTCAATGTATTGCTCTCTTGTCTGAGTAAATGAAGTATTTGGAGCCTGAGATACAATGAACAAAGCTTCATTTTCTGAAGGGGTGAATTTGTCGCAGACTGACAGTGGGAAGGAGGAACGTGCACGGTTAGCCTGTCCCCATCCTGGATGCATACCAGCATTCCTGCAGATTTCAAAGACAACAGGTTCCTGATTTATTTCTGTGTTGTTAAAAATAATGAAAAATAATGAAAATGCATCCCTATTTAAGGACCACTTGCCTTGGTCAGATCTTTTTAAATACTAACAGCAGTTGGGAATATGTGGCTAATGCTCTGAGAACGAACTCAGCTGAAAACTTAAAGGCCTGTATATGAATTGTATAGATGCGTATGTATTTGGAAAGGGAGCTTTGGGGCAAAGCTTTTAGTCTGTGCTGGGGCCACCCATGAAGATGTAGAAGGCTGCCCAATGTCAATTTGCTGCTAGCGCTTTGTATTCCCTGCTTGCAGCAGAGAGGGGATGCTGTGAATTGGGACTGGGAAAAGGGATGATTCTGCCCTTCTCATGCTGGAGCTTCTCCTCTGGAAGACGAAGAGAAAAGAGGAGCACTTCTGCTATCCTTGTGCTGCTTTAAAAACATAATTCAGCTCTCCAAATGCCAAACAGCAAGGGAATGATTTTAGCAAAAATTGGTGAATTCTGAGGCCATTATCATTTGCTGTGGAGACTGCTATGAGATCATCAGAAATGCTGAGTGTTGTGTCTGGAGATCTGGGCTGCAGGGGACAAAAAAATAACTGATCTTATTGGAAAATCTAATAGAGGAGTAGTATGTGGGAGGGGAAGAGAGAAGAGATGAAGAACCTAAGGATATTATTTTGTCATTTTAATCTCTTCTTTATTTTATTTCTTTTTTAATGCCTAGGAGCCTCCCTGTCTATGCTCTGCCGAAAGACACAACATGCCCTCCCTAGATGTTTGATTTGGGGAGGGACAAGGAAAAGAGAGAACACCGATTTCCTTGAACCATATTGCCTTCTAGTCATAAGAAACTCAACATCAATATTAAAACAGACACTGCATTCCTTCTGACTGATTGCAGGAGCACAAAAACACTGTCTGGGCCTCTGGAAAGCCACCCAGCAGCCACAGACTGACTTTGGTCTCCTCTGTACATGTAACCTTTGTGCCCTTTGCAAGGGCATATACTGGATGAAAGACACCTAGGCTATTAGTGTGGTATGTAAGTGGCTGTTCCAGGGAGCTGCATATACTAGAGTGAGTTTTTGCAGTATTTACACTGGATTTCCAAGTGAGAAAGTCCTTTTGTTCAAATAGTCCTTTTGTGCAAATAGTCGAGGCACCATGTTTTGCTGCTTTTCAAGTTGTAACATTGGGGTATTGTATTGGGGTGCAGAAATAAAGAATATGAACAATAAAAATATGGATACAAAACTAACACAGCTGGAAAGAAAGCCTACCAGGGGAGATGCCCTACTAGACCTGCTGTTTATGAACAGAGAAGGACTGATGGGAGATATGGTGGATGGAAGCTGTCTTGGACAGAATGACCACAAAATGATAGAGTTTTCAATTCTTGTGATTCAAGACTACTACCTTGGACCTTGGAGAGTATACTTTGGTCTGCCTTGGACACTGATTGGGAGAGTCCCTTGGAAGACCTCATTGAAGGGCAAGGGGGTCCAGGAAGGCTGGATATTCCTCAAGATGAAAATCTCAAAGGCACATGAGCAGGCCATTCTTGCATGCTGTGAGATGAGCCAATGTGGAAGATCAGCCTGGCTGAACAGGCAGCTTTTGCTCAGAGTCTGAGAAAAAAATACAGAGTTCCCCACTATTGAAAGAAGGGGTAGGCAACTCAAAAATAGCACAAGTATGCTGCTAAGATATCCAGAAAGAAAATAAGAGAGGCAGAACCCAGCTAAAATTTACTCTGGCCACCACTGTATAAGATAAAATTTTTAGAGGGCCAAGGAGAATCTCCATCTTCTATTGAATGCAACAGGGAATATTGGCATCAAGGGTAAGAAAAAGGCTGAGGTAGTCAATGTCTTCTTTCCTCTTGTCTTTAAGTCAGATCAGTTATCCCAAGAGTACTTAGGTCCCTCAGGTGAAGAACAAGGACTAGATGACTGGGCCCAGAGAGTGTTGGTGAATTAAATCCAGCTGATGACCAGTCTCCAGTGGTGTTCCCTAGAGGTCGGTGTTGGGGCCAGTCCTGTTTAACATCATTATTGCTGATCTGCATGAGGAGACTGAGTGTACTCTCAGTATGTTTGCAGATGACACCAAGTTGGGAGGAAGCGTTCACATGCTTGAGAGCAAGAGGGACCTGAATAGGCTGGATTGACGGGCTGAGGCCAACTGTACAAGCTTCAACAGGACCAAATGCCAGGTCCTGAACTTCAGCCATAACAACCGTAAGCAATGCTACCGGCTTAGGGCAGAGTGCATAGAAAGCTATATGAAGGAAAAGGATCTGGGGGTGTTAGCTGACATCTGGCTAAACATGAATATAAATAAGGGGATGAGTGGCAGGTTGATTATACCACCTTGCCATGAACCTGCAGTGATAAGCATTATGTGCTTACCATGGTGGAGGCAACCACTGGGTTGCCAGAAACACATGCAGCACCCCATGCTACTACCCAAAACATCATATTAAGTTTGAAGAAACAAGTCTTATGATGACATTGCACTCCAGAAAAAATTGAGTCAGATAATGGGACTCATTTCAAAAATTCTTTTATAAATACTTTGGCTAAAGATCATGGCATTGAATGGATTTATCAAATTTCCTTTCATGCAGCTTCTGGTAAAATTGAATGACATAACGGATTGTAAAAAAATATGTTGAAAATAATGGGTGGCAGAACATTTAAGCACTGGGAGAGGCATTTGGCAGACGACATTTGATTGGTCAATACTTGAGGATCTATCAGTCGTGATGGTCCTGCCCAATCCAGCTCCCTGCATACTGTAGAGGGAGATAAGGTTCCCATCAAACATGTTAAGAGCATGTTGGGAAAAGCGGTTTGGGTCTTACCAGCTTCTGGAAAGGGCAAATCTCTCCATGGCACTGTTTTTGCTGAGGGACCTGGGTCCACCTGGTACATAATGCAGAAAAATGAGGATGTTCAATGTGTATCACAGGGGAATTTGATGCTGGGGAAGTGCAGTCAGTAATTCCATGTATGTATATGTGTATATATATGTGTGTGTATGTTAATGCAAGTTAATTATTGTTCGTTTGTATATATATATATATATTAAGCATGACGTAGTGATGTAGAATAAGGGGTGGAATGTCAACGGTATTATGACTTTTGTTATTGTTATTCCATCATAACATCATGTAGTGCTCTGGGAGTTAAAACATTAATGCTCTAGTTCTGGGGACTGTTGGTAGTTCCAGGCATACCTGTCTCAGAAGAGAACAACTACATATCCCAGAGGACTTTTTACTGTTCTGTTTCCTCTTTCCACTTGCAGGTCACCAGACATCCTGTTTCCTTTTCTGCTCATCTCTGCAGTGTGTGTGCTTCCTAGCTGTCTCTCCTTCAGCATTAGAGTAAGGCCTTCGGCTTTTGGACAGTCTCTCATTTTATTTGATTTATTAGCCTCAATTCCAATTGTATTGTATTGTATTGTATTGTGTTATCTTGCATTCCAATATCATATTTAGTTAACTAACTTTCCTCCTCAGATCATTGCTGCTGTTCTGTTTTTAGACCCATCTCCCTGTACTTTCCCTTTATCCTCCTTCCCTTTTCCAGAGGTGTGGGTCCATGGGTCCCCCTACCCCATTAGTCATGGAACCAGGCTGAACCTGCTTCTATAAACCATTGACAAGAGGATGACGAGAAGAGTTCCAGCCCCTCCTGCCCTTCCATCCCATGGCAGCCAATGCTTGTCCCCAGTGTGCCTTTACACATTTTTTTATTTACTAATTATTTTATTTTATTTTATTTTATTGGTCTGCATAGTATTTTCCAGAGTTATAATCTTCAAACAACAACTATAAAGAAGCTGGTCTGGCCTTTCCCTGACTGGGGACCACATCTCAGGTAAACCTTTCTCAGCACATGTTTGGTGTTATACAGTCTTGTCCCGGACCGCATACCCCATGGAAGAAATGTTTCTACTAGGTACAGTAACTTGTCCCCGTTTCCTGGCATTAATGGAACATCTAAAACACAACAGTGGAGCAGATGATGCAGCTGAAAATCTGCTATGCTACACATGTTGGGGCAAGCTTGGCATTAACAACTTCGCATGTACTGGTTCTCTGGTTCAGAAGTGGCAGATTTCTTCACTTGTCAGTCTTTCCTAACGTAAGCTTTTTGCAACCCCACAATATCCACCTCCTTGTCACCCACACAATTCCTCTCATTCTCCATGCAAAGTGCAGTTTCTAGGCCTTTGTTTTCAACCTTTGTTTTTTGTTCTCCTTCAGTTCTAGGTCCATACAAGAGCTCTGGAAATGCAAGTTAAACAGGTGAAGGCTGAGATGAAATTAGATGTGATATGACACTTCTTTAATGAGCTCTTTTGGTGATAGGCAGACAATTTGACTGGATGTTCTTGTAGGTCTTTTCCAACCTTGGTGATTCAGTGATTCTTCAGTTCTATAAAACCATGTTTTGATGCAGCTCCTGTGGAGAACGCACCTCCTGGCAGTCTTGTACTAGTCTGGAAGCACAGGAGTGCCAACTTTGTCCCCACTGAAGATGCAGTAATGATACTGTGTAATGCCTTGCATTTTTAAGGGTTTCTAATGATACAAGAGACCTTACATCCCTTTTTCTCTACAAAGGAACATTGCAGAAAATAAGCTGCTTTCTGTTCTTTAAAAGATGAAGGCAGATGAGCTCCTGCTTCCTGGGAGTGGCACCAGAAGATAACTGGTGGCTGATCAAGAAATCTTTCCATGTTGTTTTTTCTCATGGCAGAGTTTTCTGCATCCTTCTGGAATGTGTGTAGGCCTGGGTTCTGAGCATAGAACACAGAACTCCCCAGCTGTAGAAGCTCCTGTTTAGTTAAAATGATGTCTGTGGACTTGTCCACAATCTAATAAAGGCTGAAATGGTTACTGTACCACCATAAGATACTACCCTGAAGTACTGTGCTCAGTGCCACGTATATTAATAAAGCTGAATACTTTCTTATGGTGTTGATGGTCTTCTGTATCCATTCTCTTGAAGCTCTAGCAGACAAGTAGGTGAAAGATCATGAAAATGTCCCTTGAACTTTCCATCCGCCCCGGCAGCCTGCCAGCAGCTGATGGGGCTGGGAAGACTGTGGGCAGCGGAGATGCAGCTTCTCACATGCCTGCCCTTGCCCTGCGGTATGCCGCAAGCCAGACCATGTCAACACCAGCTTGTAGCATGCCACAGCCATGAAGCAGCTGCATGGGATGCCTTTCACCCCAGCAGCAAACATGCCACATGCCATGCCCCTCACTCCCCGCCTACAGCAACGGTACCTCCTCTGCCATAGCCTTGAGTCTCACTAGCTGCATAAAGGCATACCTAGATAAAAGATTTGTTAATGAGGCACATGCTATATCAGTTCCTTATTGTGTTTTCCAATGTGTATTCAACCTGTGCAAGCCTACATTATGAATTTTCAAATAGTATTAAAACATTGCAGCAGTAATTTTAAAATGTACTGCGTTACATTATTACATTGCTTATTCTTCTTGCTCATGAGCCCAAACTAAAATTTAACTTGTAGGAGAAAAGTTGAGAGATATAAATACTCCAGTGCATAGTATCCAGAAGCCAGAAAGAAATACACATAAATCAGTTAGGGAGAGCAAACAGCAAACTGGTGTGAGCAGAGGAAAACAAGAGCATCAGAGACTGGACTTGGACTTTTGGTTCCAAATCTGGAACTGAAAATGTGGGGGGCATTCTGTGGATAGTGAGAAAGGAAAAGAGAGAGATTAAAAGGTGAAAAAGATATGCAGTCAAACAAAATGTAGGGTTTTTTTCACTACTGCTTTACACTCGTTCCATGAAATAGAAAATAAGTTTGACTCTGCAGATAATTCAGGGCACTTCTTTGATAAAAGGGCCTTACCAAGACAATTTTTTACCTCATAAGTAACTTTACACTGTCTATTTTAAAATGGACTTCTCTAAGAAGCATCTTGTCAAAGTTAGAGTCAAGGGGACAACTCACAATGAATAATTTATTCAGCATATTTTATCTTATTTTCTGCTCCCAGATTACCTAAGAGACAATTTTGATTTCTTTGACTATACTGGAGTTTACTCCCAAAAGGTTTTAAGGGTATTATTTTTAGACTGGATTCATGACTGAATCTGATACTTGTTATTTGATCTCCATTGGCCAGTTATTATTAGAGGCAGGCAAACTATTCACAGTTGAACTAGACACAACTTATTTTAAAAATGTAGTCTAATTTCTGTTTGAAAGTTATCTGAAGTCAGATTTATGTTTCACCTATGAGACATGCATGCAAAGAGATGTAACTGGTAAGGGTCTCCTAAGAAATGCAAAAGGAATATTTGACATTCACTTCTTATTTCAGAACAAGACACTGTGTCAGCTTCCTGATTAGATGGTAAATGTCACATATAGTCTGTTTACATTCATGCATTATCATCTAATATTCATAGAAATGTAATTAATTTACAATTCAAACAATAAACAGAAGGACACTTTTGGTACAAATACTCCTGCAAACATTTACCAAAGGCTGTTCATCAACGTCTTGTGAACATGTGCATAAATATGATTCATTTGGTTACAGACCACTTCCCTCTCTATTTCCTCCCTATGTGGAGTCTCAAATAGCACATCACTACAACACCCAACCTGGTGTTGGATGGCATTTTGATCAAGAAGTGTAGTCATTCTGCCTATAAGCAGTCTGTCCCCACCTGAGATATGATTGCTACACTTCTCAGAGAGGTTCTTCATACTCCTGACCTGCCTGTCAGGACGCTGGGAGAGATAGAGTTACCCTGAGACTGGAAGAAGTGATTGGCTCATTCTGAGATGGGGAAGCAGAGGAAAAAGTTTTCTGGCAGTGGTTCAGCAGACAGTTTCACTAATTACAAACACTTGCAAAGTAAGTTGTGATTTCAGGAGTGTGTTCGGGGGTCACATCTGCCAAATCGCCATGAAAACCAGTCACCACCATTGCTTGTAATGGAACAGTGTTTAGGGAGTGTTTGCACTACATCTTAAGTAGCAGAGAGATGGGATGGATAGTTGTAGCTGGCATGTCCCTCATCACTTCTTCCCTGGGCTTTTTAGGCAGCAGAATAAACAGGAATGTGCGCAACTAAACATATTTTCATATGTCCTACTTTCCCACTAGCAACCTCCTGGGGGGAGTTCATCATCCTCCCCCAGATGCCTTCTGCATAGTTTGCTCTGGAGGCAGAAAGGCAGAGAGGGGCTTAAAGGTGGCTTAAAGGAGATGCATGATAGGGGTCTGCTATCAGCTCCCCACAGAAATGGGCATTGCTCTTACAATCCAGTCCTGAGATAGGATCAAGAGGAAAACCTCTCATTTAGGCCAGCGTAGGCCAGGACACTGGAGCACAGGGATGTGCACTGGTGGTGCTGATTGATCCCCTACTGTAAGTGGAACCAGACATTATAGCGGGCAGGATTGGTGCTGTGACCACTGCCCTGGGCAGCCTGTTCCAGTGCCCAATCATCTTACCAGTGAAGAACCTTTTCCTAACCCCCACTCTCCCCTGGCACAGCTCCATGCGGTTCCCTCAGGCCCTGTCGCTGTCACACAGAGCAGAGCTCAGCACTGCCCTCCGCTCCCTGTCAGAAGCTGCAGCTACCATAAAGCTCATCTGCTCTGCACTGAGCACATCCAGGGACTTCAGCTGATCCTCATATACCTTCCCCTTTAGAGTCTTAACTATCTTCACAGCACTCCTTTGAATAGCTTTGTGTTCTTATACTGTGGTGCCAAAACCCACACCCAGTCCTGGAGGTGAGGCTGCACAGTGCAGAGCAGAGGGGACAACTCCTTCCCTTGCTTGCTGGCAGTGCTGAATTTGGTGCACTCCAGGATATGGTTGGTTCTTTTGGCTGCCAGGGCACATTGCTGTCTCATGTTCTACTTCCAGACAGCCAGTATACCCAGATCCCTCTCTGCAGGGCTGCTCTGCAGCTTCCTGTCCTGTCTGTATGTATAGCCACGGTTCTCCCATCCCAGGTGCAGTATCCGGCACTCGCTCTAGTTAAAATTCACGTGGTTGACAATTGTCCAGCACACCATTTTGTCAGATTCTCTCCTCAAGGCCTCTCTATATTTAAAGGTACTTTCTTTTCAGGCCCACTGTCTCCTGTGTCTTGCTGCCAGCGTCTCCCTGGCACAGAGCAAGGATCTGGGGCGGTGGGCTGATAGATGGGGTCAGCAGGTGCTTCTGAAGTGCTGGGTGTCCCTCTGGCTTGTGTGTGTCCCTGTCCTCCACCCTGAATTGCTCCAAGCCATGGTAACATCAAAATTGTTCACTATACGACTTTGCCTCCAGGGAACTACAAGCTTTATTTCTTTAATGATTTTAATGGTCAGAATTGTGCCAGGTCAAGTCATTTAACTATGTATTTAATTAGTCATCTGTATGCATGTAACTTGGAGGCGTTCAGCTGTGCTATTTTATAGGGATTAACTAAGTGGGCAGTAAATCACCTATGCCAGCAATAAAAGTATTTATAGCAGTACCTTTTTTAATTATTATTGCTGTATTGTTTGTGCTGGCAGAAGTCTGCAAAGGAATAATTTTGTTCTAAGAGATGGGAGAAATACAGTTTGGGGTTTTGACTGACGCTAAATAGAAACAACAGTGGGCAACACAGAAGCAGATGAAACAGGAGGCTCACAGCCAGACAACCCAAAAAGTTATTGCCAGCTGCAGGCTTGATGTGTTAAAGAAAATAAACATGAAGCAGGTTGGCCCTGTGGAAGCTCATAATTTAAAGAAGAACAGAAGAAATGTGACCTTAGCAGGTAGGTGGTAGTTTTCTGGCTTGAATAAATCTGAAGAGTATTTGACTGTTAACAATTCACAACTATGCACTAGCAAAATACTGCCTGGAACAGTTAGCCTCCGCATTTCTCTTGTTTTGGAATTGAATGAGCCATCTTCTATGCAAGTGCCATTGAAATGATGCAAAGAATTATGGGACCTTTGAGAAGAATTATGGGCTGCATTGACCATGCCCTGGTTGAGTTTGTGATCTCGAGGAATGTGGACCTGGCAAAGAGTGGGGTCAGGACCCTGAACTTTGGAAGAGCGAACTTCAAGCTGTTGAAAGAAATGTTGGCCAAAATCCCCTGGGATGTTGTTCTTAAAAACAAAGATGTTGAGAAGAGATGGCTGCTCTTCTAGGATGCCTTCCTGAGAGCAGAAGAGCTCTCTTCCTTCTGAATAAGAAAGTGGGCAGAGTGGTAGGAAACCGGCATGGCTCAGCAAGGACCTGCTGGGCATGCTGAGGGCAAAGAAAGCTCTGGAAACAAGGGCGTGTCACCTGGGAGGAATACAGGGATGATATCTGGACTTGCAAACGTGGGGTCAGGAAAGCCAAGGTGCAGGCAGAACTGAACTTGGCAAGGGATGTGAAAAACAATAAGAAGGCTTTCTACAGGTACATTGGCCAGAAGAGACGGGCCAAAATGAGTGTACCTCCTTTGGTAAATGTAAAAGGAGAGCTGGCTTCAATAGATGAGAAGGATGAGGTACTGAATGAGTTCTTTGCCTCAGTCTTCACTGGTAGCCAGGATCCCAGTACTTCTCACGTCCCTGAGCCCTGCATCCCTAAACCTCTAGCTGGGGACTGCGGTGGTAAATCCCCCCCCGCTGTGAGGACAGAGCAGGTTCAAGGCTGCCTCATGAGACTGAATGTGTACAAGTCTATGCAGCTGGATGGCGTGCATCCTAGGGTTCTGAAGAAGCTGGCTGAGGTGGTTGCTGAGCCGCTCTCCATCATATTTGAAAAGTTGTGGCTGTCAGATGAAGTCCCAGATGACTGGAGGAAGGGTCATGTCACTCCCATTTACAAGACAGGGAGCAAGGAGGACCTCACCTCTGTGCCTGGGAAGATCATGGAACAGATCCTGCTGGATAACATGCTTAATCACATGACAAATGAGAGTGTGATTTGAGACAGTCAGCACGGCTTCACCAGGGAAAAGTCATGCTTGACCAATCTGGTGGCCTTCTATGATGGAGAGAAGGCATTGGGATGGTGGCCAATATCATTTACCTGAACTTGAGCAAGGCCTTTGACATGGTCTCCCATCACATCCTTATCTCCAAATTGGAGGGATGTGGATTTGATGAGTGGACCACACGATGGATAAGGAATTGGTTGAAAGGCTGCAGACAGATAGTGGTAGTTAATGGTTCTATGTCCAGGTGGAGACTGGTAACAAGTAGCATCCTCCAGGGGTCTGTCTTGGGACCGGTGCTCTTTAACATCTTTATCAATGACATCAGTGATGGAATCGAGTGCACCCTCAGCAAGTTTGCTGATGACACCAAGCTGAGTGATGCGGTTGACCATGGTGGAAGGAAGGAATGCCATTCAGAGGGACCTCAACAGGCTTGAAAGGTGGGCCCGGGTGAACCTGATGAGGTTCAACACAGCAAAGTGCAGAGTTTTGCACTTGGGCAGGAGGAATAACAGGCACCTATACAGACTGGAAGGAGCGGTCATTGAGAGCAGCCCTGCAGAGAAGGGCCTGCGGGTCTTGATGGATGAAAAGCTTAACATGAGCCAGCAGTGTGCTCTTGCAGCTCAGAAGGCAAATGGTATCCTGGGCTCCATCAAAAGAGGGGTGGCCAGCAGGGACAGGGAGGTGATTGTTCCCCTCTACTTTGCTCTTGTGAGGCCCCATCTGGAATACTGCATCCAAGTGTGGAGCCCCCAGTACAAAAAAGACAGGGAGCTGTTGGAGAGGGGGTCCAGAGGAGGGCCACAAAGATGATCAGGGGACTGGAGCACCTCCCTTATGAGGAGAGGCTGAGGGAGTTGGGCTTGTTCAGCCCAGAGAAAAGAAGGCTGCAGGGTGACCTCATTGCAGCATTTCAGTACCTAAAGGGAGCCTACAGAGGGGAGGGGAATCAACTCTTTGAAAGGGTAGATAACTGCTGGACGAGGGGAAATGGTTTTAAGTTGAGGGAAGGGAGATTTAGGTTGGACGTCGGGGGAAATTCTTTACAGAGAGAGTGGTGAGATGCTGGAACGGGCTGCCCCCCAGAGAGGTTGTGGATATCCCATTTCTAGAGGTGTTCAAGCCCAGGGACGGGCCTTGGACAACCTGGTCTAGTATTAAATGGGGAGGTTGGTGGCCCTGCTTGTGGCGGGGGGGGTGTTGGAGATTCATGATCCTTGAGGTCCCTTCCAACCCTGGCCATTCTGTGGTTCTGTTCTGTGATTCTGTGGGACCATGGTCCAGCACAGACAAAATGTTTATTTGAAAGCGAGGACATTTTCTGCACTTACATCACATGGACTGTCCCTCCTAAACAGGAGCAAGGTGCTTGTTGTCAGTGTTGCACAAACTTTTTCTAAGCTGCCTTTCACAATAAATCATTTGCAAGAACAGTGACTGTTTATAATGAGCACTGACCTGTGAACAGAGGAAAATAGATATTGTTAAAAACCTTGGCTCACTTACTGGGAGGTCATGTGGCAAGGCCAGGTAGCTTTTGAAGTAGTGCACAGGGAGTTGTTTAAGCAGTACAAGCTGCAATAACAACACAACTGACCTGAGTGTGTAAGCCTCTTTGCACTCCTTTGACAATAAATAATATCACAAGACACACATTCCATCCCCTTGTTATTCCACCATGATCCAGATGGTCAGCCAAAGGATCCCACGTGCTTGGTTCACCTTTGGAAAAAATGGACAGTGGAGCCAGCTGTCTTTAAAATGTTCCTGCTGATCATATCCCTGCTACCCTTTAGCTGGGGTGGAAACAAGCACCAAGAGACATCCTTTTTAATCACAATTTATCTCTTGATTCTTGGCTCCTAAATTTCTCCCCCATCTTTCAGTCAGGTCTTTGCGTAGACACAGTGCTTTACTGTCTTCTCTTTGTTTTTTTTTTTCTTCTTCTTTTTTTCTTCTTTTTTTAATGTTCCTGCCACAAGCAGCCTGACTTTTTCTGTGTGCTAATGTAGTAGATACTATGCTAGCACATTACATAGCCTGAGGCAATATAATTCAGCTTCTGCTCAGACGTGACTTCCCATTTGCCCTCCTGCAAGTGCTGTCCCTTGGGGAGAGAAGGGTTCCAAAGGGCTGCACAGAGCTTTTGGTTTCTTCAACTGTGGAGAGCTAAAAAGGATTGCTCAAGTCAAGCAGGATGGACGAGACCTGGATTTGTACTCCTGTAGAAGACTGCTTTACCCAGAATGCATACAGGCCTAGTGGGAAGTTAAATTGGGCTGTTGTTTCAGTCATAAACTCCCCCCAAAAGTTGCTCTGTGTAAAATAAAAAAGTAAATTCTGATTGTGTTTAGTAGATATGTCCATCCAAACAGATAAGAAGAGGAGGACCAAAGTACTTTGCTAAGAAAAGGAAAATAGACCTTAAGGAGCAGTTTCCCCATTCTGAACCAAAAAATATGGTTGTAGAACAGTTATTTTTCTGCCCTGAAATTAAATGTTTCAATGCAGGTGGAGCATGAATAGTTCCTGGTTAGCCCCACACAACCGTCTCAGAATGGTGGGCTTCTGCCCTCAGCTAATGCCTTTCTTCCAGTCTCCTGCTCTCTAGCCTCCTCTTGCACCAATCTGTCCTCCCACTCAGCCCCCAACTGAATTTTTTTTTCACCGTGTTTATTCTTCCCTCCCAATACATTAATGAATGAAATGTTTCTGCTGCTCAGCCGAAGATGGGCTGCCTTCTCCTTCACCAGCATCCCATGGTCTCTTTGCTCTGCTCTGCCTTGCCTTGCTCTGTGGCGGCGTGGGTAGGGATGCCAAACTGCTAGCCACAAGAAGTACACTGGCACCCACTTCTTTGCACCCAGACAGAAAGAGGAAATGCTCTTCAACAAATCCATTGACTTTCTGCTCTGCTGCAGGATCTTAATATAGATTAAGATATCTGCTTTACTCCTTATCCTCTGCCCAAACAGCCAGTCCTTTTGAAACACAGGGCTACTTATTCTAGCCAATAAGTTCACTGAGTGAACTCTTTTGTTCTCCTGCACAACTGCACAGGATCAAATCAGAAAGGATAAGGGTTTTCAATAAGGGCTGCCCTGAAACTATTGCTTCCTATTTTATTATGTTGGCCCATGATGTCAGAAGTGGATGTTGGTAGAAGAAGAGGTTGAACCTTCCTGCCAACATCCAATTGCATGTTTTTGTCATGTGCAAAGGGGCACTGACAAAATGGCATCTGACATGGAAGCGCGTATGAATCAAAGGTGTCCAAGTGACTTCCTCTATGCAAAAAAATGGCACCCATTGACATTCACTAACATTTGCTGAGTGCCAGTAGGGACCAAACAGTGGATGTGAGCACAGTCAGGCAGTGAGTGGTGCAATTCAGCAGTGGAAACAATGACAGCGGGTCACCTCCGTTGTTGCAAATTTTTACAAGTGGTATGCAGCCTCTTGTTCATCGCTGGCAAAAATGCATAGCTAATGGTGGTGATTATGTTAAAAAAATAGTGTTTTGTAGATGAGAGTTTGCTATGTCAAATAGTGTTATTGTGCTCCTTGTATCTGTCATAGTTTCCATGAAAATAAATAAGGAGGCACTACTTTTAGAGCAACTTATGTACTCTTCTGAAAGCTCTTGGAAGCTCCTGCAGCTCACTGGGCTGGCCACAGGAGCTCTGCTTGCTCCTCCTGTTCCTGTGCCTGCAATTACCAGAGCTCACTCCCCTTGGCTGCACTCCCACCCTGGTACATTCCTTTTTGTTATGCTAATAGACTTATAACCAGCTCCAGCTCCTGAGACTGTAATATACCCCTTTTGAATCACTAATCTGCTTCTCTCTGTGCATTAGGGCAGCGCGTGGTTTGCCAAGGGCCTGGCAGAATGTGTTGAGCTGACTGATTCTAGCTGTTCCCATTAGACTCTGGCGTGCTTCTGAGATTTGTCACATCCACACAAATCACGCTCCTAATCCTAGGGTTTAACAAAGTTCAGATGGATTTGGATTCTACTACATCTTCTCTAAGGAAGATGATAATGCTCTATGATGAAAGATCTCTGAATGAAAAGCATCAGTGTTAAGTATGAGCATGATAACATTTCTTCTGTCCAGCATTCCCTCTTTTTTTCAGGATGGATACCCATGTCAAGATGGCATTGTGAGCTGCAGAGAGGCTCTGAACTTGCACTTGATACTTTGAGGGTGAAGACATGATTTACAGTTGTCGTAGAGGCATGTACAAACATGGACATAATTCAGATCTTGCATTCCAAAATGTGACCCTCATTAAGCTGATCACTCAGATTACATTCCCAGAGAGCTGTGCTTCCTGGTGGAAACCCTTTGAAGTGTTCAAGACTTATGGAACTGTCCTTCCACAGAACAAAAAGTGTTTTCCACTGTGTTTCCTGAACCTTTGCTTCACTTTAAAAGACTGTGTGATTTAAAAAGGATCTAGCCTGGTTTTTCAGCCATTGACAAGATGGATGGTACCTAAAGTGCCAGTCTTTAGCTTTTGTACCATGGCACCATTTCATGATAACTTTTCTCATCTGCACTGATGCAGGAGGAGCACTCGGATTTATGGCATTGTGTCTGAAGGCTCACGTAGCAGCCACCTCACTGTACAGAGCTTGGGCTGCAGTGTTGTGTGAGAGATGCTCTAAGCTTCCATATCTATGCAAAACATATATTGTACAGTAAACACCTGTAAAAGAGAGGAAATGTAGCCTGGCATGCAAAGCAGGCAGGGGTTTCTGGTGTAAGACACAACAAGAGCACTTTCACTGACAAACACAGAGGGGTAAAGCAGATATTTAGATACAACTGTTATTACATTTTAATTCTGAAATAAAGCCATCACCCTTTCTTAAATGAAGATTGTTGACAGGCAGAGGTTTGAATCTCATTGAAAAATTGCTGCCATTTGGGAGAGGGAAGCTATAGGGGAGGTTTCTGCATAGTGCCTAACTTTGAAGGCATGGGCATCAAGGAAAATCTGTGTGCAATTAATTTTTTGTATGTAGATGCCAATAGTCAGGCCTAAGGTGGTTGATTTAAGCAGCTGCACATCAGGGCATCATGTATAGACACAGGAGGGAAGTGAGGTGGTTTTTAGTAGCATGAACAGGGACAAAATAACACGGATGGCATGGGAGGAAGGATTGCTGCTGCCTGTGCTCAGATTTCCAGCATTTCCCTTGAGTTTAGTTTGTCTGTTTAATCTCTTTCGGAAGGTAAAAACAATTTGGAGGAGCTTCAGGTTCTGGGATAACACCAGCTTTGACTTGGTATGAAGTGGGACACTTTACAAATATGTTAGGATGGAGCAGAAAACTGGCTGAAAATGCACAAAACAGATCTTCCCTGTCACCATTCTGGATATGAGCACTGATGTTCAGCTTATTTGATTCATGGGGGGCAAGAAATGTTTTTTGCTTGTTGGAAATCCTTTCTTTGTCTAAAAGAAAAGTGTAGGCAGTGTTGCCCCAGGTACAGTACCCACGGCTTCAGCCTCCTGCTACCCCACTGGGGAGGCAAGAAGCTTTTTTCCTGCCTCACTAACGTCTCTGTAGCTCTCCAGTATAATTTCCTAAGAATCAGATTTAGCATGCTTGGTGGCTTAAAGGAGGAACTATTTCCCTTGTTAATGCAAGGGAATTAGATGTGTTTCATTCTTATGCTGGTCCCAGCTGTTCCTTGAGAAGGCAGCTCCTTGCTCCTGCTTGTAACACTGCCAAGGGCTGTCTGCCCTTCTCTGGGCTTTCCAACACTGAAGGTATGAAGCTTCAGGAGCACACTGGGCACTAAGTCCCCTGACTTCCCCTGCCTGCTCACGGCCTCAAGGGCCTCAGCAGTGCTATTTTGTTTTGCTGATGATGCAGAATCCCTGTGATGATCATCCATATGATTTGAGTGTGTCTCTTCATTTGGGTGGAAGGAGATCTGTGTGTATATGCAAGGGGTACAATCATTGTGCTGATTTCTGATTGCTATGGCTTTTTAGCATCATGCTGTTGCATCAAACCTTGCTTTTTTTTTCTTTTTTCTTTTTTTCCTTTTATGAGCAATTCTCTCTTTTAAAACAACAAAGTCATTAACAATCCACAAACAGTTAGAGGTAATAATTGCATCAGTTTGGTATCTAACAGAGGATAGCCAGAAAACAAACAGCAACAACAAAATACAAACTGCACTATTAAATGATTTGCTTGGCTGGCCAACTTTAGCTCTCCCATTTAGCCCAATGTAAAGCTGCTTTGATGGATGCATGCTTCCTGATAGTCCTGGCTGGACTATTTTCAGCGTGAGAGAGTGGTGGTCAGAAGAGAAAGCACCCTTGCACAATTTGTTTTTAAGACACTGTGGGGAGTATCAAAAACCCAACACCTGATAGCACAAGAACTAAGGGAATAGAGGTTAGTTTTATTTCTCTGTCATTCAAATGTTGTTAGTACAGGAAAAATGCATGACTGTAATTACCCAAAAAAAAAAATCTGCTCATTAGCCACTTTTCTTTTACGGTAAACTATCTCTTCAAGGAGGACAAAAATGGAGAACATGACATAAACTATGATGATCTCATAAGCCATTACAGCTGAGGAGTGTGTTTCATTCCCTTTTGTGATAAATTGGAACAGATTTTCCATTTATGTCTTCTTTTTAACAATATCAGCATTATTACAGGTTCAAGGCCATTAAGCAAATGCTGTATGGACAGTAATTTTGCTGTTGTTTTGGGTTTGTCCCGACATCCCTGTTTCTCCTCTCCTAGCATTGTAACCTGTATGCTGGGTGCTGATGCAGGACAGGTGGCTGCCATGCCTTGCCTGGTGGAGCCATCTGTTAGCCCCTGGCAATTAAACAAGAGGGTGGGATATGGTGCAAATGTGTCTGAGTCCTTCAAGGCTTTAGGATTTCAGTGTGGAAACAGACAGAGCATTCAAAATCCAGGCATGGAGCAGGCCTGCATTGTTCCATGCAGCATCCAAGTGCAGATGAGACCCCAGACTGACCGCAGGCAGAGTGGGAACACACAGGGGAGTGCAGCCAACCCACACTGCTGGGATGGGAGGGGACAGCAGGATGGCATGCTCAGCTGGCACCACTGCAATGTCGGTAGCATGGGACTGAAGTGCAAAAGGAAAACATTCATGATGACTTAAAGAAGGACAGTATGTGAGCACTGGAAACACTTAAGAGAGCTCCTGCCAGCGTTAAGAGCAGCAGGTGAATGCAAGACAAGCATTCCTGACATGGCATTGATTGTTGTGCCTGGGCCAGGTGGGTGAGAGCACCAAGAACAGCAGATAGCCACTGTCCCCTTTTAAACCAGTCTCTAGACTGATGCAGTGGGAGCTAGTTTAGCCATTACTGCTGTTATAAACTTCGTGTGGCCAGTGCAAGCTCTTCTGGCTGATTGTCACAAGGCTCCTGGTTGTCTTTCAGTATGGTGTTAGGAGAGCCTGAGATAATAATGTTGCAGATCAAAAAAGAGACAACTGCTTTAACAGTATCTTCACAGGCAATGTACTATTTCATTGGGTAACAAAAATCTAACAGATGAAAAATTTTATGAGTGTGCCTGACTAAAGACAAAGCTCAGCTTTCATCCTATGCATTTGATATAAATGATTAGACGGGCAGTATTACAAATCAAAAGGGAAGGCCCAGGTACACTTGAATTATAATGCTGGAGCAAAATTTAATCACAGCTGCAGTCACATCATGCACTGACTATATTGAGGTTGGGATTTTTGCATGCTCTTTAGTGAATAAATGAGACAAAGGCAGTTTTCAACCGTTCTTCAGACTGACATGAGTCATTTACAAATTCCAGTGACTCCTCTGAAGCATGCTTAGTTGGAGGTCAGACAAATAAAGTGCTGATGTAGCCAATTAATGAAAAAGCCTTACTTTTACTTGTGGGTTGAAATCAGTGCAATCAGTAACCTGTTTGAAGTACTTTGCTGAGTTAGGAGCTAAGACTTTGTAAGAAGATGAATACAGACTGAACTCCAATACTATTTTGCATAAACCTGATAAAGCTTGGAAAAACTGCTTTGCTAATTGTAAAATGCAAATCTGTGGAACAGAAGTGTCCCTTGGAATATCAGCATAAGCCACCCATGAGCGTTAGAAAGGCATGTGTTAATGTGTTTTTTCTCCTTAATGCATGCAGACACTTCTGGGGTGAAATCTAGGAAGCAGCTGAATAGTGCACATCAACAAAACTTGGTAATTCAGGAGAGAAAAATAAGAATGACAAACCGCGGGGAACTCTAAGCATCTACTGAATATAATAGTCAAGACATGGATTTTGTACTGGACATCTTCATTAATACCTCTTTCTCTAGAATAAGGTGCCATGGGACCTTTCAAAGAGCACTTTCTGTTATAGCAGAAGCTCTTTCTAATCATGTGCTGGAGGAGGATTTCAGTATTGACTTGGAAGAACACTATACACTAAATCACCAAAACTGTTTTCTGGAACAGCTTACTTTTATTTTGGTGATCTTCTATCCAAGTAATTGCCCAAGCCAAGATTTTATGACAATGGCCTGATTTCTTTTCTCTATTCAGTTTTGTTCTTAATATGCTTGTAGTTTTGCCATCAAAGCAGATTCATTTTCAGTCCTGGTTCACTGGTGGAGGCATCCCATTACACCACGCATAAAACTCTGTGTGTCTGTGCGATGGCACACGTGAGAGTGTGCACAGTCTAGCTATTATGGATTTGGCTCACTTGTCTGCTTTTAAGTTTTAACAAAAATAACTATCTTAAACTTGCTCTTGGTTTCTCCCTCAGGCTGTTGTGCAAGCTAAGATAACAGCTGCTTTTTGGACAGAAAGCCTTCCATGCCTACCTTCAACGTTCTTCTATGCACATCAGGCTGTTCCTGGTGCTGCTGCTGTCTTGCCTCACACTGAAGCTTCTGTCCCATGGCAAGGCCATGAGACGATGTAGCAGAAATGTGGGGAAACAGAAATTTTCAGCAGAAACTGTATTCTGAGATGAGCTAGCAATACAGCTACCATTATATAACAGGATAACACCCAAGAGCCTAGACCAGAGAGGTGCTGTTCCTTTGTAACAGTTCTCCATTTTGGTTAATGATTAGAACATTAAAGTCATAGAGCATAGAAGCAATGAAAGCCAGAAACAAAATTGCTCAATTTACCATGCATCCGAAAATAGGCAATATTAGGCTTCAAATCTTAATTCTCTATCTTTTATTCTCTATTCTGACTGGGTAAGAGAAATCTGATTTCTCCTTTTCCTGAATTTGGATACTTACATACTTTATTTATAGTGGATTAACTCTGTTCTCCATCTGAAAGTTTGGGACTTTGCTTTCATAGTCAGCTGGACAGCCTCCAGCTCTGAAAGGAGCTGTATGCCCTTGGCTTTGACATTTGGTTTCTATTCTCTGATAGTAATCAAGGTTAATTTCTTTGCTTACCATAATGATCTGTGGACTTTGAATTGCCTTAATTTATACAATGCTTCTGCCACTGCACTAGTCCTCATATTCTTTGGCTAGCACTCCAGTAGCATCTTGCTCTGTGTTGGGAATGTGAGAAGTGCATCCTAAAATAGGTATCTCCCTGCTCTGTTTTTCTCTCCCATAGAAAGGACGAGTGTTTGCATTGCGTGGCTGCACCAGTTACCAAGCTCAGTCTCTGTCATGTATATTCTCAAAGTGGATCTTGGCTTTTCCCGTGAAAACAAAAGAGATACATTGGCATTGTCTTCCATTGTTTATATAGCTTCCTTCATACAGTCTGGGTGACAGAAAAAGTAAAATTTGTGTGATCAATCAGAAATGCGAAGACCTTCTGCTCCCCCAATAATCTCCTTCCTATGTAAAATGAAACACCCATCCAAGCATAACAAGTACCTTGGAATGGAGCAGACATTGCTACATTGGGCATAAAGATGAAATCAAAAGGTTAAACAGTATGAGTGTTAGGGAGCCAAAGATATTAGGGTAAATAATAGCTATAAATTACTCTAGTCTCTCAGGAGCAAGAGACAGTATGTGTTGCTCTGGTTCCTGCCAAGAAGACCATTTAAGAAGAGTAGGACACGGAGAAGGAAGCTGTATCATGATGAACTGAGAAAGATGATATGGAAAGTCATCTTTCAAGGCTCTTTTACAAGAGATCAGATGACTGATACCAGCTGATGTGTCACAGAACTACTTGAAAAATTCTGTGGGTAGTAGATCCTCCAGATCCCCCTCAAGGGGCTCCCACTGGGACAAGACATTACTCATTCACCAACCCTAAAATAAACGAAATAGATGATATGTTCAAAGTCAGAAATATAAATTCTCATTTTCTGTGGCCCTACTTTGTCTCTGTAACAGGACCCTGGAATGGCTGTAAATTATTTTTAAATCCTTTTATCCTAGCAGCACCCTGTGAGGCCATGTTGTTGTAAATGGGAATCAGGTGTGTAGCATTCTTCTGAAGCAGGAGCAGTGGGGCATGTCAGGCAGTCCGTATCAAAAGCATTACTGATTGCTCAGCTTTTGATAGACCCTCAATATAAGATACATGAAAGCAAATAATGGAGTGGGACATGAATGGGAAAGTCCAGTTTATGTCTGGATAAGCAGTGGGGAAAAAATGAGATCCCACAGCTTTGGAACTGTTTGTGTTGAAATATTTCTATTGAAGGATGGACAAAGGGTGTTACGGATTTTTGGATCTTATGACATTTAACATACTTACATTGAAAAATAGGTGACTTCTAGTATGTCTTATTTCAGTGACTAATCTTCTATGTTACAGAAGCTAGTAGATACCTTGCTAAGGACTAAATGAGGGAATGGTTCAATGCCTCCTGTTATATGGCAGTTGAGCTCATAGGTGCTACCAACAAAATAGAGGGAGTATCCAATGAAGGAAAAGTTCAAAGTACAGTATGGTTTTCAAGCACTTTGGGCTGGAGGACATTTATTGGTGCTGTGTAAGAAAAATCAGACTGTGATGGAGAAAAGTCTTGACTAGAATGCTAATTTCTCCTCCAGGAGAAGCAATTTGCAACACCCAGAATTGAGGTTAAAAATTTGGGCTAATCACTTTATCAAATCCTACTGAGCTGGGAGAATTAAAAATGGTGATCTGGGGAAGCTTGGTAGGACATCAGCTTGCTTTAAACAATAACAGTGCTATACTACAGTATTCTTTTTTCATCTTTACTTCCCCTTCACTTCCAGCTTCTGAGCAGTTCTGGTCTGGAGTAGCCTTTCAACAGGAATACAGAAGGAAAATCCTAATGGGACTTCAGTTTGTGAAAGGTCTTATACACTACTGTCACTTCTGATGTTGGAGAACTTAAAGCCTTTTCCAGGTCACTGTTCCTATGTAAAACTCACTAGAATTATATATTTTAGGAAAGTGGTCAGTGAGTAAAAAAAAATTACTTAAATGGGAAACAGCACATCAATTTATCTTTCTGATGCCCACGTCTGTCCCCAGTTACTCCTGAGAAGTGGATCAACGCACACTGACAGCCGCATGCTGTGTTGCAAAGACCAGCTCTGATGTCCCAAGAACAGCAAGTGAGCTTTGCACAGCCTCGAGGAGCACTATCAGCAGCTACAGCAGAGGTCAGTCAGCCCCTGGTTGTGGCTCTTTACTGAGAGAAAGAGAGAGAGAGAAAATGACAGGAGAGGCATAAACTTCCCCAGTGACCAGCAAATGACTGATCAGCGAGCATGTACTGCTTGGTGGAAGGGAACTGGAGAAGCAAAGGTGTTCTGCCCAAAGGCAAACATTTCTTCTTTTTTTTTTTTTCCTCTGACCATTTGTAGTGGCTTTATATGACTGTTTATTTGACTGTTTCATAAATAATGGAGCTACTGCCTCATGCAGTGTGCAGTTCTTATGCAACTGCCTGAGTGCCAGGCAGAAGCTGCTGGGAGACCTGGGGCAGTTTTTAAAACTTTGCATGCCCCTTCATTCAGACATCCCTTTCCTCCAGTGATGCATCTTGAAAAGAGCAGAATTTATCCCTGGTGACACAGCTTGTTCTTCCTTACCTTTCTTCTGATTTAGATATCATAATCTTATAATCAACAGATGAAAAGGGAGTGGTTGCAGCGTAACTTAGTGTTGGCGAATTGGCTGTATAGAGCACACAAGCTATCTGCAGTGTCCTGGGTTATATTTAGCCATGGGAGAACTGGCTTTTCTAAACAAAAAGAGAACTTTTGGCTAAAGTTCAAAGTGTTTTTGAGTGCAACTGTGAAACAGTTTATCTGATTTTCCTCTCCTGTTTGGTGTTGGTGGTACTCCAAGCTTTCATACCATTCTAGATACCAAACTATCTATTTCTACCACTTAATGAATTAAACTCCCCAAGTGTCTCAAGAATAGCCTCAGAATTGTTAGATTTACTGTCTTTCTTTGTCATCAGGTATTTAGGACTTTCCCTCTTATGAGCTGGAGTCCAAGTTCCTGGCAAGTGCAGGGAAGAAAAGGCAGCAAGAAACAGAAAGCAGCAACATTTCTGTCAAAGAGCTGTTGTTTCTGAGACTTCTTACTTACTTTCTGGTCCTCAGTTACATGCTGGAGGCCCTGGTTTTATATGACCAACCCAACAGATACATGAAAGCTGCTTAAGCAGTGCTGTAACTTTTAACCTTGTTCAATGCTAGTGCTTAATACCATACATTATAAATAGCATCTTGCTCTGTGATCAGCCTAACATACAGCTGGGAACTCCCCAGGAGCTTATAGTTAAGATCTCTAAAAACCTCTGCTTCGGAAAATCTAAATTACTTCCTCTTCAGTCTGGGGGAGAGGAGTTCAGTGAGTTGCCATAGCTATTGCTGAAGGGGCTCCATGCAAAGCAAACGGTAGTAGTGTTTCTGACTGGAGTAGCTGGCTAAAATTTGGAGCAGGGCATTCTAGCTAGATGTTTATCTATCTGGCTGAGATATAGCATGGGTCTCTGAACTTACCCCTCCCTCCAGCCTCCCTTGCCCCTTGGTGCTGGAGGACTCTGGGTAGGAATGTAGGGTACCTATCCCTCAGCAGTCCTGACCTTTTCCCAGACCCATGCTCCCCTCCTGGACAGGAAAGGGGGTGCTTTCCTCAGGGCAGAGCCTGGGCTGGGGACAGACCCTGATAATAAAATCCCTTGTGCTAACTTCATCACATGTCTGCTCTAGGTCCAAATACATCCTTGTCTCAAGAGCTCGTTACCTTTGTTTTCTACCTCTCCTTTCTTTGCTTTACATCCTCACAGAAAATCCCTATGGGGAGACAAGAAGTTGTTGCATGTCAGGGGGGCACTCTTTCAGTGCTGTTCCTTACTTATGGAGCCTCAATTGCATCCAAGGACTGAAGTCTGCATAAGAGCAATTTCCAGATGATAGGTTCTTTATCTTGTTGGCAGTGCCCTCAGTCTGCCTGCCTGTGGGCAGCTGACCAGCTACCTGCCATCAGATGTTGCTCTCCCAGAAAAGCCAGGAAGGCTCAGCAGAACCCTCACTTCTTGATACCCTCCCATGACTCTGTTCCCCTGCCTGAGCTGGCACTGTTCTGGGCCATGACCCAGGTGAAGCCTGGCTCCCAGAGAGGGCTTGAATGATTTGCAGAGAAGGACATCTGTGAGCTGCACTGTGAAGGCTGGAGAGCAACCAGTTTTATTTATTCATTTTTATCTATTTATTTATTATTTATTAATTTTATTTATTAATATGGGCATAGCTAAAGAGACCAGAAAAACCCCACAAAGTATTTTGAAAAAAGCTGCATTCAGTAACTTGGGCCAGCAAAAAGGGAGTCTTTGTAAACTACGGGTCTTGGGAGTTTTGTGGTGGGAGAGACAGAGGGAGGCAAGGCCCACTGCTTTTGCTGTGGGAGTAAGGAGAGCAGTGTGGCTGGAATACGGGGAGGAGACTGCCTGGAATTTTCCTATGATTTAGGCAGCATAACATGCTGGGACTGCAAATGACTGGAGGTAAATGATTCATTGTGCTAAGTACCATACAGTCAAGAAAACAGATGTCCTAGCTGGACTGTGGACAGAACAACACATTGTATTTGGTTGATTTATCAATAGGATAATAAACATTTTGTTCAGATTGTTGAAAGTTTTTTTTTTTTTTTTTAATATCCTAAGACTTTACAACTAGATAGAGCATGAAGTAACGGTTACCAAAGTTCCTACCAAGCTGGAACTTCAACAACATGAAAAAGAAGACATTAAATCTGAATACGCTGAGATTATTATTCAGTCCTGTGTGGCAGATTCATACCCATACATTGCTACTGATACCAGTGGGATTGAATGGACCTGAGTAAATTGAATATACGGCCCAGTGATTTTTGTATTGATGTAGAAAGCAAAGGATTAAATTTAAAGTTAATATTGGCTGGAACAAGAGCTTGTTTTCCGATGTTATATGTATAAAAAGTACCATATACCTCAGGGAATATTTGTGCTAACTTCTTTATTCCAAAGCTTGTACACATGAAACTAGTTTGGTCTGTCAAGTTTACAACACCACTAAATTCTGTGAGGTGGTACTGCCCCCTGATAAACACTGCTTCTTTTGTACCAAAGGTTTTAGTTACCTTATGGAGGGGTAGTTGAGTGTCTTTTCCAGCCTCCACTGAGCAAGGTGGGTGTTCACATAGGCAAACAAAGGTGTCTATGTCTTGTGCACATTGCTAAGAGAAGAATCACAGTATCATAGAAAAGCTTGAGTTTGAATGGACCTTAAAGATCATCAAGTTCCAACTCCTTGCTGTGGGCAGGGGGGTTTGCCAGCCACCAGACCAGGCCATTCAGGGCCCCATTCCATTTGGCTTTGAATGTGTCCGGGGATGGGGTGCCCACAGTTGCTCTGGGCAACATGTTCTAGCACCTCACCGTGCACTGAGTAAAGAATTCTCCTAACATCTAGTCTAAATCTCCCCTCTTTTAGTTTAAAACTCTTCTCCTTGTGCTACCACTATTAGACTGTGTAAAAAATTGATTTCCATCTTGTTTAGAAATTGTCTTTAAATAGTCTGCATGGCTTCCACCACAGGAAGAGTTTGTAAGTCTTCATGAGGATATTCAGATATGCTTTCTTCTGAGAAGTGTCAGGACAAATCCAGATATTAGTAACAAGCCAAATACCGTTTATGCCCTGAAAATTAGAGAAAATAGGCTTAAATAGTTGTTTTTTTTCCCAAAGAACTGTCTATTGGCAAGTTATGAAATGCCTGGAATGCTGCATTTTACAGTAGCATTGCATGCTTATGGTCTTCCTTTCAAAACCCTGTCTGCCCAACTCCCAGTTTGGCATGCCGATCTCTCTTGAATGGGCCACATTTTGGAACTGTCAGGTACTCTCAGAGCTGTGGGAAACTAGAGGATTTGGTTGTACATGTGAAGTTCTGTAGGACGTTACCTAAGCAAAATGCCTTTGGAGGTCAAGAAATAAAACCCTCTAAATAAAAGCCATAGTAAAATGTCCTATGGGATCCACTTGTAAGTTATCTAGTTGATGGTACACTGATTTCTCATGATCTAAAAAAAGAGAAGATTTAACCTAAGGAAAGGTTTCTGCAGCACAATTTAAAAAAATAAAATAAGTAGCAGACACAAAGCTCCCTGCTTCATGAGCATAATTACTGCCACATGTTCTAATGAGAGCATCCAGTACAAAGAGCAAGTGAAAGTCTGTGAAGCCTCCTCTTATCCTGAGTAGATGGTGACTTCAATTGCACAGCATGTCCCAGCACTGTTCCCCTAGTCCTCACTCACAGTGATTGACCCCTTGCTGCATAACTGGTAGGTTGATCAGTGCAGAGGCATGATGGCTGTGCTCTTGCTCTCTGTGCTCAGAATCCGGAGTCAAGGCAGTATGGAGATAGCTATCTTAAAATAATAAAAATCAAGGAAGAAATGCAGATAATCATGTTTTGAGGGGAGTCAGTGAAGGAGGTAAGAGCGACTAGAGAAGACTGCACATTAATCATTATGCATGATATTCCTGAATGTATGTGACCAAGACATTATTTTTAATTTTTATGAGTTGAACAATTGCTGCAGGGTGCATTTAACTTTTCACCTCTGGTGGAGCAGCCCACTCCCACAGTTAAAGATCTTCCTGTTTATGATTTCAAAGGAATCTAGCTATATTTCATCTGAGCACTGCACTGAGCAGGATTAGCTCTGCTGACATAAATAAGAAATAAAAAGAGGAGGAGAAAAAGTCACTTTTAATGGCATGAGTTTATTTTTCCACTTGAAAGGGAATCTTTGCCCCTTTCATGACTCAATGTGTTTCATACATCCCACCCCCTTGACAGCATTCATGCTCCAACAAAGGAGCTGAAATTCTATTTCATCCTCACCAAACAAGGACAACTTGTTTAAATGCTTTCCCCATCCCAGAGAAGCTTGTCGCTTGTGACTGTCTAAAGACATGTTAAATTGGGTTAACTGCTGTCTTGTTATAACCGTAAACTGCACTGTCTGATTATCAGACTGCTTGAGATAAATCAGTCTGTTGAGCAGGCAAAGCACTGGGAAATCCCACTCCAGGATAGATTATAGCAAAACAGGACATTATTTCCAATGTAAGTCTCCAGATGGGATATTTGTACCTGGCAGGGATGTGACTGCTCAAGATCTGATTGTCAGTGTCATAACATACCGTTTTCTGTCTCTCTCAAGGGTTCCCAAAAGTCACAAAGAATCCCGCTCTGACAAGCAAATGGTTGCCACAGGTATTGGGAAGATTAGGATCTGGCAATGGAGAAGCCATTTTAATTCCCTTGCAGACAGATCAAAGCAGAGAGACCCTGCAGCAGCCCAAGTTCCAATGGCCTGAAAAAGCACACAGATTTTGGGTTAGGATAAGCATCACTCAGGCTGCTCATTACAGCTAATGCTTTTGGAAAGCTGACCCCTTTTTTCTCATTTCTCCCTCTTCCAGGACTGAATATTCATAGCTGCTGTGCTCCACTTGAGATGCTCGGAGAAGGGACTGGGTTTCCAGGAGAGCTCCTGTGGGGCTGAATAGTGCCTGCCACACACTTTTGGAAAATGTGACCCACAAAACACAAGGCAGCATGTATGGAGAGCGGTAATTTGGGAAAGTGAAGACCTGGACCTACTTCTTCTACCCCTCCTTGAAAGTTATTCTGTTGACTGTGAGACCGGACACTGCTTCTAAAAAAATAAAGCTTCAAAAATGGCAACAACAACAACAAAAAAGACATCTACAAATAGATGACAACAGAACCATCAATTTCTTTGTACTTAGGGATGAAAAAATTTTCCCTAATAGCCCCCTTCACAGCAATATGGAAACTGTTTCTGTCAGCTGGAGCCCCTCTTCATATGTCCTCTGTAGGGAGTGGGGGAGAAATGGAGAGCATCAGCAGACCCTTAGAGCAGACCCTACTTCTGTCCTTTCTGTGCCCACTATGCAATTACTTAGCTACAGTCTGACATCTACAGTCACAAAGACCCAGGCTGCCTGCCTGTTTAGTGCTACATAAGCGCTGCTGAAATACCTGTGGACTGTCTGTCAAGGAGAAAACTTCCAGATGGTAGTAAAGAGCCTCTTTCCATGCAAGAAATTACTGTAAAAGATTAAATTCCCATCTATACTATTAAGCAGGAGGTTCCAGCTCTTTGCATTTCTTACAATTCAAAACCATTATGAACTTAGAATATTTTGGAGTTCTCTCTGCACAGGAATGTTCGCATGGCTTACTGGGACTAATTACTTGGCAAGGTATGAATTCAGACTAATGTCCCCAGGGAGCAAGGGATTTTCCTCCATTGCCTTTATTTAGAAAGAAGCATAGAAAAATGTTGAAGATGCATGCAGTAAAAACCACAGAGTAAACAAGAGATAGAAAGAGATCAGGAGAAAACTGCATGGCTGGAGCAGTGGAGTAATCAGAAGACAGAAAGAGACAGTAATGTGATTGGTTGTGAATGTGGGTGCACATGCTTGAGAGAGAACCTGTAATTTCTCTGCTTCCTCACCTCTCATCCAAAATCAAAGATTTTGCTTGTGCTATTTGCAGGCATAATGCTGCACACCTTCTGCTCTTCATGAGAGAACTGGTGCAGGAATTAGCCCTTGCCCTTGTCACATGCACATAGGTGACACAAACCCATCCTTCAGCATGTCTGCATCCTTTGTCTCTCCAGACTTCACCTGTAGCACCTGGCAGAAACATATTGAGCACAATGCAGACAGTGCCTTGCAAGCATGGAAAAGCAGTCTGAAACATTAAATGGATACACTGAATTCTACGGATCTAGTCAGGAGGAGGTATATTACTTCTTTGTGCGAAAGCACTGCTTACGTAATGTGAATAAGCATTGCGTGTGTTTGCACCAAGAGAATAATATACCCTAAGGAAACTACGAATGGACCTTAAACTTTTCATTGCATCTCCACTGTTACTTCCAGAAGTCTAATTGTCCTCTAAAGATTGGAATTTCTTTAGTACTTAGGTGCAATTGAGCAGGATGTACTTAAGCAGGATGTACTTAATACTTAGGTAAACTGTAACAGTAGGACTGGGTAAGTGGCTCAAAATTCAGAGATTTTGTCTCTGTGTGATGCTTGTGTGTGATGGTCAAAGCTCAGGCCTATGACAGGCTACTTTCACAGCCTGTCTGAAAGTTCACAGAACAAAAATACGGACACTTCAGCCCTCAAAAGGTGTGAATTCAGTAGGTGTTTGACTAGAAACTGTGGAAATGCCATGTCATTTAGTAGCAATCCTATTTGTAGAATAGGATTATCCAGAGGGTTTTAAATTAATTTGTCTTGACCTCATTAGTAGATGTCCATCTCCCTGTTCAAGCTAATACTTGGTCCATAAGAGTGATTCCTTAGAGTGAGAGTCATAGTATGAAATTCCTAACCAGGCTAAATGATAGTTAACACAGGAGCCTTTGTACTCTATATTCTCTTTCTGCTGACCCCACTCTCTGTCTCTGCAGTAAGGCTGGCCAATCAAGCCCAGTACCTGCAGCTGAATACGACACTAGAAAAAAGGTAGTTCAAAGCCAGTCATACAAAAGGTGAAAGAAACTGTTTGGTTAGTCATTTTACCCCTAGGTACTAGTTTTGCCCTCTCCTCCATGTCAAACAATGGTGGGACCCCTCCTATTTCCATATAGCACCTTTTCCCTATTTAGATTAGGCCATTCTTGAACCTTACCTTTTTTTTCTTTTAATCTCCTGAAACCTCTTTGTATGTGCAATGAGTGTACCTCCCATATTTGTTACACAAACATTTATTGGCCTTATGGTGCCCGCAGAAATTGCAAACTAGAAGTTCACTGACTGTAAGAAAAAACATCAAATTTATGAGAATTCTCAAGTTAGCCTCATGATTCTGCCACATGAGTACTTGATATTTGGGGCTGGAAATGTAAGCAAGCCTCACTCTGAGCCCACCACTCCTTGCCTTTCACTCTATCTGTGGTCCTAGCTTAACAGCTGCAACAGGAATTTGCCACTTGGGCTCACTGCAATAATGGTTAGCTGATTTTGAAGGGAGGTAGTGGCTTGGGTACAAATTTCCATGGCTATTTTTAAACTGTATGAATTGCCAATAAAATAATAGCTGGTAATTTCTGAGTTGCTGATTTGTCTGCATGTTCATAAGGAGGAATGCAAACTGACTCCATTTTTCCAATTCAATTTTGCATGCTCTTATCCTCTGATGTGGACTAGGGGCCCTGCTATAACTCAATTTAATTTGAAACAGCCAGCCCATTAGGACTGGAAAGACGACTACTGACTCACTTATGTTCAGAACATTTTAAAACAGCACTCTGTCCGGGTACTAACCTTGTGATGGCTCCGTGCCACCCACTGGCAAGGTGCATCAGGCAGTGCAAATAAACAGAATGCATTTTTCCAACATGAGATGTGTTCCCTGGAGAAATTTAGGTCAGGTTTGGACCTTTGCAGAATCTGCTTTAATTCAATAGATTTTCATGGTATCATACAGAAATGATACATGTGCAATGAAACAGAAAAATGTCATTTTGGAGATGGACTTCAAGCTCTCCTTGTTGAAAAAAGGTGCGACTTGTCCCTGTATCAGAAGCCTGTGCAGCAGGGCTGGGCAGGGAGAGCAGCTAAAGAGGCAGTAGGCTAGCCACCTTTCTGTGCACAAAGAGTTAAACAAGAAATGAACTGAGAAAGTAACTAAGAAATTCTTTTTTGAATTCACAAATATCCAAACCACTTTACGTGAGTGCATTCTAATTTAGTTCATACAGCCTTTGATGTCTCTAAGAAGGATCCCTAATAAATATTACTAGGTAAAATTTTTGAACGTGTTGAAAGGACAACAATGAAATTAACACTAAAGGAAGGAAGGAAGGAAGGAAGGAAGGAAGGAAGGAAGGAAGGAAGGAAGGAAGGAAGGAAGGAAGGAAGGAAGGAAGGAAGGGAGGGAGGGAGGGAGGGAGGGAGGGAGGGAGGGAGGGAGGGAGGGAGGGAGGGAGGAAGGAAGGAAGGAAGGAAGGAAGGAAGGAAGGAAGGAAGGAAGGAAGGAAGGAAGGAAGGAAGGAAGGAAGGAAGGAAGGAAGGAAGGAAGGAAGGAAGGAAGGGAGGGAGGGAGGAAAAGGAGGGAAAAAGGAAGGAAGGAAGGAAGGAAGGAAGGAAGGAAGGAAGGAAGGAAGGAAGGAAGGAAGGAAGGAAGGAAGGAAGGAAGGAAGGAAGGAAGAAGAAGGAAGGAAGGAAGAAAAATGAAGGAAGGAAGGAAAAGGAGGGAAAAGGAAGGAAGGAAGGAAGGAGGGAAGGAAGGAAGGCACTATTTTTTCACTCAGTCAATGATTAGGCTGCAAAAATCATTGCCATAGTATGTTTTAAGGCCCACAGGTACAAAAATAGAGATAACAAAAAAGGAATAACTATATAATGTTGGAAAAGGTCCCAGCAAGAGCTATTGAGCCTAATGTACTAGCTGTGGCTCAGGAAATCACCAAAGCATCAATGGTAGACCTGTGGGTGAAAAAACAAGCAAGTTTTTCCTCAGTAGCTCCCAACTGTCATAGGCAGAGACAGGATAGTAGGGTAGATGGATTTCTATCATAAATGTGGATGCATCATGTTCTCCTGAGAAGATGATGGAGACTCAGATGGCAGGATGGTTATCCTCTATGCCACGTGGTGTCCTTCACTAGCATCATAGCTAATTAGCAAATCTTCTAACTACTACACCTATTTTTGAATATTTTAAATTAGATTTCAGAATAAAAATTTTGGCTGTTTTGAAATTGTGCAAAAATCCCCTCAACTCGGACTGAAACTTCCAGGAGCACACTCATGGTTATATTTTCTAAGCAGCTTGGAATATATATATATATATATATTCTGCCAAACAGTGTGTTTTAAATAAAGATTTTTTAAGATCAAACGTTGGAAAATTTATTCTCTCTGACTGGAGAGCCATAGGTGCCAGGTAACCCTAGTCGATAGTTCTAGCATGCCATAATGTCTTTGGAGAGAGCTCCTGAAGATCAGTGTGGATCTAAACATTAGTCCAAAGCCTGTGTTATCCTAATTAACACCATACAGAGGAGTATTCTTTTTCTCTCCCCCTCATGCCTATCTAGGCGAATCTTAATGGACTCAAAATGGAACCCTCCTATTTGGCTTGGATGAGAGTTAGAACAAAGCTAACTGGTTAATTATACTATAGTCTCATTGGCAGATGAATAAAAGAGAGTTAGGTTGGCATCCTTTTCCAGTTTTCAATAATCTTTGCTGAACTTAATTACTTGTAAATTATACAACCCCAGGGCATGTTGTACAATAGAGAGGAAACCAAGTTAATATACATACACTTCTCTGTTAGCAGTCACAATAGTGATCAAGGATTCTGATTAATTTTGACTTGGCATTAGGTGGCAGCTGGCATTTTAAATTCTCCAGCTCGTTTTCATCACGTCTCTGTGACTCAGCCGTGCTGCACAGCCTGCCCATTCAGCTGCTGACAATGAGAAGGAAGAATCGCTCCTCAGAGCCAGGGAGGACAAGGAACGACTGGTGCACGTTGCGCAGGGCTAAGTAGGGCTGTGGAAGGGCCAGTGGGATGCTGATGGGAGCAGAGTGCATCTCTGACAGCAGCCAACAAGCCCACTCCTCCTCACTGCCCAAATACCAGCTGAGCCTCTTCCCCACATGGGCTCCCCCAGATGCTAGCAGGGGAATTCGCACCTATAATAAATTTCCTCTATTCTGCCTCTTCTCTCTTCACACTGACTCTGACTCATGAGATTTGGCACAGTATTTCCTTTTACTGTAAAGCATGAAAAAGTGCATTGATCTGGTCTCTGGGTCTGAAATAATCAGCTGCAAGGGACAGACTATTACGCATTCACAGAGACCATCAGGACTGGAAGCTCCTGCCTTGTCTTGCTAGGGAGCTGGGAACCCTTCTCTGTTCTCTCCCAATTAATATAGAGCATTTGTTTCGTGTCCTGGCTGGGTGTAGGCCATGCACTTACTCTACTCTGGCTTGTGACTGGTTTATATCGCTTTTAGAACGCTCAGATTTTCCCAGATCTCTCTTCCTCCCTCATGCCTCAGTGAGGAATCCCTTGGTACTGAAGCATTATGCTCTGGGTGAATACAGATGCGCACGGAGAATATTTATATTGACATATAACTCTTCCCGAAGGTGTGGCATGGTCACAGCCTGTGCCTGGCCATGATGGTGTGACTGTAGTTCTAGCTATCATTTGGCTGTGGCATTCTGTCATCTGACAGCTCTACCCTATTGCCCTTCACTCTCCCCCAAGCACCCTCTGCTGGCAGGTCTGCCTCTTCCCATTCAGTTCTTCCCTGAAATGTGCTTCCTACCCCGCCTTGAGCCTTGTCTCATTGCTGTGGAAATGCATTGAGCATGGGGCAGGTCTTGGGGGAAACAGATAATTAAAAAAATAAAAATGAAAAAATCACTGCTTTGAGGCAGGCAGTGATGGGTGAGTGCTTGGCTCTGCCAGCCCAGTGATTTGCAGCTGGAACGCGAGTCCCTGCCTCTCCCCACCTTCCTGCTCCTGCTAAGAGCAGTGGTGCTGGAGCTTACAGCTGCACATCTACAATCTACACTGCCTCCCTTGTCAGGGTTTGCGCTCAGGGTTTTCAGAGCTATGAAGCAGCCATCTGTAGCTCATGGAGCATCCTCTTGCATGTCTTTTTACAGCATCTTTCAAAACTAGCACTCCAGGTTCTTCTTTACAGGTTAAGGGAGAGGTGGTGTGCAAGAACAGCTGAGGATGTCACCCTGAAGAATGCACTGGCTTTCCTTCCACCTTGTTTGAAAAGCAATGAGATGACTGGGGGTGTGCAGGGGATGGGAGGATTCCTTTTCCTGCTTGCCTGCCTGTCAGCACATGACAGATCCAGGCAGGAGCACCACAGAGAAGGCTGGTAGCACACCCAGCTGTCATGGGGTTATCCCTAGATATAAGTCCGTGACAGGGGGGCACAGGCCCTAGGAAAAAGGAAAAAAAAAAAAAAATGGAGAGAAAGAAAAAAAAAAAGAAAGGGGACTAATAGTTTGCCACGCAACCCGGCCGGCCCTAGGCTGCGTACTGTGGGAGAGGGGGAAGAGCAGAGAGCTAGCAGTTTTAACAGAGAGAAAACACAATGGCAACTCTTTATCTGCTACTGGTCCACATGATGTTCTGATGTGGAATAATGACAACAAAACATCACCAAACCACAACACCAGCCACCATGACACAGCCGATGGCCAGAACCATCTCCAAGCATGACCAGCAACCCACCTAGTGCTGCTTCCCTCTGCTTTGACAGCCACGTGCACCTGCAGCAGGCTGGCACCGGCTGTGCTGCCTGCAGCAGCCAGGGCCAAGGGAGCAGAAGGCTGTACACAGTCCCCCTGCACCTACAGAACCCAGACAGGTGGCTGCCCTTGGCCAGCAGATGTGGCATTCTCAAATATCTGGTTTCCTCCCACGGTAGGCCCCTTTCCATTGACATGAGGACACTGTGCCCTTGACAATTAGGTATTGTGAAATGCATTTAAACAAAGGGGCCCTGCAAAGTCCTCCATGGCTAGCTAGCTCCTGGCTGCTTGCCAACACACATGGTGGGATGAAAGCAGTGTTGATGGGCTCCTTCCTTTCAGCCCCTAGAGATCGTGTCCCTTTGACAAATGAGCTCTTTGCAGCAGATGGTGGAGGAAAGGACTGCGACACAGCACAGGGAGGGTGCAGTGCAGAGCCAGAGATGGAAACGGAGTATTGGGGAAAAATACACGTGCACAATTGAAATTTATGGAAAAGTGCTATGGAAACTCAGCATGGACATAGAGAGACAGATGCTCAGCCTGCCACTGCTACACACCAGCCTGGGAGCAGAGGACAGCTGGAGACCAGTGCCAATGGGAGCTTTCCAGGTCTTGTAGCTCAGCATGCACAGACTGTGCAAACTACTTTCACCCTCCAATTATTGATCACAGCTTGCCCCCAGCAAGACATCCTGAATCACTGCATAGCACTGCCTTGCCACTGGCAACTTTATCTGTGTGGTTTATAGGAAGTGACACCATGAATGCTGATTAAGTTGATACCAAGTTGATTTCAGTGGTCTTCATTTTTCCATGGATGTAGATATGTTGATAGTTCTGATTAGGAGGGGATGGGACTGTGAGGCCTGCACCTCTAAAAAATGAATGGGATGGCTTCAAGATATGCAAGACAAAAACTGGTCCTGTTTTTTGTGTTTCTAATCTGCTCCACCTCCCCTGTATACTGTGACAGACCACAGTAGTCACAAACACAACTAAGAGATGCCAAGATTTCTTTGAAATTACCTGAATAGAAAATTATTCTATTTACATTTTGGAAATTCTCAGTTGTTTTTCTTTAAACTTCAGTCACACTAAGAGTATGCTAGATACTTTTCCTATTCTCTCTCTTCCTTCTATTTCTAATAAAAATATCTACAGTTATCTTTAATTCTGAGTACAGAATCTAGTGCTTATCTCAATTTACCAAAATACTGTAGAGACCCGTGGCCAGACTGGGACATGGAAATTTTCTTACACTGTGCTTTGAGAGGAATCATCAAGGGTCCTTAAAACTAGATGCATTGTGCTTCTAGGACATGACATGAAAGCCTGACCAGTGTCCAAAGCATGTAGAAAGCTACTCTAAGATGTGGAGAAACCTACAGTTAGGAGGACACCTGGGTATCACCCTATCTAAGAGGGGTATGAGTGAATAAGCTAGAGGGGAGGTTGCAGTAAATGTGCCTGCAGTCCCAGTGACCTAGCACTGAAAGAAGAGCAGAGAAGATCAGTTTTTTCAACACATGCTCTTCCTGCTGGAGTTCAGGCACAGTGACCTTAGCAGACTCAGTGGAGACGTGGTGGTGTGGGGTGACAGTAGGAATCCCTTCCTGGAAGTGGGTTTGAGGACAGCTGTAAAGTATATGCTGCAGCACCTCAATTCAAAATAAACCTAGACCATGTGTAAAGTTACAGGGAGGTGCTGAAAAGCAAATGCCAACATCTGTGCCATAAAGAAACCGTGGCTTGTTGGTAGAGACCCTGTAAACTATCCAAGTATGTGTGATTGCTGAGCTGGGATCTGGAGTCAATGCAAGATGATATACACTGGTGTAATAAAATGTCACCTCTCAGTACCATCAGCCACTCTGAAAGAGAGGTGTTCTGCCCATGCACCACCTAAATATGCCCCCACTCACAGGGAAGTGGCTGGGATTCTCACTGCTGGTCACTTCTTTTCTCTGAGCTATGTTGCATTTTCTTTCCCCAAACACCACTTTTGTTGTTTCCATCCTGTAAGTATCTGAAGCCTAAGGGCAGAAATGGCTGGGGAAAACACTGTTGAAGTTAAATGGCACCTTCCCTTTCAAGCTTAATGTTCAAACTTTTGTCAGCAAGACCAGGGCTAGGGCTAAGCATGCCCTCCTGATTTGGGGATTTCTGAAGCCGTAGTTTCATTAGCCACAAGAGGAAAAACATGTTATCTCCTCAAATAACACAAAGCAATTGGATTAATTTGAAAAATGTTTAAGCCTCTATCTTATCTTATCTTGCAGCTCCTTCTGCACATATTTTATTGTCTGCTTCATGGCCAAGCGATTAAAAGAAAAAATAATTGATTAGTGTAATAGCATGAAGCTTGCTTAAATCCAGATGACTGAGAGCTAAGGATGAAACTCTATCAATTAGGTGCTTGTGATTTTGCAAGAAAAAATGGCATAGAAAAAATGGCAAAGGGGCCACTTTGGATCACACAGGTCCAGGCCTTTATCACAGTGCAAGTCACGGTACAAATCTGTTTTGTTCACTTTATTCCTCTATGCAGTACCAGCTGGAGATCTGGTCCATTGTCCCCAGAGATGGAGCAAAGAAAGAGAAAGAGAGGGAAAGGAAGAGAAGAGAGAGAAAAAAAGAAAGAGAGAAAGAACAGGCAAAGGCATAGATGCACAGAAGTCAAGCTGCAGTGTGCCTTGGTCTTGCTCTCAACACAACCAGGGTTGTCCCCACTGAGCTGCTCTGGTGCTAAAGTCCTGTACGGCCTTGTGCTTTCAGGTTGCCAGTACTGAGGCTGCACCAAAATCCTTTTCTTTTAAAAATAAGAAACACAGTTAGTGAGCTTTTCCTTTATTCAGAGCAGTGAACTGAGTTATTATTATTGTTATTTTAAATGCTAATATTTGTTATCCACTACTAATTGGAGATTAGGTCAGAGAAAGAAAATGCGAAAGGCAGTAAGGGCCTGTGCTTGGTGAATGCAGAGATGCTCACTTTACAGAGCCAAGGATGACAATAGAAATTGACTTGTGTTTGATGTCTAGATCTTGACAGGAGTTCAAGACAACAAAGACTGTTAAAATGAATAATCTTAGATTTCTGGTGCTGAATTTATTTGTAATACTTCTGGGATTTTCAGCCTGGCAATTAGCTGTAGGGTCAGCATGCTTTTGTATTGCACTATAGACAACAGAGAGTCGGTTGGCATATAAGCTGAGTCATATTGGGTTTTTCATTTATGAATTTCTCTGTTTTGTCATGCTGCTTCCTCTCCAACAACTTTGTGATGATGAAGGCTTTTAGGGATCAGGGTAGCCATGAGGAAAGGATGGCCAGAAAGACCACAGAGACTGGGTTTCAGCTCCAGTTCAAGAACCAGGTAATGTCAGCTGGGTGCTACCAATGTAGGCAATTCTAGTAGAGGAAGACAAATTAGCAGTTAACATAATCTAAGTGGATACTAATCCACAAGTTTCTGATTATGTTGAGAATTAACCATGCCACAAATACAGAGAAAAGTCTGTGCTGCTTCAGAAGATGGCTGGGTTATTGAGGCGGTGGAGTGCCTTAGTAATATTTGCAGAGCTGGATCAAATACCACCAGGGAGTTGAAGCTGGCTCAGATCAGTGCTATTGAACCAGTCTGGGCCCAGGCAGGATCCAGAAAAGACACAACATTGTTGATTCCAGAACACAGGCTAAAAAAAGAAACCAAAACCCAAAATTACTGAAATGTGGGTCAGTTTTAAACACACCTAAGCATTTTTGTCTGTGTCCTTTCAAGGAAGGAAGACAATGGGTCTCCAGGAATTAGGGCTTTTTTTTTCTGTGTCTGAGCAATTGGAATTTGAACACCTTCAGTGTCTATATCACTCTGCACATTAATTATACTCATCTCAAGCATTTGACCAAAAGATAAGTATTGCTTTCAGTTGAATGCCTATGTGAGAGTGTTCAGTGTTTTCACATCTCCAAAGAATGAAAGAACCATCAGGTTCTCAAACTGAAAAAGAAAAAAATCATTGAAAGGAAGTAATGCCTAAATTTCCTCCGAATATTTTTTATTTCAGTGGTTCTTTGCATTTTCCAAAGCAACTGGAAACTATTCCAGAATTCCTCATTCTGACAAAGCTGGATTCTACAGTTGGCTAAGTTGTATTTTTTCACAAAACAAGAATTATGGGAGAGGTTTTAAGGTTTTAGTGGACAAGAGGAAACTAGGTCAGTGTGAGACTGCTGCTCCATTTTACACTGAACTTTGAAGTGCTCCTATGATAGTTGGGCATTAGTACAATGAAAACCTTCTGTACAAACAAAGACACTCCACCCCCTGAAGGATTTAATTATAACCTGTCATTTAGATAGTGAAACAAGATGTTTTAGGTAGCCATTTTGTACCCATGACCCCTGTACTCTTAACTGTCTTGGGAAATCCCTAGTCATCTTCTTTGCAAAATCTTTACTGTTTTTTTTTTTTTTTTTGTTCCACAGCTGTGTTGCATTACATGGATTAGAATCAGTCTAGAAGCAAAACTTTACCACTCTACCCTGGGAGGACTTTCAGCACCTTAGTCCTACCTGTTATCCTTGCTCAACAAAATTCAAAAGACAAACAAAACAAATTTTTCTTCAAACATTTAATTTTAGAAATGACAAGACAATCTTTAAGGGATATATTCCATTTCAGAAAGGCCTTATTTTGTTTAGGCTAAGTCATTTTGGTCTGACTTCTTTTTTTTTTAGCTTTTAGGTAAAGACATAACACAATATAAACCACACAGGCCAGTCCTGTGAAAAGCATCACTAGTTTTTCACTGAAAACTATGAACAAGTCACTTCCCTGCTGGCTTTTAAAATCAGATCAGTGTTTTCTAAAGGAAAACAAATCACCTGGAAATTTTCCAGCCAGTGTTACTGGAAACAATGTTCCTGCTGCCATGTCCATCTCCTCTGAATTTGACAGGCTGGTTATTTATCTGCAGGGCTGTATGACAATGAATATGCTCTTATGTAAGTCAGCAGTTCTAGCTATTTTTAAAGCAGCAAAGTTTAATTAACAGACAAAATCCAAAGCGAACAGAATCTAAGTAGAATATTACCCTACACAGGCAGTGATGACTGTGGATGCCACCTCCAGCCAGAGCAGGCATCCAACATCTGTAGATCCCTGTGAGATCTTTCTGGAGCTCCGTCTCAGTTGTAACAGAAGATGAGATGTGTTCACCACTGCTTAGTGCTGAAGTGTCAATTCTCTTCATTAGCTCCAGATCTTAATGTTACAAAATGGTAGATAACCAGATTGCACTGTAGCAGTTAACTGGTTCATCTGCCCTCTTGCCAGGGAATACTGCTGCTGACTGCTCTGCTTAAAATGAAGTCTAATTTGTACCTGTAAAATATTCTGCTAAAAGTACATTTTGATCAATATAAATTAAAGTGTTTAAGTAACAGGCAAATAATATTGTGTTTGCATCACAGCTTCAACACAGGAGGAAAAAACTAAAAGATCCCTGGCAGCAGAAATGCTCACTCCGAGGAAGGTATCCTACCTTTTGTGGAATCCTACCCTCACTCCTTGTTATCAGTTCCACAAACACAGTGACATTGTACAGCAATACCAATCCCTGCCTGTGCAGCACCAGAGCTGACAGCAGTTTGAGGCCGAGAGCCATAGGGCAGGCAGCTCTTGGGACAGCAGCTTATGGACATCACTGGCAGTACCTCAGAGGGCAATGGATACGATTGCTGGGTGCCCCAGCAAATCATCCACAAAAAGAATCTCATGCAACTCAGGAGTGGGAATGCAAAGCATGCTTCTACCACTTTGACCTGAGGCAGAGTACCACAGTGATACTGCTCATATGGCCTGCACTGACCTTGTGTGGCCTATGGGGCTGATCAGTCCTCATATGGTCTGAGATATAAGGACAAGCTATTCTTTCACAGGTTTTTGAGGTTGTAGTGAGGTTGTAGTGAGCTGGGGGTCGGCCTGTTCTCTCGTGTAACTGGTGATAAAACTAGAGGGAATGGCTTCAAGCTGCGCCAGGGAGATTTAGGCTGAACGTTAGGAAATACTACTTTTCTGAAAGAATCGTCAGGCACTGGAATGGGCTGCCCAGAGAGGTGGTGGAGTCACCGACCCTGGAGGTGTTCAAGGAATGTTTGGATTTTGTGTTGAGGAACATGGTTTAGTGAGTACTATCGGTGATGGGTGGATGGTTGGACTGGATGATCTTGTAGGTCTTTTCCAACCTTGGTGATTCTGTGATTCTGTGATTCAAGCAAATGTGAGTGGGTAAAACTAGCTTGCACCAGTCTGGAACTCCACAGCTCTGTGAAGTTGTTTGATTTAGAAGTAGGAACCTAGCAAAATAGCTTTAGACCCTCAGACTCCAGGACCAGTGCCTAATAGTTATTCCTAGACACACGCAGCCATGAATGCCTTTTCAGAATCTCAGCACTTGATTGTTACCTGGTTGCATTGTTCCCATCTGGCCGCAATACATGAAGGCAAAGTGTCTGTTAATGAGGACTGAAATTCCCCTATCTGGGAGGAATCAGCTCTTGACTTGCCGGTATACCAGTATATTAGTTTCCCTGTCTGAGAGAGACAGTTTTTCTTAAGAATGCTAAAGAACTATGAAACATGCTGTGTACAGAGAGCTACATAAGAAAGATGATGAGAAGAGCAGGAATGCTTTCGCATGCTAATGCTCCAACCTTGTGCTGACAGCTGTACACCCAGGCCTGATGTCTCACTTGTTTGCACAGGACTGTGTAGTCTTTTCCTTGCTCTCTTTGCCAGTCTAATTAATGTCTGTAGGATGAAAACCCTCCTCCTAAATCCACATGCAGACTGAATACATAATCAATTACAGTGCATGTTACCCTAACTTTTGTACGATTACATCTGCACATCATGAGTGAGTATGGAAGGAAGGCACAATCCCTGGCTCTTTGAAGTCCATAATCCAGAACTCTTGCCAGGTTCAGTCTTATGATGAGAATAATTGTGATGACCTACTTGTAACTGGGATAGAGTCATTCTTGAGATTCTCAGTGGCATCGCAGTTTAATGAACTCATTTGCACTTGTTGCTCTTTGTCTCAAATTGCTTCCCTCAAAATTTATGTATGGGAGATATGTCATCCAAAACAAGTGCTCCCTACTCTCCAAATAAATATTCTTTTGTAATTTCCAGAACAAATTAAAGAGAAGTGGAAAGCTAAAATGTGCCACTTTGTCCTTCTCTAAATGTTTCTCATTAAAATCCAGATAATCAGGGGAAGAACAAATCTCCACTGTAACTGAACGTGCAGAATATATACATAGGAACTCCTTGTAATAAACATACATAGCTACATACAAATATTCCCACTGCAATCTCAGCTTTTCTCTGCCTTTCATTTGTGTGACCACCCTTTCTGGTTGTTTTTTTTTGTTTGTTTGTTTGTTTTTGTTTGCTTTTTTTTTTTTTTTTAATTTGCTTTTTCCTTTCTTTACTAAGGTATGTGGTTATGAGTCTTATCATTACCTTCATTGCCAAGTCACCAGCTTCAAGGTAATCTTTGAAAATCTCCCTTGATTCACATATTAAGGTAGAAACACTACCATCCCTGTTTGTATCTTGATCTTTAATCTAGGCACCTGCCATCACAGAATTTGCTTAAATTCATAGTTGCAGATGTTTTTAGGCAGATTTGTGGACAAAAGCAATTGTGTTTTCCAGAGATCTGGAAACTGAAAGCATTTATTTGAAGTAGTTACCAGCTTGAACAAAGCATTTCCATACCCATTCTAGTTTTAGGCATGGCTGATGGGTTTCCATGAGAATGATCAGAGGGAATGATCTCCAGTGTGTGCATGTCATTGGCAGTAACACAGAACAAGACAGTATAAATCTATTCTTTCTTTGTTCTGAACCCTTTGATTCATGTGAGTAGAGCCACAGAAGAAATTACTTTTTTCTGAAAGAACACTTTCTTGCTTTTCCATGAAATCTTCTACGTGAGGATCAACTTGAGTGAATCAGAAGAAATCTCTGAGACTTACATTGCTAGATCATGAAACATTCAACTCACAGGTGGAAGTTCCTCATATCAGAGAACAAGAGCTCTTTCCCTAGAATATCAAAACCTATCTAAATACAACATAAAAAAAGCCAACCTTCCTAATCTCTCTGTCTCTCAACACAAGTTTTTAACTAGCAGCAGAAATAGTATAGTTAGTACAGTTATATGTAACATATAAACAAAATTGAGAAACCATGGAACTTATTACTTTGAACTCTGTCTCGAGATAAGAAAGAAATGATGTGCAATTCTCAAAATAAAATAAAATAAAATATCCAAGGGACCATAGATAGATAGGTGGTCTTGAAATATCTTTAAGAATCCTACGGGACCCTCAGAAGAAGAGAGGTGGGCTGCTGAGAATGAGACTGGCACTGAGATAAGGGTGTAAAAGGTCAACAAAATTTCCTCCAGGAAACGGTCAGGTAGAAGTTAACACAGTACAAGAGTTTCAGAAATAGCACAGTTTGTGGTTTACCCTTCATGCCTTTCTCTGAGGTTTTCTCACAGTAATAACATGGCAGATCCCATAGAGACCTTGCTACAAAATATTTTAGAGATGTAAACATATGCTGATGGCACAACACAAGGTTTCCCTGTATGATGGAAATACTCCTACGGTTAGGGTCAATGCATACCATTTGCTATTTTAGTTTTATGAGCTGGTTTTCTCTTCATTAGGTACACATATTATCAATGTCAGAGCTGATGGGAGGTTCTTTTTTAGGTTATAGGATTTGTTATCTTTTCATAGGTACCTCTTGTATTCGAAGTAAATACCTGAATGGATCAGCAAGTTAAAAGCAAGCAAGTACCTTTAAGAGTTTTACACTGAAAGAACATTGCCACAGATAAATGTGAGTCAGAGAAGTTGGCTTCTTATTTTCTTATCTAAATCTATTACATTAAGTTCTGTCTACTGTGTATGTTTCTACGTCCAAAGCTGGGGATCACACCAAGTTTTCTGTAACATGCTCCACTCTGTAAAGATGCAGAGGAAGCCACACATTTATTCAAGGAACTTAAAAAACCCTATGTCCTTCTGTGTCCTCTTCTTCATCTCTTGCCCTTCTTCTTCCCCATTTTTTTTTTCTCATTATGCATTTCTGTCATAGCAGAGGAAAACTTTGAGCTCAGCCTAAGGGATGGGAAATTCACACTGGATTACCCAAGAGACTAATGGTATCACACTGAATGACTAGATATTTCCTGAGATGCCTCATTGTTGTCAAGCCCATGGTACCACATAGTAGGTCTTCCTGATGCTAGAGTCCCTCTGGATAGTTGCCCTTTGCAGTCTGGGAGAACTGAAAATGGCCAGGGGAAGGATGCAATGCAGAAGAGTTGCAGGAGATTCACTCTGGGCTGACACAAGTTACAAGTGCTCCCACAGTGAAGAGCAACACATAGGTCTTGCACTTGTCTCATGCATAGCCAGGAACAAGAACCATAGAGGTTTTGCTACTGCCTACCTGTAAAGAAGCATCTGAATTTCCTGTGTGGTACTAGTTAAGGTAGGATCACATCTAATTGCTCTGTGATCTGATGTTTTCTGCACATGTCTCGTGGAGAAGACTCAACACATCCATTCAACATTTGAAGACTATGTCTGTGATAATAATTTCTCTTGCTGATGACACTTTACTGAACTTCTGAACTGGAGAGATGGAAGGACTTCAGAATATAGGGACAATTAGAGAAGAAAAAGACAATAGGAGTTTCTCTAGGACTGTCAGAAAGAAGAGCTTGCAGCAGGAATACCAAGGAGAAGAATAAAGGCAAAATCTGTGAAGGAAGACAAGATATCACCAGGAAAAATCTATCACTATTTGGTTATATTAGAGGAGACATAACACTTTGCAAATGGGGAAGGAGCTGGTAGTGAAGAAAAAAAGTTATAAAAATACTGGACATTTTCCCTTTAGAGTCAGATGATTCAGGCTTAACCACCATAGATAAAAGTGAGATTTGCACAGGTAAATTTTACCCTAGTAAGCAAGCTTTTTGTCCTGTACTTCTGATCTCTGACTCACTAGAAATTGTGTAGAAATGCCCTTGCCACTTCTGAGGGCTTCATGGAGAATTAGTTTATAAGGACATTAGAAGAGCAGCTCCTTCTCTTGTTTTGTGGTAAGCATGGTGTGTAAGGCTAAAGACCTCAAGAGAGAGGTTTCCAAGTAGCCTTAGCTGTGACTTAGTACTTTCTATGTTCTTGTAAGTCAACATAGAAACTCAATAATGGATGGTATACACTTTAAGAAAAGAAAAATACTTTTTAAAATGAGATGCAGAACACTTGCACTTAGGAATCTAGGTAAAACAAGCAAAAATTGTGAAACTTTTCCATAGTTTAAGGGATTCATGACAGTAGATATTGTAGTTCTTCAAAAGCTGCCTGGACATGGTCCTGAGCAACCTGCTCTGGGTGTCCCTGCTGGAGCAGGAGCATTGGACTAGGTAACTTTCAGAAGTCCCTTCCAACCTCAGCCATTCTGTGATTCTGTGATTCCAAAAATCTTGAAGAATCAAGCACTACCTGTCATTTGTTCTGGGAGGAAATCTGATGGCTCAGCTATTTGATTCTAGGACAAGAAAGGCTGAGAAATCTGTGAGAGCAGCACCAAGTGAACAATAAATACCTTGCATTACCTTGCAATGTTTTTAAAAGGTAAATTTCCTGCTGCCCACAGAGCCAGAATGTGTTATGTGTCCAGGGTAAACACAAGAACAACAGTTCCTCATGAGAAAGATTCAGCACTGTCTTCACCCAGAGCTCTCACACAGACCCTTGCATTGAGCACTGCTTCTACCCTGCAATTGTACAGCTGCTGCACGAGAGGAAACCAACAAAGCATCATCTCAACTATTTAGACACTTTGAGGTTGTACATTTGCCCACTCAGGATTCAGGGACTGGTTTCAGTTCTTGGGAGGAGAAAGTTCATGTGCGTCAGCTGAGCCACAATAACAAATTATGTTTTGTGTTAGCCTGAAGCAAGAGTAAAAGGTGCTAATTTAAGCTTGAGTGGAAAATGTCTGACTTTGCATTTGAAGCTATGAGAGTGCATGACCACACATGCTTTAGCTGGTGCATGAAAACTTTTCCAGCTCAGCTGTACCTGAAGTCTCTCCTACTGAGCAGATAACCTCATGACAGCAGCAGCCATAAATGTACTATGAGTTACCAGGATGTCATGCTGATATGTCTCCACTCTGCTGAGAAAGCAGAGAAGTTGGCTTTTTGGGCCACTGTGGGAAGACGCAATGAAAGTGAGGTTCTCTGCTGAGGCTGGGAAGCAGAGAGCAGCCAGGGTCATTTCCCTCATAGTGCAACATTGCAGCATTGCCCATTTGACGAAGACCTGTCTCTGCCTGCCACAGAGAGATCAGCCTGCATCCCCAGATGTCTACAGACAGGCTGCAGAAGTCCCAAATGACCGTGTATGTCTCCATGACTTCTCTTCTTTGGGGCAGAATGGAAAGTCAGAAGGCCTTGATGGCTCTTATGAAATTCTTGCCTGCTACTCACTCTACCTCAGGAAGTCCAACTGAACGGAGCAGTAGCTATGGTATCCACACTTAAAAGTCATTTTGTATTTGAGAGCTCCCTCTCAAATTAACATAGCTCTTCCTTCCTTTCATTAAAAATATTTGTTACTGGTGACTGGTGACTGTACCACAGGACAATAAAAACTCTGGAAAGCACATCATGTTATCTCAGTGTATACCGCAAAATGCAAGAGTAAATACAGGAGGCATAACAAATTATGATCCTTTCTTTTCTCTGTTCTTTGTTTTATATTTTTTCTCTGCTTGCTTTTTTTTTTTTTTAAATCAAGGAACATAAATTTGGCAATATTATCAACTTTATTCCTTCTACATATTACTGAAAGAAGGGCTCTGCAATGTGTGTTGCATATGACCTTCAGAATTCACAGAAAAGAAACCACATACCTGCATTTGGGGTGCAGGTCTATTCCAGCCAATACAGGCATCGTGTAGATTCTCTGGTTTTACACATGAAAACAGAGCAGTCCTCTCAAAATAATGTGATTATGCTGCTCAGCTAGAAATAGAAATGTGTAAGTGCCTCAAAGGTTGTCCAGGGATGCCTTAGGCAGACCCATTCACCTTTTGAAGGTCCAGTAGACATTAGATATGTTTGTTCTGTGCTAATATTATGTTCCTCTCTGAATTGCCCCAGAAGAATGATGATGGATTAAGAATAGAACTGTTTATTACCTTTGACTCTGTTGGGATGGTCATGTTATTTAGAGAGGAACATTGCTATTGGAACCATCTTCTTGTTTGTCACCTCCTGTGTGTGCTGCATTGTCTGGCTAGCAACCTCACTGAGGTACCTCAACACACTGGAGGTTTAGGCCCTGTACAGAGTGAACAGGATGTGGTCCTTCTTTCAAAAATCTCGAAGTCTAATAGCATGGAAAATGTTTAGAAAACAAAAACAAATTTTCCACTAAATGGGATTTTTTTTTTACATGTGTATGAAGTTGCAAAATCAAGAGCCATCTTGATCTGCTGGGGCTTCTTAACTGCAAAATCTCACATCCTTTGTAGAGCAGGTTATTGCTAGTTCTTATAAAAGAAGGGCTAATGAGTGAGTAATGGTCACTATAACTTTTTTCATTGGACCATTTACTCAAGTTTTTTCTTTGTAGTTCAATTCATTTATGTTTTCATTAATTCCATAGATCAAGGCTTGTGCTAGTCACCATTTATTTTGATTTTTACTATTCCTTTGTCAACTTATCAGTTGTTCATTAATCTTTTTTAGTCAAAATCCTTGAATTCATCACACTACTTTTCTGTACTAAAATTATTTTTACCTAGCAATTGAAATTCTGTTATTCCTCTGGGGAATGGCAAATTATGTTACTGTGGCTCTTCAGTAAACATGATGCTAGTCCCTACAGTTTCTTCCTGTATGACAAACTGAAAAGCAAAACTAACTCTTAATAGGATTTCATCTCAAATTCTACTTGCAGTATAAAGCTCAGTTAGAAAAAAATACATTTATAAAGAGATTTCATAGCTATTAAAACTTCTTGTAACTTGTCATGAAGATTAAGGCTTAAAGTCAATGGCTGCAAATGAAAAAGTTTCTAACAATAGATTTGAGGTTTTTTTGGTCTCTCCTTTACTGTAATGAAGCAGAATTAATCTGTACAGACTTGCATACTGCACCTGATCTTGCTTGATTTTCCTCTCAGCTCATTTCTAATCCTGTTCTTGAATTTTCACCGCTGGGGCTTGATGAAAATTTGAACATCTCTATGATTTTCTTCTGTATGTAGTCTGAACTGTTCTCAATATCTGATAAAGTTTTACTTTAGGTTTTTAGCTGAGGACTTGCAAATATTGTAGTAAAACACTGACAATATGTTAAGTTGACACCTAAATACAACTGTATATGAGGTCTGTCAGAAAGGAAAGAAAAACTGGCGATTCGTTTATTACAGTGCTGTATGTAGTTTTATTACAATGCTGTACAATTAGTCCAAGAGTAATGCCTCATATTTATTTCCATGGAAATCACAACGGACATACAAAGAGCACAATAACACTATTACATAGTGCAAATTTGCAGCCAAGTCACTCTTTTTCAGCATAGTCACCAGTATAAGCTATGCATTTTCACCAGTGATGAACAAGAGCCTGTATGCTGCACTGATAAAAATCTGCACCAGTGGAGGTGACCCACAGTCACTGTCACCACCACTGAAACGCACCACTCTCCCCTCACTGTGCTCACATCCACTGTTTATTCTCCAGAAATGTTCAGCAAATGTCAGTGAATGTCAGTGGTGCCATTTTTTTTGCATGGAGGCATTCAACGACACACCTTTACTCCATATATTCAAGAAAATGCAATGGAATATTGGTAGGAAGGTTCAAGCTCTACTGCTATACCACCTACATCTACCTCTGATATCAAGGGTCAACATCATAAAATAGGAGGCATTAGTTTTGGAGCAAGACTCCTAACAAGCATTTACATTTGAAAGTTGAAATTTCTCTCATTTTAGAGGATGAAATCAAGATCTCTTTCCTAGACACAACATGTTATTAATGAAAATGTTAAATGCTGTAACAAACTAAACATAGGTATGCACAGAGTAAACTGAATGAAAGATAAAGTATGTTTGTAAAAAAAGGTAGAGTAGCACTAGCAGCCAAAACTCAATCAGTGACTGTGAGTCTGTGTCAAGAAACAGTGAGCACTAAAATTTCAGCTTTACATTGCAGACTGTAACCTGAGAAAGCATTTCTTATGAGATACACATTGCAGTTAGCCTCTTCTTGTTGTGCCATGCAGGGCCTTCCTCAGACTGGAGGAAAAAACATGAACAAGGTATTTCTTAGGGCTTCTCTGGAAGGCCTTGCTCATGATTTCCATGTTCATGTGTGAGAGATTGTTCAAGAAAAAGCAGGTAGGTACTTTGTATGTAATGCAATAAAAGGAATAGTTCTGTGACCTTTTGTAATTCATATGGGTGCAATTTCCACTGGATATTTTAGTGCTACATTGAACTCTACAACAACATTAGTAAGCTGTCAGTATGTCAGATTACAACATAGAAAAGCACCATGGAACAGATTCACAGATTCACAGAAACACATAACCACAGTATCATAGGGGTTGAAAGAGACATATGGGAATCATCAAATCCATATATGGCACAACAAAGAGAGGGAAGTGATATAGGATAGTAAGCATAGCTTCACCAAGGACAACTCCTGTCTAGCAGTCTGTGACTCCAACCTAGTGGTCATCTATGACGGTGTAACTCTATCAGTTGACAAGGGAAGAGCCACTAATGTCACCTATCTGGATTTCAGTAAGGCCTCTGATGCTGTCCTCCACAACATCCTACACACTAAATTGGAAAGATATGGATTTGATGACTGGACTGTTTGATGGATGAGGAACTGGTTGTGAGATCAAATCCAGGGAGTGGTGGTCAGTACATCAATGTCCAGATGGAAATCAGTGATGAGTGGTGTCCCTCAGTACTAGGACTGGTGCTCTTCAGTATCTTCATCAATGACACTGCCAGTGGGAACATGTGTGCCCTCAGCAAGTTTGGCAATGACACCAAGCTGTGTGATGAAGTTGACACACATGAGGAAGAACAGGATGCCATGCAGAGAGACCTAGATAGGCTTGAGCAGTGGTCCAGGAGAGTCTCATGAGGTTGAACAAATCCAAGTGTAAGGCCTTTCACCTGGGCTGAGGCAACCTCCACTATCAATACAAGCTGGGAGAGGTAAGGATGGAGCACAGCCCTGCCAAAAACATTCTGGGGGTACTGGAGGATGGGAAGCTGGACATGAGCCAGCAATGTGCCCTCACAGCCCAGAACATCAAATAGATCCTGGGTTGCATCAAAAGAAGTGTGGCCAGCACTCTACTCCATGCTGGTGAGAACTTACCTCGAATAGTGCATCTACATATGGAGCCCTAAGTACAAGAGAGACCTAGACCTGTTGGAGTATGTCCTGAGAAGGTCCACAAAAATGATCCATGGGATCCTCCCCTTTGAGGACAGAATGGGAGAGCTGGGGCTGTTTAGCCTGGAGAAGAGAAGGCTCCGAGGAGACCTGAGAGTGGCCTTTCAGTGTTTAAAGGGAGGGGAAGAAAGAAGGGGACAGATTCTTTAGTAGGATCTGTGGTGATAGGACAAGGGAAAATGCTTTCAAACTAAAAGAGGGAAGATTTAAATTCAATATAATGAAAATGATTTTTATTATAAGGTTGGTGAGGCACTGGAACAAGTTGTTCAGAGATATGGTGGATGCCCTTTCTCTGGAGACATTCAAGGTCAGGCTGGACCAGGCTCTGTGCAGTGTGATCTAGCTGTGAGTGTCCCCACTCACTGTAGGGGAGTTGGACTAAATGACCTTAACGATCCCTTCCAACTCAAATGATTCTAGGAGTCTGAAAAATGATCATTTGTCTGATGTCTGTATCTCATACCATGTTATACTTGCCAGGAGATGTGATGTTTTTACACTAGAGTTTATTAAGTCCTTCCTTTAGGGCTGCTTTAGTAGGTGGAGACCCTTCTCTCTTGCAAGGTATGTTCTATCTGCCAAAATGCCAGATAAATTTACTTAATCACATGCTGTTGAACAGTTGCATGAATTCTAAGGAATGTTTCTTCATTTTAAGAAATTGCTTTTTTAATCCAGCAATTTTAAAGAGAGCCTAACATTCAAGTATATAGCAAGACAAGATTGCTCCAGTTGTGAATTTTGTATTCCAGTTAAAATATTCCTTCCCTGTGGTAGTTACAATGCTCTTCGGGTGCTTTTCAGATTTTTCCTGCCCATAAATACATTAGAAATCACATGAGTTTGACAATTACTTATTTCTTATTATTAAACATTACAGAATGACTACAGATCTCCTTGACACTATTAGACATGCACCAAACATCCCTGCAGGGATTCACTGCCTGTTACCCCCACACATTCATCTCACTCCGTCCAGCCCTGTCACTGACCAGGAAACCCACAGGTCTTCTGTGAGGAGCTGACTACCTACAAAACACTGCCACTGGATAATAGAGATACAAGAAAGATACTGCCGAATCCTAACAAATACAGCTTCTCAGAATATTTTCCTATTTTCAACTTTATATTTCTAACATTTATAAAGATGTGAGAGATTCTAAGGGTAACCGTCTGCTTCCCTGGAGTGTTCATGACACTAACACTCAAAATGTGCAAATGTCTTTGGAAAGTGAGTACAAAAGTCAAAGGTGACTGAATATACATGAGTTTTCAAACATGAACAAATTTTTAGACATTGCTCTTTTCCTTTGTGTGGGTTTGTGATGCTGACAGAGGATTCAGTGAACGTGCTGACTTTTGATAGCTGCAGGATCAGCTTAAACAACAGTACTGACATTCAGCTTCCTCATTTTAGAACTTACACGTCCAAATTTCATTTCTGTTTCTTTGGAAATGTGAATATAATTTTAGGTATTTTTGTTACAGTGTGTTGGTGTTTTTTCTGAAATACATATTTTTTGCATTTATTTAGATATGTGCTTTGTTATATACTATTACATACAATTGCTGACTTGTGAAGAAATACAGAAAAGAAACAATTAAAAAAATTACCAGTTAACAAGATAATTGCATCCCAAACATATTCTAGCTTGATAATATTGTTTGGAAGATTTTCAAGATTTTATTTCAAAAGCATTTACATGTACTAGGTTTTGCTACGTGTATTTTAGAAGAAGGTAATTTCGTCTTGACAAATTTTGATAAAAATGCTCTAATCTGAAAGTACCTCATAATTTTGCCAGATGGTATGAAGGCGGTCTTTACTAATTTTTACAGTTATCCTATGGTTATGGGTTAATTCAGGTTGGTTTCTTCTCACACAAAATTTAATGAAATGTTTGCTCTCTTTGACACTCGGAGAATCACTGGCATTTGGCAGGCAAGTTCTGTATTTTAACCATTACTTTTATTGTAACAGCTGCTTACCTCTTATGAGCAGGCAATGAAGTACACGTGCAGTCTGTAGGTGGGGAAGGAGTAACTTGGCAAAGTGCAGCTGCATTTTCAGCTCACACTGTGTAAAGCTGAACAAGACAACAGCTTTTGGATGACAATGCAAATCGTTTACATGAGAGTGCATTTTAATCACATTGCATCAGTGAATTCCAGTGAAAGAAAAAATTGCTAAAATTAATTTTTTAAGGGAATTTGAGGGTTTAATTTCTTCTTCCAATAGTTTAGTCACCGTTGCACTTGAAATTAATTCACAAGTATTTTTTGTATACCAGCTTCATTATTCACTTCTAAGTTTTCACTGTAACTGCATATCACTAACACAATCTTTTAAAAAGTTTTCATATTAAAAAGCTAGAGAAGCTCTTCTGAATGCTTAGCTGGATTCTGTTGCTTTGTAACTCAGAACTAAGGAGCAAGATTTTGGTTGCACAGATTGTAGGTATATGCTACTAATTTATTTACCTACCAGGTAAGTCAGGGACAATACCTACTGAGTTCTGTACATTGCTGTGATTTTAAATAAGTAAACATTCAGAAAAAAAAGAACAGTAATACAGTTATGAAATTATTATTTCTGTAAAATCCCATGTTTCCAACAGAATAGCACATTCTCAAAAGCCCACAATATTTGTATACTGCAGCTTTCATGATTGAAAACTTTTTGTTGCTGTCTTGTCTTCTTTCTTTCCATTGAGTTTGGTAGTATTATTCATTTTTTTAAGCTGAACTGCAAGCTTTTGAAATAATAGGTCATAAAATTTTGATACCATCTCTCAATGTTAAGCTTGCAATTGCATGCACCACCTTTCTACCTGCCCTCTTTCAACAAAAATGCTGTCCATTCTCAGCTCAAATTTACCTCCTCATCACAGAATTCAGCAGCTCCCTAGCAACAGCAAAATTTCTAGTGGCAAATGAAGGACTCCTACAAACGTTACCTTTTGGTAAAGAGTTGGCATGCCAAGCATTCCATGACAATCAGTTGATGAGAGATTCCACTCTGCAAGAATAACTCTATAGGCACTGAAAAAGTTATTTTTCCCCAGCTCTTAATGACCATGAAATTATTTAAAAAATCAGTAAGATTTGGCCATGACCTCACTAATTTTAGTGTAAACCCAAGGCCAGTTTAATGAGCTACTTCTAATCTAACCTATGCAATGAACACTGAAATTCCGGTCCTGACCCGAAGATTACTTTTGTCTGTTTATTCATATGAGAGGAGTGTAGGTTTGTCTTTCTTCTGCTGCATTAGAATGCTTTTCCAGCTTTGAACATGACGTAGTGCAGTCTTCGAAGTGCTTCCAGTCATTTCATTGTGTTCTGAACAGATATAAGTAAAGATGTTGTTAATAATTATTTTCCAGAAATGCATGTTCATTTGCCTGTTGATTTCCTGCCTTTTCTTGACAACATGCCTGACCAAAGCAATTTCCCATGAGGCAGTAAACTGGTGAAGCATTGCCTTTCAGTTATAAGAACAAGACTGTATTGTAGACTACTAATCTTCAAACGAGGTGAAAAATCTGGGGGGTCCTTAGGGAAAAGGTCAGACAAAAAGTGATGTTAGAACTGCTAAAATGATGGTGACAAATTGCAAGAACATCTCTCAGCAGGAAAGAGCACGGTACCTTCTACAAACAAATCCTCACTCTTCAGCAATAATCATAAACCAAGGTCAGTAGCAGGTTGCTGCAGGATACCTTGTCGTTCTCCTGGAGAGAGCAAGCCTATTTTTGTGGGTCCCTGGCTGGCATTCGTATGGATGTTAACTAATATTTTCCTCACTACAGAAATCCTAGATATCTCAGTGGCAAGAAATGCCACTAGAGTGAGGTGAAAAAAAAAGATCAAGAACTAAAACAGATAGACATCTGCAAAAACAACACTGCTCCTAAGGATATATTCTGTAAAAATTAGTGAACAGGTCAGAAACAATCCCATCTTAACCCACAGCATAACTCTCTCTTCTCTGGACAGAGCAGGGGTAGCTGATCAAAGTATAGTCTGTACATGTTTCTGGAAGTACTTTTAAGTATAATGTCTGCTCTGAGATGAAGGAACAAAAATGGACTCTCATTCTCAAAAGTCCCTAGTACCATCAACAAGAGATCCTCTCCAGGCTCAAATAGTGGAGGGTTTTTGCAAGTAAAAATTCTGAAGATGTGAGAGAAACATAAGGCTTTAGTCAAGATTTCAGAAAAAATAGTCCATTCATAGGAATGTAAAGCTATAAATGGAACAATGGTTTTCTGATATCACAGTTACTTAATTACAAAATGCACAAGTGCAATAAAGAACACAATTTGAATGTTGGCTCACACAGTGCAAAGAGTCTAAGATGATGCTATATCTGCAAACAGGACATTAGGTAGATTAGCACAATACAGAGCAATTCAATTAGAGACAGAGTGACCTTTTACTGCTTATGCTAAAAAGCAGCAGAAGGAACCTTGAGTATAATGAATATTTAGCTATCTCCATTTCATTGCTGTTTTCTAGCATTACCTAAATGAATGTACCTTTTCTGTACTGCAGATGAATTTGGAAGTCTGTAGCATTTCATCAGGGAGATTTCCCTTTTTCAACAAAATGTTCTGAGTATTGTCTATGAAATCATATATATGTTCTCAGTAATATAGTAGTAGTTTCATTTTAGCCATCAAGATATTGATTTGACCCTTGGGAAACTACTAGGGTGTCATTAAAATAATATTTGCCACTTTGCAGTAATTGCAGTAATGTGGTATCTCCTCTGGTGCACCAGCAAACAGAATTCTCCACTTCCTGCAGTGAAAGTTGTGCATTAAGTGGTGACTGCTGCAGGTAACAGCAGTATTGGACATACTACCTCAACTTTCTATGTTTAAAATCAGAGTTACAACTTAGGCTGAGATGTAGTTTCTACTAGAAACAAAGGTAAAGTCATTAAAAAATCTACAGAGTTCATCCAAGAAAATAACTATCATTTATACTTCAAAACTAATGAGTATCATGTGATCAAGATATCAGTTTTATCTCTGTTCTGTGTGATAAAGTGCAATGACCCCTTCACATCGTGCTGGGAAACTGGTTCAGTAATGACTCAGAAAATGCCACCTGCACTTCCCAACCAGCAGCTGAATTTTACTACAAGTCCTTTAATTGGAAGAACAGCTCCAGCTAGGCTTTCTTTTTTAATAAAGGTTATTGTTCTTACATTTGAATACCTTGTACTTGCTTTTTTTAAAAAATATAATGATTGGCATACACCATGTGGTTTTGAATAATAACTTCCAATATAACAAATACAGCCAAGTGTACAGAGTCAGGAAACAATTTATTAAGGGCAGGGTCTGGCTTTAGCTGTCATGGTAGAAAAGCACCTCACCGCGCAGTGCTGGAGAGTCTTCAGGTACAGATGCTGGACTCTGGAGCAGCTCTCATTGCTGCAAATGAAACAGTCAGAAATTAGATGGGAAATGTAATTATAGAAAATTCAGGATTAGTGGACACGAAGCAGCCTTGGTGAGGGTCTGTGGTTCACATAGTCTATTATAGCCACCTAGGCTTCTGGGAGGTTAATCAACTACTGGAAAGTGAGTTAGCTCAGAAGCACTGCTACTGAGCCACTGCAGCTGCACCAGGCGGTGCAGAGGGGGCTAATGAATGCCCCAAGGTCCAGTAGGGTGGCAGGAACGCAGTTGAATCATGGGGAAACTGTGACATCACTGGGTGGACTCATAGCAGAGACTGAAAGGAAAAGTCTTAGTCTTCTGGAAATCCCCAGCTGAATACTGTGCAGGGAGGGAATAATACTTCTACTAGCTCTTCAAAATAAGGGTACCATATATGTACATAGTCTTGTGTCACAGTTAAAAGGAATATTTCCATCTTACTCCTTGTGCAAGAATGTTCAAAGCAGGAATGGCAAAGGTATTTTTCCAGTTATGGTACTGCTTGCTTTTGAGAGACTGGAAACTCCAGATTTTCCAAGGGGTGAAGGGTATTAAAGAAGGCATGTCTGCATGAATTGCTCTGGAACTAGCCCTACCCTTATGACTGCCCACCCAGTGTAAAAGCTAATTTGCACCTAATAATCTTTTTCTTGTGGATCAACTAGTTTATCCCAAGTGAAAACTCAAAAGTGGCTGATGAGAAAGACTTCACTCCCCAAACTGTCCACACAGCCAGGGGGGTGTGGGCTGTGCAAGGTTTCACCAATCTGTCCAACAATTTTTCAACATTATCTCTAGGAGGCTTGTGCTCCTCCACATTCAGTGTGTTCATGACTCAGTGCTGCCTTCCTGAGATAAAACTATCATACTTGTGGGTTACTGCCAGGCGTCTCTTGCTAAATAATCTGTTTTCCCTTGGTTTGATATGCTAAGAACAGCTAGCATTACTGCAATGGCACAGAAGGATGGGTTGAGAATGAAGAGGCCAAAGACATCCCAGATCCTCTCCAGATTCCACTCTTCTGGTGGCTCTCACCAGATAACATGGCAGCTTGGCACAGTATGGAAGTGCTGCAGTGAGCTATGCCATACTGCCTGTCCAAAGTTGAATACCAAAAAGTCTGGTACAACTCCATATAAATGTGCAAGCAGCATTCTTTCTTTGTTGAGAAGGTCTTCACTGGCTCACCTCTCCTACACTAAGTTCAATGTTCCTCTGGTCTGGGACTGGGCCTGTGACTTCAGCTCGGTAGATCTAGGAGTCCAGCTATCTCTTTGTCCTCAACTCCCAAAGCTAAAGACTGGGAATTGAGGAAACAGTCACTTCACCATTGGATCTTCATTTTCCCACAACCCTACCGAGAGAGTGCTCCAGAGGGAGAGCAAAACTTTTTGAACACGTGGGAGCTCAGGCTGAGTGAGTCAGGCTCAGTTTGTTGCTAGGGCAGAATTACAAGTAGCAGCCAGACAGAGCTGTCTTTCTATGGCCAGCTGATCAAAGCGTGGACATGAAGCCGATCAGTGAAACATAAGAAAAAAAGAAAAGGAGAACTGTGGTTCTTTGATATAGTCTATCGAATGTGGACTATGTGAGCACATAGCCTCTGCAGAGCAGCACTGCAGATAACAAATATCTACAAATATTTTCAGTTCTTAAACCAATGTCCTAATTAAGTCTGACATCTCCAGAAGGAAGGTGTTTATGCGTGGTGGTGTGAAACCCAAGGGACTCTAAGCTTCAAACCAGGCAACACAGAGGTGGCTACATAGCCTTCTAAATTTTGCATCCAAAGCTAGCTAATTCATATATTCACTATCAACAATGACAGACGCTAGTGCCCTTAAACCTCCCTCATGTGAGGAAAGGACTGTCGTAGATTGCAGTCACAGAACAGGGCGTTTAGCAAATCAGAAGGTGCTGGAAAAAACTAAAAGCAGGAGTGATTTAGGAGCCAGAATTGCCCCCTCTCAGGTGGTGACTCTCACCCTGGACTGTCCTATCACAGCAGGGAACCATCAAGGTGAAGTCATCCCCATGAAAGTCTTCCACCATCATGTGCCAAGAACTGCAGGTGCAGATGAGATGACAATAGACTGGTGGTCAGTTCTACAGGGAGTATAGGGCCATTTTTTTAAGTGCTCTGTCATGGTTCTGTGCAGAGTGCGGTAACGATGATGAGGAATTGCTGCTTTGGGGACATGAAGATGACTAAATACAAGGGGCTCTGGGACTGAGACCAAGACAAGGTTTGTTTTAAGTACTGCTGCAGCCAGTCTGCTCTGGTCTTGAGGAGTGGCATGAGTCACTCCTCAACAGCTGATCAGAGGCCACAGGCTCCTTTTATGAATCCCTAAAGGCTCTACAGATCAACCCAAAATGTGTCCATAAGCATCAGAACTCAACTGACAGGAACAGCTATTACTCTCAACTTATCATTTGAGAAGACCAGTTATTTTGAATCTGATTTTCCAGCTCTAAATCTGTGCTTTTCTTTTTGCTGGCAGGTAGACATCCAAATGATAGTGCTGCTCAGGGAGAAACTTATGACTCAGTCTTCCTGGAATTTACAAAATTTACATCCTCCTACTTATTCCACATTGCAGCTTTTTGTCACATTTATTCTTAGCATCCTGAATACAAAATGTACATGGAAAAAAGGGAGAGAAGCTGGTTGTCACATTACCTCCCTTCACCTCCTAGTGACTACTTCCTCAATAAGGATTAAGAAAAAGGCATTCTTACAGCTGGAAAACCCCAGGGTCCAGTTTGGAGCACCCATCATAGTCAAGAGCTTGTAGCTGGTTAGATCAGCTGCTGCCCAAATACTGTCGCTCTGGATGTTCTGAAAAAAAGGCTTTTCCACTGAAATCTGTTATTGCCTCCTTGCAAAATGAGAATGACATATTTTCTCCACACTAGTTATTTGAATGAATAGTCTACTAAGATCAGGACAGTGTCCATGAGACAATAAATCATCCATTTTGCTCAAAAAACTAATCAAAAAACCCTCTCTGCCAACTGTAATATAGATCAACATTAGGTCAATACTGTAAAACAATTCCTTTCAATTCATGTTTCTGTGTTAAATATGGGTCCAGCCTGTTCCCATTTTGAAACAAAAAATCCAAACCAAGGATGATTTAGATAGCATCTATTTGATTTATATAGGTCTAAACTGCCTATAAATTTTAAGGGAAAGGTCACGTAGCATTCCTAGCAAGAAGAGTGGGATAAGAGGTAGGGGGTAGCTTAAAAAGGGTCTGCAGATTTACTGTACTAAAAACACTGGGAACTGTGTTTTGACTTTCTGGGATAGCTGGAGCAGAAGGAGAAGTCTCAGGAATGTTCACTGGTTTGAGAATGAATGAAGGCTGAGGATCTTTATGAAGTAGTTTCCTTATTTCACCTGTTTATTAATAATTGATGTTACATAGGTACTACTAAAAGCAAAGAGCAAAGGGAAAAGAAAAGAAAACAAAAACCCAAGAAAAACAAAACCCAACCTCCCAAAACAAAAAGCTTTGAACAAACCATTCTAAAATCCTGTCATTCCCACCTGTTCCTACTGAGCTCCTTCTAGCCTTTGTAATCTCACTGCTAGCTTTTCATTCAGCATGGTCTTCCTTGTCTACAAGGCTTTCTAGCCTGTCTTTCTGATGAGAAAGAAATATGAATTTGTAGGAGAAAAGACAAACATTTTACTATTCCTTAGCACAGAACCTTGCTCAGCCATTGGGATTTTGATCTAGAAATAGGACCTGCAGCTCTCACTCCACTGGCAGTGACATGAAGGATGAGCACCGCTGCATGTCTGTGATGCTGCACGAACTCAAAGCAGGTAGTATCATAGTGAAATCAGCTTGTCCCAATAGCTCCATACATATGCAAGAGTCATCTCTTAATGGAAGCCTAAAAAATGACTTTCTTACTTTACAGACATGGGTCTGAGGAGCTGTGGGACAGGGACCATTCACATGTGAGGGCTTTGCAAAAATGCCACTACAATCTAAAGCAAAGGAAATTTTGCTATTCTCTGCAAAGTCAAGCCTGTTGACATGCAAGGCAAAGGCAAATGACTTGTTAATTACTGTTTTATTTAATTTAACTTTTATTGGAAATTGTCTTTTAGTATTTTTACTCTTAAAAATGTTTGGCTCAGTAGAGCAAACAAAGGCAATGACAGAGCCTTTATTTGAGAAACAGTTGCTATAGGAAAAGATATCCAAGAGGAATTAATTCACCCCTCCCGTTTGGAGAATGGAACGAGCTGAGGAATGTGACCCTCCTCCGTTTGTACCATCGCGCTGCAGCAGAGAAGGGCGGGGGAAAAAAGGGAACCCGCGCAGACTCAGATGGCACAGGAAGTAATGAGGAGACAGAAGGGGCGGCTCTAGACCCCCCCTGCCCGCTCCAGGCACTGATGCTCACCCATTGGTTCGGGCTGCGACCTTGGAATTCCACTACACCCCTTCACAGCATGAACCAATGACTGAGCAAATGTACATTGTGACGCATGTACAATACCCACCGCAGTGTGGAATGTTAAGACAGTAAAGGCAATTATTGGCAGACTTTTCCAAAGTTATGTTTGGCCAGTACTTGATGCTCTTTCTCGAGTCATATCTTCTTCAAGGACCAGCAGCGGTTCTGATTCGTGCTCGCCAGTTCCAGAAAGTTCAGCAGTTCACAACAGGGTGTCACAATGTTTCCTTATGGACACTGGAACATACTGGAATGATGTTGCTCCTGCTGGCTATCCTGTGAATTTATGACCTCAAGGGGAGTAAAACAGATGTTTAATAGGTACGAGGAGGGGTAGGTCTGCCCTCCATGGTAAGAAACAGGCTGAATTTTGGTCTTGAGTCAACACCTCCAACTATATCGGGGCATATCCTGGTCTTTGATACCACACCCTTCGGTCTGATTTCTGAATCACTATATCAGGTACCAAAGCGGGGTGTTCTAATTTGCCGCATGGACATAATGTCCCCTTTGCAATGAAAAAACAGGTGTGTCAACTACTACGTCCATTGGCCATGAACAAATTACTGAAGGGTTTACTGATCCCCCAACATCTAACAATCTCCCTGAAGGTGCAAGGAGACCACATCATTTTGGTCCTGCTTGCACTTTCCAAGGCCATTTTACCTTGTGTCTCCCAGGCTCTAGGTCCTCAGAGGCAGGGAGCAGAAGATTATTCATGGTGCCAACTTGTGGCTTGAGCGAGGTGTCCTTGCCTGTAATTTGTATCCTAAGCGAGGAGGCCCAAATTGTCTGCAACATTCTTAAAGCACTGGGTCTGCCTTCTCTTGGTTTCTCATTCAAGTCTCGCAGGGTTTCATAAAGCCTCTTGGTCCTGTAAGGACTATGAGTCTCTTCAGAGCAGCCTTCAGGATGCTGTTATATCTTTCTATTAGGCCTGCTCCTGTTAGATTATAGGGCAGGTGAAACCGCCATTTAATGTTGTTGTCCAGCCCACTTCTGCACAGTTACACCTGAAGTCTCAGTGACCTCAGAAGTCCCATATGACACCAGCAAACTAGTTAAAGCTTTGATGGTATAGGCTTGGTTTGCCTTTGCTACAGGATAGACTTGCTGTATCAACACAATTTAGGGCATATCTGGCCCCCTCAGATCAAGGAAGGGGACCTATAAAATCGATCTGCCATTGCTGTAATGGGTTGTGTCCTCTAATGAGATGGGCCGTAGTTTTTGGCAGAGGTCTTGGTCTCATTTGTAAGCAAGCGTCATGCCTGACATGCTTGGACAATATCTGGTAACTGTATAGGCAGCCTCCATGCTTTAGCTGCTGCCCACATGGTTTTCTGTCTTGCATGTCATAATTTGCGATGCAGCCAGTGGGCTGTGTCTTCTGCTGATGTACTTCCTAACCATCAGACTCGAGCCAGTGTGTCAGCTTCATCATTGCCTGGTGACTGCAAGGGTTGATGTCCAGAGACGTGGTATGCTCGTACAGTTCTGTGCCTAACCACGTTCCATGTATCAACCCACATATCTTTGCCCCAGATAGGTCGGGCATGGATCATCCAATCCTGAGTGGCCCACCGTGATATCCAGAGCTTAAGCCCTCAGTAGACTGCCCAACTATCCATGCAGATGTTCAGTGCACTGTGTGTTCAGTGAACCATATTATTTCAGTTGAGGGATGGAATGCTACAGCTCACCACCTACTTAGGTTCCCTCTTCTGGATCCATCTGTGTACCAGGCATCTTCTGGAATAGGGTATTTCCCTTCTTGTTCCTCCCCTCTTCTCTGGACAGGTAACCACTATTTGCTCAGCTGTCTCACTGTGATATGTTACCGGCCCAAGTATCTTTTGCAGTTCTTCCTTCAGTGGAGAAGATGACAGGTGGCTTCTCTGACTAAGATAGGTGACCCAATGTGCTACTGTTTGTGATTGAGCCACCCCAGTCTTAGGAATATGGGTTAGGTCTTTTACCCACCCCTGAATCGGTAAAGTTGTTTTAACAATAACTTCTGCAGTCTGAGTTATTGGTTCTACTGCCTGCAACGCAAAATAGGTGGCCAATAACTGCTTTTCAACCATGCTGTATCTCTCTTCTGCTCCATGCCAAATCTATGACCACAACCCAATTGGGATTCAAGCGGAACTCTGGCACTGCCACAGACCCCAGCCAAACCCTTCTTGGGTTACATGCACATCTAGTTCAGCTGGAAGCACTGGATAAAATATACCCAACACATGGGCCTGTTTAAAAGCTATTTTTGCTTGCTGGAAGGCTTCTTGTTCCATTCTACCCCCATCCATATTTGGCATGTTTTTGTTAATTGGTATAAAGGTTTTAGCAGTTGTGCTAAGTGAGGCATAAAAGATCACCAGTATCCTAATAAACCCCAAAATTTCTGCAACTGCTTTTGTTTTATGGGAATCGGGAATGCTTGGATCTTATCTATGATTGCACTCGTTAACACTTTAGTCTTACCTGACCAGACAACACCCAGGAATTTAACCAATAGCTCTTGTCCTTGTACTTTTTTGTGGATTTATAGCCCATCCTTTTTTCTCTAAATAAGTAATTAATGATGGTACTGTCTTCTCTAATGCCTTGATTGAGTCAGACATTAGCATCAAATCAACGATGTAGTAGCACATTTTGACAGTAGATGGTTTGTGCCAATTTGCCAAGTCACATACTATCAAGTTATGACAAAAAGTAGGTGAATGCGCATATCCCTGAGGTAGGACTTGAGAAGTTCACTGCCTGCCCTCCCATGTGAATGCAAATTGGTCTTGAGATTTCTTAGCAATTGGAATGCTGAAAAATGCATTTGCTAGAATGCAGAGAGATGTATCTATTTCTCTACTTAGTGTATACATGAGGGAGGTGATGTTGGGTATGGCGCCATGGATTGATGGTGTGACTTTATTTAGTTATCTGTAGTCTACTGTCATTCACCATGTACCATCTGACTTCCTGACTGGCCACAGGGGAGTTGTATGGGCTGTGTGCAGGTCTAATGATCCCTACTCTTTCCAGCTCCTGCACAGTCTTGATAATTTCTTCTTGCCCACCTGAGAGTCTATACTGCTTTATATTTGTGATCCGGCATGGTTGTGCAAACAGGTTCAATTTTTGCATGACTCCTTATAATTGCCTGCACTGCCTGAATACTAATATATCTTTCCCTTAATATGAACTCTCCCACAGTGGTTTGGAGAGTCAGACCTGACAGGATCTCTATTCCCAATATGTATGCTGGAACTGGGGTGATAGACACCCTATACTCCCAAAGTGGTAGACACCCAACCCCCAGTTTCAACCATGTTTGGGTTACAGGGATCATCTGCCACCCCAAACTCACCTATCATTGCCTGAGTGCCTGAAAATTGGTTGGGTCAGCATATATAATTGATGTTTCTGTCCTGGTATCTACTAGTGCCATAAGCTGCTGCACATCTTTTTGGGACCAATGAATTGTTAGTTCAACATAGGGTCTCCAATCCCCTCTAAAGACCCTAATCTTGGGGAATTTTGGCTCCTCTGTCATGCCATCAACTCTGCAATCCCTATGTCTTTTTCCTCTGATGGCTTGACTGTGGCTTCCCAGGCCACCTAACGAAGTTTACTTTTCTTCGATGGGACTATGAAGTCTTCTAGATTTCATGTGTTTTGTGGAATTTGCTCTATGAGTCTAACTCCTTCCCTTTTAGGGGAGCATTGGAATCTGACTGTTTGGTAGCTTCCATAGTATTAATAAGACCTGATTAGGCTGCCCATCAATCTTTTGAAACTGAACTCTCGCTCTAGTCAGGCCATTGAACATTTGTTTTCTTGAGAATCTGATGGGTCCAGATTGAATTACCTTAGGGGCAGGTCTCCTAGGTCATGGTGGTGGATGGATCTCCAACTTTTCCATCACCATTCAGACACTGTGCCTGGCCTGTAGGTGCTCTGTCTCCCCCAGATCTGCCACCAATTGGGCAGCCAGTTGTACTATGGCCTCTCAGGCCACTAGCAGATTCAGTATGGATACCAAAGTACCATACTGATGTGGTGGAGCTTGCTGCAGGATGAGGTCCCTCATTCCTGCTGAAAATTTCATCATGTCCGGGCTCTCAAAATCTTCCTCATAGATTGCCTCCTTTATACCTAATTCTAAATGTAGCTTTGCAAGTCCTCCATTGAGGACCATAAGACTGTATGTAATGGTATATCACTCTTATTTGTCCATGTTGCATGGCATGCGGTCATTAATTACATAATCAGTGAATGATTTTCTTCATTATGTTGAACGGCTGCATATAGTCTTTGCCTGAGGGCAGGGTGAGTGGTAACGGATGCCAGTTTTGAAATTTCTGGTCCATTCACCATGCTTTCTGCCCCATGTCATATAATCGGAGCAGCCATGCTGGCACAGTCTCTCTTGGTTTTTTCTAAATTGTGGTATGAGATCCATTAATTCAGTTGCCGTGTATTGGCGAGCTGTTACATGTAGTGTGCTCTGGGCAGGGGCAGACTGGTCAGGGGACACCCTTGCTGGCCTATCCTTTGTTTTATTTGTTTTTTAAGTTACAATTGGCTGGATCTCAAAGGGATCTAGCTCTAATGGAGCCTCAAGATCTGACCTTTTAGTGCTTTCATTTACAGAGTTTAGTTTCTGTGGGTTCTCTTGTACGGGGTCCCCAGTAATTTCTAGATAGATATTCCAGATTTTTTGTAGGGGAATGATAGGATTAGGTTTATTCCCCCTCAAAATTGCAACCTGTCTTTCCAGTTCTTCAATAGGGTCAGGCAATAGTTGATTTTCATCAGTGAGATCCGCTTCAGTTATATTTAGCCGGTTCAAGGCCATCAGCAGCAGCCACACCACCTGTCATTCTTGAGTAGGAAGTATGTTTTTGTTAAGACTATTGAAATACTCAGCCAGGCAGGCTGGGGACTCCTGGACATTCCCTCCGTCCCACAGAGGGCCCCATTTTTCAATGATACAAGCAAGCCCAGTTGTAGGAATCCCAGGATGTGCCCTGGCAAAACTTCACTCACAGGGCTAGTCTTTCCTCATGCAAACCATCCCATGATATTCAAAAATGCCACGATGATTACTTTAGGAGGATTATAATTGGGTACCTTTAAAGATATTTGGCTGCCTGGGCTCGCAAAATGTAGAGCAAACAAAGGCAATGACAGAGCCTTTATTTGAGAAACAGTTGCTATAGGAAAAGATATCCAAGAGGAATTAATTCACCCCTCCCGCTAACAGTTTGCAGAAAGGAACGAGTTGAGGAATATGACCCTCCCCCATTCGTACCATCGCGCTGCAGCAGAGAAGGGCGGGGGAAAAAAGGGAACCCGCGCAGACTCAGATGGCACAGGAAGTAATGAGGAGACAGAAGGGGCGGCTCTAGACCCCCCCTGCCCGCTCCAGGCACTGATGTTCTCACGTAGCTCACCCATTGGTTCGGGCTGCGACCTTGGAATTCCACTACAGTTTCACATCTGGCATGGATTCATGATATAACTTGTATAATTTATCTTTCTTCAGACAATGACATTAATATTTACCCTCTTCATTACAATAGAACACGTCAGCTTGCATTTACAAATGCTTAAATGTTCTCTTTCTTTCTTTAGACTTGAAAAATCTCTTCTGAGTGAGCCCAGAGCTTTAGCTGTGATGTTAACTTCCTGACTAATCTTTTGTCCAACATCAGCTATGTCCTTTTAACAGAGAACATCATTCAGCTCTTCTTTTTCCAGATAAACTCAGCTCTGAATCTTTTTGGTCTCCACAGTGAAAAAGTGCTGAGTGAATAAAACTGTCTGAGACGAGTCACATTCCCAGCTCCTCAACAGTTAAGTAAAGGTAATTCTTCAGCTGTGCTGACTTCATCCCTTTGGGGTTTTTCCATCCCCTAAGACACGTGGTACACTGTCTCTCCTTTTTCTGATGCAATGCAGCCTACATTATTGAAACACTCCATTTCTGATTTACTAATTAGCCTATATTACCAGAATTGGTCTGACCTTATCTACCTTCAGTACTGTTCTTCCTGGCTCTGTTCCTCCAGAGCGTTCTCATCTATTCCCATGCACATTCAGGAGCTTGTTTGGGTTATGAGTCAGAATATAAGCCTGTCTCCCAATTCGCTGCTGTAGCTAGAAGGCTCCTGAGGTTTAGCTGTAATCTCCAATATTCTTTACAGTAATTGTTATTTTCTTTACAGGGTAGATTAAGGGATCAATATCTAAAAGTAGTAGAGATATTATTATTATTTGGCATTTGTAATCCAGACTGTAGACTGTTGAGAGCAAATTTTACAGGTGTAGAATTGCATGCCCCAAGTACCCCAATGTTTTTTTTCCTGCTGTTAAGCAGAAGGTGAATGCTGACAGTCTCCAGTACAAGGGAAATAGTCTCAGAAGGCAGAATAAGGTTTGTTCCACCATGGACTTCTGCTCTGAAAAGGATGCTAGATTTTGGTGGGAAGATGTCCCAACTTCTTCCTGTGCAGCTGAAACAACAGTGTCATGATATAAATAATCAAAATAACATTAACTTAAACCAAAAATGAACCAGCCCAGCAAAACTCTCTGCTGCACTAGGTGACCATACACTGCAGTCTCACACAAATGTGCTTATCTGCTCACTGGGCTTAGGTGGTGTGTAGAGAGCATGCCTGGTGGGCTGATGCATGAGCATCAGCAAGACTGCACCAGGTTACAGTCATGCTTAGCAAGAAGATTAGGGTTTCTGTAAGGAGATGAGAAGTTTAGCCCAGCAAGAAAACACATGCTTTCAGAACTCAGAAGAGACTGATGGTATTCAGAGTTTCATATAGGCAAACAAGAGAGTGTTTCCTTGAGATGTTCTGCTGTGTTGACAACTCCATTGAGCATGGCTGATTTCCTTGGACTACTGAGCCTGCTGACTTCAATGGCACAGCAGCACCTTACAGTTCAGGGTTTAAGCACTAGGAATTATGTATTACTGAATGCCAGTCCATGTTCTGCTGTTCTTCAAGTTTGTGACGCTGAGTACATTTGGCCCCCTGGCCTCTCTTAATGTTTTTCTACCCAGTGGAAATGTAGGAGAAATTCTGTGCATTATGTGAATGTATCTATATCAGCCTAATCGGAACATGATAGTTTATGTAAAACACATTTGCCGTGGAAATGGAAAAATTTCCACAAAGTGGGAAGAGCTTCTTTTGGAAAGCTTGCCTCTTGCTTCCCTTTGTATCTGACAGATACATTTTATACTGTTTTATTATTATACTCAGTATATTTCTAAGTATATTTCTTAGCACTTCAAGGAGAACACAGTGGATAAAATTGTTATGTAATGTTGTCTCCTGCATTTGTGACATAGCCTACAGACAGCTATCCATGAAGTATACTTTAGGCAAAGGGGCAAAACAGTTTCCATGTGAGATACTGTAAATTACTGATAGCATAAAACAACTGGTCATAAGTAAGTTGGAGCATATTGGAGTGTTTTGAATAAGGCGTATAATTTTTCCTCTAGACTTTATCCTAAGAGAAGATGGTGCAGTCATTATTCATTTGCTTTATAAAGATGTAGCAATTTGGCACTCAGTCACTCACTTGAGGGAGAAGAAGGGGACTGTGGTCTTTACTCAAGCATAGCCATTTTTCAAGAAAATATAGCTGACAAAGAGAGAAGATATCCCAATAGAGGAAACAAATCAGAGACTAAGAAGATAGAACAAAATAAAAAAAAAAAAGTTTTCCCAACAATTCAAACAGTCCTCTTCAAACGAAGACAATATTTATTGTGGTAATGACCAATTATATGTTCCCAAACAGATGCTTTTGAAAAGGGATGAATTCCCCAGTTCTGTCAGTATAATTATTTTTCTTCAATTGTACTGGGACAACCAAATGATTGCCAGAGGATGAGTAAAACAAAACAAAACAAAACAAAACAAAACAAACAAAGAAAAAGGAAAATAAAGAACCAGTTCTAATATTAGTGTGATGGGAAAAGCCGTCATCTGCATCAGTGGCATGCAGGAGTGCCAGTCAAGGAGGCTCTGTCCTAAATCCTAGAAATGCTCAAAAAACATACTCCCCGAAGACATAAAACAAATATCTATCTTTTTAACTGCAGCATTCACAGAGAGAGAGAACAAGGGACTGATCAAATGATAGAGCATGCAAAATGTCTGATTTGACTAAGAAGCAGCTCATAAGAGGTGAAGGAGTTTGGGCTAGATTCATGGTCAGGATAAGAGGCAATAGTAGGAGAGTGACGCAAACAGCCATATATCTCAACTGCTTCTTATAATCTTGAGAAAGCTAGTGGGCAGTCTTACATCCAGAGACAGAGCAAAGATAAGGTAAGGAAAGATACTGCCAGAAAATGTAGTGGAATGAATATGGGAGGAAAATGTCCAAAACAGATGAGACAGTATGGAGAAAAGCATCCCAATTACCATGTTGAAGAAAAACAAACAAAGCAAATGAAGGAATGAGATCAAAAAAGCAAGAGGGCATCCAAGAGGTGGAGTTTTGCACATAAACAAGCTCCATACAACACAAAATGCAAACTCTTCCAGCTGCTCAAGGAACTGCTGGATGGGACCTCTCAAGAAACTGTCCTTTAGGGCATAGGAACAGAACAGAGCTGGCAGCTCTTTAAGGACACCCTCCTGTGAGCACAAGAGCTCCCACAGCAGAAGAAATTGAGCAGAGGAGGCAGGCAACTGGCATGGCTAATTAAGGACCTGCAGCTTAAACTGAAGAAAAAGAGAGAAATGTACAGGAAGTGGAATCAGGATTATACAGTCTGGGAAGAATACAGGAACATTGTCTGCATGTGTAGAGATAAGATCAGGAAAGCCAAGTCACAGATGGAGCTGAGTTTGGAGAGGGGTGTGAAAAATAACAAGAAGGGGTTCTTCAGGTATGTAGGCAGGAGTAGACAGACCAAGGAGAGTGTTCTCCCTCTGATAAATGAGAAAGGAGAATTGGTTTCCTCAGACATGGAAAAAACTCAGTAAGTGCTGTGCCACAGTCTTTACTGGTGGCCAAGACCCTCACCTCTGAGGTGTGGGTGTGGGTGAGAGATTCCATCCCATTGTAAGAGTGGAACAACTCCAAGTCTTCCTCATGAAATGGAATGTATATAAGTCCATGGGGACAGATGATGTCCATTCCAGGGTTCTAAGAGAAAGTGCTGCTCTACATCATACTTGAAAAATAATGGCTGTCTGCTGAGTCTCTGGTGACTGGAAGAAGAGAAACATTACTCCCATTTTTAAGAAGGGGAGAAAGGATGACCCAGGGAACTATAGGCTGGTGAGCCTCACCTCTGTGCCCGGGAAGAACCACTGAGCAGATCCTCCTGGTTACCATGCTAAGGCATACGTGAGATGAAGAGGTGATCCAAGACAGCCAGCATAACTTCACCAATGGCAGATTGTGCCTGACCAATCTGGAGGCCTTCTAAGATGGAGTGATGTTTTTGGTGAACAGGAGAAGGGTGATGGATGTCATCTACCTGGACTTCCGCTAGGTCTTTGACATGGTCCATCACCACATTCTTCTCTCTAAATTGGTGAGGTATGGATTTGAAAAATGGACTGTTTGGTGGATTAAGAACTGGTAGGCTGGTTGCAGCCAAAGGGTTGTGATCAATGCCTCTGTGTATTTGGGTGGAGGCTGGTCACAAGCTGTGTCCCCCATGGATTGATCTTGGGGCCGGTGCTCTTCAACATCTTCATCAATGACACAGACGATGGCATCGAGTGCACCCTCAGCAAGTTTGCAGACAACACCAAGCTGAGCAGAGCAGTCAATATGCTGGAGTGAAGGGAAACCATCCAGACAGACCTGCCTGGAGAAATGGGCCCATGTGAAACTAATGAATTTCAACAAGGCCAAATGCAAGGTGTTGCATTTGTGTCAGGGCAATCCCAGTTATTTATACAAACGGGGAAGGTCTCCTTGAGAGCAGCCCTGCACTGAAGGACTTGAGGGTCCTGGTAGACAAGAAGCTGGACATGAGCCAGCAGTGTGCACTTGCAGCCCGGAAGGCCAACTGTGTTCTGGGCTGCATTAAAAAAGGGGTGGCCAGCAGGGAGAGGGAGGTGATTGTCCCCCTCTACTTGGCTCTTGTGAGGCCCCATCTGGAGTACTGCATCCAGGTCTGGGGCCGCCAGTACGGGAAGGACGTGGAGCTCTTGGAGTGGGTCCAGAGGAGGGCCACTAAGAGGATCAGAGGGCTGGAGCACCTCTCTTATGAGGAAAGGTTGAGAGAACTGGGCTTGTTTAGCTTGGAGAGGAGAAGGCTCTAGGGAGACCTCATTGTGGCCTTCCAGTACTTGGGGTGAGCATATAAACAGGAGGGGGAATGGCTGTTTACGAGGGTTGCTAGTGATAGAACAAGGGGGAGTGGTTTTAAATTGAGACAGGGGAGTTTTGGTTAGATAATAGGAGGAAGCTTTTGACACAGAGGATGGTGACGCATTGGAACAGGTTGCCCAAGGAGGTTGTGGATGCCCCATCCCTGGAGGCATTCAAGGCCAGGCTGGATGTGGCTCTGGGCAGCCTGGTTTAGTGGTTGGTGACCCTGCATATAGGAAAGGTTTGAAACAAGGTGATCATTGTGGTCCTTTTCAAGCCAGGTCATTCTATGTTTGTACGATTAAGTGAAAATGGAGAAGGAAACTATGAACCATAAAACCCACAAATGAAAAGAAGATATCTGTTAAAATTGGTAGAGTGCAGATACAAGAGAAGGGTAGGATTCATGAATAGTTTTGAATCCAAAAACCAGATACTGGGACGTGGCTCAATATGTTATGTCACAAAGGGCATCCTATGCCTTTTGCAAGGAAAGAAAGTGAAATTGCAGCAAGACAAAGCAGATCAAAATCATATGATGGGTTGCTCACAAAACCAGAAACCACGTGTAACTTAAAAGCAGAATACTGAAGAGAAAGAGATGAGCTGAAATTTCAGGTCAAGAACAAGAACAAAGGAGTCTCTGCTTTTATTAAAATGTATTGCCCTCGCAACCTCTGAAGCCAAAAGAAATGCTGCTCTTGTAGACAACTGGCAAACAGAAGGGGTAGCAGGAAGAACTAAATCTTCTGTTCCATCCAGGCAGCAAAAAGGCTAGTAAATTACCATAATTTTTTCTTTTTTTTCTCATGGACTGGGACATCTTCTAGACTTGTTACATGCAATAATAGATAAAACAATTTGGCTGTTATAGGGTCTGACTCTGAGAAAATCATTTTCCTGACATGAACAAAACAGCTTACAATGGGAGCCACATAGAGAATGGAAAAGGACACAGTATTGTCAAAGAAGCCAAGAGCTGGATGAATAGCATGGTACTCACTGAGACACTAAGCAAGCTATTTACAAGAGACTTGGTTGCTTCAAACAAAACACTAAAAAGAGCTCAGCATCAAAGGCCTGCAAAAGGGGAAATATAAGCTGACTTGACATCAACAAAACATCTTGTCAACCAGAGCCCACAGTGGATATTAATAAATGTCATGGGAGCTACTTCACCATATTTGGGATGTCATCAGGTTGAGAGAAATGGCAAAGAATGACATTTGGGGTAAAAACTGAGGGTAAGACTTTCAGTGTTACCAGAAACAGGTACAAACAAGATTCTTAAGAAGTTGCATCACAGTGGATGATTTCTGGTGACACAGATGCAATGACAGCTTGGTGAAGGCTGTTGTGAGAGACCATCCAGGGCAGCAGAACTGCAGTTTGGAGTGGTGTCACATGCAGAAGTCTGATTACACATGGTCTGTGACCTGATGTTGGGAAGACAGAAGTATTAAAAAGAATATCCAAACAAAAGGGATTTGGTAATTTAGGGCTTAGCATTTGTAAATCAGCTACATTCACCTCTCCCTTCCTCAAAACTCTGTGTAAGAAATCTTTCATACTGTTGTTCAGTTTTGATGTATGGTAACCTCCACATGATATAGCTAGCTCATACTTCAGATATGGTTTACCCACCTCAAATTACTGACGCGTGTACAGAAATATGTGACAGATGCTGCAGAAGTGACAGTAAGTAGCTTCTATATTGGAGGTCAACCTTGAACAAGGTCTGGCAAGAATGCCTGAGTGTGGAAGCTACTTGACAAGTACCTCCAGTGTGTTCAAGTGTGAGAAACCTTCAAGGAGGGGACCAAGAACGATTCACTAGATTTTTAAAAAGCCATTATTATCAGCTCCTGAGAGATTTCAGAACATGCTATTTGTATGGAAAGGCTGGCATTTAAACATATACTTCAGAGGACTGAGATGCACACAGCTGGCTTCTTTTGTGAAGGAACATTGTAACAGGAAGCATGGCAACTCACCAAAAATATGACATCATAAAATTGAAAGAAACATGGGCAACTGAATGACATAGAAAACATCTATCAAAATAGTTATGAGGCAGTTTCAAGATAGAGGTTATATAGAGTCTTAGAATAAGTTACATAAAACAACTAATTGCCAGTGCTTGTGTCAGTCATTCTGTTGAAAGTGAATGCTCAGAATGAGGCATAGTCTGCCTCTGGAGACTGGTAATATGACATGAATGGACCATGACAACATCACAGGTAAAAGCAGCCATATCACTGCAAAAGTCATCTCAATTACACGCGCTGGTCAAACTGGAGGGCAAGAAGGAAATGCACAGGCAGAGAAAGTAAGGACAGGTACTGTGGGAGGAGTATAGGGATGCTGTAGGCTGTGTAGAGAGGGAATCAGGGAGGCCAAAGCCCAAATGGAAGTGAACTTGACAAGGGATACAAAGAGGAAAAAGAAAGGCTTCTACAAGTACATCAAACAGAAAATGAAGGTCCAGGAAGGAATATCCCCACTGGTGAATGTGCTGGTAACAGCGGTCAAGGAAAAGGCTGAGGTACTCAACAACATTTTTGTATTAGCTTTCTCTGGCAACTGCTCTTTATACAGCCTTGCAGAGGATGAGTTGGAAGGTGGGGATTGAGGGAATGGTGTCTTTCTCATTGTAAGTGAATATCAGATACGCAACCACATGAGAAAGTCACAGCAGTCAAGCGAAGTCCCATTTTTAAGAAGGGTAGAAAGGATGATCCAGGAAACTACTGACTGACCTGTCAGCCTCACATCTGTGTCAAAGAAGATCATGGACCAGATCCTACTGGAAGCTATGCTAAAGAATGTAGAAGAAAGGGAGGTGATACTAGACAATCAACAAGACTTCACCATGGGCAAGTCCTTCCTAACCAATCTGGTGGCTGTTTATGATGATGTACCAATGGACCAATGCACCAATGGACAACAGAAAAGTCACCTATCTGGATTTCAGTAAGGCCTCTGATGCTGTCCTCCACAACATCCTACACACTAAATTGGAAAGATATGGATTTGATGACTGGACTGTTTGATGGATGAGGAACTGGTTGTGAGATCAAATCCAGGGAGTGGTGGTCAGTACATCAATGTCCAGATGGAAATCAGTGATGAGTGGTGTCCCTCAAGGCTCAGTACTAGGACTGGTGCTCTTCAGTATCTTCATCAATGACACTGCCAGTGGGAACATGTGTGCCCTCAGCAAGTTTGCCAATGACACCAAGCTGTGTGGTGAAGTTGACACACATGAGGAAGAACAGGATGCCATGCAGAGAGACCTAGATAGGCTTGAGCAGTGGTCCAGGAGAGTCTCATGAGGTTGAACAAATCCAAGTGTAAGACCTTTCACCTGGGCTGAGGCAACCCTCACTATTAAGCTGGGAGAGGTAAGGATGGAGCACAGCCCTGCCAAAAACATTCTGGGGGTACTGGAGGATGGGAAGCTGGACATGAGCCGGCAGTGTCCCCTTGCAGCCAGCCAAACAGATTCTGGTGGAGAGAAGTGATCCTTTTCCTCCATTCTGTGCTGATGTGACGTCACCTGGAATAACCCATCCAAATGTGGAGCCTTCAGTACAAGAGAGACATGGACCTGCTGGAGCACATCCAGAGGAGAGCCACAAAAATGACCCAAGGAATGGAACTTCTGGCCTTTGAGGACAGGCTGAGAGAGCTGGGGCTGTTCAGCCTGGAACAGGGAACATGGATTGATAGTGATAGCACAAGGGAGAATGGTATTAAGCAGGGCAGTTTTAGGTTAGATAGTAGGAGGAAGCTTTTCATCCATAGGATGATGATGCACTGAATCAGGTTGCCCAAGGAGGTTGTGGATGCCCCATCCCTGGAGGCATTCAAGGCCAGGCTGGATGTGGCTCTTGGCAGCCTGGTCTAGTGACTGGCGACCCTACCCATGGCAAGGAGGTTGAAACAAGGTGATCATTGTGGTCCTTTTCAAGCCAGGTCATTCTGTGTTTGTACGATTGTGTGAAAATGGAGAAGAGAAAGCTCCTGGAAGAACTGAGAGCAGTCTTTGAGTATTTAAAGGGGGTCTGTAAGAAATAAGGGGTCTTCAGCAGGGTCTGGGTATAAGGAAAATGTTTTTTATAATCCTTGAAGTGGCTCACAGTGCATGTAAATGCATTAATTCATAGAAAATATTTGCTGAAGACGTGAAAAATAAAATACTCTAGATTTTTCATTTTATCAGATTGCTATACCAACAGCATCACTTCAGATTTAGACCCTAACTCTATTAAATAAAGATTTAAAACTATATATACTGAACAGAAAATTATATTCAAGAGGATGTATAAACAAATGCCATTAGTAGTTTTTTAAAGAATTCCTCCAGTGGTTCTGATCACGTGCTCCATATCACATCTTCCTGGGAAGTCCTGAATGCTATCAGGTTGGAAGTGCCTGTTTACACTGACACCACTCACCAAATACTGGCAAATGAACCCTTCCCTAAATTTGCCCTGAAGGAAGGTCCAATGCTTCCCTCACTGCTCTTCAGGGGGAAGTGATGCCACATTCCCTTGGAGCTGACAGTGAGGCACATTCCTCCTGCTGCCTCAGAGGCCAGCCCCAAGGGCATAGGGATCAGATTTTGCCAAGGGATACAAGGGATACTCAAAAACTTAAAATGCCATAACCAGCTGCCATCATAGATAAGTAGCACTGGTCTGAGGTCATGACACAGAGATATTAAAAACCACGTTATTGTCCTGATCTCTGGGAATTTCTAAGTCTTCACAGTTTTTCTCTATTTCATTCAAGGCAGAAAGATGAAATATTGAAAGCCTAACCAAAAGCTATTTCACTTCTTTCTAGACCATGTTTCCTGAAGTGATTTTCAATTTTCAATGTGTTTTCCTCTTAATTTTTTCATTGATGCTTTGTAAAGAAACCCTACCTCTCTCACATGCCATCTTTGATCTGCCCTCTTCTCTCCACTGTCCTGCAGAAGCATTCCCTTGGCAGTAAATGCTTGCAGCTGGGGATGGACCTTTTTGCCACCTCCCTGTGAACACTGATGCCTAGCTGGTGTGGGTCCCTCAGCACCTTGCCTCTAACAGCTACCATAGCACCCACTCAGCATGACACAGCAAATGGCTAACTCTTTTAATAAAAAAAAAATAATAAAAATTGAATGACATGTCTGTGCAATATAAAAAGGCTACTCCAAACATTTCTAAGCAAGTAACTCTACTTACAAGTGAAGAGATAGGAGCAATTGAGTATAGATGCACTGGACAACTTGTCACTGGGAACTGTGCTCAGCATTGGTCCAGAATCTCACACGCTAATGCAACGTAGAATAAATGCACATAGATGGAGTCAGCCCACTTTTGTTTCAGACAACGCAGCATTTATCCACTTCCCATGGCCTGGTTCTGTCTGGCATGACAGGCCAAACCAGTTGATCCAGAAGCAAGAAGTGATTTCTGTGAATTGACATGGACAAGTTTTAATCCAGCTCCATTCCTGCAACACTCTGTGAGATAAGAAAAAAAGGATGGCAGCAAAATGAAATGACAGTAACTGGAGATGCAGTGAAATCCTGTTAGATCCAAAATGGCCATATGCCGTGCTTCTGATGCCTTGGCTGTGTGCTGTGGCTCAGTGGCTGGGGTGAGAAAGCACTTGGTCTTGCAGCACTGGCTACCTGCAGCAGTACACGTTTGTCTCCAAAGGCACTCACCTCCGACCTCAGCGGAGTTTTAATTTGTTTGCTCAGAACTGTTTATCTACATTTTTTTTTAACCTTACACACACAAGGTTTCAGCAATTTGAAGTATTTTAAGCCATTTCCATCCTCATGTTTCATCTTGAAGTTGAAAGAAGAAATATCTCATATGCATTACTGAACAGCAAAGACAGGGATAGAATTGAAATCAACCAAATTAGAGCTACACAAAGTATACTTGACAGTGTATCTGTTATGGTCTTGCTCAGCTCAGAAGGGACTGGCCAAAATTGTCCTGAGATGCGTGCTATGTACCATGTAGAAATCACAACCTAAAGAAGATCTTTGGCAATGTTTTGTCAGCAGATAAGCTAGCTAAACATTAACCTATTTTTTTTGCAATCCCTAATCAGAGGTTTCCATTCATAAGGCTGCTCTGTACTCTGAACCTTGAGTTAATGTGTCTCTGTTTTACAGGAAAGCTTTGCTCACATCGCTTTTGGGCTCCGCAGACCTCTGCAGACTCAATGTGACCTGCTGCTGCCAGCTCTGGAGGGAACACAATGCCACCCCCACATAGGTCACATTAGTTAATGAGTTCACATCAGGTCTGATGTTTAGCTTGTTAAGCACGACTTGTGGTTTCCAAATGAAGAGGACCATACTGGAATGAGAATATTACAGACTGAGGAAATTCTGAAATATGCATGAGATGGACAAAAGTATTTCCAATTTCCTATACAGGAATGAAGAAAGAATGAAACAGATTGCTTGTCTGAGAAAACAGACTCTGCCATCAGTGTACCTACAAGCCCTCAGCAGCAGCCTTCTTCCATAAAATGATCAAGTGGGAAAGTAGACATTATGCACTGTAGCGTTTCTAGATAGTATGTTAATGTGATTTGTTTTTAAAGATATAAATAAGAGAAATATATTAGCTCAATGTTATAATTTATTGGTACTAAATATTAAAAATGAAATAGAGATAGGAGGCATAGTAGCACCTGATATGCTAGATTTGTGTAGAAAATATCAAATTGTTATTTCAGTAATTTAGGATTGTTTTGTGATTTCTTGGTCATGCCACACTGATGCAGTGTGGAGCTGGCTGCTGGGCTGCTGCCAGGTGCAAGGTTATGAAATGTCCCTGCAGAGCAGCCCCCTGGCTCCCTGGTCTGTTGCAGAGCCTGGTCATCAGAATGGGGGTGAGAAAGAGGCCTGAAGACTGAAAATAAAGTTCTTGGGTCAGTGCTGACCCACGGGCAACAGGGTCACTGTCCCATCTTTCCCTCCCAAAATCTGCAGCCAGAACTTGGGGCAGTCTCTCTACTAATTCTATTGCCAGTACTGGGTCTCTAAGCCTCTGTGTTTAAGTGTGCTGCGGCAGAGTAAGCCTACTCCTTTGGTGTCCCAGGAAGCTAGCTTAGAAAGTCTTTTCCTCCTTGAGGCCAGTTTGTTTCTAGATGAGAAAAACAGCTGTGTCACAATTCAGTGAGCCATCCCTGTCCCACACAGCACATCACTACATACTTAACCATAATTCTAGCACTAACCTAAAGGAGATGTGAGCACAGACTCAACTTGCAGTTCACACTGAGTTGTTTTCCCAAACAAGGATTGGCAGAAAAATCAATCCTGAGCCGAACTGGGGCTATGCCAGCTTTTATTTTTAAGAGCTCAGCTATTTTTTTGCTGCTGTTTAGGTAAAAAACACACACACAAACACCAAAACAAAAACAAAAACAACAAAAAAAACCCAACCAAACAAAAACAAAAAAAATCCCAACCAATAGCACTGCAAGAATTTACTTCACAACCAAAGATATATTTTTTCTACTTTTCCATAATTTAGTAACAATGGAAGGGATGAAGCTCACCAAAGAGATTTGTTTGTGGTTTGAAAGCAGAGATGAAAATTTTTGTCTCAAAAAGTGAATGTTTTTTAGACTCAGAAAAGGTTAGAGCTTAGGGTGATAACTGTGCTGCCTTGTGATCTTTCTGCAGCCCCACTGGCTGTTTTCAACCTCCTAGGTAAACAAGATCTTCTTACATACGGTTTCTGGCAGTAAGGTTTTTGTGAAGGTCCTATGAATGTAAAATCATCGCCTCAGGGATTACATTTATTTTTCCAGTTGCAGAGCTCCAATCCAAGCACGTTTTTGAAACTAAACAAGTAAGGGATAGCAGTGGAGGACAGGGTCAAACTGCTCTCCACATTAAAAATGCAGCACTGGTGATTGCATTAGCTTTGGCTTGGAACAAAAAAAGAGTATTTTCTGGTTGCATAACATCTGTGGTCAGGATGGGCTCTCTACCGGCTCTCAGCAACCACAGTGCTTGCATAGGGATGCGAATTCAAGCCCTGTACCAAACAGCAGTGACGCAGAAGCCTCCTGCTCTCTCCACACCTTTTGTGCGCACACTGTGCTGCTGAGGTGCAGCATGTGCTACAGCACTGATGGCAGCAAGCTGCTGGCAGGGCTTCAGGCCTTGTTCCCTTTTCTCACCACAGTCCTGACTCAGTGGGCTGGGTCTCCCAGCACAGAGCCGTGTGGCTTCTCTGCAGTGGTCCTCAGTGTGCTGCCTGTGCTGAGGCAATCCTGGGGAGACCCAGCTCCTGCAGGGTCCCTCCTGGCATGACCCTATGACATCTCAGCATCCTTCCCTTCCAGACCTTCAGAAAGCCCCATCCCTGGAGGTGTTCAAGGCCAGATTGGATGGGGCCCTGGGCAGCCTGGTCTAGCATTAGGTGGGATGATTGGTGGCCCTGCATGTGGCAGGGGGGTTGGAGATTCATGATCCTCGAGGTCCCTTCCAACCCTGGCAATTCTGTGGTTCTGTGATTCTGTGAAAGCCTATCTACACCCCCTGTGGGATCACTGAGTGGATCTGCTTCTTTCTGGAATCCCTTAGTTCTCCTTTAAGAGGAGACAATTTCCTCCTTAGAAAGTGTCTACAGCTTTGCTTCTAAATCCTCTGTGACTCATTGCCATCATGAGCAGGTTTCTTTTAGCATTTTTGATGTCAGATACAATCTATATTATATATACATGTGTCCTACACATCTGCTATGTAAAGGATTTCCAACATATTGAAGCAAAGCCTGATAACTGGTTAGGACTAAGCAGTATTATCTGATTTTTTTTAGTGTCTCAAGAATAGTAATCATACATTACTCTGCAGTAAAGCCATTATATAACGATCCATCTGTGGAAGAAGAATTCCCATGAACCCAGTGGTAACAAGATGACCCATTTTAGCTGCCAGTCAATTCCATGTGAAGTGAAAGCATATGGCTGTGCTGCACAGAATTGCCTCTCTAGAACCGCTGGTGAGAAGGAGGACCTTGTGAATGGAGAATGATTTGCTTCAATTAAACTGAGAATAGATAGGCTGCAATATTATCAATATATGTATCTACTTAGATTTACTTTTGTGGTCACTGAGGAATCACAGAAGCATAGAGTGTCATGTGCAATTACAGGCTCTGTCCTTTCCTGTGTGAGAAGAAGCAGTGCAGTTTTCACTAAAGACCCTTTTATCCCAAGACAAGAACAGTACACAACTGATCAATAACCCAGAAAGTAAAATACATTTTTTTATTCAAATTAATAAAAACTTGAAACAAAATATGAGCACAAAGGGTCAGACTGTGATGTTCTTACAGGCAGAGAACAGCAATAAATGGTTCAGTGAAAGTGAACAGTGGACACAAAGGAGTAAGTGGTTAGCCAGTGTCTGTAAGGCACCACAGTCAGATGAAATCACTAGAAAAATAAAGAGAGAAAAAGGACAAGTGAAGGGGAGACATCTGATATAGCATTGCCAGGGTTGTGTGTAACTGGGTAGGTTTTCCTTGGCAGAGTTGAATGAGGCACATTTCCAGGTACTATGACCCCCATCTCTCACAGAATCATAGAGGTTGGAAGGGATTTCTGGAAATCTTCTTGTCTAACTCCTGCTAAAACAGGTTCCCTATGGTAGAGAAAGCAGGTGGGTTTTGAGTATTTCCAGAGAAGGAAACTCTGGGCAGCCTGATTCAGTGCTTTCTTTGTCACCCTCACAGAACAGTTTATTCTCATGTTCGTATGGAACTTTCTGTTTTCCAGTTTGTGCCCATTACATCTTGTTCTGAACAACACACTTGTTCTCTCAACAAGCTTTCACAAAGACATCCCATTTTAGATGAAGCAATCAGAAGTGAAATGATGTGTTGCTCTATGTAGTATGTTTGTTTGCCACACATATGTTATACATATAGCTAAGAGGTGTGTAGTAGAGAGTGTATCTGTATGTTTCTTGCTTTACAGGGGCTAAAATAACATGTAGAAAAAAAAGAGCAGTGATCCTTTAAATCTTCCAGTCAGCTGAATAAGACAATAAAAGACAATTTATTCGTCCTGCCTTTGCAACACATAAAGAAAGGGGGCAACTTCTCAAGGTCAGAATAGATCTGTAACCCTCTGGTTCTGCCTACGTTTCTATGGGCAGATCAGCTTACCTCTTACTTGTGCCTCTTGCTAGACAGGTGATGGTAATGATGTGAAGAATTCTTGCATCTAGTTGACGAGGTGCTCTTTGAGTTGGCTGTACTTCTAGATGACTGTAAGATTTTGGTTTGTTTGTTCTGGGGGGTATTTTGTTCTGCAAATTCTCTTGCTTGGCTTGTAGGTATGATTTATAGCTTGCTTTGTTTTTATGCAAGAGCAATTATTCATTTCCTTTCCGCATGAAAACTTTCATCTGCTCTTTTGTGCCTGCATTTCTCTTCAGGATTGCTGTTGCAGCTTCAAGAGGTCCTAGCAATAACAGTTAAAATAGTCAGTTGCTGATGGGCAGTTAGAAGACACAGGACTACAGGGCTAGATACAAACTGCAGTGCTAATTTAGAAGAAGCAGCTTAACAAACAATGCCCACGGTCCCCTCCCTACTGCTCTGGGACCCAGACATATGTGGGAAGAGCAGGTTATCTGGTGTACTTCTCATGGATGTACTCCTCTTACCACAAGGCATTAGAGGGATTACTTGCAGGGCCTGATAAGCCTTGATCTATTTAAGTATCTATTCTCTTTAACCAAGAGAAGATGTTATGGCAGGCCTTAGTACATAAGCAGTAAATTATGTTAATGTAACCTGTGTTTACTTTACACCAGACTGACTTCCTTCATTCTGAATGTCAAACAGCCTCCAGCTCAGTATGCGCCACCCACAACTGCCAGCATTGCCCCTGAAGTAACTGATGCATCGAAAAGCCCTTTGAAACTGAGTCCCAGTAAGTGTAAGTCATGGGTGTTCAACCTTTTGGCTTGCTTGGGGCACACTTAGTGAAGAGAAATTGTATTGGGCCACACATAAATATATGAAACAGTTCAACTGAAGTAGGTTGCAACTCTTAGTGGCATCTTAAAATGTTGGTCAGAGTTTTTTGATGAAATTTTACTCTTCCCATGCTTCATCCTTGAAAACACTATTTTATAAATGTACATACTGCCAAAAAGTGGTGACATAAATGAGGAGTGATTGTGAAGTGAGGGATATTTCTCTCTGGCAAGAGGGATTATAGCAATCTGATAAAGAGATAAGATAATATTTTTGAGTTGAATATCTGCAACTCTATACATTCAGTTTGAAAATGTGCATGTAATGTATTTATGTTGAATAAAAACAGAGTCACAAATACACCCTTTTTTTTTTTTTCTTTCCAATTTTGAAACCTATTGTCAAATTCCTTTATCAGAATAGGAAGCAAGACTGTATATTTTTTTGCTGTTCACAGGACTATGTTTAGCTACTCTTTAGAATAATTTGCCATAACTTGAGTTGGCACTGCAACGTGCCCTTCCTGTGCCCTGATTTGAGCCCAGGCAGTGCTGATCACGCACTGCTGTTTGGCTGTTGTGAGCAACAGGGCTGGGCTGGGCCGCTTGGGAGGGCAGAACTACAGCTATGAAAGTGTGGGGCAGGGGCTGGCTGAAGGATGGGCTGGGTGAACCACAGATACTTGTAGTTGCACTACTAAAGGATGGGTGTGGAGGTCAGTGCATCCATCTGGGCTACAGCATACGCAGCCTAGCGGGGAAGAGCATTTTACCTTTCTCTAGGAATGATTCCAATTTAAAATAGCTAGTAAGAGATCTAAAAAGATAGATTTAGGACATGCAATTGAAGGTGAGCTTGTCTCCCCTTCCTTCAGAAGCATGCCCCAAGCTTATTTTCATAAGGACGTGCTTACGGTCACAGTAGGTTTAATGTGATCGATTTCAGAACTTGGCAGATAAGGTTGCTAGTGGTAAGGTAACAGAATGAATCTTTACAGAAATGCATTGATGAAAGAAGTTCCCCATTCTGCTACTTTGCTCTTTGCAAAATGTACATCTGCACTGTCTGTCCCTCCAAAAACAGGTCCCACAAAAAGTTCTGCCTTTTCCATGGCTGAGAAAATCACATCACAGAGAGGCTGAGTGGTTTTCCCTCAGTCACACAAGGATAGAAACAGACTGCAGGAACATCTGATTCATCTTCCTGGCTCATCAGCCATCAGATGACAGTTTCTTGTGATAAAGAAAATATGCAGCTTTTTCAATAATAGGTTCTTGTTGCTCCAGCACCGGGTAGATTGTAAGCCTGCTAGTAACTGGTGTTTATAAACCATTAAGAAGGTCATTTTAAGAGGCTAACTGTATGTGACTTATCATCATGAAGTGATTGTTGCAATCTCTGTTCTTCTTGGTATTGGCATCACCACTGTGATCCTCTGTGCCTTTCTGAAACTCCAACATTTTTCTCTCTAAGGATTTTTACCACATGCTCTGTAGGTAGATTTCTTATTTTAAATAAAATATTTTTTTCAGGGTTGTAAAGAATAAATGCACTGATTAGCTCTTACTCTCTCTCTATGTGCTCCTGATTGCCTACAGAACCTGTCATATATCAGCACGATGGGGCGTGCTCTCCTCATGAAGGCCAAGATTTGGCTAGCCAAATCCTTTGATAAAATCTGATAGACTGCATAGAATCTACTGTCATCTTTCATCCCTAAATGCTCAATTTGAGTCAGATTAAAACAAAGAAGGCTGAGGGAGATAAAAAAGAATCCCAAACCAATGACCTAAATAAGGAAGTGAAGACAAATAAGGAGTGTAAGGAATGTTTTTAATAATGCAGGGATCCAGTTCTTCAAGCAGAAAGAAGCTTAATCGATTTTTAAATATTTAAACTAGGAAATCTACTGTAGGAAACATTTCAGATAATTTATTCCATTATAAAAACAACATTACCAGAGTTGTGAGTTCAGTGGAAAGTTGGAATGATTTAAACCCAGGATGGTGAAGGATTCATAGTAGGCTCCTGGCTCCTTCCGGGACCATCCCACACTTCCTGGATCCCACTTCTAGCTCTATTGCCAGATGTACTTTTTGCATTAGCAGTGAGCATGTTGGGTCATGAAAGCTACTGAGGTGGCAGAGGCAGGCTGTCAGCCTTGGGGAGCTGTCAGCTTTCAGCTTTGGGGAGCTGTTGCCATCCTAGACAGAAGAGACAGATTACATCAGGGACTTTCTTGGATGAGCAGGCCAGACCTGTGCTTTGTATATAGATGGTAATAGATATCTGATTTTCACAGCAAAGAAAAATGATTTTGGTTTGTAAGCTGAACCCTGCCTTTTATTTGGTCTTTGGGATTTCTCTTCTCTCTCTCTCTCTCTCTCTTTTTTTTTTTTTTTAAACTTCCCCTTCTCTGTTATCTCCTTGCAGAAAGATGGCAGCGTTCTTCAGAAACTTAAGTCTTCAAAACCCATTGTAGTTCCCAAGGGCTCCTAACAGATTAGAACTGTTACCTTGTACTCAGTGGGAACAGATCCTGGAATTGAATAAATGACCTGAGAAGCTGTCTTTATGCAGTAAGTACATCTGACTACACCATGGGTGCTGTGAAAATCTCTGCACATTTAGCTATTCAGATAAGAAGTAGGCAAGGAACAAGAGGATGAGACTTTCACAGATAATTCACAAAATGGACGTTCAAGCCAGGGTGTATTAGGTGCTCCTGAGAATGGAGTCACCTTGCAGAAGAGGTTATAACAGCAGTTGTTGGGACCAGGTTGATGACGAGAGGTCATACTCTGAAGATGCACTGGCACAAGAAGCAAAGGAACTTTCCAGTTTGGGCACACCGTCTTCTTCATGTTTTGTTTTCATTTCTCATTCTGAAAACATGAACACCATTTGATTTCAGATAATGCCTTTTATTCACACATACACATGTGTTCTGAGAAGAATTTTTTTTTTTTTTAATTATTTCTGCAGCTTAAGAAAGAGAAATTTAGATGTGATCCCAAGCTAGTAAAAGGAATGCAATGTCATATCTTTGTAGCATCAGAATAATCATCCCAAGAAAGAAATTCCTAGAAGAATAGTTCTCATTCTTGTGTGTTCTTCTGTGTAAGCCTTTGTGCTGTAAGATAAAAGATTTTAAGGAAGCAGAAATGACATAACCTATATATTAAATATAATGTCATTTGTCTTGTAATCGTATTCAGGAACATTCCTTACTTGCTAAAAATATTTGCTACGGCGGGTTATTTTGGGGGATGAAGTAATCTACATTAGACATATGCAAAATGATGAAGTCATCCGTATTTCCCTGAACTTTTTTCTTTACCATCCTTTGGAACATCCACTGCACAGTGAGATGGCAAGGAACAGTTGGCTCCATTGGCAGAAAAATCTTGTCTATGCTGCAGTAGGAATACTTGTGTTCATCTAGGAGGCTCATTTTCCTTTGTCTGCTTCCAGATAGGGGATGTTAAATGCGTTTTGGGGCTGCCATTAGAAGCTAAGCATTCAGCACTTGCAGCTCTTTGGCTGAACCTCCTCCTTATCTAACACTCAGTATTTAGGCAAAGTGGCCTTGAGGAATCAGACATCCTGCTGAATTGTAATCTGTTCTGATGCTGCTGGAGCACACTCTGTTGATGAACAGGCAGGTGGTATGGTTACTTTCTATGTGTTTGTCACTTAGGTATTTTTTATTACTTCCACTTTGCTTTTGTTCAGATCACCTATTTCTCATTATTTCTTTCAAAAGTTTCATCTTCCGTCCTTTGAATAGTTCCTGAATCGTGGTGAGTATTAAATCCCACAAGAAAGTATGGCTTCTGAACTATATGCAGATGCTCAAAACACCATGAATTAGCCTCAGGGGCTTGTCTAGTTGTCAAAAGATGTAGAATAAAATATTTCTCTGGTTACTTCATAATCATGATACTCAGAAGTGCTTTGGATCCAAGCGTAATTTGTAGGATCAGTCAGGTCCAAAAAGTACTGCCAGGAAGCGTCAAGCTTCTGTTGAGAAGTACCTCATGGCAGTGTTGACAAACTCTGTCAGTAATGGTGCTTGTAGGTATTTTTCATCAACTATGGCTGGAATGGTTTTAATTTACATGTGGTGACTCTACTTTCTTTCAGCACTTCTATGATGCTGTTCTCTGTTCATGTGCTGAAGTCTGGGACAAGGAAAAACATCTCTGGTGTGCTTTCTGGGTGGTTGCTGCTATGTGGAGAGGGCTTCTGTGATACCAGGGATGCCTGGTATATTTGCTTAACAGTCCATAATACAGCAAATCTGATTTCCAGAAAGAATGGAGAGGGCTATGGAATGAATGTGGAGGTCTTGATAGTCTGAAGTGTAGGAATGAATTTAACTGCTGCAAAGGCAGAACAGAGACATCTTTCATTCAGCATATCCACCAGGGAGGATTTGGAGAACATTTGAAGGATATCTGATCCTGGTAATCTTTTCCATGCCCTCTGTTCTATTTTCCTTTTTTGTGATTTAGCCTGATTTTTCTTTCTGCAGGAATGGTTTTAGTATAGCTCTCCAGTGATAGCAATCCTGGTATTTGTCTATAATTCCTTATCAACTTTTAGGTGCCATGGTCCAAAGTGGAGCGTGGCATTCCCAGAGGGTGCACTTCAACTGTGCAATGGTGAAGGCATTTGTGTTAGGGTGAAGAAGATGAAGTGGTTAAAATATGGAAAAGATGTTTTTGTGCTTAGTTTTAGGGCAACAAAGGTGATAGTACTACATCATAAAATGATTTTAGATTCCCTCAATCATTCTTCCTGTAGTATAAAATCTGTAGTATAAATTGCCCTGAATGTCTCTGTGCTTCTCTTCTTATTAGCAAGTATATAAAGAAGAACAGCAAATGATTATAAGTGCCCTAGTGCACTACATAAATAACCATATATATATGCATATATATACACACACACACATATATATATGTAGTACCTGTTAGAATTTTTTGTGAGAAAACAAATAATTGTTTAGTGTGATGTACTGATGAGTAAGGTTCTTACCTATTTGATGTTAGGAGATTTAATGTCTGCCACAGTATTACAAATATCAGTTCTTTTTGAGCACAGAGAGAAATGCTAGGTACTTACTTGTTCGAGTATCTACAGAATAACAAGATTATGGCTTTGGCTAGACATTTAGGGTGCTTCAGGTTTCCATTTGTAGCCTGAAATGGTCCATACATAGACGACAAGAGTTTAATGGAAGGATAAAGTGTGTGTGAGAGAGGCATATTATAAATGAGATTTGAAGCTTACTTAGGTTTGAGAGTACCCAAACAGAAAAGCTGAACAAACACATTGATTGCAATTAATGAGTTTGTGTTTCTCCCTCTAAACACAACCTTTAATACACATTTCACTAAAGAGCGGCTTTCACAGTAATGCTTCCCGTCCTGCTATTCCAGTGCTCTTGTAGTGGAGGCTCTAGACAGACAATGTAATGCTGTAATTTGTAATTTGTATCTCCTGAGTCTGATCAAGCCTTCAGCATATGACTAGAGTCTCCAAAAAGCTATTCCTACCTTCAAGTTGGCCCAAATATAATCCTTTCTCATATGATCAGAAAGATTAGGATAGTTCTCCTTTATCAGACTTGCCTTTGGGCTGTTCATTGTGTATCTTCTCTGCAACTGCTCTTTGCTTAGCATAATGCAGATGAGTTAAAGGTGCCATATCTCAGGGACCCAGCAGAATTAGGGCTAAATACTTTCCTCAGTGTAATCGACAACTGCCAATAAAGTGATGCACTTGTCTGCAACATGTACTCCTGCCTTGTGAGCTGCAAAAGTTATGTTGTGTTGCATATCATATATTTTATGTGGAAGGCAATATTTATATTAACTAATTAAATTGTAATGATTCAACCATGCATTTTCATTCAGAAATAGCTGTGTGGTTATAAGACATGTAGCTTCTAATCAGACTGGGTGACAACAAAGAAAACTCAGACGTCTTTGATGGCAAAGAAAGTGAGCAATTAGGGAATTCAGTGGAAAGGTGGAGCAGCCTAAGTGTTATCATGCAGAGAGACTTAAAGATGAAACATCCATAACACTGAGTCCGAGATTATATAATTACCCTGTATTCAGTAAGCCTCATTGTTTTCAAGGGTAGAAACAGTTTGAACATGAACTTCCAAGAAAAACAAATCTGAAGGAGGAATGTTATCGGGCAGACAGGAGAGGGTTTAGCATATGAGTACTCAAAAAGTACTGCCTCCTGTTTTATTATTTCAGCCCATGACGTAGGAGCGGCTTTTGTTGGAACGTCAGTAGAGGTTGAACCTTACCAGCAATATCTCATTATACTTTGTTGTTGTGTGACAGATGACTGCAGAGGCATTGTCTGACAAAATGAAGTCTGATATGGAAGTGTGTAACATAATGAAGAGCAAAGGTGTGGAAAAAATGTTATCCGCTGACATTCACTGATGCTTGCTCAGTGCTGATGGAGACCAAACAGTGGATGTGAGCACAGTGAGGTGGGTGGTGGTGTGTTTCAGCATTGGTGATAGCAATGAGAAAGACTAGCCATGTTCTGGGCAGCCATGCACAGCTGCCATACCATGAAATGAAGAGCATCTCAATCAGCTCATCCGCATGAACTGGTTAATGATTATACTGAAAAATAGTCATCTGGAAATTTTCACATTCAAGTAGTGTTATTGTACTCTTTGTCTCTGTTGCAGTTTCCATGGAAATAAAGAGGGGCTCAAATTCAGAGTGACCTACATACAATGGGAAGAGGAAAATATGGCTCTTTTGCACTGGGTTTAATAGAGCCAATTTTGACTTTGACACTAGCTTGCGTATGTGACTACAGACAAATCATTTTACCTTTTCTGTGCTTTTTTCTGCTTTACATTATGGAAATGTTTTGTTCTCCAAGTTTGCGTGGCTCCTTGTATAGGAGAGCCTCTAGTTTTCTGGGGCCTTGAAGCACCATGGCAACAAAACATTGCCTAATTATAACAGAAATAATAGAAAACAGGTTAGGTACAACAACAGACACAGGCTGCTTTTTGAAAGGCTGGAAAATGAAGATGGTAATGGAAAGGGAAAACACAAAGTGCTAGTGGCCTACATTAGGAAGGAGGAATTCTCAAGTGCTTTGAAATCTCTGGCTCTCCTTCCCTTTGTCCATTCCTTTCCCTCTTTCTCTTGCATTGTGACTTGATTTTTACAGCTATGAGCTGACATCCAGCAGCTAAAAATCTACGTGTCATTTCCAGATACAGCTTGCATATTGCTACAAAATGTCTCTCTAGCCCTGTTTCCATGGGAATGGAAGCTAGCAGCATGACCGTAAAATAAGAAAAAATAATTAAAGAAAGCAGTAATACCTTTATCTTCTGCTTACTATTAGCAAAAGGTAAATGCTTCCTATTTAGAGCTATTTCCAGTTGGTGGGCCTCAAAGTGCTTTCCAAGTGTAACTGCAGTTTTATCTTAAAAAAAACTAAGATAAATATTAGTCCCAATTTACAGTGGGCAAGTAGGCTTTTTAGGCTTGAATCTCCCTTCCCAGGTACATACAGAATCTTTGTTCTAGACTGGGATTTTTATGCCCTGCATAGTAGTGATGTACATGTGACAAGACAAAACATGTTTAGGAGTGGACCCTAGGTCTTCATGTCACACAGCTTTCCTTCAAGAGCTATGTTCTTTCTAGATGTAAAAGGAAGCAAAAGGACTTGGCTTCCTGAAATTACTGATTTAAATTGAATATCACTAAAAATAACAAAAATAAAGTATCTGGCTTTCATTTCCACTTCCATTTTGAGAAAAATGAGATCAGGGAAAGCCTTTCAGGCATCTTCTAAAACAATTGCCCATACCATATGTCTGACCTCCTCCTTCCCATTTCCATGGAAACAGTAGAGAAAAATACAGTAGAATGAGGTAGAGGATAGTTAGGCAAGAATATGTTTTAATTCTCACTAACAGCCTCCAGCTTCAGGCTAGGGGCATTTTCAGCAGGGAAATCTGAAATCAGATAAATATCTGAAGGTGGATTTCCCCCCAAACTGAATCTTCACCAGCTGGTCACATCTCACAACATTCATATCACAGTAAACTTTATCCATTCATAGGTTTCCTCAG